>NC_088400.1:33072250-33764750 GCF_034236695.1 Oncorhynchus nerka
ACGATATTAGCTAAAAATGACAACATCGGTATCGGCCCGATGTCTAGTTTAACGCCGACGTGAAAAACAGATGTCAAAGGTGACGTGCATACCTATACAACGTAGGTAGATGATGTGCATACCTATACAACGTAGGTAGATGACGTGCATACCGATACAACGTAGGTAGGTGACGTGCATACCGATACAACGTAGGTAGGTGACGTGCATACCGATACAACGTAGGTAGGTGACGTGCATACCGATACAGCGTAGGTAGATGACGTGCATACCTATACAGCGTAGGTAGATGACGTGCATACCGATACAACGTAGGTAGATGACGTGCATACCGATACAACGTAGGTAGATGACGTGCATACCGATACAACGTAGGTAGATGACGTGCATACCGATACAACGTAGGTAGGTGACGTGCATACCGATACAACGTAGGTAGGTGACGTGCATACCGAAACAACGTAGGTAGGTGACGTGCATACCGATACAACGTAGGTAGGTGACGTGCATACCTATACAACGTAGGTAGATGACGTGCATACCGATACAACGTAGGTAGGTGACGTGCATACCGATACAACGTAGGTAGGTGACGTGCATACCGATACAACGTAGGTAGATCACGTGCATACCGATACAACGTAGGTAGATGACGTAATGATGCCACGTAAAACAGCATTCCTAACCTAGCCCACAGTGTCTGCTGTGTGGGTGGAGCAGTCAACAAGTTCAGCAGTCGTTTGGAAAGATTAAGAACATTTCAGCGAGACAACTCAAAGGCGAAATCCGTTCACGCCAAGCTAATGGAATTCATTGCTCTTGACAATCAACCGTTCTCTGTCGTGGGTGATGTTGGCTTTCGTGACTGGTCGAGCACCGATACACACTAACGTTACCAAGTGCGCTACTGTTCAGATGTTGCCCTACCAGAGTTACACAGTAATAGCGTCACTGTTATTTTTATTTTATTTAACCTGGAAGGGCTCATTGAGATTTAAAATCTCTTTTTCAAGAGCATCCTGGCCAAGATAGGCAGCACCAAGTCATTACAAAAATTACAGACAAACATCATGAAAAACTACAAGTCATCTAGTAAAAACCATAGAATTCACAAGAGTATAACCAAATCAAAACAGCAAATTAAAAACATTGACAGGTCAGGGAATCAGTCTCAAGATCATTCATCAGGGATTTAAAAATACCAATCTGGACAAGTTCTTCCAGTTTAAAAGTATTTTGTAAGGCGTTCCAAGACTATGGCGCTGAGTACATAAAAACCCTTTTACCAATTTCAGTTCAGACATTTGGAACAGTTAGCAGGATAAAGTCCAGCGAACGAAGAGAGTACCCACTACATTTCTGAACAATAAAAATGCCCAAATAAAAAGGTAGTAAACCCAAAATGGCTTTGTAAATTAAAGTATACCAGTGACTGAGCCTACGAGTGACTGGAGAAGGCCAGCCAACCCTCGTATACAAAGTGCAGTGGTGCGTAAGAGTTTTGCAGTTTAAAATACATCTCAATGTGCCATGGTAAAGGGTGTCAATTGATCTCAATTACTGAGCGGAAGCATTCATATAATAAAAATCCCAATTTCAGCTTAATTTTTTTGTACGTTGTTGAATATGCAATTTGAAAGAGGCCGTCATCAATTAAAATTCCATGATATTTATGAGGTTACAACCTCAATCTCCTTGCCCTGACAGGTAGTAATAGGTGAAAGGTTCAGAGGTCTATTTCTTGCTTTAGAAAACACCATTAGTTTAGTTTTGTCAGCATTGAGAATAAGCTTCAATTGACACAAGGTATGTTGAATAGTATAAAAAGCAGTTAGCAAGTTCTGGAAAACTTTTGTAAGAGACGAGGCACAACAGTAAATAACAGTATCATCAGCATAAAAATGAAGTTGCGCATTTTGGACATTTTTTTCTAAATCATTTATATAAATAGTGAATACGAGAGGACCAATTACAGAGCCTTGGAGCACACCATTAAAGACAGACAATTCAACAGACATAAGCCCATCAAATTTAGTGCACTGAGTTCTATCAGACAGATAGTTAGCAAATCATGCAACTGCATGCTCTGAAAAACCTACACTTGACGATCTCTGCCTTTAGTATAGCATGATCAACTGTATCAAAAGCCTAAGAGAGATCAATAAAAAGTGAGACACAGTGCTGTTTTTCGTCAAGGGCTTCAGCGATATCATTTAAAACCTTCATGGCTGCTATAATTGTGCTATGCCTCTTCCTGAAGCCCGATTGGTACATTGATAGAATAGAGTTAGTAAATAAAAACTCTCTTAGCTGTTCACTCACAAGGGTTTCAAGTATTTTCACCAGGGGTGACAGCTTTGAGATTAGCCTATAATTATTTAAGAGTTGGATCTCCCCCCTTTAAAAGTGGTAGGACAAATGCTGATTTCCAGATCTTTGGAATTTCATTACATTCCAGGGTTAGATTGAACAGATATCTAAGTGGTTCAGCTATGAAATCAGCTGCCAGATTTAAAAAGCAGGGATCCAAAAGATCGGGACCTGCAGGCTTTCTCTGATCTAAGGATTTCAGGGCTTTATGTACCACCTGCACTGAGAATGGCAAAAAGCTCAAAGTTTGACCAGCTCTCACTGGTTCATCCAGACAGGGCTGTACAGAGACAGAGGACAGCCTACCAGATGATACAAAGTGCTCGTTGAAACAATTCAGCATTTCAGTTTTGTCATATACAGCAACAGAGTTGCTCAGACTTGGCCTTCCTGAGCAGAAAATAACACTTGTTTCGAAAAAACCATCATGAAAGAATTTCCAGGCGGTTTCCACATCAGGGATAAGCTCAGTCTGTTCCAGTCAAAATAAAACAAATCATGAAAGAATTTCCAGGCGGTTTCCACATCAGGGATAAGCTCAGTCTGTTCCAGTCAAAATAAAACAAATCATGAAAGAATTTCCAGGCGGTTTCCACATCAGGGATAAGCTCAGTCTGTTCCAGTCAAAATAAAACAAATCATGAAAGAATTTCCAGGCGGTTTCCACATCAGGGATAAGCTCAGTCTGTTCCAGTCAAAATAAAACAAATCATGAAAGAATTTCCAGGCGGTTTCCACATCAGGGATAAGCTCAGTCTGTTCCAGTCAAAATAAAACAAATCATGAAAGAATTTCCAGGCGGTTTCCACATCAGGGATAAGCTCAGTCTGTTCCAGTCAAAATAAAACAAATCATGAAAGATTAAAACACTTCAAATTTCTCTTACGAATAAAACGTGGGTTTGTTTTAAGAACCTTTCTAATTTCTAATCGGGGTTAGTGGTAGGGGTTAGGGGTTAGTGGTAGGGGTTAGGGTGTTCCAGGGGGAACACTAAAACATTCTACAGATGAGTGACTGAATCTCTGGATTCAGAGTATGCTTGCGTTCAGTTCCTTTAGTTTTCCAAATATGTCTCTTACAGAGGCAGAGACATTTTCTTTTTTTACACAGAAAGTCAACCAAGTCATTTAATGAATGACAACAGATCCTCTCTCAATGCTAAAAATGTTTCCAACACTCCCCCTCGATAACCACCAAGAACATCATCATGCTCTGATCTCATATCTCCACATAGTTTAGTCAACAGGCAGAGGATGTGGTTTGACCTGGTTTACAATGGAAGTCACCTGCTGCAGTATCTCTCTGAGTTCTGTGCTCAGCTCTTTTGCCGTTAGCTGCTCTCGGTGTGTCATACAATGCGTCCATATGTCAGAGTGCAGAGACCTGCCCTCCGTCCCACCAGAGATGGAGCCCCATCTGTGTGAAAGCCCACCATTCAATCCGTTCATCCTCAATATTAGCCACACAGCACACTGAACATCCCCTGTGCTGTTTCCTGCTCGGGAATCGTGAGACAGAACAATATGTCCTCACAAAAAGCATCCCTGACATGTACAACGGGAAGAAAAGTCAATGGATGGGCATCTCGGCCCTCGCAGAGAGCATAAGTGGAGGTCGAGCGAGAGAAGCGAAGGCCAAGTCATGTGTCGTCCGAAACATGACTCGCCAAGCCGTGCTTCTTAACCTCCACTCGCTTAAGTACCCTCTTCCCTCCGCTGTGCATGTTTCTTACACAAAACTGCATCAGTAAGTGTCTGACTGCTCACCTCCAGCGCTTTTTCAGATATCAAAATGGGGTCGTAGGTCAAAGTTTGGCAGCCCCTGCTCTAAAGGAAAGTCCACTAGTCCTGGTCCCAGTGAATCTCTCTCACACACAGCTACTGTATGTGGGTCCCTTTATGATGGAAGAGGAGAGCAGGGGCCTTGTTTTAACTGTTGGATTGAAGCTTGTGTTCCTGATCATCTGTGGCAGGCAGACAGTTACTAGCTGGCTGTTCGTAGCTAATCCTTGTGATTGAGGCCTGTCTCACTGTCACTGTCCTCTTTCTTACCTCTATCTCTCTCACCCCCTCATCTACTCCTCATACCCTCCTCTTCCTCCTCCTCATCTCTGGCTGACAATAACAATAAGTGCAGTCTACGGTGGCTAGCAGAGTTTCTATCTGATTCTCAACTGTGCATTGTGTCATGCAAGCAGTGTGACATTTTAAATGGTAGTCTCGCTCTCTCTCTCTACCAGGGGCCAATAGAACCAGCTGAAACTGGCCCTCTGCCTCTTAATTGTGTGTGTGTGTGTGTGTGTGTGTGTCAGTCCGTATCCACCATGTGGTCAGCTCCCGACTGCTAATCAAGCCTGCTAGAAGAGAAATAGCTGGAGGGGATGTAGGGAGGGGTAGCGGGTGGGGATGAGGGAGGGAGGGAGAGCGAGAGGGGATGAGGGAGGGAGGGAGGGAGAGGGGATGAGGGAGGGAGAGCGAGGGGATGAGGGAGGGAGGGAGGGAGAGGGGATGAGGGAGGGAGAGCGAGGGGATGAGGGAGGGAGGGAGGGAGGGAGAGGGGATGAGGGAGGGAGAGCGAGGGGATGAGGGAGGGAGGGAGGGAGGGAGAGGGGATGAGGGAGGGAGGGAGAGGGGATGAGGAGGGAGAGCGGGGATGAGGGAGGGAGGGAGGGGATGAGGGAGGGAGGGAGGGAGGAGGGAGAGCGAGAGGGGATGAGGGAGGGAGGGAGAGCGAGAGGATGAGGGAGGGAGGGAGGGGGATGAGGGAGGGAGGGAGGGAGGGAGAGCGAGAGGGGATGAGGGAGGGAGGGAGAGCGAGGGGATGAGGGAGAGCGAGGGAGGGAGAGCTAGGGGATGAGGGAGGGAGAGCGAGATGGGATGATGGAGGGAGAGCGAGCGAGAGGGGATGGATAGAGTGAGGGAGCGATAGTGCTTTCTGTTGTCGTCCTTGCTGAAACAGAGAAACAGTGCAGAGGAGGAGAAGCAGATGGATCAGATGTAGCTTTTAACTGTGCTCAGTGGCATGACACTGTATCCCTCCATTTCTCTCTCTCTCTCTCTCTGTCTCTCTCTCGCTCACTTCTGTGGCTCTCTCTTTCTCTCTCACTTTGTGGCTCTCTCTCGCTCACTTTGTGTGGCTCTCACTTTCTCTCTCGCTCACTTTGTGTGGCTCTCTCTCGCTCACTTTGTGTGGCTCTCTCTCTCTCACTTTGTGTGGCTCTCTCTCTCTCACTTTGTGTGGCTCTCTCTCTCTCACTTTGTGTGGCTCTCTCTCTCTCACTTTGTGTGGCTCTCTCTCTCTCACTTTGTGTGGCTCTCTCTCTCGCTCACTTTGTGTGGCTCTCTCTCTCGCTCACTTTGTGTGGCTCTCTCTCTCTCGCTCACTTTGTGTGGCTCTCACATTCTCTCTCGCTCACTTTGTGTGGCTCTCTCTCTCGCTCACTTTATGTCTCTCTCTCTCTCTCTCTCTCCCTCGCTCACTTTGTGTCTCTCTCTCGCTCTCTCTCTCTCTCTCTCTCTCTCTCACTTTGTGTGTCTCTCTCTCACTTTGTGTGGCTCTCTCCCTCTCTCACTTTGTGTGGCTCTCTCCCTCTCTCACTTTGTGTGGCTCTCTCTCTCTCTCACTTTGTGTGGCTCTCTCCCTCTCTCACTTTGTGGCTCTCTCTGTGTCTCTCTCTCGCTCTCTCTCTCTCACTTTGTGTGTCACTCTCTCTCTCGCTCACTTTGTGTGGCTCTCTCTCTCTCGCTCACTTTGTGTGGCTCTCTCTCTCTCGCTCACTTTGTGTGGCTCTCTCTCTCTCGCTCACTTTGTGTGGCTCTCTCTCTCTCGCTCACTTTGTGTGGCTCTCTCTCTCTCTCGCTCTCTCTCTCTCTCTCGCTCTCTCTCTCTCTCTCGCTCACTTTGTGTGGCTCTCTCGCTCTCTCTCTCTCTCTCGCTCACTTTGTGTCTCTCTCTCTCTCTCTCGCTCACTTTGTGTGTCTCTCGCTCTCTCTCTCGCTCACTTTGTGTGGCTCTCTCTCGCTCTCTCTCTCTCTCTCGCTCACTTTGTGTGGCTCTCTCTCGCTCTCTCTCTCTCTCTCGCTCACTTTGTGTGGCTCTCTCCCTCGCTCACTTTGTGTGGCTCTCTCTCGCTCTCTCTCTCTCGCTCACTTTGTGTGGCTTTCTCTCTCCCTTGCTCACTTTGTGTGGCTTTCTCTCTCCCTTGCTCACTTTGTGTGGCTTTCTCTCTCCCTTGCTCACTTTGTGTGGCTTTCTCTCTCCCTTGCTCACTTTGTGTGGCTTTCTCTCTCCCTTGCTCACTTTGTGTGGCTCTCTCTCTCTCTCCCTCGCTCACTTTGTGTGGCTCTCTCTCTCTCTCCCTCGCTCACTTTGTGTGGCTCTCTCTCTCGCTCACTTTGTGTGGCTCTCTCTCTCTCTCTCTCTCGCTCACTTTGTGTGGCTCTCTCTCTCTCTCTCTCGCTCACTTTGTGTGGCTCTCTCTCTCTCTCTCGCTCACTTTGTGTGGCTCTCTCTCTCTCTCTCTCGCTCACTTTGTGTGGCTCTCTCTCTCGCTCACTTTGTGTGGCTCTCTCTCTCTCTCTCTCGCTCACTTTGTGTGGCTCTCTCTCTCTCGCTCACTTTGTGTGGCTCTCTCTCTCTCTCTCTCTCTCGCTCACTTTGTGTGGCTCTCTCTCTCGCTCACTTTGTGTGGCTCTCTCTCTCGCTCACTTTGTGTGGCTCTCTCTCTCTCTCTCGCTCTCTTTGTGTGGCTCTCTCTCTTGTGTGGCTCTCTCTCTCTCTCTCGCTCACTTTGTGTGGCTCTCTCTCTCTCTCGCTCACTTTGTGTGGCTCTCTCTCTCTCTCTCGCTCACTTTGTGTGGCTCTCTCTCTCTCTCGCTCACTTTGTGTGGCTCTCTCTCTCTCTCTCTCACTTTGTGTGGCTCTCTCTCTCTCACTTTGTGTGGCTCTCTCTCTCGCTCACTTTGTGTGGCTCTCTCTCTCTCTCTCGCTCACTTTGTGTGGCTCTCTCTCTCTCACTTTGTGTGGCTCTCTCTCTCTCGCTCACTTTGTGTGGCTCTCACTTTCTCTCTCGCTCACTTTGTGTGGCTCTCTCTCTCGCTCACTTTGTGTCTCTCTCTCGCTCTCTCTCTCTCTCTCACTTTGTGTGTCTCTCTCTCACTTTGTGTGGCTCTCTCCCTCTCTCACTTTGTGTGGCTCTCTCCCTCTCTCACTTTGTGTGGCTCTCTCTCTCTCTCACTTTGTGTGGCTCTCTCCCTCTCTCACTTTGTGGCTCTCTCTCTCCCTCGCTCACTTTGTGTCTCTCTCTCTCTCACTTTGTGTGGCTCTCTCTCTCTCTCTCTCTCGCTCACTTTGTGTGGCTCTCTCTCTCTCTCTCGCTCACTTTGTGTGGCTCTCTCTCTCTCTCGCTCACTTTGTGTGGCTCTCTCTCTCTCGCTCACTTTGTGTGGCTCTCTCTCTCTCGCTCACTTTGTGTGGCTCTCTCTCTCTCGCTCACTTTGTGTGGCTCTCTCTCTCTCGCTCACTTTGTGTGGCTCTCTCTCTCGCTCACTTTGTGTGGCTCTCTCTCTCTCGCTCACTTTGTGTGGCTCTCTCTCTCTCTCGCTCTCTTTGTGTGGCTCTCTCTCTCTCTCTCTCTCTCACTTTGTGTGGCTCTCTCTCTCTCTCTCGCTCACTTTGTGTGTCTCTCTCTCTCTCTCGCTAACTTTGTGTGGCTCTCTCTCTCTCTCTCTCTCTCTCACTTTCTGTGGCGCTCTCTCTCTCACTTTGTGTGGCTCTCTCTCTCGCTCACTTTGTGTGGCTCTCTCTCTCTCACTTTGTGTGGCTCTCTCTCTCTCGCTCACTTTGTGTGGCTCTCACTTTCTCTCTCGCTCACTTTGTGTGGCTCTCTCTCTCTCGCTCACTTTATGTCTCTCTCTCTCTCTCCCTCGCTCACTTTGTGTCTCTCTCTCGCTCTCTCTCTCTCTCTCACTTTGTGTGTCTCTCTCTCACTTTGTGTGTCTCTCTCCCTCTCTCACTTTGTGGCTCTCTCCCTCTCTCACTTTGTGTGGCTCTCTCCCTCTCTCACTTTGTGTGGCTCTCTCTCTCTCTCTCACTTTGTGTGGCTCTCTCCCTCTCTCACTTTGTGGCTCTCTCTCTCCCTCGCTCACTTTGTGTCTCTCTCTCGCTCTCTCTCTCACTTTGTGTGTCTCTCTCTCTCTCGCTCACTTTGTGTGGCTCTCTCTCTCTCGCTCACTTTGTGTGGCTCTCTCTCTCTCGCTCACTTTGTGTGGCTCTCTCTCTCTCGCTCACTTTGTGTGGCTCTCTCTCTCTCGCTCACTTTGTGTGGCTCTCTCTCTCTCGCTCACTTTGTGTGGCTCTCTCTCTCTCGCTCACTTTGTGTGGCTCTCTCTCTCTCTCGCTCACTTTGTGTGTCTCTCTCGCTCTCTCTCTCTCTCTCGCTCACTTTGTGTCTCTCGCTCTCTCTCTCTCTCGCTCACTTTGTGTGTCTCTCGCTCTCTCTCTCTCTCTCGCTCACTTTGTGTGTCTCTCGCTCTCTCTCTCGCTCACTTTGTGTGGCTCTCTCTCGCTCTCTCTCTCTCTCTCGCTCACTTTGTGTGGCTCTCTCTCGCTCTCTCTCTCTCTCTCGCTCACTTTGTGTGGCTCTCTCCCTCGCTCACTTTGTGTGGCTCTCTCCCTCGCTCACTTTGTGTGGCTTTCTCTCGCTCTCTCTCGCTCACTTTGTGTGGCTTTCTCTCTCCCTTGCTCACTTTGTGTGGCTTTCTCTCTCCCTTGCTCACTTTGTGTGGCTTTCTCTCTCCCTTGCTCACTTTGTGTGGCTTTCTCTCTCCCTTGCTCACTTTGTGTGGCTCTCTCTCTCGCTCACTTTGTGTGGCTCTCTCTCTCTCTCTCTCTCGCTCACTTTGTGTGGCTCTCTCTCTCGCTCACTTTGTGTGGCTCTCTCTCTCTCTCTCTCGCTCACTTTGTGTGGCTCTCTCTCTCGCTCACTTTGTGTGGCTCTCTCTCTCTCTCTCTCGCTCACTTTGTGTGGCTCTCTCTCTCGCTCACTTTGTGTGGCTCTCTCTCTCTCTCTCGCTCTCTTTGTGTGGCTCTCTCTCTCTCTCTCTCGCTCACTTTGTGTGGCTCTCTCTCTCTCGCTCACTTTGTGTGGCTTTCTCTCTCTCTCTCTCTCGCTCACTTTGTGTGGCTTTCTCTCTCTCTCTCTCGCTCACTTTGTGTGGCTCTTTCTCTCTCTCTCTCTCGCTCACTTTGTGTGGCTCTTTCTCTCTCTCTCTCTCTCTCGCTCACTTTGTGTGGCTCTTTCTCTCTCTCTCTCTCCCTCGCTCACTTTGTGGTTCTCTCCCCCACCCCCCTTCTGCTGTCTGTCCAGAATGTGGTACTTAATATTTCAGTGAAGTGCTGTTCCGTACCCCTCCTCTCACTCTGTGCCAACCAGTGTGTGAGTCCATGCCCTGGGCTGTTGTTACCTTGAGGGTTATTTCACAGTGTGTCTCTCGGTTTAACATATGACTGTCTCTGTCAGTGACATATGGTCGTGTTGTGGTTTATCTAATCTTCTTAAGGCCGATAACATTGTAATAGTCCCATCTGTCAGTGACCGAGACAGCTTGTAATTCCCGTCACCCGCCCATAGAGGGAGCCGTGTGACGGCAAGGCTAGTACGACATCATCAAGGACATTCACACTTGGCTTGCACTCCACGCCATGGTTCAACCACCATTGGGCTCCGGTATGCTACACACACATTCAGAGACGCGAGCGCACACAGCCGCGCAGACACAGACGCGCAGACACACACACACAGATGCAAAATCATTGCCATACATACACACGGAGGGAGGGTTAGTGTCAACCCCCTCCTGTGCTGGTTAGTGTGAGTCCTCTGGGTTGTGAAGGAGGGACTATGGAGGAGGATCAGAGGTGTGTATCTGTGGAACTCAAGGTCACTGACAAAGTGAAGTGGAGACGTGCACACAGACTTCACCCTTTTTCACTGTCTCCCCCCCTCTCTATCCTCTGACTGTCTCCCCCTTCTCTATCCTCTCACTGTCTCCCCCCCTCTCTATCCTCTCACTGTCTCCCCCCCTCTCTATCCTCTCACTGTCTCCCCCTCTCTATCCTCTCACTGTCTCCCCCTCTCTATCCTCTCACTGTCTCCCCCTCTCTATCCTCTCACTGTCTCCCCCTCTCTATCCTCTCACTGTCTCCCCCTCTCTATCCTCTCACTGTCTCCCCCTCTCTATCCTCTCACTGTCCCCCTCTCTATCCTCTGACTCCCCCCTCTCTATCCTCTGACTGTCTCCCCCCTCTCTATCCTCTCACTGTCTCCCCCCCTCTCTATCCTCTCACTGTCTCCCCCCTCTCTATCCTCTCACTGTCTCCCCCTCTCTATCCTCTCACTGTCTCCCCCTCTCTATCCTCTGACTGTCTCCCCCTCTCACTGTCTCCCCCTCTCTATCCTCTGACTGTCTCTCCTCTCTATCCTCTGACTGTCTCTCCCCTCTCTATCCTCTGACTGTCTCCCCCTCTCTATCCTCTGACTGTCTCCCCCTCTCTATCCTCTGACTGTCTCCTCCCCCTCTCTATCCTCTGACTGTCTCTCCCCTCTCTATCCTCTGACTGTCTCCCCCCCTCTCTATCCTCTGACTGTCTCCCCCCCTCTCTATCCTCTGACTGTCTCCCCCTCTCTATCCTCTGACTGTCTCCCCCTCTCTATCCTCTGACTGTCTCCCCCTCTCTATCCTCTCACTGTCTCCCCCCTCTCTATCCTCTCACTGTCCCCCCCTCTCTATCCTCTCACTGTCTCCCCCCTCTCTATCCTCTCACTGTCCCCCCTCTCTATCCTCTGACTGTCTCCCCCCCTCTCTATCCTCTCACTGTCTCCCCCTCTCTATCCTCTCACTGTCTCCCCCTCTCTATCCTCTGACTGTCTCCCCCTCTCTATCCTCTCACTGTCTCCCTCTCTATCCTCTCACTGTCTCCCCCCTCTCTATCCTCTCACTGTCTCCCCCTCTCTATCCTCTCACTGTCCCCCCTCTCTATCCTCTGACTGTCTCTCCCTCTCTATCCTCTGACTGTCTCCCCCTCTCTATCCTCTGACTGTCTCCCCCCTCTCTATCCTCTGACTGTCTCCCCCTCTCTATCCTCTGACTGTCTCCCCCTCTCTATCCTCTGACTGTCTCCCCCTCTCTATCCTCTGACTGTCTCCCCCCTCTCTATCCTCTGACTGTCTCCCCCTCTCTATCCTCTGACTGTCTCCCCCCCTCTCTATCCTCTCACTGCCCCCCTATCCTCTCAATCCTCTCACTGCCCCCTCTATCCTCTTGCTGTCTCCCCCCTATCTATCCTCTCACTCACTCCCTCTCTATCCTCTGACTCTCCCCCTCTCTATCCTCTCACTGCCCCCCTATCCTCTCACTGTCTCCCTCTCTATCCTCTGACTCTCTCCCCTCCTCCTCTCTATCCTCTGACTCTCTCCCTCCTCCTCTCTATCCTCTGACTCTCTCCCCCTCTCTATCCTCTGACTGTCTCCCCTCTCTGTCTATCCTCTGACTGTCTCCCCCTCTCTATCCTCTGACTGTCTCCCCCTCTCTCTATCCTCTGACTCTCTCCCTCTCTATCCTCTGACTGTCTCCCCCTCTCTATCCTCTCACTGTCTCCCCCTCTCTATCCTCTCACTGTCTCCCCCTCTCTATCCTCTCACTGTCCCCCCTCTCTATCCTCTGACTCCTCCCTCCCTATCCTCTGACTCCCCCCTCTCTATCCTCTGACTGTCTCCCCCTCTCTATCCTCTCACTGTCTCCCCCTCTCTATCCTCTCACTGTCTCCCCCTCTCTATCCTCTCACTGTCTCCCCCCCTCTATCCTCTCACTGTCTCCCCCCTCTCTATCCTCTCACTGTCTCCCCCCCTCTCTATCCTCTGACTGTCTCCCCCCCCTCTCTATCCTCTGACTGTCTCCCCCCTCTCTATCCTCTGACTGTCTCCCCCTCTCTATCCTCTGACTGTCTCCTCCCCTCCTCTATCCTCTGACTGTCTCCCTCTCTATCCTCTGACTGTCTCCCCCTCTCTATCCTCTGACTGTCTCCCCCCTCTCTATCCTCTGACTGTCTCCCCCCTCTCTATCCTCTGACTGTCTCCCCCCCTCTCTATCCTCTGACTGTCTCCCCCCTCTCTATCCTCTGACTGTCTCCCCCCTCTCTATCCTCTGACTGTCTCCCCTCTCTATCCTCTGACTGTCTCCCCCTCTCTATCCTCTGACTGTCTCCCCCTCTATCCTCTGACTGTCTCCCCCTCTCTATCCTCTGACTGTCTCCCCCCTCTCTATCCTCTGACTGTCTCCCCCTCTCTATCCTCTGACTGTCTCCCCCTCTCTATCCTCTCACTGTCTCCCCCTCTCTATCCTCTCACTGTCCCCCCTCTCTATCCTCTGACTGTCTCCCCCCTCTCTATCCTCTCACTGTCTCCCCCTCTCTCTATCCTCTGACTGTCTCCCCCTCTCTATCCTCTCACTGTCTCCCCCTCTCTATCCTCTCTGACTGTCTCCCCCCTCTCTATCCTCTGACTGTCTCCCCCCTCTCTATCCTCTCACTGTCTCCCCCTCTCTATCCTCTCACTGTCCCCCCCTCTCTATCCTCTGACTGTCTCTCCCTCTCCTCTCTATCCTCTGACTGTCTCCCCCTCTCTATCCTCTGACTGTCTCCCCCCCTCTCTATCCTCTGACTGTCTCCCCCTCTCTATCCTCTGACTGTCTCCCCTCTCTATCCTCTGACTGTCTCCCCCTCTCTATCCTCTGACTGTCTCCCCCCCCTCTCTATCCTCTGACTGTCTCCCCTCTCTATCCTCTGACTGTCTCCCCCCCCTCTCTATCCTCTGACTGTCTCCCCCTCTCTATCCTCTGACTGTCTCCCCCTCTCTATCCTCTCACTGCCCCCCTATCCTCTCAATCCTCTCACTGCCCCCCCTATCCTCTTGCTGTCTCCCCCTATCTATCCTCTGACTCACTCCCTCCCCTCTCTCCTCTGACTCTCCCCCTCTCTATCCTCTCACTGCCCCCCTATCCTCTCACTGTCTCCCTCTCTATCCTCTGACTCTCTCCCTCCTCCTCTCTATCCTCTGACTCTCTCCCTCCTCCTCTCTATCCTCTGACTCTCTCCCTCCCCTCTCTATCCTCTGACTGTCTCCCCCCTCTCTATCCTCTGACTCTCTCCCCCTCTCTATCCTCTGACTGTCTCCCCCTCTCTATCCTCTGACTCTCTCCATCTCTATCCTCTGACTGTCTCCCCCTCTCTATCCTCTGACTGTCTCCCCCTCCCTCTCTATCCTCTGACTGTCTCCCCCTCTCTATCCTCTGACTGTCTCCCCCCTCTCTATCCTCTGACTGTCTCCCCCTCTCTATCCTCTGACTGTCTCCCCCCTCTCTATCCTCTGACTCTCCCCCTCTCTATCCTCTGACTCTCCCCCCCTCTCTATCCTCTCACTGCCCCCCTCTATCCTCTCACTGTCTCCCTCTCTATCCTCTGACTCTCTCCCTCCTCCTCTCTATCCTCTGACTCTCTCCCTCCTCCTCTCTATCCTCTGACTGTCTCCCCTCTCTATCCTCTGACTGTCTCCCCCTCTCTATCCTCTGACTGTCTCCCCCACTCTCTCCTCTGACTGTCTCCCCCCCTCTCTATCCTCTGACTGTCTCCCCCTCTATCCTCTGACTGTCTCCCCCCCCTCTCTATCCTCTGACTGTCTCCCCCTCTCTATCCTCTGACTGTCTCCCCCCCCTCTATCCTCTCACTCACTCCCTCTCTATCCTCTGACTCTCTCCCTCACTATCCTCTGACTCTCTCCCTCACTATCCTCTGACTCTCTCCTCACTATCCTCTGACTCTCTCCTCCTCCTCTCTATCCTCTGACTCTCTCCCTCCCCTCTCTATCCTCTGACTCTCTCCCTCCCCCTCTCTATCCTCTGACTCTCTCCCTCCCCCTCTCTATCCTCTGACTCTCTCCCTCCCCTCTCTACCCTCTGACTCTCTCCCTCCCCCTCTATCCTCTGACTCTCTCCCTCTCTATCCTCTGACTGTCTCCCCCTCTCTATCCTCTGACTCTCTCCCTCCCCCTCTCTACCCTCTCACTGTCTCCCCTCTCTCTGTCTCCCCCTCTCTATCCTCTCACTGCCCCCCCATCCTCTCACTGTCTCCCTCACCCTCTCTATCCTCTGACTCTCTCCCTCCCCCTCTCTATCCTCTGACCCTCCCCTCTCTATCCTCTGACTCTTTCCCTCTCTATCCTCTGACTCTCTCTCTCCCCTCTCTATCCTCTGACTCTCTCCCTCCTCCTCTCTATCCTCTGACTCTCTCCTCCCCCCTCTCTATCCTCTGACTCCCTCCTATCCTCCCCCTATCCTCTCACTGTCTCCCTCTCTATCCTCTGACTGTCTCCCCCTATCCTCTGACTATCCTCTGACTGTCTCCCCCCTCTCTATCCTCTGTGTCTGTCTCCCCCCCTCTCTATCCTCTGACTGTCTCCCCCTCTCTATCCTCTGACTGTCTCCCCCCTCTCTATCCTCTGACTGTCTCCCCCTCCTCTCTATCCTCTCACTGCCCCCTATCCTCTCAATCCTCTCACTGCCCCCCTATCCTCTGCTGTCTCCCCCTATCCTCTGACTCTCTCCCTCCTCCTCTCTATCCTCTGACTCTCTCCCTCCTCCTCTCTATCCTCTGACTCTCTCCCTCCTCCTCTCTATCCTCTGACTCTCTCCCTCCTCCCCTCTCTATCCTCTGACTGTCTCCCCCTCTCTATCCTCTGACTGTCTCCCCCTCTCTATCCTCTGACTGTCTCCCCCTCTCTATCCTCTGACTGTCTCCCCCTCTCTATCCTCTGACTGTCTCCCCCTCTCTATCCTCTGACTGTCTCCCCCCCTCTCTATCCTCTGACTGTCCCCCCCCCTCTCTATCCTCTGACTGTCTCCCCCCTCTCTATCCTCTCACTCACTCCCTCTCTATCCTCTGACTCTCCCCCTCTCTATCCTCTCACTGCCCCCTATCCTCTCACTGTCTTCCTCTCTATCCTCTGACTCTCTCCCTCCTCCTCTCTATCCTCTGACTCTCTCCCTCCTCCTCTCTATCCTCTGACTCTCTCCCTCCTCTCTATCCTCTGACTGCCCCCCTCTCTATCCTCTGACTCTCTCCCTCTCTATCCTCTGACTGTCTCCCCCTCTCTATCCTCTGACTCTCTCCCTCTCTCTATCCTCTGACTCTCCCCTCTCTATCCTCTGACTCTGCCCCCTATCCTCTCACTGTCTCCCTCCTCCTCTCTATCCTCTGACTCTCTCCCTCCTCCTCTCTATCCTCTGACTGTCTCCCCCCTCTCTATCCTCTGACTGTCTCCCCCTCTCTATCCTCTGACTGTCTCCCCCCTCTCTATCCTCTGACTGTCTCCCCCCTCTCTATCCTCTGACTCTCTCCCCCTCTATCCTCTGACTGTCTCCCCCTCTCTATCCTCTGACTGTCTCCCCTATCCTCTCTCTATCTCTATCTCTGACTGTCTCCCCCCTCTCTCTATCCTCTCACTCACTCCCCCCCTCTCTATCCTCTGACTCTCTCCCTCACTATCCTCTGACTCTCTCCCTCACTATCCTCTGACTCTCTCCCTCACTATCCTCTGACTCTCTCCCTCACTATCCTCTGACTCTCTCCCTCACTATCCTCTGACTCTCTCCCTCACTATCCTCTGACTCTCTCCCTCACTATCCTCTGACTCTCTCCCTCCTCCTCTCTATCCTCTGACTCTCTCCCTCCCCTCTCTATCCCTCTCACTGTCTCCCCCTCTCTATCCTCTGACTCTCCCCTGCCCCCTATCCTCTCACTGTCTCCCTCACCCTCTCTATCCTCTGACTCTCTCCCTCCCCCTCTCTATCCTCTGACCCTCCCCCTCTCTATCCTCTGACTCTTTCCCTCTCTATCCTCTGACTCTCTCTCTCCCTCTCTATCCTCTGACTCTCTCCCTCCTCCTCTCTATCCTCTGACTCTCTCCCTCCCCCTCTCTATCCTCTGACTCCCTCCCTCCCCTATCCTCTCACTGTCTCCCTCTCTATCCTCTGACTCTCTCCCTCCTCCTCTCTATCCTCTGACTCTCTCCCTCCTCCTCTCTATCCTCTGACTCTCTCCCTCCTCCCTCTCTATCCTCTGACTCTCTCCCTCCTCCTCTCTATCCTCTGACCTCTCTCCCCCCTCTCCCCTGACTCTCTCCCTCCACCCTCTCACTTTCTCCCCCTCTCTATTCTCTGACTCTCTCCCTCCACCTCTCTACCCTCTGACTCTCTCCCTCCACCCCCCCTCTCTACCCTCTGACTCTCTCCCTCCCCTCTCTATCCTCTGACTCTCTCCCTCTCTATCCTCTGACTGTCTCCCCCTCTCTATCCTCTGACTGTCTCCCCCCTCTCCTATCCTCTGACTGTCTCCCCCTCTCTATCCTCTGACTCTCCTCTCCCTCTGACTCCTCCTCCTCTATCCTCTGACTCTCTCCCTCCTCCTCTCTATCCTCTGACTCTCTCCCTCCCCTCTCTATCCTCTGACTCCTCCCTCCTCCCTCTGACTCCCTCCCCCCTATCCTCTCACTGTCTCCCTCTCTATCCTCTCACTCTCTCCCTCCCCCTCTCTATCCTCTGACTCTCCCTCCCCTCTCTATCCTCTCACTGTCTCCCTCTATCCTCTGATCCTCTGACTCTCCCCCCTCTCTATCCTCTGACTGTCTCCCCCTCTCTATCCTCTGACTGTCTCCCCCTCTCTATCCTCTGACTGTCTCCCCCTCTCTATCCTCTGACTGTCCCCCCTCTCTATCCTCTGACTCTCTCCCTCTCTATCCACTGACTCTCTCTCCCTCTCTATCCTCTGACTCTCTCCCTCCTCCCCTCTGACTCTATTCTCTGACTCTCTCCTCCCCCTCTCTATCCTCTGACTCTCCCCTCCTCCTCTCTATCCTCTGACTCTCTCCCTCCCCCTCTCTACCCTCTCACTGTCTCCCCTCTCTATCCTCTCACTGCCCCCCCTATCATCTCACTGTCTCCCTCTCTATCCTCTGACTCTCTCCCTCTCTATCCTCTGACTCTCTCCCCTCTCTATCCTCTGACTCTCTCCCTCCCCTCTCTATCCTCTCACTGCCACCCCTATCCTCTCACTGTCTCCCCTCTCTATCCTCTGACTGGCCCCCCCCCCTCTATCCTCTCACTGCCCCCCCATCCTCTCACTGTCTCCCTCTCTATCCTCTGACTCTCTCCCTCCTATCCTCTCTATCCTGACTCTCTCCCTCCTCCTCTCTATCCTGACTCTCTCCCTCCCCCCTCTCTATCCTCTGACTCTCTCCCTCTCTATCCTCTGACTCTCTCCTCTCTATCCTCTGACTCTCTCCCTCTCTATCCTCTGACTCTCTCCCTCTCTATCCTCTGACTCTCTCCCTCCCCTCTCTATCCTCTTGACTCTCTCTCTCCCTCTCTATCCTCTGACTGTCTCCCCCTATCCTCTCACTGTCTCCCCCTATCCTCTCACTGTCTCCCCCTATCCTCTCACTGTCTCCCTCTCTATCCTCTGACTCTCTCCCTCTCTATCCTCTGACTCTCTCCCTCCCCCCTCTCTATCCTCTGACTCTCTCCTCCCCCTCTCTATCCTCTGACTCTCTCCCTCCCCTCTCTATCCTCTGACTCTCTCCCTCCCCCTCTCTATCCTCTCACTGCCCCCCTATCCTCTCACTGTCTCCCTCTCTATCCTCTGACTCTCCCCCTCTCTATCCTCTGACTGTCTCCCCCCTCTCTATCCTCTGACTGTCTCCCCCTCTCTATCCTCTCACTGTCCCCCCTCTCTATCCTCTCACTGCCCCCCTATCCTCTGACTCTCTCCCTCTCTATCCTCTGACTCTCTCCCTCCCCTCTCTATCCTCTCTGATCCCTCTCACTGCCCCCTATCCTCTGACTCTCTCCCTCTCTATCCTCTGACTCTCTCCCTCCCCCTCTCTATCCTCTGACTCTCCTCCCTCCCCCTCCCTCTCTATCCTCTGACTCTCTCCCTCCTCCTCTCTATCCTCTGACTCTCTCCCCCCTCCCCCTCTCTATCCTCTGACTCTCTCCCTCCCCCTCTATCCTCTCACTGCCCCCTCTCTATCCTCTCACTGCCCCCTATCCTCTCACTGTCTCCCCTCTCTATCCTTTGACTCTCTCCCTCCCCCTCTCTATCCTCTGACTTCCCCCTCCCCTCTATCCTCTCACTCTCTCCCCCCCTCTCTATCCTCTGACTCTCTCCCTCTCTATCCTCTGACTCTCTCCCCTCCCCCTCTCTATTCTCTGACTCTCTCCCTCCCCTCTATCCTCTGACCCTCCCCCCCTCTCTATCCTCTGACTCTCTCCCTCCTCCTCTCTATCCTCTGACTCTCTCCCTCCTCCTCTCTATCCTCTGACTCTCTCCCTCCCCCTCTCTATCCTCTGACTCTCTCCCTTCCCCCTCTCTACCCTCTCACTTTCTCCCCCTCTCTATTCTCTGACTCTCTCCCTCCTCCTCTCTATCCTCCTCTGACTCTCTCCTCCCCCTCTCTATCCTCTGACTCTCTCCTCCCCCTCTATCCTCTGACTCTCCCTCCCCTCTATCCTCTGACCCTCTCTATCCTCTGACTCTCTCCCTCTCTATCCTCTGACTCTCCCCCCTCTCTATCCTCTGACTCTCTCCCTCCCCCTCTCTATCCTCTGACCCTCCCCCTCTCTATCCTCTGACTCTCTCCCTCTCTATCCTCTGACTCTCCCCTCCTCTCTATCCTCTGACTCTCTCCTCCTCCTCTATCCTCTGACTCTCTCCCTCCCCTCTCTATCCTCTGACTCTCTCCCTCCCCTCTCTATCCTCTGACTCCCCCTCTCTATCCTCTGACTCCCCCTCTCTATCCTCTGACTCCCCTCTCTATCCTCTGACTCCCCCCTCTCTATCCTCTGACTCTCTCCCTCCCCTCTCTATCCTCTGACTCTCTCCCCCTCCCCTCTCTATCCTCTGACTCTCTCCTCCCCCTCTCTATCCTCTGACTCTCTCCCTCCCCTCTATCCTCTGACTCTCTCCCTCACCCTCTCTATCCTCTGACTCTCTCCCTCCCCTCTCTATCCTCTGACCCTCCCCTCTCTATCCTCTGACTCTTTCCCTCTCTATCCTCTGACTCTCTCTCACTCCCTCTCTCTATCCTCTGACTCTCTCCCTCCTCCTCTATCCTCTGACTCTCTCCCTCCCCCTCTCTATCCTCTGACTCCCTCCCTCCCCCTATCCTCTCACTGTCTCCCTCTCTATCCTCTGACTCTCTCCCTCTCTATCCTCTGACTCTCTCCCTCCTCCTCTCTATCCTCTGACTCTCTCCCTCCTCCTCTCTATCCTCTGACTCTCTCCCTCCTCCTCTCTATCCTCTGACTCTCCCCTCCCCCCTCCTCTCTACCCTCTCACTTTCTCCCCCCTCTCTATTCTCTGACTCTCTCCCTCCACCTCTCTACCCTCTGACTCTCTCCCTCCCCTCTCTATCCTCTGACTCTCTCCCTCTCTATCCTCTGACTGTCTCCCCCTCTCTATCCTCTGACTGTCTCCCCCTCTCTATCCTCTGACTGTCTCCCCCTCTCTATCCTCTGACTCTCTCCCTCCTCCTCTCTATCCTCTGACTCTCTCCCTCCCCCTCTCTACCCTCTCACTGTCTCCCCTCTCTATCCTCTCACTGCCCCCCTATCCTCTCACTGTCTCCCTCACCCTCTCTATCCTCTGACTCTCTCCCTCCCCCTCTCTATCCTCTGACCCTCCCCTCTCTATCCTCTGACTCTTTCCCTCTCTATCCTCTGACTCTCTCTCTCCCTCTCTATCCTCTGACTCTCTCCCTCCTCCTCTCTATCCTCTGACTCTCTCCCTCCCCTCTCTATCCTCTGACTCCCTCCCTCCCCTATCCTCTCACTGTCTCCCTCTCTATCCTCTCACTCTCTCCCTCCCCCTCTCTATCCTCTGACTCTCCCTCCCCCTCTCTATCCTCTCACTGTCTCCCTCTCTCTATCCTCTGACTCTCCCCCTCTCTATCCTCTGACTGTCTCCCCCTCTCTATCCTCTGACTGTCTCCCCCTCTCTATCCTCTGACTGTCTCCCCCTCTCTATCCTCTGACTGTCTCCCCCTCTCTATCCTCTGACTGTCCCCCTCTCTATCCTCTGACTCTCTCCCTCTCTATCCACTGACTCTCTCTCTCCCTCTCTATCCTCTGACTCTCTCTCTCCCTCTCTATCCTCTGACTCTCTCCCTCCCCCTCTCTATTCTCTGACTCTCTCCCTCCCCCTCTCTATCCTCTGACTCTCTCCCTCCTCCTCTCTATCCTCTGACTCTCTCCCTCCCCCTCTCTACCCTCTCACTGTCTCCCCCTCTCTATCCTCTCACTGCCCCCCCCCTATCATCTCACTGTCTCCCTCTCTATCCTCTGACTCTCTCCCTCTCTATCCTCTGACTCTCTCTCCCTCTCTATCCTCTGACTCTCTCCCTCCCCCTCTCTATCCTCTCACTGCCACCCCCTATCCTCTCACTGTCTCCTCTCTATCCTCTGACTGTCCCCCCCCTATCCTCTCACTGCCCCCCCCTATCCTCTCACTGTCTCCCTCTCTATCCTCTGACTCTCTCCCTCTCTATCCTCTGACTCTCTCCCTCCTCCTCTCTATCCTGACTCTCTCCCTCCTCCTCTCTATCCTGACTCTCTCCCTCCCCCTCTCTATCCTCTGACTCTCTCCCTCTCTATCCTCTGACTCTCTCCCTCTCTATCCTCTGACTCTCTCCCTCTCTATCCTCTGACTCTCTCCCTCTCTATCCTCTGACTCTCTCCCTCCCCCTCTCTATCCTCTTGACTCTCTCTCTCCCTCTCTATCCTCTGACTGTCTCCCCCCTCTATCCTATCCTCTCACTGTCTCCCCCTATCCTCTCACTGTCTCCCCCTATCCTCTCACTGTCTCCCTCTCTATCCTCTGACTCTCTCCCTCTCTATCCTCTGACTCTCTCCCTCCCCCTCTCTATCCTCTGACTCTCTCCCTCCCCCTCTCTATCCTCTGACTCTCTCCCTCCCCTCTCTATCCTCTGACTCTCTCCCTCCCCCTCTCTATCCTCTCACTGCCCCCCCCTATCCTCTCACTGTCTCCCTCTCTATCCTCTGACTCTCCCCCTCTCTATCCTCTGACTGTCTCCCCCTCTCTATCCTCTGACTGTCTCCCCCTCTCTATCCTCTCACTGTCCCCCCTCTATCCTCTCACTGCCCCCCCCTATCCTCTGACTCTCTCCCTCTCTATCCTCTGACTCTCTCCCTCCCCCTCTCTATCCTCTCACTGCCCCCCTATCCTCTGACTCTCTCCCTCTCTATCCTCTGACTCTCTCCCTCCTCCTCTCTATCCTCTGACTCTCTCCCTCCCCCTCTCTATCCTCTGACTCTCTCCCCCCCTCTCTATCCTCTGACTCTCTCCCCCCCTCCCCTCTGACTCTCTCCCCTCCCCCTCTCTATCCTCTGACTGTCTCCCCCTCTATCCTCTCACTGCCCCCCTCTATCCTCTCACTGCCCCCCCTATCCTCTCACTGTCTCCCTCTCTATCCTTTGACTCTCTCCTCCCCCTCTCTATCCTCTGACTTTCCCCCCTCTCTATCCTCTCACGGTCTCCCCCTCCCTCTCTATCCTCTGACTCTCTCCCTCTCTATCCTCTGACTCTCTCCCTCCCCTCTCTATTCTCTGACTCTCTCCCTCCCCTCTCTATCCTCTGACTCTCTCCCCCTCTCTATCCTCTGACTCTCTCCCTCCTCCTCTCTATCCTCTGACTCTCTCCCTCCTCCTCTCTATCCTCTGACTCTCTCCCTCCCCCTCTCTATCCTCTGACTCTCTCCCTCCCCTCTCTACCCTCTGACTCTCTCCCTCCCCTCTATCCTCTGACTATCCTCTGACTCTGACTCCCTCTCTATCCTCTGACTCTCCCCCCCCTCTCTATCCTCTGACTCTCTCCCTCCCCTCTCTATCCTCTGACCCTCCCCCTCTCTATCCTCTGACTCTCTCCCTCTCTATCCTCTGACTCTCCCCCTCTCTATCCTCTGACTCTCTCCCTCCTCCTCTCTATCCTCTGACTCTCTCCCTCCCCCTCTCTATCCTCTGACTCTCTCCCTCCCCCTCTCTATCCTCTGACTCCCCCTCTCTATCCTCTGACTCCCCCCTCTCTATCCTCTGACTCTCTCCCTCCCCCTCTCTATCCTCTGACTCCCCCCCCTCTCCCTCTGACTCCCCCTCTCTATCCTCTGACTCTCTCCCTCCCCCTCTCTATCCTCTGACTCTCTCCCTCCCCCTCTATCCTCTGACTCTCCCCCTCACCCTCTCTATCCTCTGACTCTCTCCCTCCCCCTCTCTCTATCCTCTGACCCTCCCCCTCTCTATCCTCTGACTCTTTCCCTCTCTATCCTCTGACTCTCTCTCCCCTCTCTATCCTCTGACTCTCTCCCTCCTCCTCTATCCTCTGACTCTCTCCCTCCCCCTCTCTGTCCTCTGACTCCCTCCCTCCCCCTATCCTCTCACTGTCTCCCTCTCTATCCTCTGACTCTCTCCCTCTCTATCCTCTGACTCTCTCCCTCCTCCTCTCTATCCTCTGACTCTCTCCCTCCTCCTCTCTATCCTCTGACTCTCTCCCTCCTCCTCTCTATCCTCTGACTCTCTCCCTTCCCCTCTCTACCCTCTCACTTTCTCCCCCCCTCTCTATTCTCTGACTCTCTCCCTCCTCCTCTCTATCCTCTGACTCTCTCCCTCCCCCTCTCTATCCTCTGACTCTCTCCCTCCCCCTCTCTACCCTCTGACTCTCTCCCTCCCCCTCTCTATCCTCTGACTCTCTCCCTCTCTATCCTCTGACTGTCTCCCCCTCTCTATCCTCTGACTGTCTCCCCCCCTCTCTATCCTCTGACTCTCTCCCTCCTCCTCTCTATCCTCTGACTCTCTCCCCCTCTCTATCCTCTCACTGCCCCCCACCTATCCTCTCACTGTCTCCCTCACCCTCTCTATCCTCTGACTGTCTCCCCCTCTCTATCCTCTGACTCTCTCCCTCCCCCTCTCTACCCTCTGACTCTCTCCCTCCCCCTCTCTACCCTCTGACTCTCTCCCTCCCCTCTCTATCCTCTGACCCTCCCCCTCTCTATCCTCTGACTCCCTCCCTCCCCCTATCCTCTCACTGTCTCCTCTCTATCCTCTGACTCTCCCCATCTCTATCCTCTGACTGTCTCCCCCTCTCTATCCTCTGACTGTCCCCCCTATCCTCTCACTGTCTCCCTCTCTATCCTCTGACCCTCCCCCTCTCTATCCTCTGACTCTCTCCTCTCTATCCTCTGACTCTCTCCCTCCCCCTCTCTATTCTCTGACTCTCTCCCTCCCCCTCTCTATCCTCTGACTCTCCCCCTCCCTCCCTCCCCCTCTCTATCCTCTGACTGTCTCCCCCTCTCTATCCTCTGACTGTCTCCCCCTCTCTATCCTCTGACTGTCTCCCCCCTCTCTATCCTCTGACTGTCCCCCCCCCTATCCTCTCACTGCCCCCCTATCCTCTCACTGTCTCCCTCTCTATCCTCTGACTCTCTCCCTCTCTATCCTCTGACTCTCTCCCTCCCCTCTCTATCCTCTCACTGCCCCCTATCCTCTCACTGTCTCCCTCTATCCTCTGATCCTCTGACTCTCCCCCTCCTCTCTATCCTCTGACTCTCTCCCTCCTCCTCTCTATCCTGACTCTCTCCCTCCTCCTCTCTATCCTGACTCTCTCCCTCCTCCTCTCTATCCTGACTCTCTCCCTCTCTATCCTCTGACTCTCTCCCTCTCTATCCTCTGACTCTCTCCCTCTCTATCCTCTGTCTCCCCCTCTCTCTATCCTCTGACTGTCTCCCCCTCTCTATCCTCTCACTGTCCCCCCTCTCTATCCTCTCACTGCCCCCTATCCTCTGACTCTCTCCCTCTCTATCCTCTGACTCTCTCCCTCCCCTCTCTATCCTCTCACTGCCCCCCCATCCTCTGACTCTCTCCTCTCTATCCTCTGACTCTCTCCCTCCTCCTCTCTATCCTCTGACTCTCTCCCTCCCCTCTCTATCCTCTGACTCTCTCCCCCTCCCCCTCTCTATCCTCTGACTGTCTCCTCCCCTCTCTATCCTCTGACTGTCTCCCCCTATCCTCTCACTGTCTCCCTCTCTATCCTCTGACTCTCTCCCTCTCTATCCTCTGACTCTCTCCCTCCCCTCTCTATCCTCTGACTCTCTCCCTCCCCCTCTCTATCCTCTCACTGCCCCCCTATCCTCTCACTGTCTCCCTCTCTATCCTCTGACTCTCCCCCTCTCTATCCTCTGACTGTCTCCCCCTCTCTCTATCCTCTGACTGTCTCCCCCTCTCTATCCTCTCACTGTCCCCCCTCTCTATCCTCTCACTGCCCCCCTATCCTCTGACTCTCTCCCTCTCTATCCTCTGACTCTCTCCCTCCCCTCTCTATCCTCTCACTGCCCCCCTATCCTCTGACTCTCTCCCTCTCTATCCTCTGACTCTCTCCCTTCTCCTCTCTATCCTCTGACTCTCTCCCTCCCCCTCTCTATCCTCTGACTCTCTCCCTCCCCCTCTCTATCCTCTGACTGTCTCCTCCCTCCCTCTCTATCCTCTGACTGTCTCCCCCCCTCTCTATCCTCTGACTGTCTCCCCCTCTATCCTCTCACTGCCCCCTATCTCTCACTGTTGACTCTATCCTTTGACTCCCTCCCCTCTCTATCCTCTGACTCTCTCCCTCTCTATCCTCTGACTCTCTCCCTCTCTATCCTCTGACTCTCTCCCTCCTCCTCTCTATCCTCTGACTCTCTCCCTCCCTCTCTACCCTCTCACTGTCTCCCCCTCTCTATCCTCTGACTTTCCCCCCTCTCTATCCTCTCACGGTCTCCCCCCTCTCTATCCTCTGACTCTCTCCCTCCCCCTCTCTATCCTCTGACTCTCTCCCTCCCCCCTCTCTATCCTCTGACCCTCCCCTCTCTATCCTCTGACTCTCTCCCCTCTATCCTCTGACTCTCCCCTCCCCCTCTATCCTCTCACTGCCCCCTATCCTCTCACTGTCTCCCTCTCTATCCTTTGACTCTCTCCCTCCCCCTCTCTATCCTCTGACTCTCTCCCTCTCTATCCTCTGACTCTCTCCCTCTCTATCCTCTGACTCTCTCCCTCCTCCTCTCTATCCTCTGACTCTCTCCCTCCCCTCTCTACCCTCTCACTGTCTCCCCCTCTCTATCCTCTCACGGTCTCCCCCTCTCTATCCTCTGACTCTCTCCCTCCTCCTCTCTATCCTCTGACTCTCTCCCTCCCCCTCTCTATCCTCTGACCCTCCCCTCTCTATCCTCTGACTCTCTCCCTCTCTATCCTCTGACTCTCCCCCTCTCTATCCTCTGACTCTCTCCCTCCCCCTCTATCCTCTCACTGCCCCCCTATCCTCTCACTGTCTCCCTCTCTATCCTTTGACTCTCTCCCTCCCCTCTCTATCCTCTGACTCTCTCCCTCTCTATCCTCTGACTCTCTCCCTCTCTATCCTCTGACTCTCTCCCTCCTCCTCTCTATCCTCTGACTCTCTCCCTCCCCTCTCTACCCTCTCACTGTCTCCCCCTCTCTATCCTCTCACGGTCTCCCCCTCTCTATCCTCTGACTCTCTCCCTCCTCCTCTCTATCCTCTGACTCTCTCCCTCCCCTCTCTATCCTCTGACTCTCTCCCTCCCCCTCTCTATCCTCTGTCTCTCCCCCCTCTCTATCCTCTGTCTGTCTCCCCCTCTCTATCCTCTCACTGCCCCCCTATCCTCTCACTGTCTCCCTCTCTATCCTCTGTCTCCCTCTCTATCCTCTGACTGTCTCCCCTCTCTATCCTCTCACCGCCCCCTATCCTCTCACTCTCTCCCTCTCTATCCTCTGACTCTCTCCCTCTGTATCCTCTGACTCTCTCCCTCTCTATCCTCTGACTCTCTCCCTCTCTATCCTCTGACTCTCTCTCTCCCTCTCTATCCTCTTACTCTCCCTCCCCCTCTCTATCCTCTGACTGTCTCCCCCTCTCTATCCTCTGACTGTCTCCCCCTCTATCCTCTCACTGCCCCCCCTATCCTCTCACTGTCTCCCTCTCTATCCTCTGACTCTCTCCCTCTCTATCCTCTGACTCTCTCCCTCCCCCTCTCTATCCTCTGACTGTCTCCCCCTCTCTATCCTCTGACTCTCTCCCTCCCCTCTCTATCCTCTCACTGCCCCCCCCTATCCTCTCACTGTCTCCCTCTCTATCCTCTGACTCTCCCCTCTCTATCCTCTGACTCTCTCCCTCCTCCTCTCTATCCTCTGACTCTCTCCCTCCTCCTCTCTATCCTCCTCCTCTCTCCCTCCTCCTCTCTATCCTCTGACTCTCTCCCTTCCCCCTCTATCCTCTGTCTCTCTCCCTCTCTATCCTCTGACTCTCTCCCTCCCCCTCTCTATCCTCTGACTCTCTCCCTCTCTATCCTCTGACTCTCTCTCTCCCTCTCTATCCTCTGACTCTCTCTCTCCCTCTCTATCCTCTGACTCTCTCCCTCCTCCTTTCTATCCTCTGACTCTCTCCCTCCTCCTCTCTATCCTCTGACTCTCTCCCTCCCCTCTCTATCCTCTGACTCCCTCCCTCCCTCCCCCTATCCTCTCACTGTCTCCCTCTCTATCCTCTGACTCTCTCCCTCCCCTCTCTATCCTCTGACTCTCTCCCTCCCCCTCTCTATCCTCTGACTCTCTCCCTCCCCCTCTCTATCCTCTCACTGTCTCCCTCTCTATCCTCTGACTCTCCCCTCTCTATCCTCTGACTCTCTCCCTCCCCCTCTCTATCCTCTCACTGCCCCCCCTATCCTCTCACTGTCTCCCTCTCTATCCTCTGACTCTCCCCTCTCTATCCTCTGACTGTCCCCCCTATCCTCTCACTGTCTCCCTCTCTATCCTCTGACCCTCCCCCTCTCTATCCTCTGACTCTCTCCCTCCCCTCTCTATCCTCTGACTCTCTCCCTCCTCCTCTCTATCCTCTGACTCTCTCCCTCCCCCTCTCTATCCTCTGACTCTCTCCCTCCCCTCTCTATCCTCTGACTCTCTCTCCCCTCTCTATCCTCTGACTGTCTCCCCCTATCCTCTCACTGTCTCCCTCTCTATCCTCTGACTCTCTCCCTCCCCTCTCTATCCTCTGACTCTCTCCCTCCCCTCTCTATCCTCTCTCTCTCCTCCCCCCTATCCTCTCACTGCCCTGTCTCCCTCTCTCCTCTCACTGTCTCCCTCTCTATCCTCTGACTCTCCCCTCCCCCTCTCTATCCTCTGACCCTCCCCTCTCTATCCTCTGACTCTCTCCCTCTCTATCCTCTGACTCTCTCCCTCTCTATCCTCTGACTCTCTCCTCCCTCTCTATCCTCTGACTCTCTCCCTCCTCCCTCTCTATCCTCTGACTCTCTCTCTCCTCCTCTCTATCCTCTGACTCTCTCTCCCTCTCTATCCTCTGACTCTCTCTCCCTCTCTATCCTCTGACTCTCTCCCTCCTCCTCTCTAGCCTCTGACTCCCCCTCTCTATCCTCTGACTGTCTCCCCCCTCTCTATCCTCTGACTGTCTCCCCCTCTCTATCCTCTGACTGTCTCCCCCTCTCTATCCTCTGACTGTCCCCCCTCTCTATCCTCTCACTGCCCCCTATCCTCTCACTGTCTCCCTCTCTATCCTCTGACTCTCTCCCTCCCCCTCTCTATCCTCTGACTCCCCCTCTCTATCCTCTGACTGTCTCCCCCTCTCTATCCTCTCACTGTCTCCCTCTCTATCCTCTGACTCTCTCCCCCTCTATCCTCTCACTGTCTCCCTCCTCTCTATCCTCTGACTGTCTCCCCCTCTCTATCCTCTGACTCTCTCTCCCTCCCCCCCTCTCTGTCCTTTGACTCTCTCCCTCCCCCTCTCTGTCCTTTGACTCTCTCCCTCCCCCTCTCTGTCCTCTGACTCTCTCCCTCCCCCTCTCTGTCCTCTGACTCTCTCCCTCCCCCTCTGTCCTTTGACTCTCTCCCTCCCCCTCTCTGTCCTCTGACTCTCTCTGTCCTCTGACTCTCTCCCTCCCCCTCTCTGCCCATCTGTCTGTCTGTCTCTCTTGCGTTCTCTCTTGCTGTCTGTCTCTCTGTCGCGCTCTCTTGCTGTCTGTCTCTTGCTGTCTGTCTGTCGCGCTCTCTCTTGCTGTCTGTCTCTCTGCGCTCTCTCTTGCTGTCTGTTTCTCTGTCGCGCTCTCTCTTGCTGTCTGTCTCTCTGTCGCGCTCTCTCTTGCTGTCTGTTGTAATTAGCTGGTGTATTTGCAGTAGTAAATATATACGGCTGATTTAATAATCACAGCCATTTGAAGTGCATTACAGCTCACCTCTACTTGCGTCTGTGTCCATTGTCTAGGTTTTTGAAGGGGGATTTATGAGCTGTTTGTGCGGTAGAAGCGTCAGTGAGAATGAGTTCAAGGTGAATCTGTCTGTGTGTCAGCTGTCGTGTCTCATCACTGATGCAGGCTGACGTGTGTGTGTGTGATGCACTGATGCAGGCTGACTAGTGTGTGTGTGTGTCATCACTGATGCAGGCTGCGTGGTGTGTGTGTGTGTCTCATCACTGATGCAGACAGACTAGTGTGTGTGTGTCTCTCATCACTGATGCAGGCTGACTAGCATGTGTGTGTGTGTGTGTCATCACTGATGCAGGCTGACTAGCGTGTGTGTGTGTCATCACTGATGCAGGCTGACTAGCGTGTGTGTGTGTGTGTGTCATCACTGATGCAGGCTGACTAGTGTGTGTGTGTCATCACTGATGCAGGCTGCGTGGTGTGTGTGTGTGTGTCTCATCACTGATGCAGGCTGACTAGTGTGTGTGTGTCTCATCACTGATGCAGGCTGACTAGCGTGTGTGTATGTGTGTGTCATCACTGATGCAGGCTGACTAGCGTGTGTATGTGTGTGTCATCACTGATGCAGGCTGACTAGTGTGTGTGTGTGTGTGTCATCACTGATGCAGGCTGACTAGTGTGTGTATGTGTGTCATCACTGATGCAGGCTGACTAGTGTGTGTATGTGTGTCATCACTGATGCAGGCTGACTAGTGTGTGTATGTGTGTCATCACTGATGCAGGCTGACTAGCGTGTGTGTGTGTGTGTGTCATCACTGATGCAGGCTGACTAGCGTGTGTGTGTGTGACTCATCACTGATGCAGGCTGACTAGCGTGTGTATGTGTGTGTCATCACTGATGCAGGCTGACTAGCGTGTGTGTGTGTGTCATCACTGATGCAGGCTGACTAGTGTGTGTGTCATCACTGATGCAGGCTGACTAGCGTGTGTGTGTGTGTGTCATCACTGATGCAGGCTGACTAGTGTGTGTGTCATCACTGATGCAGGCTGCGTGGTGTGTGTGTGTGTGTCTCATCACTGATGCAGGCTGACTAGCGTGTGTGTGTGTCTCATCACTGATGCAGGCTGACTAGCGTGTGTGTGTGTGTCTCATCACTGATGCAGGCTGACTAGCGTGTGTGTGTGTGTCATCACTGATGCAGGCTGACTAGCGTGTGTGTGTGTGTGTGTCATCACTGATGCAGGCTGACTAGCGTGTGTGTGTGTCATCACTGATGCAGGCTGACTAGCGTGTGTGTGTGTCTCATCACTGATGCAGGCTGCGTGGCGTGTGTGTGTGTCATCACTGATGCAGGCTGCGTGGCATGTGTGTGTGTGTCTCATCACTGATGCAGGCTGACTAGCGTGTGTGTGTGTCTCATCACTGATGCAGGCTGCGTGGCGTGTGTGTGTGTCATCACTGATGCAGGCTGCGTGGCATGTGTGTGTGTGTCTCATCACTGATGCAGGCTGCGTGGCGTGTGTGTGTGTCTCATCACTGATGCAGGCTGCGTGGCGTGTGTGTGTGTCTCATCACCGATGCAGGCTCGTGGTGTGTGTGCGTCATCACTGCCGACCTTCACGGCCAGGAGAATAGAGAGAGGTCAGATCGGCCCCGGGAGAATAACACACACACACTTTCAGAGAATAGCACACTCCCTCTCTCTCTCCCTTTTTTCACACACACACACACACCCTCTCATTAACTCTCTGGGTCACTCTCACAGAGCATTATATAGTTGTAACCACGAGTGCCAAGGTGTTCTTTACCGTTGCTGTATATATTATAATATAAACAGTACCGTGGTTTGGCCAGTAGAGGTCACTCATACTCCACGCATCATCATTACATGGGTGGCACGTTTCTCCTACAACACATGGACCACTGTATACACTACATGACCAAAGGTATGTGGACACCTGCTTGTCGAAAATCTCATTACAACATCATGGGCATTAATATAGAGTTGGTCCCCCCTTTGCTGCTATAACAGCCTCTACTCTTCTAAGAAGGCTTTCCACTAGATGTTGGAACATTGCTGCAGGGACTTGCTTCCATTCAGCCGTAAGAGCATTAGTGAGGTTGGGCACTGATGTCGGGGCGTTTTAGGCCTGGCTCGGAGTCGGCGTTCCGATTCATTCCAAAGGTGTCCGATGGGGTTGAGGTCAGGACTCTGTGCAGGCCAGTCAAGTTCTTCCACACCGATCTCGACAAACCATTTCTGTATGGACCTATGGTTTGTGCCCAGGGGTCATTGTCATGCTGAAACAGGTAAGGGTCTTCCAAAACTGTTGCCACAAAGTTGGAAGCATAGAATCGTCTAGAATGTAATTGTATGCTGTAGCGTTAAGATTTCCCTCCACTGCTCCAATGGTGGTGAGCTTTACACCACTCTAGAGAATGTGTTTCCACTGCTCCAATGGAGGTGAGCTTTACACCACTCTAGAGAATGTGTTTCCACTGCATCCAATGGTGGTGAGCTTTACACCACTCTAGAGAATGTGTTTCCACTGCTCCAATGGAGGTGAGCTTTACACCACTCTAGAGAATGTGTTTCACTGCTCCAATGGTGGTGAGCTTTACATGTCCAGGCCTGGCTAGAGAATGTGTTTTCCAAAGGTGCTCCAATGGTGGTGAGGTTTACACCACTCTAGAGAATGTGTTTCCACTGCTCCAATGGTGGTGAGCTTTACACCACTCTAGAGAATGTGTTTCTGCTCCAATGGTGGTGAGCTTTACACCACTCTAGAGAATGTGTTTCCACTGCTCCAATGGTGGTGGCTTTACACCAAAACTGTTTCCACTGCTCCAATGGTGGTGAGCTTTACACCACTCTAGAGAATGTGTTTCCACTGCTCCAATGGTGGTGAGCTTTACACCACTCTAGAGAATGTGTTTCCACTGCTCCAATGGTGGTGAGCTTTACACCACTCTAGAGAATGTGTTTCCACTGCTCCAATGGTGGTGAGCTTTACACCACTCTAGAGAATGTGTTTCCACTGCTCCAATGGTGGTGAGCTTTACACCACTCTAGAGAATGTGTTTCCACTGCTCCAATGGTGGTGAGCTTTACACCACTCTAGAGAATGTGTTTCCACTGCTCCAATGGTGGTGAGCTTTACACCACTCTAGAGAATGTGTTTCCACTGCTCCAATGGTGGTGAGCTTTACACCACTCTAGAGAATGTGTTTCCACTGCTCCAATGGTGGTGAGCTTTACACCACTCTAGAGAATGTGTTTCCACTGCTCCAATGGTGGTGAGCTTTACACCACTCTAGAGAATGTGTTTCCACTGCTCCAATGGTGGTGAGCTTTACACCACTCTAGAGAATGTGTTTCCACTGCTCCAATGGTGGTGAGCTTTACACCACTCTAGAGAATGTGTTTCCACTGCTCCAATGGAGGTGAGCTTTACACCACTCTAGAGAATGTGTTTCCACTGCTCCAATGGTGGTGAGCTTTACACCACTCTAGAGAATGTGTTTCCACTGCTCCAATGGTGGTGAGCTTTACACCACTCTAGAGAATGTGTTTCCACTGCTCCAATGGTGGTGAGCTTACACCACTCTAGAGAATGTGTTTCCACTGCTCCAATGGTGGTGAGCTTTACACCACTCTAGAGAATGTGTTTCCACTGCTCCAATGGTGGTGAGCTTTACACCACTCTAGAGAATGTGTTTCCACTGCTCCAATGGTGGTGAGCTTTACACCACTCTAGAGAATGTGTTTCCACTGCTCCAATGGTGGTGAGCTTTACACCACTCTAGAGAATGTGTTTCCACTGTTCCAATGGTGGTGAGCTTTACACCACTCTAGAGAATGTGTTTCCACTGCTCCAATGGAGGTGAGCTTTACACCACTCTAGATAATGTGTTTCCACTGCTCCAATGGAGGTGAGCTTTACACCACTCTAGATAATGTGTTTCCACTGCTCCAATGGTGGTGAGCTTTACACCACTCTAGATAATGTGTTTCCACTGCTCCAATGGTGGTGAGCTTTACACCACTCTAGAGAATGTGTTTCCACTGCTCCAATGGAGGTGAGCTTTACACCACTCTAGCCGACGCTTGGCATTGCGCATGGTTGTCTTAGGCTTGTGTGCGGCTGCTCGGCCTTGGGAACAGTTCTTCCGACGAACAGCCTCTGACGTTGCTGCCAGAGGCAGTTTGGAACTTGCTAGTGAGTGTTGCAACGGAGGACAGACCATTTTTACACGCTTCAGCACTCGGCGTTCCCGTTCTTCACAATAACAGTGCTAACAGTTGACCGAGGCAGGGCAGGAATCTGACAGACTGACTTGTTGGAAAGGTGGCATCCTATGACGGTACCATGTTGAAAGTCATTGAGCTCTCCAGTACGGGCCGCTCTACTTCCATTGTTTGTCTATGGAGATTGCATGGCTGTGTGCTCGATTGTATACACCTGTCAGCAACGGGTGTGGCTGAAATATCCGAATCCACTCATTTGAAAGCGTGTCCACATACTTTTGTATATGTAGTGTATATACAACTAGTTGATTGATTTAGAAAGTAATTCAGTTTAACACTTGACAAGTGTTTGTGTGATTTGAAGGAGATCTTGTAAGGTTATGTACATGTAAGGACAACATAAGGGTTAAATAAATGACTGTAGAGCTGCATTGTGAGACTGAGATTTGGTTGAAGGTGGTTTGAAGTGGTCTAATTTAGTCTGTTTCTGAGCATAGAGTCAAAAACAAGTCATGTTCTGCTCACAAAGCTTTTAGTATGCTTTTGTTATGTTTTAGGACTTGTGAATCTTAGCAAAATCATTTGGAGAAATACATGTATATCTGCCTACTAATTCAACTATATATAACTTAATTGTTTAGACTTTTTCCAAAGATGAATCATTTCCCAGAATGACTTTTAGTCGGGTGACATTAACATCCCATCATGTAACTATCAGGCAAGCTGAACTATGGTGGAAATGACAAATATATCTCCTCATTTTATCAGCATTTATTTTTTGGATATGTTATTTATTTTGTCATTTGAACGTCCTTTATAAGTTGACATATCTGTCATGTATGTCAGGGGAGTAATACTTACATGCAGGGACACTGTTCAGACACCAGGGGTGCGCAAGTGAGCACAGTTGTAGCCCTTCCCCTAATCCCTCCTCTCCAGCCTGGCCCTCCCACATCCTGCCCCCGCTCCCCCTTCTCCCTGCCCCACCCAGCCATCTGGTGCTTGGCTCCACACACACACTGCCAGGAATCCATTTTCCCTGCTTCCTTTCAGAAAGAAAAACAGGATGAAGGGGCTCTTTCAGTCCGAGGTTACCCTGGAAACCCCCTGTTCTTTCTCTCTTTAACACACACACACACACACACCGGGACATAATGTGGACATTTAAACTTTAAAGGGACCAAGTCTATGTCAGCTGCTGTTCTGTCCTTCTGTTAAGTTTAGACAAAGACCTCAGGCTTCTCTTACCCCCCTCCCCCCTCTCCCTCTCTCTCCCCCTTTCCCTTTAAACTATCAGAGTTATAGCTTCAAACTTTTAGATAACTTAATTTGCAAATGGAAAGCATACGGCTTCCTGTCTGAACATATTGAATTAAGGTTGTGAAGTTGAAGAGTTTGTAAACCAGAACATAATGATTGTGTGTATGGGAGAAGCATAAGAATGTGAGGAGCCTTTGTCCAAACGTTACGTGACACCTGAAACCCTCTCGCCTTCTAGCTGGGCAGAAACTCAGGGTGGAGGAATGTTGTATGGGAACCAGTTGTGTTGAAGTTATATAAAGATGAGTGCAGTTCTCCCAGCTGGCCAGTAGAGGTGTGTCATGAGCCACTGTTTACTCCATAAGCACGCAATGGGCTTTGTCATCTGTAAGCTTTCAGAGTAAAAATAAATCATTTACCACTCCCCGCATAATGAGAGAATGAAAGAGGAAAATATATGACAGAAAATGTAGCTTTTCTCTGAAAGTGTGTGTAGTGTAGCTCGGCCACTAGACAGATCAAACTGGGTTTAGAATAGAAATGGAAGTTGGATACAAGCTTTCCCTCTCTCTGCCGTGGTTTTTTCCTGCTCCCTACTTTGTGTCTTTCTGTTTCCACACTGTGTCTTTTCTCGCTCCAAGCCAGCGAGCCGTCACCACCTCACACAGATTTGAGCCTTTTAAGGAGTGAGGGAGTGCGAGGGAGGAGGATGAGGGGGGGTGAAGGACAGACTCCGGTCTGGTGACTGATAAACAGTCTCCTCTTTGTACAGACGGAGAGACGGATGGACACACACACTGACACGCAGACAACTCCATGAGTTGACACCCCTCGTCCTTCTTCTTCTTCTCCTTCCTTCCTTCCTTCCTTCCTTCCTTCCTTCCTTCCTTCCTTCTCTCTTTTGATAAGCAGCAGGAGATAGCTTTGTAATGTTACAGTAGCTGAACAATATTGAAAAGACTTAAAAGCATGTGTACACACACACACACACACACACACACACCTCAGTGCCAGACAGCTGTTGGAGAGGTAGGGGGCTGTGGTGGGGGTAGCCAGGGGGAGGCTGGGGGCTGTGGTGGGGGTAGCCAGGGAGAGGTAGGGGCTGTGGTGGGGGTAACCAGGGGAGGCAGGGGGCTGTGGTGGGGGTCACCAGGGAGAGGCAGGGGGCTGTGGTGAGGGTCACCAGGGAGAGGCAGGGGGCTGTGGTGGGGGTCACCAGGGAGAGGCAGGGGGCTGTGGTGAGGGTGAGTAGAGGGAAATCAGAGGTCCCCTTTGTGCAGGTGGGGAAAATAGAACTACAGCATGTACTATATTGTGTGTTTGTTCATGGACCTTCCAAGTGTATGTGTGTGTTTTCCCTCTGTCATGGCGACCATGGCTCCTCATCTGGGTGTAATGTGAGTGCTGTGTTCTCAGTAGCCAGTAGGGGTGCCATTGCACCATAAATGACAGGAGTGGTGTGTGAGCAACCATTTTAACCCTCAGCCTAGGACTTGTTTAACCCTGAGCCAAGGACCTGTTTAACCCTGAGCCTAGGACTTGTTTAACCCTGAGCCTAGGACTTGTTTAACCCTGAGCCTAGGACTTGTTTCACCCTGAGCCTAGGACTTGTTTAACCCTGAGCCTAGGACTTGTTTAACCCTGAGCCAAGGACTTGTTTAACCCTGAGCCTAGGACCTGTTTAACCCTGAGCCTAGGACCTGTTTAACCCTCAGCCTGGCACCCGTTTCAGCCTAGGACCCGTTTGGACCTCAGCCTGGGACCCGTTTGGCCCTCAGCCTGGCACCCGTTTAACCCTCAGCCTGGCACCCGTTTAACCCTCAGCCTGGGACCCGTTTGGCCCTCAGCCTGGCACCCGTTTAACCCTCAGCCTGGCACCCGTTTAACCCTCAGCCTGGCACCCGTTTAACCCTCAGCCTAGGACCCGTTTAACCCTCAGCATGGCACCCGTTTAACCCTCAGCATGGCACCCGTTTAACCCTCAGCCTGGCACCCGTTTGGCCCTCAGCCTGGCACCCGTTTAACCCTCAGCCTGGCACCCGCTTAACCCTCAGCCTGGCACCCGCTTAACCCTCAGCATGGCACCCGTTTGGCCCTCAGCATGGCACCCGTTTGGCCCTCAGCCTGGCACCCGTTTTATGAATTATTGATGACATCATCATAGGAAAGCTTATCTGGGGTGTTGCTCTGATTTTGTCGAGAGCACATCACACACTCAAATTAGATCTGTCTCTCTCTCTCTCCCTCCTCTCTCAATTCAATTCAAGGGGCTTTATTGGCATGGGAAACGTGTTAACATTGCCAAAGCAAGTGAGGTAGATAATATACAAAAGTGAAATATTTACACATACAGAGGTTTCAAAACAATAAAGACATTACAAATGCCATATTATATATGTATATATACAGTGTTGTAACAATGTACAAATGGTTAAAGTACACAAGGGAAAATAAATAGGCATAAATATGGGTTGTATTTACAATGGTGTTTGTTCTTCACTGGTTGCCCTTTTCTTGTGGCAACAGGTCACAAATCTTGCTGCTGTGATGGCACACTGTGGAATTTCATCCAGCAGATATGGGAGTTTATCAAAATTGGATTTGTTTTCGATTTCTTTGTGGGTCTGTGTAATCTGAGGGAAATATGTCTCTCTAATATGGTCATGCATTTGGCAGGAGGTTAGGAAGTGCAGCTCAGTTTCCACCTCATTTTGTGGGCAGGGAGCACATATCCTTTCTCCTCTTGAGTGCCATGTCTGCCTACGGCGGCCTTTCTCAATAGCAAGGCTATGCTCACAGAGTCTGTACATAGTCAAAGCTTTCCTTAAGTTTGGATCAGTCACAGTGGTCAGGTATTCTGCCACTGTGTACTCTCTGTTTAGGGACAAATAGCATTCTAGTTTGCTCTGTTTTTTTGTTAATTCTTTCCAATGTGTCAAGTTATTATCTTTTTGTTTTCTCATGATTTGGTTGGGTCTAATTGTGCTGCTGTCCTGGGGCTCTGTGGTGTGTTTGTGTTTGTGAGCAGAGCCCCAGGACCAGCTTGCTTAGGGGATTCTTCTCCAGGTTCATCTCTCTGTAGGTGATGGCTTTGTTATGGAAGGTTTGGGAATCGCTTCCTTTTAGGTGGTTGTAGAATTTTCTGGATTTTGATCATTAGTGGGTATTGGCCTAGTTCTGCTCTGCATGCATTATTTGGTGTTCTACGTTGTACACGGAGGATATTTTTGTAGAATTCTGCATGCAGTCTCTCAATTTGGTGTTTGTCCCATTTTGTGAATTCTTGGTTGGTGAATTTGGTGAATTCTTGACCTCACAACCATAAAGGGCAATGGGCTCTATGACATATTCAAGTATTTTTAGCCAGATCCTCATTGGTATGTTGAATGTTATGTTCCTTTTGATGGCATAGAATGCCCTTCTTGCCTTGTCTCTCAGATCGTTCACAGCTTTGTGGAAGTTACCTGTGGTGCTGATGTTTAGGCCAAGGTATGTATAGTTTTTTTGTGTGCTCTAGGGCAATGGTGTCTAGATGGAATTTGTATTTGTGGTCCTGGCGACTGGACCTTTTTTGGAACACCATTATTTTGGTCTTACTGAGATTTACTGTCAGGGCCCAGGTCTGACAGAATCTGTGCAGAATATCTACGTGCTGCTGTAGGCCCTCCTTGATTAGTGACAGAAGCACCAGATCATCAGCAAACAGCAGACATTTGACTTCAGATTCTAGTAGGGTGAGGCTGGGTTCTGCAGACTTTACTAGTGCCCGCGCCAACCCGTTTAAATAGATGTTGAAGAGGGTGGGGCTTAAGCTGCATCCCTGTCTCACCCCACGGCCCAGTGGGAAGAAATGTGTGTTTTTTTGCCAATTTTAACCACACACTTGTTGTTTGTGTACATGCATTTTATAATGTTGTATGTTTTACCCCCAACACCACTTTCCATCCATTTGTATAGCAGACCCACATGCCAAGTTGAGTCGAAGGCTTTTTTGAAATCAACAATGCATGAGAAGACTTTGCCTGTGTTTTGGTTTGTTTGGTTGTCAATTAGGGTGTGCAGGGTGAATACATGGTCTATTGTACGGTAATTTGGTAAAATGCCATTTTGACATTTTCTCAGTTAATTGTTTTCATTGAGGAAATGTACGAGTCTGCTGTTAATGATAATGCAGAGGATTTTCCCATGGTTACATTTGACGCATATTCCACGGTAGTTATTGGGGTCAAATTTGTCTCCACTTTTGTAGATTTGGGTGATCAGTCCTTGGTTCCAAATTTTGGGCAGATGCCTCTTTCGCTCTCTATCTGTGTAACAGTGGATATCCTGCTTGTTTTCCTGTTGTTGACACATAGGGAAAACATATATGGATGGTACCACAGAGCAAAACACATTGTCTTCACACAGAGAGGCTTTTTATTTACGTTATTTTACCAGGTAAATTGACTGAGAACACGTTCTCATTTGCAGCAACAACCTGGGGAATAGTTACAGGGGAGAGGAGGGGGATGAATGAGCCAATTGTAAACTGGGGATTATTAGGTGACCGTGATGGTTTGATGGCCAGATTGGGAATTTAGCCAGGACACCGGGGTTAACACCCCTACTCTTACGATAAGTGCCATGGGATCTTTAATGACCTCAGAGAGTCAGGACACCCGTTTAACGTCCCATCCGAAAGACGGCACCCTACACAGGGCAGTGTCCCCAATCACTGCCCTCGGGCATTGGGATATTTTTTTAGACCAGAGGAAAGAGTGCCTCCAACACCACTTCTAGGGACTGACCAGGACCAACCCTGCTTAGCTTCAGAAGCAAGCCAGCAGTGGTATGCAGGGTGGTATGCTGCTGGCAATGAATGTTTAAGAGAGAGAGATGCTTAAGAGCGAGAGATGCTTAAGAGCGAGAGATACTTAAGAGCGAGAGATACTTAAGAGATGCTTAAAAGGAGAGAGAGCGACGCTTAAAAGGAGAGAGAGAGATGCTTAAAAGGAGAGGGAGAGATGCTTAAAAGGAGAGAGAGAGATGCTTAAAAGGAGAGAGAGAGATGCTTAAAAGGAGAGAGAGATGCTTAAAAGGAGAGAGAGAGATGCTTAAAAGGAGAGAGAGAGATGCTTAAAAGGAGAGAGAGAGATGCTTAAAAGGAGAGAGAGAGATGCTTAAAAGGAGAGAGAGAGATGCTTAAAAGGAGAGAGAGATGCTTAACAGGAGAGAGTCTTAAAAGGAGAGAGAGAGATGCTTAAAAGGAGAGAGATGCTTAACAGGAAAGAGACAGAGTTGTCAGTACTTAGTGCTGCACATGATGCCAAGTGAAACAAACAATGGTGTTCAGTAGTGGCTTTAATTGGTGGAATCAACGAGGGAACAGACCTTGTTTACAGGCCGAGAGGAAGAGAGAGGGAGTAATGTTTACTGTTCCATTTTGTTTTTCACTTTTGTATATTATCTACTTCACTTGCTTTGGCAATGTTAACACATGTTTCCCATGCCAATAAAGCCCTTTAATTGAATTGAGAGAGGTGTTTGTGTGTGTGTGACCTCTAAGACAAAGTCCTGCTCTACTCAACTGCTGCTCTGTGTACTCCAGTCCAGTTAGTGACTGTCTTATAATGCGCTGTAGTGAAGTCTGTAGGAATATTATTCTAGTAGTAATAACTAGAGGTCGATCGATTCTGATTTTTCAACGCCGATACCGATTATTGGAGGACCAACAAGGCAGATACCGATTATTGGAGGACCAACAAGGCAGATACCGATTATTGGAGGACCAACAAGGCAGATACCGATTATTGGAGGATCAACAAGGCAGATACCGATTATTGGAGGACCAACAAGGCAGATACCGATTATTGGAGGACCAACAAGGCAGATACCAACAAGAGATTATTGGAGGACCAACAAGGCAGATACCGATTATTGGAGGACCAACAAGGCAGATACCGATTATTGGAGGACCAACAAGGCAGATACCGATTATTGGAGGACCAACAAGGCAGATACCGATTATTGGAGGACCAACAAGGCAGATACCGATTATTGGAGGACCAACAAGGCAGATACCGATTATTGGAGGACCAACAAGGCAGATACCGATTATTGGAGGACCAACAAGGCAGATACCGATTATTGGAGGACCAACAAGGCAGATACCGATTAATCAGCCAATTATTTTATTTATTTGTAATAATGACAATTACAACAATACTGAATGAACTCTTATTTTAACTTAATATAATACATCAGTATTATAGTAAACGAGCAATATGTGGCATGTAAGAAAGCTAACATTTGAGTTCCTTGCTCAGAACATGAGAACATATGAAAGCTGGTGGTTCCTTTTAACATGAGAGGCAAGGTAAGAGGTTTTAGGTTGTAGTTAATTTAGTATTTATAGGACTATTTATCTCTATACCATTTGTATTTCATATACCTTTGACTATTGGATGTTCTTATAGGCACTATAGTATTGCCAGTGTAACAGTATAGCTTCCATCCCTCTCCTCGCCCCTACCTGGGCTTGAACCAGGAACACATCGACAACAGCCACCCTCAAAGCAGCGTTACCCATCGCTCCACAAATGCCGCACCCCTTGCAGAGCAAGGGGAATAACTACTCCAAATCTTAAAGCGAGTGACGTTTGAAACGCTATTAGCACGCACCCAGCTAACTAGCTAGCCATTTCACATTGGTGACACCAGGCATTAGGCTGAAAGGCTTGAAGTCATAAACAGCGCTGTGCTTGCGAAGAGCTGCTGGCAAAACGCACGAAAGTGCTGTTTGAATGAATGCTTACGAGCCTGCTGTTGCCTACCATCGCTCAGACTGCTCTACTCTATCAAATCATAGACTTAATTATAACATAACACACAGAAATACGAGCCTTTGTTCATTAATATGGTCGAATCCGGAAACTATAATTTCGAAAACAAAACGTTTATTATTTCAGTGAAATACGGAACCGTTCTGTATTTTATCTAACGGGCGGCATCCCTAAATCTAAATATTCTTGTGACATTGCACAACCTTCAATGTTATGTCATAATTACGTAAAATTCTGGCAAATTAGTTTGCAATGAGCCAGGCTGCCCAAACTGTTGCATATACCCTGACTCTGCGTGCAATGAACTTAAGAGAAGTGACACAATGTCACCTGGTTAATATTGCCTGCTAACCTGGATTTCTTTTAGCTAAATATGCAGGTTTAAAAATATATACTTCTGTGTATTGATTTTAAGAAAGGCATTGGTGTTTATGGTAGGGGTACAGTCGTCCAATGATTGTGCTTTTTTCTTAAATGCGCTTTTGTTAAATCATCCCCCAGTGTTGCATCGATTATATGCAACACAACGACACGCTAGATAAACTAGTAATATCATCAACCATGTGTAGTTAACTAGTGATTATGATTGATTGTTTTTTATAAGATAAGTTTAATGCTAGCTAGCAACTTACCTTGGCTTCTTACTGCATTCGCGTAACAGGCAGGCTCCTCGTGGGGTGCAATGACAGGCAGGTGGTTAGAGCGTTGGACTAGTTAACTGTAAGGTTGCAAGATTGGATCCCCCGAGCTGACAAGGTGAAAATCTGTCTTTCTGCCCCTGAACGAGGCAGTTAACCCACCGTTCCTAGGCCGTCATTGAAAATAAGAATGTGTTCTTAACTGACTTGCCCAAAAATACCCTAATTAATCGGCCATTCCGATGAATCGGTCGACCTCTAGTAATAACAGTGGTAGATATTCCTGACTGTGTTCATGCTCTGCCCATCACACTTCTCCATTACAGCTTCTAATATAACTACAGTAGCTATGATGACATTACCAGTCAATAGTGTCAGCTCCTGATTCCTATTTACTGTTCTGTCTCTGTGTAAACCAGTCCAAGTCCTGATTCCTATTTACTGTTCTGTCTCTGTGTAAACCAGTCCAAGTCCTGATTCCTATTTACTGTTCTGTCTCTGTTTAAACCAGTCCAAGTCCTGATTCCTATTTACTGTTCTGTCTCTGTGTAAACCAGTCCAAGTCCTGATTCATATTTACTGTTCTGTCTCTGTGTAAACCAGTCCAAGTCCTGATTCCTATTTACTGTTCTGTCTCTGTTTAAACCAGTCCAAGTCCTGATTCCTATTTACTGTTCTGTCTCTGTGTAAATCAGTCCAAGTCCTGATTCCTATTTACTGTTCTGTCTCTGTGTAAACCAGTCCAAGTCCTGATTCCTATTTACTGTTCTGTCTCTGTTTAAACCAGTCCAAGTCCTGATTCCTATTTACTGTTCTGTCTCTGTTTAAACCAGTCCATGTCCTGGTTCCTATTTACTGTTCTGTCTCTGTGTAAACCAGTCCAAGTCCTGATTGTGAACTATGTGCAGTAGCCGTGTGCAACGTAAATACTCTTCCCCCGGTGGTGGAGACAGTAATGTTAGTTCCTCTCTACCCTAGGGTTTTTATCCCCCTTTATACTGTATCTATCATACTGTTTCTCATGTCACCTCTGTTTACTTCTGTCAGTCTTTCTAACTAATGCTTTATTGTCCTCTCTCCAGTCCTGTATTCCTCCTCCTCTCTCTCTCTCTCTCTGTCTCTCTGACTCTCTCTCTCTGACTCTCTCTCTCTCTGACTCTCTCTCTCTCTGATTCTCTCTCTCTGTCTCTCTGACTCTCTCTCTCTGATTCTCTCTCTCTGTCTCTCTGACTCTCTCTCTCTCTATCTCTCTCTCGCTGACGCTCTCGCTCTCGCTCTCTCTCTCTCTCGCTGACTCTCTCTCTCTCGCTGACGCTCTCTCTCTCGCTGACGCTCTCTCTCGCTCTCGCTCTCTCGCTCTCTCTCTCTCTCTCTCTCTCTCTCTCTCTGTCTCTCTCTCTGTCTCGCTCTCTCTCTCTGACTCTCTCTATTCTGATGTGTTCTCTTCTGAAGTATTCACATTAACACAACCTCTCTCTCTGTGTCTCTGTAGTTAAGAAGGACCAGGAGGGAGTGGAGGAGAAGAAGATGACTAAGAAGGTGAAGGAGCTGAAGGTGTTGGACTCCAAGTCCTCCCAGAACCTCTGTAAGTGTTTGAACACTTCCCCTGATCTGACCGACTCTCAGCGTTCCAATGCAGCAAGCAGTCAGTTCAGTAATGATTCCTGACTGTTGGGCTGAGGGTGGTATGTGTTGGGCTGAGGGTGATGTGTGATGGGTGGTAGGTGATGGGTGGTTGGGTGATGGCTGCACGTGTTATGTGATGGGCCGTGTGTGTTTCAGCCATCTTCCTGGGCTCGTTCCGTATGCCCTACGAGGAGATTAAGAACGTCATCCTGGAGATCAACGAGAAGCTGCTTTCTGAGTCCATGGTGCAGGTACAAATCTGTGTGTGTCTGTGTCTCTCTGTCTGTGTGTCTGTCTGTGTCTCTATCTCTGTCTGTGTGTCTGTCTGCCTCTCTGTGTGTCGGTGTCTGTGTCTCTCTGTCTGTCTCTCTCTCTCTGTCTCACTCGGTCTGTCTGTCTGTCTGTCTGTCTGTGTCTGTCTGCGTTAGAAATGCGGTGATGCAAATGTGTGTTTTGTTTAGTAAAATGTTGTATTCGTCCTGTATGTAAATAAATGTTCTGTGTGTGTGTAGAATCTGATCAAGCAGTTGCCAGAACAGGAGACGCTGAATGTTCTGGGGGAGATGAAGGATGAGTATGAAGACCTGGCAGAGGCCGAGCAGTTTGGAGTCGTGGTGAGAACTCACACACATGCTGTTGTCTGACTTAACTACTAAGAGCTGGAGAGAACCACGTGGCTGACTGGAAAATGAAGCGCTACTAAGCTCTGATTGGTCTGAATAAACCACAGTGTTAGACATGGTCTGAATAAACCACAGTGTTATACATGGTCTGAATAAACCACAGTGTTAGACATGGCCTGAATCAACCACAGTGTTAGACATGGCCTGAATCAACCACAGTGTTAGACATGGCCTGAATCAGCCACAGTGTTAAGACATGGCCTGAATCAACCACAGTGTTAGACATGGCCTGAATCAACCACAGTGTTAGACATGGCCTGAATCAACCACAGTGTTAGGCATGGCCTGAATCAACCACAGTGTTAGGCATGGCCTTATTAACCTGTAGTGACGCCCAGCCCGTGAACGGGACCGTTATCATCATCTGACACTAATTAGCATAACGCAACGGACATAAATGTTCCTATTCATGAAAATCACAAGTGAAATATATTGAGACACAGCTTAGCCTTTTGTTAATCACCCTGTCATCTCAGATTTTCAAAATATGCTTTACAGCCAACGCTAGACAAGCATTTGTGTAAGTTTATCATAGCCTAGCATAGCGTTATGCCTTGTTAGCATCAGGCAAACTTGTCACGGAAATCAGAAAAGCAATCAAATTCAATTGTTTACCTTTGATGAACTTCGGATGTTTTCACTCACGAGACTCCCAGGTAGACAGCCAAAGTTCATTTTTTCCCAAAATATTATTTTTGTAGGCGAAACAGCTCCGTTTGTTCTTCACGTTTGGCTGGGAAATTGACAGAAACATGGCAAATGTTGTTTAGAATCCATCCTCAAGGTGTTTTTCTAATATCTATTCGATAATATATCAGTCGGGACAATTCGTTTTTCACTCTGACCGATTGGAGTAATGGCTACCTCTGTATTTTACGCGAGAATCTCTCTCGGAGCCACCATGTGACCACTTACGCAATGTGGCTGCCTATGGCTATTCTTCAACAGAAATGCGTAAAACTACGTCACAATGCTGTAGACACCTTGGGGAATACGCAGAAAGCGTAAGCTTGTTGATGGTACATTCACAGCTGAATAGGGAGTCATTGGAACGCAGCGCTTTCAAAACCTGGGGCACTTCCGGATTGGATTTTTCTCAGGCTTTCGCCTGCAACATCAGTTCTGTTATACTCACAGACAATATCTTTACAGTTTTGGAAACGTTAGTGTTTTCTATCCAAAGCTGTAAATTATATGCATATTCTAGCATCTTTTCCTGACAAAATATCCCGTTTAAAACGGGAACGTTTTTTTTTCAAAAATGAAAATACTGCCCTCTAACACCAAGAGGTTAAACCACAGTGTTAGACATGGCCTGAATCAACCACAGTGTTAGACATGGCCTGAATAAACCACAGTGTTAGACATGGCCTGAATCAACCACAGTGTGTTAGACATGGCCTGAATCAACCACAGTGTGTTAGACATGGCCTGAATAAACCACAGTGTTAGACATGGCCTGAATAAACCACAGTGTTAGACATGGCCTGAATCAACCACAGTGTTAGACATGGCCTGAATAAACCACAGTGTTAGACATGGCCTGAATCAACCACAGTGTTAGACATGGCCTGAATAAACCACAGTGTTAGACATGGCCTGAATAAACCACAGTGTTAGACATGGCCTGAATCAACCACAGTGTTAGACATGGCCTGAATCAACCACAGTGTTAGACATGGCCTGAATCAACCACAGTGTTAGACATGGCCTGAATCAACCACAGTGTTAGACATGGCCTGAATCAACCACAGTGTGTTAGACATGGCCTGAATAAACCCTACTGAGCCTACTCAAACACTACCAGCAATATGATCCTGCCCGTCCCACTTTAAAGGAAACATCATGTATAAAAGCTTTATAGAGCATTCATAAGTGCAAAAAGCTGTCATAAGCACATAAACGATGCTTCACAAACCATCTATAACACACTCCTTGTGAGTGTCATGGTCCTCTCTCCCCTCTCCAACCCTCTCTTCTCACCCCTCTCCAACCCTCCCCTCTCCAACCCTCTCCAACTCTCCCCTCTCCAACTCTCTCCCCTCCAACCCTCCCCAACTCTCTCCCTCTCCAACCATCCCCTCTCGCCAACCCTCCTCTCTCCAACCCTCCCCAACTCTCTCCCCTCTCCAACCATCCCCTCTCTCCAACCCTCCCCTCCTCTCTCCAACCCTCCTCTCTCCAACTCTCTCCCCTCTCCAACTCTCTCCCCTCTCCAACCCTCCCCTCTCCTCTCTCCAACCCTCCCCTCTCTCCCCTCCAACCCTCCCCCCTCTCCCCCTCAGATGTCGACAGTGAAGCGTCTGAAGCCCCGGCTGACGGCCATCTTGTTCCGGCTGCAGTTTGAAGAGCAGCTGAACAACATCAAGCCGGATGTGGTGTCCGTGACGGCGGCCTGCGAGGAACTGAAGAAGAGCACCACCTTCTCCCAGCTACTGCAGATCATCCTGCTGGTGGGCAACTACATGAACGCTGGTTCCCGCAACGCCAAGGCCTTTGGATTCAGCATCAGCTACCTCTGCAAGGTGAGAGACACTTCATTGCTCTACAGTGCTACTATTTTACTCGCTTGTTAGAAAAACTAGATTAGTTGGAATTTTAATTTAGGAGCACCAGTGATTACTTCACTGTACCGCGGCCCCTGAGAGCCATGGAGAATACACACAGAGCCCAGATTCATGACCGTCATGCTTGCACCATTACTACAAAGAAAACGGCTTGTTACTGCAAATATTGTTCATTGTGCTCCTAAATTTCTGTGTGCTCCTAAATTTGTCAATTTGGTCAGCGTAGAGCCCTGCATGGACATAACCACGCACAAAGAGACGCACACGCATATCTACAGGCAGTGTGTGTAACAGGGTAAACATGTATTTAATAAGCCAACGCTGCGTTAAAGGTTTTAAAAAGGGGGTGTACTTTAGAATCTGCCCTTTGTCCAATCAGCTGCGGGACACCAAGACAACTGACCTGAAGCAGACTCTCCTGCACTTCCTGGCTGACGTGTGTCAGGAGCAGTACCCCGACGTCCTGACGTTCCCCGACGAACTCGTTCACGTAGAGAAGGCTAGCCGAGGTAACCATGGACTCCACCTAACACCTACCCTCAGAACTAAACACTAGTACCAGTACTCTCACACACTTGTGTCCTCTCCTCATCCCTGTTTCCTTTCATGACACACTGACCTGTCCCCTCTAACCCCTGTCTCAGTGTCGGCTGAGACCCTGCAGAAGAACCTGGTGCAGATGGGCTGTGCGTTGAAGACTCTGGACAAAGATCTGGAGACCTTCCCTCCTCCACAGAGTGATAGGGACATGTTTGTGGAGAAAATGACTATATCCTTTACTACTGAAAATCAAATGTATTTATATAGCTCTTCTTACATCAGCTGATATCTCAAAGTGCTGTTCAGAAACCCAACCTAAAACCCCAAACAGCAAGCAATGCAGGTGTAGAAGCACGGTGGCTAGGAAAAACTCCCTAGAAAGGCCAAAACCTAGGAAGAAACCTAGGGAGGAACCAGGCTATGAGGGGGGTGGCCAGTCCTCTTCTGGCTGTGCCGGGTGGAGATTATAACAGAACATGGCCAAGATGTTCAAATGTTCATAAATGACCAGCATGGTCAAATAATAGGTCTGGGACAGGTAGCACGTCTGGTGAACAGGTCAGGATTCCATAGCCACAGGCAGAACAGTTGAAACTGGAGCAGCAGCACGGCCAGGTGGACTGGGGACAGTAAGGAGTCATCATGCCAGGTAGTCCTGAGGCATGGTCCTAGGTCTCAGGTCCTCCGAGAGAGAGAAAGAGAGAATTAAAGAGAGCATACTTAAATTCACACAGGACACCGGATAAGACAGGATAAGTACTCCAGATATAACAAACTGACCCTAGCCCCCCGACACACAAACTACTGCAGGATAAATACTGGAGGCTGAGACAGTGTGGCCCCACCCGATGATACCCCCGGACAGGGCCAAACACGAAGGTTCGATCATAGTTCGATCATTTTAACCTCCTCCAGTCCAATCAAACTTAGTTCGATCATTTTAACCTCCTCCAGTCCAATCAAACTTAGTTCGATCATTTTAACCTCCTCCAGTCCAATCAAACTTAGTTCGATCATTTTAACCTCCAGTCCAATCAAACTTAGTTCGATCATTTTAACCTCCTCCAGTCCAATCAAACTTAGTTCGATCATTTTAACCTCCTCTAGTCCAATCAAACTTAGTTCGATCATTTTAACCTCCTCCAGTCCAATCAAACTTAGTTCGATCATTTTAACCTCCTCTAGTCCAATCAAACTTTATGTAAGGTGTCATTTCAAAGCATCTCCACACATCTTACAAATTACGATCTAGACAGGAAATATTCTCTGTCGTTTCCTGTAAGCCTTTCCATGCTGAAAGCTGAATGTGTGAGTGTCTATGAATGAGTGTGTATAGCTCTGTGTGTTGGTGGTGTGTATAGCTCTGTGTGTAGCTCTGTGATGATGGTGTGTATAGCTCTGTGTGTTGGTGGTGGTGTGTAGCTCTGTGTGCTGGTGGTGGTGTGTGTAGCTGTGTGTGCTGGAGGTGGTGTGTCTGTGTGGTGGAGGTGGTGTGTCTACTGGAGGTGGTGTGTGTGTCTCTGTGCTGGAGGTGGTGTGTGTGTGTCTCTGTGTGCTGGAGGTGGTGTGTGTAGCTCTGTGTGCTGGGGGTGGTGAGTGTAGCTCTGTGTGCTGGGGGTGGTAAGTGTAGCTCTGTGTGCTGGGGGTGGTGTGTGTAGCTCTGTGTGCTGGGGGTGGTGAGTGTAGCTCTGTGTACTGGGGGTGGTGTGTGTAGCTCTGTGTGCTGGGGGTGGTGAGTGTAGCTCTGTGTGCTGGGGGTGGTGAGTGTAGCTCTGTGTGCTGGGGGTGGTGAGTGTAGCTCTGTGTGCTGGGGGTGGTGAGTGTAGCTCTGTGTGCTGGGGGTGGTGTGTGTAGCTCTGTGTGCTGGGGGTGGTGTGTGTAGCTCTGTGTGCTGGGGGTGGTGTGTGTAGCTCTGTGTGCTGGGGGTGGTGTGTGTAGCTCTGTGTGCTGGGGGTGGTGTGTGTAGCTCTGTGTGCTGGGGGTGGTGAGTGTAGCTCTGTGTGCTGGGGGTGGTGAGTGTAGCTCTGTGTGCTGGGGTGGTGTGTAGCTCTGTGTGCTGGGGGTGGTGTGTGTGTCTCTGTGTTGCCAGGCTGTGTACTCCTTAATACTGTACCTCACAGCTTTGTGGCCAGTGCTAAAGAGCAACATGAGAAGTTGGACATGATGCATAAGAACATGGAGAAGCAGTACTCCGACCTGGGGAAATACTTTGTGTTCGACCCTCGCAAGATTTCTGTCGAAGAGTTCTTCGGTGACCTCAACAACTTCAAGAACATGTTCCAGGTGAGTTTGAGCATTGGCAACCTGAAGGCAGAAAACAGAATGTGCTCCCACCTCATTACACACAAGTTAATGATAAACACATGTTCTCCTCACCTGTTTGTCTAAATGACATTGACTGTTAGTGGGAAGGTACTGTCTACAGGTATTGTATCAGGTAGTGTTATTACCAGGTAGTATCAGTTAGTATTAGTATCAGTTAGTATTAGTATCAGGTAGTGTTATTACCAGGTAGTATCAGTTAGTTTTAGTATCAGGTAGTGTTATTACCAGGTAGTATCAGGTAGTGTTATTACCAGGTAGTATCAGTTAGTATTAGTATCAGGTAGTGTTATGACCAGTTAGTATCAGTTAGTATTAGTATCAGGTAATGTTATTACCAGGTACTATCAGTTAGTATTATTATCAGGTAGTGTTAGTATCAGGTAGTGTTAGTACCAGGTAGTATCGGGTACTGTTAGTAACAGGTAGTATCAGGTAGTGTTAGTAACAGGTAGTATCAGGTAGTGTTAGTAACAGGTAGTATCAGGTAATGTTAGTACCAGGTAGTATCAGGTAGTGTTAGTACCAGGTAGTATCAGGTAGTGTTGGTACCAGGTAGTATCAGGTAGTGTTGGTACCAGGTAGTATCAGGTAGTGTTGGTACCAGGTAGTATCAGGTAGTGTTGGTACCAGGTAGTATCAGGTAGTGTTGGTACCAGGTAGTATCAGGTAGTGTTGGTACCAGGTAGTATCAGGTAGTGTTGGTACCAGGTAGTATCAGGTAGTGTTAGTATCAGGTAGTATCAGGTAGTGTTAGTATCAGGTAGTGTTATTACCAGGTAGTATCAGGTAGTATTAGTATCAGGTAGTGTTAGTAACAGGTAGTATCAGGTAGAGTTAGTAACAGGTAGTATCAGGTAGTGTTAGTAACAGGTAGTATCAGGTAGTGTTAGTACCAGGTAGTATCAGGTAGTGTTAGTACCAGGTAGTATCAGGTAGTGTTAGTATCAGGTAGTGTTAGTACCAGGTAGTATCAGGTAGTGTTAGTACCAGGTAGTATCAGGTAGTGTTAGTACCAGGTAGTGTTATTACCAGGTAGTATCAGGTAGTATTAGTATCAGGTAGTGTTAGTAACAGGTAGTATCAGGTAGTGTTAGTAACAGGTAGTATCAGGTAGTGTTAGTAACAGGTAGTATCAGGTAGAGTTAGTAACAGGTAGTATCAGGTAGTGTTAGTACCAGGTAGTATCAGGTAGTGTTAGTACCAGGTAGTATCAGGTAGTGTTAGTATCAGGTAGTGTTAGTATCAGGTAGTGTTAGTATCAGGTAGTGTTAGTACCAGGTAGTATCAGGTAGTGTTAGTACCAGGTAGTATCAGGTAGTGTTAGTACCAGGTAGTATCAGGTAGTGTTAGTACCAGGTAGTATCAGGTAGTGTTAGTACCAGGTAGTGTTATTACCAGGTAGTATCAGGCAGTATTAGTACCAGGGTCAGTGAGAAGTGTTATTATCCGGTAGTATCAGGTATTGTTATTACCAGGTAGTATCAGGTAGTGTTATTACCAGGTAGTATCGGGTAGTGTTATTACCAGGTATTGTTAGTACCAGGTAGTATCAGGTAGTGTTAGTACCAGGTAGTATCAGGTAGTGTTAGTACCAGGTAGTGTTAGTAACAGGTAGTAACCAGGTAGTGTTAGTAACAGGTAGTATCAGGTAGTGTTAGTACCAGGTAGTATCAGGTAGTGTTAGTACCAGGTAGTATCAGGTAGTGTTAGTACCAGGTAGTATCAGGTAGTGTTAGTACAAGGTAGTATCAGGTAGTGTTAGTACCAGGTAGTGCTATTACCAGGTAGTATCGGGTACTATTAGTACCAGGGTCAGTGAGAAGTGTTATTATCTGGTAGTATCAGGTATTGTTATTACCAGGTAGTATCATTTAGTGTTATTACCAGGTAGTATCAGGTAGTGTTATTACCAGGTATTGTTAGTACCAGGTAGTATCAGGTAGTGTTAGTACCAGGTAGTATCAGGTAGTGTTAGTACCAGGTAGTGTTAGTAACAGGTAGTAACCAGGTAGTGTTAGTAACAGGTAGTATCAGGTAGTGTTAGTACCAGGTAGTATCAGGTAGTGTTAGTACCAGGTAGTATCAGGTAGTGTTAGTACCAGGTAGTATCAGGTAGTGTTAGTACAAGGTAGTATCAGGTAGTGTTAGTACCAGGTAGTGCTATTACCAGGTAGTATCGGGTACTATTAGTACCAGGGTCAGTGAGAAGTGTTATTATCTGGTAGTATCAGGTATTGTTATTACCAGGTAGTATCATTTAGTGTTATTACCAGGTAGTATCAGGTATTGTTATTACAAAGTGTATCAGTTAGTATTAGTATCAGGTAGTGTTATTACCAGGTTATATCAGTTAGTATCAGGTTGTGTTATTTCCAGGTAGTATCAGGTAGTGTTATTACCAGGTAGTATCATTTAGTGTTATTACCAGGTAGTATCATTTAGTGTTATTAACAGGTAGTATCATTTAGTGTTATTAACAGGTAGTATCATTTAGTGTTATTACCAGGTAGTATCATTTAGTGTTATTACCAGCTAGTATCATTTAGTGTTATTACCAGCTAGTATCATTTAGTGTTATTACCAGCTAGTATCATTTAGTGTTATTACCAGCTAGTATCAGGTAGTATCATTTAGTGTTATTACCAGGTAGTATCAGGTAGTGTTATTTAGTGTTATTACCAGGTAGTATCAGGCATTGTTATTACAAAGTGTATCAGTTAGTATTAGTATCAGGTCGTGTTATTTCCAGGTAGTATCAGGTAGTGTTATTACCAGGTAGTATCATTTAGTGTTATTTCCAGGTAGTATCATTTAGTGTTATTTCCAGGTAGTATAATTTAGTGTTATTACCAGGTAGTATCATTTAGTGTTATTTCCAGGTAGTATCATTTAGTGTTATTTCCAGGTAGTATCATTTAGTGTTATTACCAGGTAGTATCATTTAGTGTTATTACCAGGTAGTATCATTTAGTGTTATTACCAGGTAGTATCATTTAGTGTTATTACCAGGTAGTATCATTTAGTGTTATTACCAGGTAGTATCAGTTAGTATTAGTATCAGGTAGTGTTATTACAATGTACTCTCCGTTAGTATTATTATCAGGTAGTGTTATTACCAGGTAGTATCAGTTAGTATCAGGTAGTGTTATTTCCAGGTAGTATCAGTATCAGGTAGTGTTGTTACCAGGTACTCTCAGTTAGTATCAGTTAGTTTTAGTACCAGGATGATTAGTTAGTATTAGTTTCAGGTAGTATTATTACCAGGTAGTATCAGTTATTATTAGTATCAGGTAGTGTTATTACCAGGTAGTATTAGTATCATGTAGTGTTATTACCAGGTAGTATCATGTAGTGTTATTACCAGGTAGTATCATGTAGTGTTATTACCAGGTAGTATCAGGTAGTGTTATTACCAGGTAGTATCAGGTAGTGTTATTACCAGGTTGTATCAGTTAGTATCAGGTAGTGTTATTTCCAGGTAGTATTAGTATCATGTAGTGTTATTACCAGGTAGTATCATTTAGTGTTATTACCAGGTAGTATCATTTAGTGTTATTACCAGGTAGTATCATTTAGTGTTATTACCAGGTAGTATCATTTAGTGTTATTACCAGGTAGTATCAGGTATTGTTGTTACCAGGTAGTGTTATTACCAGGTTATATCAGTTAGTATTAGTATCAGGTCGTGTTATTTCCAGGTAGTATCAGGTAGTGTTATTACCAGGTAGTGTTATTACCAGGTAGTATCATTTAGTGTTATTTCCAGGTAGTATCATTTAGTGTTATTTCCCGGTAGTATCATTTAGTGTTATTTCCCGGTAGTATAATTTAGTGTTATTTCCCGGTAGTATAATTTAGTGTTATTTCCGGTAGTATCATTTAGTGTTATTTCCAGGTAGTATCATTTAGTGTTATTACCAGGTAGTATCATTTAGTGTTATTACCAGGTAGTATCATTTAGTGTTATTACCAGGTAGTATCATTTAGTGTTATTACCAGGTAGTATCATTTAGTGTTATTACCAGGTAGTATCAGGTATTGTTGTTACCAGGTAGTGTTATTACCAGGTTATATCAGTTAGTATTAGTATCAGGTCGTGTTATTTCCAGGTAGTATCAGGTAGTGTTATTACCAGGTAGTGTTATTACCAGGTAGTATCATTTAGTGTTATTTCCAGGTAGTATCATTTAGTGTTATTTCCCGGTAGTATCATTTAGTGTTATTTCCCGGTAGTATAATTTAGTGTTATTTCCCGGTAGTATAATTTAGTGTTATTTCCCGGTAGTATCATTTAGTGTTATTTCCAGGTAGTATCATTTAGTGTTAGGTAGTGTTATTACCAGGTAGTATCATTTAGTGTTATTTCCAGGTAGTATCAGTTAGTATTAGTATCAGGTAGTGTTATTACAGGGTACTCTCCGTTAGTATTATTATCAGGTAGTGTTATTACCAGGTAGTATCAGTTAGTATCAGGTAGTGTTATTTCCAGGTAGTATCAGTATCAGGTAGTGTTGTTACCAGGTACTATCAGTTAGTATCAGTTAGTTTTAGTACCAGGATGATTAGTTAGTATTAGTTTCAGGTAGTATTATTACCAGGTAGTATCAGTTAGTATTAGTATCAGGTAGTGTTATTACCAGGTAGTATCAGTTATTATTAGTATCAGGTAGTGCTAGTATCAGGTAGTATCAGTTATTGTTATTACCAGGTAGTATCATTTAGTGTTATTACCAGGTAGTATCATTTAGTGTTATTACCAGGTAGTATCAGGTAGTGTTATTACCAGGTAGTATCATTTAGTGTTATTACCAGGTAGTATCAGGTACTGTTATTACAAAGTGTATCAGGTAGTGTTATTACCAGGTAGTATCATTTAGTGTTATTACCAGGTAGTATCATTTAGTGTTATTACCAGGTAGTATCATTTAGTGTTATTACCAGGTAGTATCATTTAGTGTTATTACCAGGTAGTATCATTTAGTGTTATTACCAGGTAGTATCATTTAGTGTTATTACCAGGTAGTATCAGGTATTGTTGTTACCAGGTAGTGTTATTACCAGGTTATATCAGTTAGTATTAGTATCAGGTCGTGTTATTTCCAGGTAGTATCAGGTAGTGTTATTACCAGGTAGTGTTATTACCAGGTAGTATCATTTCGTGTTATTTCCAGGTAGTATCATTTAGTGTTATTTCCCGGTAGTATCATTTAGTGTTATTTCCCGGTAGTATAATTTAGTGTTATTTCCCGGTAGTATAATTTAGTGTTATTTCCCGGTAGTATCATTTAGTGTTATTTCCAGGTAGTATCATTTAGTGTTAGGTAGTGTTATTACCAGGTAGTATCATTTAGTGTTATTACCAGTTGGTATCATTTAGTGTTATTTCCAGGTAGTATCAGTTAGTATTAGTATCAGGTAGTGTTATTACAGGGTACTCTCCGTTAGTATTATTATCAGGTAGTGTTATTACCAGGTAGTATCAGTTAGTATCAGGTAGTGTTATTTCCAGGTAGTATCAGTATCAGGTAGTGTTGTTACCAGGTACTATCAGTTAGTATCAGTTAGTTTTAGTACCAGGATGATTAGTTAGTATTAGTTTCAGGTAGTATTATTACCAGGTAGTATCAGTTAGTATTAGTATCAGGTAGTGTTATTACCAGGTAGTATCAGGTAGTGCTAGTATCAGGTAGTATCAGTTAGTGTTATTACCAGGTAGTATCATTTAGTGTTATTACCAGGTAGTATCATTTAGTGTTATTACCAGGTAGTATCATTTAGTGTTATTACCAGGTAGTATCAGGTACTGTTATTACAAAGTGTATCAGGTAGTGTTATTACCAGGTAGTATCATTTAGTGTTATTACCAGGTAGTATCATTTAGTGTTATTACCAGGTAGTATCATTTAGTGTTATTACCAGGTAGTATCATTTAGTGTTATTACCAGGTAGTATCAGGTACTGTTATTACAAAGTGTATCAGGTAGTGTTATTACCAGGTAGTATCATTTAGTGTTATTACCAGGTAGTATCAGGTACTGTTATTACAAAGTGTATCAGGTAGTGTTATTACCAGGTAGTATCATTTAGTGTTATTACCAGGTAGTATCATTTAGTGTTATTACCAGGTAGTATCATTTAGTGTTATTTCCAGGTAGTATCATTTAGTGTTATTTCCCGGTAGTATCATTTAGTGTTATTTCCAGGTAGTATCATTTAGTGTTATTACCAGGTAGTGTCAGGTAGTGTTATTACCAGGTAGTATCATTTAGTGTTATTACCAGTTGGTATCATTTAGTGTTATTACCAGGTAGTATCATTTAGTGTTATTACCAGGTAGTATCATTTAGTGTTATTTCCAGGTAGTATCATTTAGTGTTATTTCCAGGTAGTATAATTTAGTGTTATTACCAGGTAGTATCATTTAGTGTTATTTCCAGGTAGTATCATTTAGTGTTATTTCCAGGTAGTATCATTTAGTGTTATTACCAGGTAGTATCATTTAGTGTTATTACCAGGTAGTATCATTTAGTGTTATTACCAGGTAGTATCATTTAGTGTTATTACCAGGTAGTATCATTTAGTGTTATTACCAGGTAGTATCAGTTAGTATTAGTATCAGGTAGTGTTATTACAATGTACTCTCCGTTAGTATTATTATCAGGTAGTGTTATTACCAGGTAGTATCAGTTAGTATCAGGTAGTGTTATTTCCAGGTAGTATCAGTATCAGGTAGTGTTGTTACCAGGTACTCTCAGTTAGTATCAGTTAGTTTTAGTACCAGGATGATTAGTTAGTATTAGTTTCAGGTAGTATTATTACCAGGTAGTATCAGTTATTATTAGTATCAGGTAGTGTTATTACCAGGTAGTATTAGTATCATGTAGTGTTATTACCAGGTAGTATCATGTAGTGTTATTACCAGGTAGTATCATGTAGTGTTATTACCAGGTAGTATCAGGTAGTGTTATTACCAGGTAGTATCAGGTAGTGTTATTACCAGGTTGTATCAGTTAGTATCAGGTAGTGTTATTTCCAGGTAGTATTAGTATCATGTAGTGTTATTACCAGGTAGTATCATTTAGTGTTATTACCAGGTAGTATCATTTAGTGTTATTACCAGGTAGTATCATTTAGTGTTATTACCAGGTAGTATCATTTAGTGTTATTACCAGGTAGTATCAGGTATTGTTGTTACCAGGTAGTGTTATTACCAGGTTATATCAGTTAGTATTAGTATCAGGTCGTGTTATTTCCAGGTAGTATCAGGTAGTGTTATTACCAGGTAGTGTTATTACCAGGTAGTATCATTTAGTGTTATTTCCAGGTAGTATCATTTAGTGTTATTTCCCGGTAGTATCATTTAGTGTTATTTCCCGGTAGTATAATTTAGTGTTATTTCCCGGTAGTATAATTTAGTGTTATTTCCCGGTAGTATCATTTAGTGTTATTTCCAGGTAGTATCATTTAGTGTTATTACCAGGTAGTATCATTTAGTGTTATTACCAGGTAGTATCATTTAGTGTTATTACCAGGTAGTATCATTTAGTGTTATTACCAGGTAGTATCATTTAGTGTTATTACCAGGTAGTATCAGGTATTGTTGTTACCAGGTAGTGTTATTACCAGGTTATATCAGTTAGTATTAGTATCAGGTCGTGTTATTTCCAGGTAGTATCAGGTAGTGTTATTACCAGGTAGTGTTATTACCAGGTAGTATCATTTAGTGTTATTTCAGGTAGTATCATTTAGTGTTATTTCGGTAGTATCATTTAGTGTTATTTCGGTAGTATAATTTAGTGTTATTTCCGGTAGTATAATTTAGTGTTATTTCCCGGTAGTATCATTTAGTGTTATTTCCAGGTAGTATCATTTAGTGTTAGGTAGTGTTATTACCAGGTAGTATCATTTAGTGTTATTTCCAGGTAGTATCAGTTAGTATTAGTATCAGGTAGTGTTATTACAGGGTACTCTCCGTTAGTATTATTATCAGGTAGTGTTATTACCAGGTAGTATCAGTTAGTATCAGGTAGTGTTATTTCCAGGTAGTATCAGTATCAGGTAGTGTTGTTACCAGGTACTATCAGTTAGTATCAGTTAGTTTTAGTACCAGGATGATTAGTTAGTATTAGTTTCAGGTAGTATTATTACCAGGTAGTATCAGTTAGTATTAGTATCAGGTAGTGTTATTACCAGGTAGTATCAGTTATTATTAGTATCAGGTAGTGCTAGTATCAGGTAGTATCAGTTATTGTTATTACCAGGTAGTATCATTTAGTGTTATTACCAGGTAGTATCATTTAGTGTTATTACCAGGTAGTATCAGGTAGTGTTATTACCAGGTAGTATCATTTAGTGTTATTACCAGGTAGTATCAGGTACTGTTATTACAAAGTGTATCAGGTAGTGTTATTACCAGGTAGTATCATTTAGTGTTATTACCAGGTAGTATCATTTAGTGTTATTACCAGGTAGTATCATTTAGTGTTATTACCAGGTAGTATCATTTAGTGTTATTACCAGGTAGTATCATTTAGTGTTATTACCAGGTAGTATCATTTAGTGTTATTACCAGGTAGTATCAGGTATTGTTGTTACCAGGTAGTGTTATTACCAGGTTATATCAGTTAGTATTAGTATCAGGTCGTGTTATTTCCAGGTAGTATCAGGTAGTGTTATTACCAGGTAGTGTTATTACCAGGTAGTATCATTTCGTGTTATTTCCAGGTAGTATCATTTAGTGTTATTTCCCGGTAGTATCATTTAGTGTTATTTCCCGGTAGTATAATTTAGTGTTATTTCCGGTAGTATAATTTAGTGTTATTTCCCGGTAGTATCATTTAGTGTTATTTCCAGGTAGTATCATTTAGTGTTAGGTAGTGTTATTACCAGGTAGTATCATTTAGTGTTATTACCAGTTGGTATCATTTAGTGTTATTTCCAGGTAGTATCAGTTAGTATTAGTATCAGGTAGTGTTATTACAGGGTACTCTCCGTTAGTATTATTATCAGGTAGTGTTATTACCAGGTAGTATCAGTTAGTATCAGGTAGTGTTATTTCCAGGTAGTATCAGTATCAGGTAGTGTTGTTACCAGGTACTATCAGTTAGTATCAGTTAGTTTTAGTACCAGGATGATTAGTTAGTATTAGTTTCAGGTAGTATTATTACCAGGTAGTATCAGTTAGTATTAGTATCAGGTAGTGTTATTACCAGGTAGTATCAGGTAGTGCTAGTATCAGGTAGTATCAGTTAGTGTTATTACCAGGTAGTATCATTTAGTGTTATTACCAGGTAGTATCATTTAGTGTTATTACCAGGTAGTATCATTTAGTGTTATTACCAGGTAGTATCAGGTACTGTTATTACAAAGTGTATCAGGTAGTGTTATTACCAGGTAGTATCATTTAGTGTTATTACCAGGTAGTATCATTTAGTGTTATTACCAGGTAGTATCATTTAGTGTTATTACCAGGTAGTATCATTTAGTGTTATTACCAGGTAGTATCATTTAGTGTTATTACCAGGTAGTATCAGGTATTGTTGTTACCAGGTAGTGTTATTACCAGGTTATATCAGTTAGTATTAGTATCAGGTCGTGTTATTTCCAGGTAGTATCAGGTAGTGTTATTACCAGGTAGTATCATTTAGTGTTATTACCAGGTAGTATCATTTAGTGTTATTTCCAGGTAGTATCATTTAGTGTTATTTCCCGGTAGTATCATTTAGTGTTATTTCCAGGTAGTATCATTTAGTGTTATTACCAGGTAGTGTCAGGTAGTGTTATTACCAGGTAGTATCATTTAGTGTTATTACCAGTTGGTATCATTTAGTGTTATTTCCAGGTAGTATCAGTTAGTATTAGTATCAGGTAGTGTTATTACAGGGTACTCTCCGTTAGTATTATTATCAGGTAGTGTTATTACCAGATAGTATCAGTTAGTATCAGGTAGTGTTATTTCCAGGTAGTATCAGTATCAGGTAGTGTTGTTACCAGGTACTATCAGTTAGTATCATTTAGTTTTATTACCAGGATGATTAGTTAGTATTAGTTTCAGGTAGTATTATTACCAGGTAGTATCAGTTAGTATTAGTATCAGGTAGTGTTATTACCAGGTAGTATCAGTTAGTATTAGTATCAGGTAGTGCTAGTATCAGGTAGTATCAGTTATTGTTATTACCAGGTAGTATCATTTAGTGTTATTACCAGGTAGTATCATTTAGTGTTATTACCAGGTAGTATCAGGTAGTGTTATTACCAGGTAGTATCATTTAGTGTTATTACCAGGTAGTATCAGGTACTGTTATTACAAAGTGTATCAGGTAGTGTTATTACCAGGTAGTATCATTTAGTGTTATTACCAGGTAGTATCATTTAGTGTTATTACCAGGTAGTATCATTTAGTGTTATTACCAGGTAGTATCAGGTAGTATCAGGTAGTGTTATTTAGTGTTATTACCAGGTAGTATCAGGTATTTTTAGTATCAGGTAGTGTTATTACCAGGTAGTATCAGTTAGTATTAGTATCAGGTAGTGTTATTACCAGGTAGTATCAGGTAGTGTTATGACCAGTTAGTATCAGGTAGTGTTATTAGCAGGTACTATCAGTTAGTATTATTATCAGGTAGTGCTAGTATCAGGTAGTATCAGGTATTGTTATTACCAGGTAGTATCATTTAGTGTTATTTCCAGGTTGTATCATTTAGTGTTATTACCAGGTAGTATCATTTAGTGTTATTACCAGGTAGTATCATTTAGTGTTATTACCAGGTAGTATCATTTAGTGTTATTACCAGGTAGTATCAGGTAGTGTAATTTAGTGTTATTACCAGGTAGTATCAGGTAGTGTTATTTAGTGTTATTACCAGGTAGTATCAGGTATTGTTATTACAACGTGTATCAGTTAGTATTAGTATCAGGTAGTGTTATTACCAGGTAGTATCAGGTAGTGTTATTACCAGGTAGTATCATTTAGTGTTATTACCAGGTAGTATCATTTAGTGTTATTACCAGGTAGTATCATTTAGTGTTATTTCCAGGTAGTATCATTTAGTGTTATTTCCAGGTAGTATCAGGTAGTGTTATTACCAGGTAGTATCAGGTAGTGTTATTACCAGGTGGTATCATTTAGTGTTATTTCCAGGTAGTATCATTTAGTGTTATTTCCAGGTAGTATCATTTAGTGTTATTTCCAGGTAGTATCAGGTAGTGTTAGTACCAGGTAGTATCAGGTAGTGTTAGTATCAGGTAGTGTTAGTAACAGGTAGTATCAGGTAGTGTTAGTACCAGGTAGTGTTAGTACCAGGTATTATCAGGTAGTTTTATTACCAGGTAGTGTTATTACCAGGTATAATCAGTTAGTATTTGTACCAGGGTCAGTGAGAAGTGTTATTATCCGGTAGTATCAGGTATTGTTATTACAAAGTGTATCAGTTAGTATTAGTATCAGGTAGTATTACCAGGTAGTGTTATTACCAGGAAGTATTATTTACTGTTATTACCAGGTAGTATCAGGTATTGTTATTACAAAGTGTATCAGTTAGTATTAGTATCAGGTAGTATTACCAGGTAGTTTTATTACCAGGTTATATCAGGTAGTATTAGTATCAGGTCGTGTTATTTCCAGGTAGTGTCAGGTAGTGTTATTTCCAGGTTGTATCATTTAGTGTTATTACCAGGTAGTATCATTTTGTGTTATTTCCAGGTAGTATCATTTAGTGTTATTACCAGGTAGTGTTATTACCAGGTAGTATCAGGTAGTGTATTTACCAGGTAGTATAATTTAGTATTAGTACCAGGTAGTGTTATTACCAGGTAGTATCAGGTAGTGTTATTTCCAGGTAGTATCAGGTAGTGTTATTACCAGGTAGTATCAGTTATTATTAGTATGAGGTAGTGTTATTACCAGGTAGTATCAGTTGGTATTAGTACCAGGTAGTGTTATTACAGATGCTGGTTATCTTGTTTTGCTGTTTATCTTGGCAGAGGGCCAACTATTGTTTTTCAGTCACACACACACACACACATGCACCCTCATACACACACACGTCTCTGTCCATGTCCCCTCAGCAAGCGGTGAAGGAGAATGCGAAGAGGAGGGAGTCAGAGGAGAAGATCAGGAGAGCCAAGCTGGCCAAGGAGAAGGCTGACAGAGAGAAGGAGGAGAAACAGAAGAGAAGCCAACAACTGGACCTCAACGCAGGTCAGTGGGAGAGGAGTGGGTCAGAGTGCCTGTGGGAGAGGAGTGGGTCAGAGTGCCTGTGGGAGAGGAGTGGGTCAGAGTGCCTGTGGGAGAGGAGTGGGTCAGAGTGCCTGTGGGAGAGGGGTGGGTCAGAGTGCCTGTGGGAGAGGGGTGGGTCAGAGTGCCTGTGGGAGAGGAGTGGGTCAGAGTGCCTGTGGGAGAGGAGGGTCAGAGTGCCTGTGGGAGAGGAGGGGTCAGAGTGCCTGTGGGAGAGGAGTGGGTCAGAGTGCCTGTGGGAGAGGGGTGGGTCAGAGTGCCTGTGGGAGAGGGGTGGGTCAGAGTGCCTGTGGGAGAGGGGTGGGTCAGAGTGCCTGTGGGAGAGGAGTGGGTCAGAGTGCCTGTGGGAGAGGAGTGGGTCAGAGTGCCTGTGGGAGAGGAGTGGGTCAGAGTGCCTGTGGGAGAGGAGTGAGTCACCGTGCCTGTGGGAGAGGAGTGGGTCAGAGTGTGGGTGTGGATGAAGGCTGTTTTGGGAACTGAACTTCTCCTTGATACCAGTTGGGGGCAGTCGGAGCCCACTGTACTACTAGATCTGTGTGTGTGTGTCTGTGTGTGTGTCTCCAGTGATCCACAGCAGCCCTGAGAAAAGAGCGAGTGAAGGAGAGAGACAAGATAAAGATATGGAGGAGGCAGTAGTCTGCCTGTATCATCCACTCATTCAGTCATTGTTGGAACAAGGGATTTATATCCGAGAAGAACAAGAAATAGTGAATTTAAATCCACAAACACGTTTTCTCTCTCTGAGTCAGATTAGATTCATAAAAAAGACTGGGATAGCAACCATCTTATCCTGTCTTACAGTCTCACACAGCCTCATGCTGAAACACGTACAAACAGACCACAAATAATGTTTGCTCGTTTCCTACACCCTCTCCCTCTCTCTGACCTACTTTCTGAACATTCCTCCTCTTTTTGGCTCCAGTTTGTCTCTCTTGGGACTTCACAGTTCGAGTCATCACAATTCCTCTCTGCCACAGTGCTGTGTGTCAGTGTGTGTCAGTGTGTGTCAGTGTGTGTCAGTGTGTGTCAGTGTGTGTCAGTGTGTGTCAGTGTGTGTCAGTGTGTGTCAGTGTGTGTGTCAGTGTGTGTCAGTGTGTGTGTCAGTGTGTGTGTCAGTGTGTGTGTCAGTGTGTGTCAGTGTGTGTGTGTGTCAGTGTGTGTGTCAGTGTGTGTGTCAGTGTGTGTGTCAGTGTGTGTGTGTCAGTCTGTGTGTCAGTCTGTGTGTCAGTCTGTGTGTCTGTGTGTGTCAGTCTGTGTCTGTGTCAGTGTGTGTGTCAGTGTGTGTGTGTGTGTGTGTGTCAGTGTGTGTGTGTCAGTCTGTGTGTCAGTGTGTGTCTGTGTGTGTGTCTGTGTGTGTGTGTCTGTGTGTGTCTGTGTGTGTGTGTCTGTGTGTGTGTCTGTGTGTGTGTGTCTGTGTGTGTGTGTCTGTGTGTGTCTGTGTGTGTGTGTCTGTGTGTGTGTGTCTGTGTGTGTCAGTCTGTGTCTGTGTGTGTCAGTCTGTGTCTGTGTGTGTCAGTCTGTGTCTGTGTGTGTCAGTCTGTGTCTGTGTGTGTCAGTCTGTGTCTGTGTGTGTCAGTCTGTGTCTGTGTGTGTCAGTCTGTGTCAGTGTGTGTGTCTGTGAGTGTGTGTCTCTGTCGTGAGTGTGTGTCTCTGTCGTGTGTGTGTGTGTGTGTGTGTGTGTCAGTGTGTGTGTGTGTCTGTGACTGTCTGTCTGTGTGTGTTTTTCTGCGTGTGTGTGTCTCTGTCGTGTGTGTGTCTCTGTCGTGTGTGTGTCTCTGTCGTGTGTGTGTCTCTGTCGTGTGTGTGTCTCTGTCGTGTGTGTGTGTGTGTGTGTGTGTCTGTCGTGTGTGTGTGTGTGTCTCTGTCGTGTGTGTGTGTGTGTCTCTGTCGTGTGTGTGTGTGTCTCTGTCCTGTGTGTGTGTGTCTCTGTCCTGTGTGTGTGTCTCTGTCCTGTGTGTGTGTCTCTGTCGTGTGTGTGTCTCTGTCGTGTGTGTCTCTGTCGTGTGTGTGTCTGTCGTGTGTGTCTGTCGTGTGTGTGTGTGTGTCTGTCGTGTGTGTGTCTGTCGTGTGTGTGTCTGTCGTGTGTGTGTCTGTCGTGTGTGTGTGTCTGTCGTGTGTGTCTGTCGTGTGTGTCTCTGTCGTGTGTCTCTGTCGTGTGTCTCTGTCGTGTGTGTCTCTGTCGTGTGTGTCTCTGTCGTGTGTGTCTCTGTCGTGTGTGTCTCTGTCGTGTGTGTGTGTCTCTGTCGTGTGTGTGTGTCTCTGTCGTATGTGTGTGTGTGTGTGTCTCTGTCGTATGTGTCTGTGAGTGTGTGTCTGTGAGTGTGTGTCTGTGTGTGTCTCTGTCGTGTGTGTGTGTGTCAGTGTCTGTGACTGTCTGTCTGTGTGTGTTTTTCTGCGTGTGTGTGTCTCTGTCGTGTGTGTGTTTCTGTCGTGTGTGTGTCTCTGTCGTGTGTGTGTGTGTCTCTGTCGTGTGTGTGTGTGTGTCTCTGTCGTGTGTGTCTCTGTCGTGTGTGTGTCTCTGTCGTGTGTGTGTGTCTGTCGTGTGTGTGTCTGTCGTGTGTGTGTCTGTCGTGTGTGTCTCTGTCGTGTGTGTCTCTGTCGTGTGTGTCTCTGTCGTGTGTGTGTGTCTCTGTCGTGTGTGTGTGTGTGTGTCTCTGTCGTGTGTGTGTGTGTGTGTCTCTGTCGTATGTGTGTGTGTCTCTGTCGTATGTGTGTGTGTCTCTGTCGTATGTGTGTGTGTCTGTCGTGTGTGTGTCTCTGTCGTGTGTGTGTGTGTCTGTCGTGTGTGTGTCTGTCGTGTGTGTGTCTGTCTGTCGTGTGTGTCTCTGTCGTGTGTGTCTCTGTCGTGTGTGTCTCTGTCGTCTGTGTCTCTGTCGTGTGTGTGTGTCTCTGTCGTGTGTGTGTGTCTCTGTCGTGTGTGTGTGTCTCTGTCGTGGGTGTGTGTCTCTGTCGTGTGTGTGTGTCTCTGTCGTGTGTGTGTGTCTCTGTCGTGTGTGTGTGTGTCTCTGTCGTATGTGTGTGTGTCTCTGTCGTATGTGTGTGTGTCTCTGTCGTATGTGTGTGTGTGTCTCTGTCGTATGTGTGTGTGTCTCTGTCGTATGTGTGTGTGTCTCTGTCGTATGTGTGTGTGTGTCTCTGTCGTATGTGTGTGTGTCTCTGTCGTGTGTGTGTGTGTCTGTCGTGTGTGTGTGTGTGTGTCTCTGTCGTGTGTGTGTGTGTGTGTGTGTGTCTCTGTCGTGTGTGTGTGTGTGTCTCTGTCGTGTGTGTGTCTCTATCGTGTGTATGTGTGTGCGCATCATCTTTTTCACCCACATTATGTCCCTTTCTCCTGATGAGGTTTTCCAGCTGCCTGTTCTTTCCTCCCTCTATTTTCCTCTTTCTTTCAATCCTTTCCCGTCTTTCTTTTTAAAGGTGCACTATGCTGAAATCTCTATGCCATTTCTTGGTTGCTAAAATTCTAATAATTCCCCGTAATTTCAGTTTGTGAAAAAACTAGCAAATGTATAGTGTAGGGAATCATTGTACCATCTGAACTCTGAAATATATTTTCAGGAACCAAAAATATTATAATTTCAGCTGTTCAAAGCTGATGTCCAAAACAAAGTAAAATATGCAAAAACCAAACATTAGCACCGGAAGTATAGAAATAGCATACATAGAACAGATCTTGGACTTGCTTTCAATGAGAATGACAGATCTATAACTCACAATTCTATGTGAATTTGGTCAGGTCGCCCAAAAAGTGACATATTGCAGCTTAAAAGGGTTTTAGAAGGTCGTATGGACAATAATGTACTGTATCTACCTGCAATCTAAGCACTTTGTCCATGCAGTGTGAGGAAAAAGGTAGTTAAATTTCAAGTCAACCACTGTGGACTATGTATGAAGGAAATACAATATGCATTGAAAGCTCTGTGTTTGGGTATGCGCAAACACACATGCACACACAATCCATCCATTCATAGCTTTGAGAGTGTGTTGAGTCTTTCATGCATTAGATAAGGCTTAGATAGTTGACCATGAAAGGGCTTAGATAGTTGACCATGAAAGGGCTTAGATAGTTGACTGTGTGGGGGTGGGGGGTACATGTACATACAGGTTTGAGCTCAGGGTTATTATTTAAGCAACACACACATCTAGTCTGTGTGTTTGTGAATAGATCCAATAAACTGGTTGGTTATTATTAGACAAGGGCTGTCTTTATATAGTGCTTTCTCTAACAATCATCTTCCCACTGACCTTAACCCTGCTTCTCTCATTTTCTCTCTTTACCCTACACACAGTTCTGTACTGTGGTCTGATCTAAGACCTGTTCATACTCCTCACAAGCACCAGGTCTGCATAGTTCCCCAGGTCTGCAGCTAGGTGTCAGTGCTGCATGAAATGGGGTGTATTTAGAGAGGGGGGTTAGCCACCACTAGGGGTGCTGTGGCTCTACATTACAGGCTGTGTGAGAGGGAGACAGAGAGGGTGGGGTGTAAGAGAGATTGTAGAACAGCAGATGTCCCAGGAGGATTAGACGGCGTTGGTCCTCAGAGCGGGGGGCATGGACCTGCAGAGGAGAAAGGGATCCACAGGAGACAATGAAGAAAAGGGGGGTAGGATGACTGAGTGAGGATGGAGATGCCCTCCTAGATCAGCTCTTGTTGCTGAAGGAGGGGCTGTTAGGTGTGTGGTAGAGTAATACCTGTGTGTTCTGCACATAATTATGCCAGGCTGGGGGAGGGGGGTCTATTCTGTCATGCTTATCTCCTGCTGTCTCTAATGCTGTTACATTACTAACACAGCTTATCAACACAACATATGTCCTTAACTCCCGGACATGTGTGTCGGAGCAGGGTAGAGTGTTCCATAGTGACCTTGACCACTCAATACCCACTCTCATATTGATTGTTTTAATGGCTGTGTTAATTAAATAAACGTCTGTTTATGAACTATCAGCAAGCACTTCAAATTGATTTAATGCAAAACAGTTGTAGAAACCTTTAAGAAATGTCCCCTGTTTAATCTGGCTTATTCATTAAACAGTCATTCCCAACGCCTGTATGGCTCCGTATCATGATGCTGGACAGTCCATTAGCCCTCTACTGTCTCTGTCTAGATGCTGCCTGTATAAAACAGGTCCCAGTTTAACACCCTCCCAGAGGCCGTTTCCTCCAGAGCGTGTGTGTATTTTTCCTGGATGTGTTTAGGTTTAACACAGGCATGTGATTTGTGGAAGTGGGTAGTGGATGGGTGCCAGACGTAGTCTCCTTTGGGTAGAAATAAAACATGACTGCATGACTGTTTTCTGCCTGTGCAGTTGTGTGCCGCGGCCACTTGGGTGTGTATGTGAGCTGTGTTGTGGGACTGCACTCTCTCTCTCTCTGTGTGTGTGTGTGTGTGTGTGTGTGTGTGTGTGTGTGTGTGTGTGTGTGTGTGTGTGTGTGCGCGCGAGACTTTCTCTGAAGTGACAAGCGAGACCAGGGGCCATCTGCCGCTAGGTTTACAGTGCAATTCAACTAGTGTGTTTGGGGGAGGGGCGACAGGATGAGGGGGAGGGGAAGAACTAAACCTTTAACCCCAGCCAGTTCACCGTGATAATAATGAGTACCATCTGCCTGAGTACCACTGAATCCTCCCCACACACACATTCCTGGTGAACATCGCAGTTTATTGAGCCTCAGTGTAATAGACGTGTAGACGGTGTGTGTACTACTAGATGTATGTAGCCTGCAGCCTAGGCAGTATCTAAACTGGGTCAGCGCCCAACTAGGTTAATGTATCTAATGGGCCACCGGTTCCATGTGACTAGTGATGTCGCTAAGTCTGTGTGTGTGTGTGTGTGTGAGAGAACTCAGTGCTGTGCTGTGTCCACTGATCTGTCCTCTGTCTATTATGAGAGAGAGAGACTAAATGTGGATGTGTGTTTTGTATTGACTCTGTTGTTATAACCATAGAATACTAGAATGACCAGGAACCGTCTTCTAATGGGATAAAGGTCAGGGAGTTGGTCAACCCGGGGGGGTTCGCCAGTGCTGTGATACGATATTGAATTGGAAGGAAGAATGTATTTATGTAATGTTTGTTAGCTAGCCAGACAGTTTTAGAGGAATGATTCCATGTTTTTTTTTTTATTAAATGCCAAAATGGCAACATTCGATTGAAACAATGGAGTTTAATCGCAGCCGTACACTGGCTAAAATCAGTTGATGGACTTAGATAAGTTGTAAATGGAGCAAGTCCTTATATTGTATCATATAATAGCACACAAATATAGACTTCTGTAGTCTGTTTACACTTTTTTAGACTATTTATACAGAATAAAAAACCTTTTAACTATTTTTATAATTATATGACAATATTTTAGGTTGACAATTCTATTACACCATTTCTGATACATGACACGCCTTTTATTTTCTTGCATAAGTAAAATCAGGATTAATCCTCTACTGCCATTCATTCCAATTAGACTGGTTTGGATTTCTCCCTGACCAATGTGGCTGCATGTTCACCCCATTCTGGAACGTTGAGGGTTTATGACATAGCCCCTCCAGTAATTGAATTGGATGTCTCTGGTTTATAAGGTTGTGTATGTAATATTGATTGTGTATCTGTATGTGTGTCCAGAGGGTGATGAGACTGGTATCATGGACGACCTGATGGAGGCGCTGCAGTCTGGGGCTGCCTTCAGGAGGAAGAGAGGACCACGACAAGCTGGTAACAACACACTGTCGCTCTCTCGGTCTCTGTGTCTCTCTGTCTCACTTACACACACTTGGGCGGATACACTCTTTCAGTCCCTGCTTGCTCTCCTGTGTGTCTGCCATCTGTTGTGTGGCTGTAGGGCTGGGGCGTGACACCAGTTTGGGCTCTGCTCCAGGGAACCAGCCAGGGCAGGGCAGTAGGAGAGGGATGGGGGTGGCAGAAATACACTGTAATATGTGGCTTCACAATGACTTCAACATTAAACCCTGTTAACCCTGGACCAGTCTACAACCACTAGCCTGGGGCTAGCACTAGCAGGGCTGTTCACACTTAGCGTGTCTAAATGATCTGTATTGATTTCCACTCAGATCTGTTCTCCAGCCTCTCTCTCTCAGGCCAGACGATACACCACCCACATAGATACTCTCTCTCTGCTGTTTCACTGGCCTACTGGCCTATTGAGTTACTCACTTCAGCTGCTAGTGCTACACACACACACACACACTTAAAGCTAGAATCCTTCATTTCTGTTTACGTATAAATGATTTATGTAAACCTAGTGATCAAGAACATAACTTAGAAATTCCCCATGATCTCATTTCAACTGTCGTACCCCATCAGTACCCCAAATATGAGTTTATATCAACTGTCGTACCCCATCAGAACCCCAAATATGAGCTTGTTTTACTCCAATGTTTGTAAACAATGTAAATGTATACACATTGTATAACCTCAAAACATGGTTACAACTATCATTTTGATATCATGGATGGTCAGTCCTTGCATCCATAGCACTTTGAGAGTGGTTACATTTCTCCAGGCCCATTCCTCAGCTGTTTACCGAAACACTGGCGGGTTTACTTCCTGAAGATCCTCATTAGCTGCGGCACATGCAGCCGCTACTCTTCATGGGGTCCACATAAAACGTACAAATACATGACAAAGTACGAAACACTTAGACGAACAACATAACATATTACATTACATTCTAAATAAAAACTATAAATAAAATAAGTTATATATATGAAAACACCAGGAGGCAACAAAAATACAATTTACACACTATTATATTCATATTCTTATATACAGTTAAAGTAGATCTTTAGAGAGAGGAGATGCGCAGTGATACAATTTTTTTTTTAAGTTAAACTTGCTTGTTGCAATAGCAACCTCTTGTGGCAGAGCATTCCATGATGACATGGCTCTATACACAACTGAGCAACGTGTTAAATCAGGTTTTTGGGGGTACAGTGATAGGGTATGCCCTAGTGGGTGTCTGGTGGGGTATGTACAGTGTGTCTGGTGGGGTATGTACAGTGTGTCTGGTGGGGTATGTACTGTGTGTCTGGTGGGGTATGTACTGTGTGTCTGGTGGGGTATGTACTGTGTGTCTGGTGGGGTATGTACTGTGTGTCTGGTGGGGTATGTACAGTGTGTCTGGTGGGGTATGTACAGTGTGTCTGGTGGGGTATGTACAGTGTGTCTGGTGGGGTATGTACAGTGTGTCTGGTGGGGTATGTACAGTGTGTTTGGTGGGGTATGTACAGTGTGTTTGGTGGGGTATGTACAGTGTGTCTGGTGGGGTATGTACAGTGTGTTTGGTGGGGTATGTACAGTGTGTCTGGTGGGGTATGCCCTAGTGGGTGTCTGGTGGGGTATGTACAGTGTGTCTGGTGGGGTATGTACAGTGTGTCTGGTGGGGTATGTACTGTGTGTCTGGTGGGGTATGTACTGTGTGTCTGGTGGGGTATGTACTGTGTGTCTGGTGGGGTATGTACTGTGTGTCTGGTGGGGTATGTACAGTGTGTCTGGTGGGGTATGTACAGTGTGTCTGGTGGGGTATGTACAGTGTGTCTGGTGGGGTATGTACAGTGTGTCTGGTGGGGTATGTACAGTGTGTCTGGTGGGGTATGTACAGTGTGTCTGGTGGGGTATGTACAGTGTGTCTGGTGGGGTATGTACAGTGTGTCTGGTGGGGTATGTACAGTGTGTCTGGTGGGGTATGTACTATGTGTCTGGTGAGGTATGTACAGTGTGTCTGGTGGGGTATGTACTGTGTGTCTGGTGGTGTATGTACAGTGTGTCTGGTGGGGTATGTACAGTGTGTCTGGTGGGGTATGTACAGTGTGTCTGGTGGGGTATGTACAGTGTGTCTGGTGGGGTATGTCCAATGTTACTCCTAGAAGTTCAGCTTCTTGAATTTGTTGAGCAGTCACACCCTTTATACACAACTCCAGTTGAGATTTAGGTCTTAGAGAATGCTTTGAACCAAATACAATGCTGTTGGTAAAAACTCAGCAAAAAAAATCAACATCCCTTTTTCAGGACCCTGTCTTTCAAAGATAATTTGTCAAAACCCAAATAACTTCACAGATCATTGTAAAGGGTTTAAAGACCGTTTCCCATGCTTGTTCAATGAACCATAAACAATTAATGAACATGCACCTGTGGAACGGTTTTTAAGATACTAACAGCTTACAGACGGTAGGCAATTAAGGTTACAGTTATGAACACTTAGGACACTAAAGAGGCCTTTCTACTGACTCTGAAAAACACCAAAAGAAAGATGCCCAGGGTCCCTGCTCATCTGCGTGAATGTGCCTTAGGCATGCTGCAAGGAGGCATGAGGACTGCAGATGTGGCCAAGACAATACATTGCAATGTCTGTACTGTGAGACGCCTAAGACAGCCCTACAGGGAGACAGGATGGACAGTTGGTTGTCCTCGCAGTGGCAGACCACCTGTAAACACCTGCACAGGATCGGTCCATCCGAAAATCACACCTGTGGGACAGGTACAGGATGGCAACAACTGCCCAAGTTGCATCAAATCAAATTGTATTTGTCAGATACACATGGTTAGCAGATGTTAATGGTCACATACACATGGTTAGCAGATGTTAATGGTCACATACACATGGTTAGCAGATGTTAATGGTCACATACACATGGTTAGCAGATGTTAATGGTCACATACACATGGTTAGCAGATGTTAATGGTCACATACACATGGTTAGCAGATGTTAATGCGTCACATACACAGGGTTAGCAGATGTTAATGGTCACATACACATGGTTATCAGATGTTAATGGTCACATACACATGGTTAGCAGATGTTAATGGTCACATACACATGGTTAGCAGATGTTATTGGTCACATACACATGGTTAGCAGATGTTATTGGTCACATACACATGGTTAGCAGATGTTAATGGTCACATACACATGGTTAGCAGATGTTAATGGTCACATACACATGGTTAGCAGATGTTAATGCGTCACATACACATGGTTAGCAGATGTTAATGGACACATACACATGGTTAGCAGATGTTATTGGTCACATACACATGGTTAGCAGATGTTAATGGTCACATACACATGGTTAGCAGATGTTAATGGTCACATACACATGGTTAGCAGATGTTAATGGTCACACACACATGGTTAGCAGATGTTAATGATCACACACACATGGTTAGCAGATGTTAATGGTCACATACACATGGTTAGCAGATGTTAATGGTCACATACACATGGTTAGCAGATGTTAATGGTCACACACACATGGTTAGCAGATGTTAATGGTCACATACACATGGTTAGCAGATGTTATTGGTCACATACACATGGTTAGCAGATGTTAATGGTCACATACACATGGTTAGCAGATGTTAATGGTCACACACACATGGTTAGCAGATGTTAATGCGTCACATACACATGGTTAGCAGATGTTAATGGACACATACACATGGTTAGCAGATGTTAATGGTCACATACACATGGTTAGCAGATGTTAATGGTCACATACACATGGTTAGCAGATGTTAATGGTCACATACACATGGTTAGCAGATGTTAATGCGTCACATACACATGGTTAGCAGATGTTAATGGACACATACACATGGTTAGCAGATGTTATTGGTCACATACACATGGTTAGCAGATGTTATTGGTCACATACACATGGTTAGCAGATGTTATTGGTCACATACACATGGTTAGCAGATGTTATTGGTCACACACACATGGTTAGCAGATGTTAATGGTCACACACACATGGTTAGCAGATGTTAATGGTCACACACACATGGTTAGCAGATGTTAATGGTCACACACACATGGTTAGCAGATGTTAATTGGTCACACACATGGTTAGCAGATGTTAATGCGTCACATACACATGGTTAGCAGATGTTAATGGTCACATACACATGGTTAGCAGATGTTAATGGTCACATACACATGGTTAGCAGATGTTAATGCGTCACATACATGGTTAGCAGATGTTAATGGTCACATACACATGGTTAGCAGATGTTAATGGTCACATACACATGGTTAGCAGATGTTATTGGTCACATACACATGGTTAGCAGATGTTAATGGTCACATACACATGGTTAGCAGATGTTAATGGTCACATACACATGGTTAGCAGATGTTAATGGTCACACACACATGGTTAGCAGATGTTAATGATCACACACACATGGTTAGCAGATGTTAATGGTCACATACACATGGTTAGCAGATGTTAATGCATCACATACACAGGGTTAGCAGATGTTAATGGTCACATACACATGGTTAGCAGATGTTAATGGTCACATACACATGGTTAGCAGATGTTAATGGTCACATACATGGTTAGCAGATGTTAATGGTCACATACACATGGTTAGCAGATGTTAGCAGTGTAGCGAAATGCTTGTGATTCTAGTTCCGACAGTGCAGTAATAACCAACGAGTAATCTCACAACTACTACCTTATACACACAAGTGTAAAGGGATAAAGAATATGTACATAAAGATATATATTTTTTTGTGTTTTATCTTTATTTAACTAGGCAAGTCAGTTAAGAACAAATTCTTATTTTCAAAGACAGCCTAGGAACAGTGGGTTAACTGCCTGTTCAGGGGCAGAACAACAGATTTGTACCTTATCAGCTCGGGGGTTTGAACTTGCAACCTCCGGGTTACTAGTCCAACGCTCTAACCACTAGGCTACCCTGCCACCCCATGAATGAGTGATGGTACAGAACGGCATAGGCAAGATGCAGTAGATGGTATAGAGTACAGTATATACATATGAGATGAGTAATGTAGGGTATATAAACATAAAGTGGCATAGTTTAAAGTGGCTAATGATACATGTATTACATAAAGATGGCAAGATGCAGTAGATGATAGAGTACAGTATATACATATACATATGAGATGAGTAATGTAGGGTATGTAAACATTATATTAAGTGGCATTGTTTAAAGTGGCTAGTGATACATATTTACATGAATTTCCATCAATTCCCATTATTAAAGTGGCTGGAGTTGAGTCAGTATGTTGGCAGCAGCCACTCAATGTTAGTGGTGGCTGTTTAACAGTCTGATGGCCTTGAGATAGAAGCTGTTTTTCAGTCTCTCGGTCCCAGCTTTGATGCACCTGTACTGACCTCGCCTTCTGGATGGTAGCGGGGTGAACAGGCAGTGGCTCGGGTGGTTGTTGTCCTTGATGATCTTTATGGCCTTCCTGTGACATCGGGTGCTATAGGTGTCCTGGAGGGCAGGTAGTTTGCCCCCGGTGATGCGTTGTGCAGACTTCACTACCCTCTGGAGAGCCTTACGGTTGTGGGTGGAGCAGTTGCCGTACCAGGCGGTGATACAGCCCAACAGGATGCTCTCGATTGTGCTTCTGTAGAAGTTTGTGAGTGCTTTTGGTGACAAGCCAAATTTCTTCAGCCTCCTAAGGTTGAAGAGCTATGTTAGCTATGTAAGTAACATAAGTAACTCAACAATGCGATGGCAGGTGATGTAAAGCCATAACAAGTTTGTTTTTTAAATTACACATTTATGATCAATAACATCAAAGGCTGCACTGAAATCTAACAATACAGCTCCAATTATCTTATTAGCCATTTCTTTTAGCCAATCATCAGTCATCTGAGTCAGTGCAGTACAAGTTGAGTGCCCTTCCCTGCTGAAAGTCAGTAGTTATAACTTGTTCTCTGAAAAATTGCATTGTATATATTCATAACATCAAACTGATTGGGTGGCTGTTGGAGCGCTTTACTGTTTTTAGGTAGTGGAGTTACTTTAGCTTCCTTCCACACCTGTGGACACAGGCCTTTTAGGCTTTGGTTAAAGATGTGACAATACAGCTACCGTTCTCTATAGTTTCTCATCTAGGTTGTCTATACCTGGTGGTAATACAGTCTGCTACCGTTCTCTATAGTTTCTCATCTAGGTTGTCTATACCTGGTGGTAATACAGTCTGCTACCGTTCTCTATAGTTTCTCATCTAGGTTGTCTATACCTGGTGGTAATACAGTCTGCTACCGTTCTCTATAGTTTCTCATCTAGGTTGTCTATACCTGGTGGTAATACAGTCTGCTACCGTTCTCTATAGTTTCTCATCTAGGTTGTCTATACCTGGTGGTAATACAGTCTGCTACCATTCTCTATAGTTTCTCATCTAGGTTGTCTATACCTGGTGGTAATACAGTCTGCTACCGTTCTCTATAGTTTCTCATCTAGGTTGTCTATACCTGGTGGTAATACAGTCTGCTACCGTTCTCTATAGTTTCTCATCTAGGTTGTCTATACCTGGTGGTAATACAGTCTGCTACCGTTCTCTATAGTTTCTCATCTAGGTTGTCTATACCTGGTGGTAATACAGTCTGCTACCGTTTTCTATAGTTTCTCATCTAGGTTGTCTATACCTGGTGGTAATACAGTCTGCTACCGTTCTCTATAGTTTTTCATCTAGGTTGTCTATACCTGGTGGTAATACAGTCTGCTACCGTTCTCTATAGTTTCTCATCTAGGTTGTCTATACCTGGTGGTAATACAGTCTGCTACCGTTCTCTATAGTTTCTCATCTAGGTTGTCTATACCTGGTGGTAATACAGTCTGCTACCGTTCTCTATAGTTTCTCATCTAGGTTGTCTATACCTGGTGGTAATACAGTCTGCTACCGTTCTCTATAGTTTCTCATCTAGGTTGTCTATACCTGGTGGTAATACAGTCTGCTACCGTTCTCTATAGTTTCTCATCTAGGTTGTCTATACCTGGTGGTAATACAGTCTGCTACCGTTCTCTATAGTTTCTCATCTAGGTTGTCTATACCTGGTGGTAATACAGTCTGCTACCGTTCTCTATAGTTTCTCATCTAGGTTGTCTATACCTGGTGGTAATACAGTCTGCTACCGTTCTCTATAGTTTCTCATCTAGGTTGTCTATACCTGGTGGTAATACAGTCTGCTACCGTTCTCTATAGTTTCTCATCTAGGTTGTCTATACCTGGTGGTAATACAGTCTGCTACCGTTCTCTATAGTTTCTCATCTAGGTTGTCTATACCTGGTGGTAATACAGTCTGCTACCATTCTCTATAGTTTTTCATCTAGGTTGTCTATACCTGGTGGTAATACAGTCTGCTACCATTCTCTATAGTTTCTCATCTAGGTTGTCTATACCTGGTGGTAATACTGCTCTGTTACATGTTAATAAACATCCCTCTCTTCTCTCCTTCCTGCTCTGTTACATGTTAATAAACATCCATCTCTTCTCCTTCCTGCTCTGTTACATGTTAATAAACATCCCTCTCTTCTCTCCTTCCTGCTCTGTTACATGTTAATAAACATCCCGCTCTTCTCTCCTTCCTGCTCTGTTACATGTTAATAAACATCCCTCTCTTCTCTCCTTCCTGCTCTGTTACATGTTAATAAACATCCCTCTCTTCTCTCCTTCCTGCTCTGTTACATGTTAATAAACATCCCTCTTCTCTCCTTCCTGCTCTGTTACATGTTAATAAACATCCCTCTTCTCTCCTTCCTGCTCTGTTACATGTTAATAAACATCCCTCTTCTCTCCTTCCTGCTCTGTTACATGTTAATAAACATCCCTCTCTTCTCTCCTTCCTGCTCTGTGACATGTTAATAAACATCCCTCTCTTCTCTCCTTCCTGCTCTGTTACATGTTAATAAACATCCCTCTTCCCTCCTTCCTGCTCTGTTACATGTTAATAAACATCCCTCTCTTCTCTCCTTCCTGCTTTGTTACATGTTAATAAACATCCCTCTCTTCTCTCCTTCCTGCTCTGTTACATGTTAATAAACATCCTTCTCTCCTTCCTGCTCTGTTACATGTTAATAAACATCTCTAAGTAGCCTACTCTCTGGTGCTGTACACATGTGAATTTGATCATGAGGATTCTTAAAGCTAGAATCCTTAATTGAAACAAAGCGTTCACCCAAATATATTATATACCAATAGTGTTGGATCTGTGACATATTCACTAATGCAGTAGAGCTTTGCTCCGAAGCAATATCAGTTCCCATTGGCTGTAGTGACCAGAACATTGTGGCAACAAGAAGGAAACGGTCTGCTCTCGCCCTGTCTCTCTCTCGCCCTGTCTCTCTCTCGCCCTGTCTCTCTCTCGCCCTGTCTCTCTCTCGCCCTGTCTCTCTCTCGCTCTGTCTCTCGCCCTGTCTCTCTCTCGCTTTGTCTCTCTCGCCCTGTCTCTCTCTCGCTTTGTCTCTCTCGCCCTGTCTCTCTCTCGCTCTCTCTCTCTCTCGCCCTGTCTCTCTCGCTCTCTCTCTCGCCCTGTCTCTCTCGCTTTGTCTCTCTCGCCCTGTCTCTCTCGCCCTGTCTCTCTCGCTCTCTCTCTTGCCCTGTCTATCTTGCTCTTTCTCTCTCGCTCTCTCTCTCTCGCTCTGTCTGTCTCGCTCTGTCTGTCTCTCTCGCTCTGTCTGTCTCTCTCGCCCTGTCTCTCTCTCGCCCTGTCTCTCTCTCGCCCTGTCTCTCTCTCGCCCTGTCTCTCTCTCGCTTTGTCTCTCTCGCCCTGTCTCTCTCTCGCTCTCTCTCTCTCGCCGTCTCTCTCGCTCTCTCTCTCGCCCTGTCTCTCTCTCGCTTTGTCTCTCTCGCTCTCTCTCTTGCCCTGTCTCTCTTGCCCTGTCTATCTTGCTCTTTCTCTCTCGCCCTGTCTCTCTCGCCCTGTCTCTCTCGCCCTGTCTCTCTCGCCCTGTCTCTCTCGCCCTGTCTCTCTCGCCCTGTCTCTCTCGCCCTGTCTCTCTCGCTCTCTCTCTCTCGCTCTCTCTCTCTCGCTCTGTCTGTCTCTCTCGCTCTGTCTGTCTCTCTCGCTCTGTCTGTCTCTCTCTCGCCCTGTCTCTCTCTCGCCATGTCTCTCTCTCACTCTGCCCCCCGTTTCCATTGTTCTTGTTTTCCATGTATAATGTTTTGGTTAGCTATGGTTTATTCAGGCCAATCAGAGCTTTGTTTATGTCTAATTTTCCAGTCATCCACGTGGTTCTCCCCTGGTCTCATTAGTTTGGACGCGATAGTGTGTGTGTGTGTTCAATGACTCAGAGGTCGTCTTATAGTGGGCTGGACAAGAAGGAGAGGGAGACACATCCTGTTTCTAATACAGACATTTAAGATGGCTGACATTCTGACGAGCAACAACCCCCCCCCATACCTTATTTTTACTGTGTTGTTATTCTGGTGGCAGTTTCTCTCTCACATCCCTCTGTTCTCCCATACTGTTAGATTCCACACACACAAAGCTCCAGCCTCATGCTGAGTGGTGTCAGGACCTTCCATACTGTTAGATTCCACACACACAGAGCTCCAGCCTCATGCTGAGTGGTGTCAGGACCTTCCATACTGTTAGATTCCACACACACAAAGCTCCAGCCTCATGCTGAGTGTTGTCAGGACCTTCCATACTGTTAGATTCCACACACACAGAGCTCATGCTGAGTGGTGTCAGGCACTTCCATACTGTTAGATTCCACACACACAGAGCTCCAGCTTCATGCTGAGTGGTGTCAGGACCTTCCATACTGTTAGATTCCACACACACAGAGCTCCAGCCTCATGCTGAGTGGTGTCAGAACAGTCTGTTTCCAACGAGAGCCACGAGGCTGAGAGGAGACAGACTGGGGAGACTGACCTCTAACCCCTGACCTGTGACTCAGTAGCTCTGTCTGCCTGGTTGTCTCTAGGGGAGAGGGGCAACAGCTGCCCTCACTCTGTCTACACTGCTCTTTTTAAGCAAGGCCCACACATACACACACTGCATACCAACACATACACACATACACACACTGCATACCAGCAGACATATGCTCAAATACCAATACTGATACAAATATATACACACTCGCATACACCCACACTTTATACAGTCTCACACAGTCTAAGAGTAGGCACTCATTCTGAATGGTTAAGAGTAGGCACTCATTCTGAATGGTTAAGAGTAGGCACTCATTCTGAATGGTTAAGAGTAGGCACTCATTCTGAATGGTTAAGATTAGGCACTCATTCTGAATGGTTAAGATTAGGCACTCATTCTGAATGGTTAACATAAGGGTTATGGTTTAGGATAGTGGTAAAATAAAAAACTAACGTCCACGACTGAGATTGAACACACAACCTTCTGACCCAGAGTCAGGGGATTACCTGTCCACAAAGCCCTAGCAAAACCCAAGCCTGCTGATGGTAATATCACACACTGTTGCCCCTAGTGGCTGGTGTTGACGCCATTTCTCAACGTCCTCAGGACATGATTAAATTTCCTATTTTGACTAAAATCTTGAACTACTGGCTATTCCCCTCTGTCATGTGATGGTGTTTAAAGGAATGGTGACATCACAAAGAGGCGTCGCGAACATCACTATAGACCCATCTGCTAGGTCATAACACCACCCTAAACCACCAATCACAAAATATTACGAATAACAAAGCACCAATCACAATAGATGGACACATAAAGAGCCAGTCACAATAGACACACTCTCTCCTCAGCAGGCCTGCCCTTTAACAGGGGGGTGACCTTCCTGTCTCTCCCAGTCAGTTGTGTGGTCGCATCCGCACTTCGGTCCGCAGGTAGTATAACTTTTCATTACATTTCATTATAGTACAACGGTTTGATTTGTCTAATCTTAGCAATTTCTTCTTAGCTAGCTACATAGCCGTCTTTGTATCAAAGATAATTGCGTAATTATCGTATTTCGTCGTCCTAACGTAGTCTACACTGCTATCTGCCCGCCAGCTAGGAAACGTCCACCGTCTACCGAATAGCAGCACTGTAAAAACTATTACACTCAACTGAACGACTTGATTAGTGTAGTGTTAGCTAGCTACATAGTTGTCATTGCTGTCTTCGTATCCAAGATAATTGTGTAGTTTAGAGTGTGTAGTCTTAGAGTGATTATCTTAATTTACCGAGGTTAGCTAGCCAGCTATTTGTCGTCCTTAACGTAGGAGACACTGCTAGCTAGCCAACAGCTAGCCAACGTCTACCGAATAGAACTTCCTCACTCAACAACCCGGTCGCATTCCGCTTCGCTCCACAGGTAGTATCACATTTTCATTTCATTTCATTACAGTACAACGGTTTGATTTGTTTGATCGTAGCTAGCTACATAGCTAGCTACATAGCCGTCTTTGTATCAAAGATAATTGTGTAGTCTAGAGCGATTTTCTAGGTTAGCTAGCCAGCTATTGTCGTTCTTTTAACGCAACGTAACGTAATCAACACTGCTAGCTAGCCAGTCACACTCAACGGAACGACTTGATTAGTGTAGTGTCAACAACGCAGCCACTGCCAGCTAGCCTACAAAGTCAACAACGCAGCCACTGCCAGCTAGCCTACTTCAGCAGTACTGTATCATTTTAATCATTTTAGTCAATAAGATTCTTGCTACGTAAGCTTAACTTTCTGAACATTCGAGACGTGTAGTCCACTTGTCATTCCAATCTCCTTTGCATTAGCGTAGCCTCTTCTGTAGCCTGTCAACTATGTGTCTGTCTATCCCTGTTCTCTCCTCTCTGCACAGACCATACAAACGCTCCACACCGCGTGGCCGCGCCACCCTAATCTGGTGGTCCCAGCGCACGACCCACGTGGAGTTCCAGGTCTCCGGTAGCCTCTGGAACTGCCGATCTGCGGCCAACAAGGCAGAGTTCATCTCAGCCTATGCCTCCCTCCAGTCCCTCGACTTCTTGGCACTGACGGAAACATGGATCACCACAGATAACACTGCTACTCCTACTGCTCTCTCTTCGTCCGCCCACGTGTTCTCGCACACCCCGAGAGCTTCTGGTCAGCGGGGTGGTGGCACCGGGATCCTCATCTCTCCCAAGTGGTCATTCTCTCTTTCTCCCCTTACCCATCTGTCTATCGCCTCCTTTGAATTCCATGCTGTCACAGTTACCAGCCCTTTCAAGCTTAACATCCTTATCATTTATCGCCCTCCAGGTTCCTCGGAGAGTTCATCAATGAGCTTGATGCCTTGATAAGCTCCTTTCCTGAGGACGGCTCACCTCTCACAGTTCTGGGCGACTTTAACCTCCCCACGTCTACCTTTGACTCATTCCTCTCTGCCTCCTTCTTTCCACTCCTCTCCTCTTTTGACCTCACCCTCTCACCTTCCCCCCCCTACTCACAAGGCAGGCAATACGCTCGACCTCATCTTTACTAGATGCTGTTCTTCCACTGACCTCATTGCAACTCCCCTCCAAGTCTCCGACCACTACCTCCTTTTCCCTCTCGCTCTCATCCAACACTTCCCACACTGCCCCTACTCGGATGGTATCGCGCCGTCCCAACCTTCGCTCTCTCTCCCCGCTACTCTCTCCTCTTCCATCCTATCATCTCTTCCCTCTGCTCAAACCTTCTCCAACCTATCTCCTGATTCTGCCTCCTCAACCCTCCTCTCCTCCCTTTCTGCATCCTTTGACTCTCTATGTCCCCTATCCTCCAGGCCGGCTCGGTCCTCCCTCCCGCTCCGTGGCTCGACGACTCATTGCGAGCTCACAGAACAGGGCTCCGGGCAGCCGAGCGGAAATGGAGGAAAACTCGCCTCCCTGCGGACCTGGCATCCTTTCACTCCCTCCTCTCTACATTTTCCTCTTCTGTCTCTGCTGCTAAAGCCACTTTCTACCACTCTAAATTCCAAGCATCTGCCTCTAACCCTAGGCAGCTCTTTGCCACCTTCTCCTCCCTCCTGAATCCTCCTCCCCCTCCCCCCTCCTCCCTCTCTGCAGATGACTTCGTCAACCATTTTGAAAAGAAGGTCGACGACATCCGATCCTCGTTTGCTAAGTCAAACGACACCGCTGGTTCTGCTCACACTGCCCTACCCTGTGCTCTGACCTCTTTCTCCCTCTCTCTCCAGATGAAATCTCGCGTCTTGTGACGGCCGGCCGCCCAACAACCTGCCCGCTTGACCCTATCCCCTCCTCTCTTCTCCAGACCATTTCCGGAGACCTTCTCCCTTACCCCACCTCGCTCATCAACTCATCCCTGACCGCTGGCTACGTCCCTTCCGTCTTCAAGAGAGCGAGAGTTGCACCCTTCTGAAAAAACCTACACTCGATCCCTCCGATGTCAACAACTACAGACCAGTATCCCTTCTTTCTTTTCTCTCCAAAACTCTTGAACGTGCCGTCCTTGGCCAGCTCTCCCACTATCTCTCTCAGAATGACCTTCTTGATCCAAATCAGTCAGGTTTCAAGACTAGTCATTCAACTGAGACTGCTCTTCTCTGTATCACGGAGGCGCTCCGCACTGCTAAAGCTAACTCTCTCTCCTCTGCTCTCATCCTTCTAGACCTATCGGCTGCCTTCGATACTGTGAACCATCAGATCCTCCTCTCCACCCTCTCCGAGTTGGGCATCTCCGGCGCGGCCCACGCTTGGATTGCGTCCTACCTGACAGGTCGCTCCTACCAGGTGGCGTGGCGAGAATCTGTCTCCTCACCACGCGCTCTCACCACTGGCGTCCCCAGGGCTCTGTTCTAGGCCCTCTCCTATTCTCGCTATACACCAAGTCACTTGGCTCTGTCATAACCTCACATGGTCTCTCCTATCATTGCTATGCAGACGACACACAATTAATCTTCTCCTTTCCCCCTTCTGATGACCAGGTGGCGAATCGCATCTCTGCATGTCTGGCAGACATATCAGTGTGGATGACGGATCACCACCTCAAGCTGAACCTCGGCAAGACGGAGCTGCTCTTCCTCCCGGGGAAGGACTGCCCGTTCCATGATCTCGCCATCACGGTTGACAACTCCATTGTGTCCTCCTCCCAGAGCGCTAAGAACCTTGGCGTGATCCTGGACAACACCCTGGACAACACCCCTTGGCGTGATCCTGGACAACACCCTAATCCAGGCACTTGTCATCTCCCGTCTGGATTACTGCAACTCGCTGTTGGCTGGGCTCCCTGCCTGTGCCATTAAACCCCTACAACTCATCCAGAACGCCGCAGCCCGTCTGGTGTTCAACCTTCCCAAGTTCTCTCACGTCACCCCGCTCCTCCACTCTCTCCACTGGCTTCCAGTTGAAGCTCGCATCCGCTACAAGACCATGGTGCTTGCCTACGGAGCTGTGAGGGGAACGGCACCTCAGTACCTCCAGGCTCTGATCAGGCCCTACACCCAAACAAGGGCACTGCGTTCATCCACCTCTGGCCTGCTCGCCTCCCTACCACTGAGGAAGTACAGTTCCCGCTCAGCCCAGTCAAAACTGTTCGCTGCTCTGGCCCCCCAATGGTGGAACAAACTCCCTCACGACGCCAGGACAGCGGAGTCAATCACCACCTTCCGGAGACACCTGAAACCCCACCTCTTTAAGGAATACCTAGGATAGGATAAAGTAATCCTTCTCACCCCCCCCCTTAAAAGATTTAGATGCACTTTTGTAAAGTGGCTGTTCCACTGGATGTCATAAGGTGAACGCACCAATTTGTAAGTCGCTCTGGATAAGAGCGTCTGCTAAATGACTTAAATGTAAATGTAAATGTTAAAAGACCTTCCCTCATCACCGTAGGGCTCCCTGTACACCTCAACAATACACACGCTTTCCAAAAGTTACTGACCAACAAAACCCTCATCTAGACAAGTCGAAACCCCCTTCTCTCTCTCACTCACTCACTCACTCACACTGCCCTTTCTGCTTTGAGAGCAGTTGTCACAAATGGTTTGTTATGGGAATAAGTGTATTGCCTGTCTTGCCTGGGGAGGGCGATGGAGCTTCTATAACCAGACACACTGTCTGCTGCTCCAGCTGGGAGCTTCTATAACCAGACACACTGTCTGCTGCTCCAGTTGGGAGCTTCTATAACCAGACACACTGTCTGCTGCTCCAGCTGGGAGCTTCTATAACCAGACACACTGTCTGCTGCTCCAGTTGGGAGCTTCTATAACCAGACACACTGTCTCCTGCTCCAGCTGGGAGCTTCTATAACCAGACACACTGTCTGCTGCTCCAATTGGGAGCTTCTATAACCAGACACACTGTCTGCTGCTCCAGTTGGGAGCTTCTATAACCAGACACACTGTCTCCTGCTCCAGCTGGGAGCTTCTATAACCAGACACACTGTCTGCTGCTCCAATTGGGAGCTTCTATAACCAGACACACTGTCTGCTGCTCCAATTGGGAGCTTCTATAACCAGACACACTGTCTGCTGCTCCAGTTGGGAACTTCTATAACCAGACACACTGTCTCCTGCTCCAGCTGGGAGCTTCTATAACCAGACACACTGTCTGCTGCTCCAGCTGGGAGCTTCTATAACCAGACACACTGCTGCTCCTCTCTACACAGACACATGACTATAGACCTCTACAGACACATGACTATAGACCTCTCCCTCTACACAGACACATGACTATAGACCTCTACAGACACATGACTATAGACCTCTACAGACACATGACTATAGACCTCTACACAGACACATGACTATAGACCTCTACACAGACACATGACTATAGACCTCTACACAGACACATGACTATAGACCTCTACACAGACACAAACATGAAAACTCTCACTGGCACAATAAGTGACTTTCCCCATCTGTCAGTAATTATGAAGACTCCCATATTGTGTAATGTGTCGCAGATGATCTTTAAACCACTCTGTGTCCCCATCTCCCCTCTCACGCACACACACTCACTCACTCAGGAACACCCTCTCTCTCACACACACACATACACACAGAGTTATAAACAAAATTGAACACAGGCAGCATGTTTTTGAGGCATTGTGCTGGGTTCTTGTCTAGACATCTCATTTCCTGGTGGGAAGAGAACTCTTCAGTCCCAGAGCCAAACTCCCCTCTCAGCTCTGACTGGAGAACCAGTTACGATAGCACCAGGAGCTGGTTACGATAGTACCAGGAGCTAGTTACGATAGCACCAGGAGCTAGTTACGATAGCACCAGGAGCTGGTTACGATAGCACCAGGAGCTGGTTACGATAGCACCAGGAGCCGGTTACGATAGCACCAGGAGCCGGTTACGATAGCACCGGGAGCCGGTTACGAGCACCAGGAGCTGGTTACGATAGCAGTTGAGGTTACTATCAGCACAGATGGGCTTTGTCCTGATCAGTCAGGAATTGATCTGCTCTTCTAACCAATATCATCCTCTATTTCGTTCAAAACAACCAGTGTCCTCTCCCTGATTCGCCGACCCCCAAACCTGTGTCCTCTCCCTGATTCGCCGACCCCCAAACCTGTGTCCTCTCCCTGAACCTGTGTCCTCTCCCCTGATTCGCCGACCCCCAAACCTGTGTCCTCTCCCTGATTCGCCGACCCCCAAACCTGTGTCCTCTCCCTGATTCGCCGACCCCCAAACCTGTGTCCTCTCCCTGATTCGCCGACCCCCAAACCTGTGTCCTCTCCCTGATTCGCCGACCCCCAAACCAGTGTCCTCTCCCTGATTCGCCGACCCCCAAACCAGTGTCCTCTCTTTGATTCGCCGACCCCCAAACCAGACCTCTCCTGATTCGCCGACCCCCAAACCAGTGTCCTCTCCCTGATTCGCCGACCCTCAAACCAGTGTCCTCTCCCTGATTCGCCGACCCCCAAACCAGTGTCCTCTCCCTGATTCGCCGACCCCCAAACCAGTGTCCTCTCCCTGATTCGCCGACCCCCAAACCTGTGTCCTCTCCCTGATTCGCCGACCCCAAACCTGTGTCCTCTCCCTGATTCGCCGACCCCCAAACCTGTGTCCTCTCCCTGATTCGCCGACCCCCAAACCTGTGTCCTCTCCCTGATTCGCCGACCCCCAAACCTGTGTCCTCTCCCTGATTCGCCGACCCCCAAACCTGTGTCCTCTCTTTGATTCGCCGACCCCCAAACCAGACCTCTCCCTGATTCGCCGACCCCCAAACCAGTGTCCTCTCCCTGATTCGCCGACCCTCAAACCAGTGCCCTCTCCCTGATTCGCCGACCCCCAAACCAGTGTCCTCTCCCTGATTCGCCGACCCCCAAACCAGTGTCCTCTCTTTGATTCGCCGACCCCCAAACCAGTGTCCTCTCCTTGATTCGCTGACCCCCAAACCAGTGTCCTCTCCCTGATTCTCTGATTAGTGGTTTAGTCTTTATTCTGACCTCTCTCTCCCTAGCTCACTGTGGTTCTAATCATCATCCCCTTTCTTTCCTCTTTCTGTTCTCTCTCTCCTGAGGGAGAGGAGTGGTGCAGAATTGACAGCCTTTGAAATTTCTTCTCATGTTGGGTCTCTGGGACTGGCTCTGATCTGTACTTCTCTCACTCTATCAGAGTCATTTGCATAATGTCTAAATAGTGTGTGTGTGACTGTGAAATCTCTCTGTTCTGAACACCCTGGGGTGGATGCTACTTTAAAGGCCTGGCTGCCTGTTTTCGTCAGCATTGATGAAGTTCTGTGAAGCCGAGTACTGATCAAGTGAAACGGACTGAATTACATAACCGCTAATGTATCTCTCCATCTTCCTCTGACTGATCCCTCTCTCCTCCTCTTCCTCCCCAGACTCACAGCTAGTGCTGGAGACCTGCTCGGTTGTGTGTGTGTGTGTGTGTGTGTGTGTGTTTGCATCCGTGTCCAGAGTCTTACTACCAGGTCAACTCCAGAATACACTACTGCATCTCACTGACTGCTCTAAACTCTCTCACACACACACACCTACATCCAACTGTGTGTGTTCTTGGTCACATTTTGTGTATGTGTGATACAAACACACAGTTCTTTTGCAGCAGGTCTTGAGGAATAATTGTAGTCATTTCTCAGACACACACACAATCCCCGTCTGATCTATATAATTCAACATGGCCACTGCGGCACAGCTGTCCACCCACGCAGGAGAATAGAGAGGGAGGGAGGGAGGGAGGGAGGGGGAAAAATTTCTCGCTCCTCTCTCCCCTTTCTCTCATCTTCCTACTACAGGCATTATCCTTCCATCCCTCTACATTTCTCTGTGTCAGCAGGATCATGTAGAGCGCTAGTAATCTGACACATAGTGAAGGGTTCGGTACACACACAGACTAATCCTCACTCACATTAACACCACTGCTGTGTTTGTGTGTGTACACGTTTACTATACTTGTGAGTACCAAAAGTCCTGGCAAGAATTAAAGCAACTCAAATTCAGAGAAGTGAGGATATTTTGCCAGTCCTCACTTGTAAAAAGGCTATTTTAGGCTTACGGGTTAGTTTTATGGTTAGGGTTAGGGAATAAAGGATTCTGAATGGGGATCAATTGTTTGTCCTAAAAAAGTCCTCACAGTTCTAGTAAGACATACAGTTGAAGTCGGAAGTTTACATACATTTATGTTGGAGTCATTAAAACTCATTTTTCAAGTCGTTTAGGACATCTACTTTGTGCATGACACAAGTCATTTTTACAACAATTGTTTACAGACAGATTATTTCACTTATAATGCACTGTAACAATTCCAGTGGGTTAAAAGTTTACATACACTAGGTTGACTGTGCCTTTAAACAGCTTGGAAAATTCCAGAAAATGATGGCGTGGCTTTAGAAGCTTCTGATATGCTAGTCAATTGGAAGTGTACCTGTGGATGTATTTCAAGGCCTACCTTCAAACTCTGTGCCTCTTTGCTTGACATCATGAGAAAATCAAAAGAAATCGGCCAAGACCTCAGAAAAAGAATTGTAGACCTCCACAAGTCTGGTTCATCCTTGGGAGCAATTTCCAAATGCCTGTAGGTACCACATTCATCTGTACAAACAATAGTACGCAAGTATAAACACCATGGGACCACGCAGCCGTCATACCACTCAGGAAGGAGACGTGTTCTGTCTCCTAGAGATGAACGTACTTTGGTGCGAAATGTGCAAATCAATCCCAGATCAACAGCAAAGGACCTTGTGAAGATGCTGGAGGAAATGGGTACAAAAGTATCTATATCCACAGTAAATATCACAGTATATCTTTATCCACAGTCCTATACCGACATAACCTGAAAGGCCGCTCAGCAAGGAAGAAGCCACTGCTCCAAAACCGCCATAAAAAAAGCCAGACTACAGTTTGCAACTGCACATGGGAACAAAGATCGTAACTATTGGAGAAATGTCCTCTGGTCTGATGAAACAAAAATAGAAGTGTTTGGCCATAATGACCATCGTTATGTTTAGAGGAAAAAGGGGGAGGCTTGCAAGCCGAAGAACACCATCCCAACCGTGAAGCACAGGGGTGGCAGCATCATGTTGTGGGGGTGCTTTGCTGCATTAGGGACTGGTGCACTTCAGAAAATAGATGGCATCATGAGGCAGGAAAATATGGTGGAAATGTTGAAGCAACATCTCAAGACATCAGTCAGGAAGTTAAAGCTTGGTCGCAAACGAGTCTTCCAAATGACCCCAAGCATACTTCCAAGGTTGTTGCAAAATGGCTTAAGGACAACAAAGTCAAGGTATTGGAGTTGTTATCACAAGGCCCTGACCTCATTCCTATAGAACATTTGTGGGCAGAACTGAAAAGTGTGTGCGACCAAGGAGGCCTACAAACCTGACTTAGTTACACCAGCTCTGTCAGGAGAAATGGGCCAAAATTCACCCAACTTATTGTGGGAAGGCTACCCAAAACGTTTGACCGAAGTTAAACAATTTAAAGGCAATGCTGCCAAATACTAATTGAGTATGTCTGTAAACTTCTGACCCACTGAGAATGTGATGAAAGAAATAAAAGCTGAAATAAATCATTCTCTCTACTATTATTTTTACAGGGATTAACTGTCAGGAATTGTGAAAAACGGAGTTTAAATATAGTTGGCTAAGGTGTATGTAAACTTTCGACTTCAACTGTAGTTGTGTGTGTGTGCGTTACCAGTGAATACAGGCTTGTTCACGTGTGGGTCCTGTTGACCAGTATCAACAGATGGTATATTCCTTCAGACAGCCCGCCTGGGGGGAGTCAGTCTCTCTCTGCCAGCTGCATCCCAAATGGCACCTTATTCCCCACATAGTGCACTACTTTTGATAAGATCCCTATGGAGTCTTGTAAAAAAAGTAGTGCACTACATAAGGAATAGAGTGCCGCAGTCTGGTTGTTTGCAGTGAGACGTTTGGTTTGCTAGTCTTTAACCTGTACTGAACTGACCCCACTGTCCCTCTGAGCTTGTCTGGTAACACAATATGACCAATCCCTGAAATGACCTGTCTGACCTCTCTCTCGTTCTCTCACTTTCTATTTTTCACAGCCAACCGGAGAGCTGGTCATGCAGTGACGAACATCTTGGCCAAAGAGTTGATGCAGGAGGACACCGCACCCCGCTTCAGCAAACCACCCAATAAGAAGAACAAGATGGCGCAGATGGAGGAGCCTAGCATAGAGGGGGCGGGGTCACTAGAGGACCTCTTAGAGGACAGTCTATCACGGTCCAATTAAAGGAGATGGGTGGAAGTTTGCCCTTAGCCACAGATCTAGGATAAGCTCGTCTTACTCATATCCTAACCTTAACCATAGAGAAATATAGAAACTGTTCTTCAATCAGTGTCTAAGGGCAACTTCATCCTCCTGCCAGTTGAAGGAGGAGTCTGTGCCCATTGTCCTTCATGGGACCACCGGATTGGACATGCTGGGACTGAAGGAGCCAATGGGTGAGGGCGGGGCTCTCACCATGACACAGTCCCAGGGTTTTCCACGCTGAGGGACGACTCTTGCTTTGCCATATAAACATATCCCTGTTCAAGCATCAGCATCTGCACACATCCACTGCACTCTCTCTCTCTCTCTCACACACATCCACTGCTCTCTCTCTCTCTCTCTCTCTCTCTCTCTCTCTCTCTCTCACACATCCACTGCTCTCTCTCTCTCTCTCTCTCTCTCTCTCTCTCTCACATCCACTGCTCTCTCTCTCTCTCTCTCTCTCACATCCACTGCTCTCTCTCTCTCTCTCTCTCTCTCTGCATCCACTGCTCTCTCTCTCTCTCTCTCCACTGCTCTCACACATCCACTGCTCTCTCTCTCTCTCTCACATCCACTGCTCTCTCTCTCTCACACATCCACTGCTCTCTCTCTCTCTCTCACACATCCACTGCTCTCTCTCTCTCTCTCACACACATCCACTGCTCTCTCTCTCTCTCACACATCCACTGCTCTCTCTCTCTCTCTCTCACACATCCACTGCTCTCTCTCTCTCTCTCTCACACACATCCACTGCTCTCTCTCTCTCTCTCTCTCACACATCCACTGCTCTCTCTCTCTCTCTCTCTCTCACACATCCACTGCTCTCTCTCTCTCTCTCTCTCTCTCACACACATCCACTGCTCTCTCTCTCTCTCTCTCTCTCTCACACATCCACTGCTCTCTCTCTCTCTCTCTCTCACACACACACATCCACTGCTCTCTCTCTCTCTCACACACATCTACTGCACTCTGTCTATATTTCTCTCTCACACACACACACACACTATCTATCGGTCTACTTTCCTCTATCTGAAGTGCATAGTGAGAATCCAAAGACTCTTTCTCAGGAGGAGGGGTCCTACATTTTCCCCGAGGGATGGTGGGGATGTCCTGCTGTATGGAAGCCCTGGGTGGTTTTTGGAACACTTCTTTTCCCACGTGGTTTGATTTAAAACCTATTCAATGTTGCTCTTTAATTGTCAAATATACTGTATACTGTATGTTTATAAAAGAAACAGGTGCCAACCAATACAATTCCAAGTTTCACATTTCAGCTGTCGTGTTGTCCAATAGGGTTATGAAGGACCAAACAAAAACCTTCTACCTTAAAGTGTGTGTGTGTGTCTCTCTTTCTGTGTGTCTGTCTGTGTCTCTCCCTCTCGCTCTCTCTCTGTGTGTTTATATGATATCACATGTTGAGTGTGTTCCACAATCCTCATCTCCACTGTTCTTTCTCCCTGGTTGACATGGAGGAGTCACTGATTTACTGGCTATATTTAGAGCACTCGTGGCTTTTCTCGTGGCTTTTCTCGTGGGCTTTCTCATGGGCTTTCTCGTGGCCTTTCTCATGGGCTTTCTCATGTAAGTCGCTTTGGATAAAATAATCTGCTAAATGGCATATTATACATTATTATTAAAAGAGAAGTGTGTGTGTCTAGCGCTGTGTGTGTTTATGTGTGTGTGTGTGTCAGTTTGTGCATGGGTATGTTCTGTCTGTAAATACTGTCCGCTACTGCCTCTGTCTGCTGTCAGAATAACTGCTAGATTTCATAAACAGAGCTGTGGTCTTTCTGCTGAGGTTACTGGAGGACCTGCCCAAAAACTGCTGAGATGTGTTTGTGTGTGTGTGTCCCAGTGTGTGTGTTTTGCCCTTTTAGACAGCAGCACCTGTTGCTTAATGTCTGGACTTGCTTTTCTCTATTCCGTAGCCATCAGCAAATGTTGCTGCCGCAACGCTAGCATTGTGAGGAGTAGTTCTGTCACCTGCCTCATGCAATACCAATCCCTATGCAAATATAACACATCCCTACCGCTGATCTCAAGCGGTTTGAACATCTGCATGTTCAAACCACTGTGGTTTCCATAAGTACTGATCAGTTTGTACTGTAGAGCCAAGCACAAGTTGTTTAAGGGCTGTTACCAACACAACATGTTGTCGAGATGAGTTCATGGTAATTGTTGATTCCTACAAAGGTATTAAAAGGACTAACGTTACCACAATGTTTGTGGCGTGATAAATTTCCAGCTTATCCTCCAGTCAGTCAAATGCTGGGGAGAATGTCTGACTGGAGACATTTAGCCCTCAGATAGGGATTGTTCCCCAGAAACACAACTCCAACATTGTGTCAACCGCAAGACAGCGTTCCTTGTGGAAATGAGTTATTTCATGTGATCCTATATCTATTGAATTTCTCTTTCAAACGTTGCTGAGAGGTTAAAAAACAGACTAGAAAATCATATTATTTTCCATTTATTTTCTTTGTCTTTTTTTTTCTTCATTTGATTAGTTTGTTTTCAATGTCAATTTTTACTCTTGTTTGTTTTAATGCTAGTGAGGTTTCATTTTGTTTTGAGAGATATCACTGTGGTAATGTGTGTATGGTATTATGTATGAAGTCCTTCTGTTAAAATATCGTCAATAAGAATGTCTGAGGATTATTTTGTACGACAGGCTTTGTGTGTGTGTGATTTCAAATCAAAAACAGAGCTCTGTTCCTGGTTCTCAGCCAGAAGAAATTCCATTCGAGGTACATTTCTCTGCACCCCAGGGGTTAGAGAGACTGTGTGCACTGGATCTGACACACACACACACACACAAAGTCCATTTGGAAGAGCTATTACATCACCACAGAGTCAGACTTTACAGGCCTATACTGTATCATCACACAGTATTTCCTGTTGTGACCATGTTACAGCTGTACTAACACACACACACACTGCCATGGTGAGGCTGTGTTTCTGCTGTCGGTCCAGGTCCCAGACGTTTGCTGGTGAGTTTTCCACAGACTTCTGCCAATGTACGTTCCACAGTTCCCAATGATCCCTCACTGGGACATCCACTGGAAGAGCACCAGACTGTGTGAGAGAGAGAGAGAGACATGGACACGTTTGCCTGTTTTTTTCCTCAATTCTTATTTTTTCCTAAACTCCTCTCCCTGATGGTGGTGGAGGGTTAGAGGTCAGTCTGACTACTCTCTAAACTCCTCTCCCTGATGGTGGTGGAGGGTTAGAGGTCAGTCTGACTACTCTCTAAGCTCCTGTCCCTGATGGTGGTGGAGGGTTAGAGGTCAGTCTGACTACTCTCTAAACTCCTCTCCCTGATGGTGGTGGAGGGTTAGAGGTCAGTCTGACTACTCTCTAAACTCCTCTCCCTGATGGTGGTGGAGGGTTAGAGGTCAGTCTGACTACTCTCTAAACTCCTCTCCCTGATGGTGGTGGAGGGTTAGAGGTCAGTCTGACTACTCTCTAAACTCCTCTCCCTGATGGTGGTGGAGGGTTAGAGGTCAGTCTGACTACTCTCTAAACTCCTCTCCCTGATGGTGGTGGAGGGTTAGAGGTCAGTCTGACTACTCTCTAAACTCCTCTCCCTGATGGTGGTGGAGGGTTAGAGGTCAGTCTGACTACTCTCTAAACTCCTCTCCCTGATGGTGGTGGAGGGTTAGAGGTCAGTCTGACTACTCTCTAAACTCCTCTCCCTGATGGTGGTGGAGGGTTAGAGGTCAGTCTGACTACTCTCTAAACTCCTCTCCCTGATGGTGGTGGAGGGTTAGAGGTCAGTCTGACTACTCTCTAAACTCCTCTCCCTGATGGTGGTGGAGGGTTAGAGGTCAGTCTGACTACTCTCTAAGCTCCTGTCCCTGATGGTGGTGGAGGGTTAGAGGTCAGTCTGACTACTCTCTAAACTCCTCTCCCTGATGGTGGTGGAGGGTTAGAGGTCAGTCTGACTACTCTCTAAACTCCTCTCCCTGATGGTGGTGGAGGGTTAGAGGTCAGTCTGACTACTCTCTAAGCTCCTGTCCCTGATGGTGGTGGAGGGTTAGAGGTCAGTCTGACTAATCTCTAAACTCCTCTCCCTGATGGTGGTGGAGGGTTAGAGGTCAGTCTGACTACACACTGGGAACCAGCCAGGGGACTGTGGAAGCCACTTTAAAGGTCAATGATTGAGTAGAAAATATGGTCATTATTTTATTCAACTTCCACTGTCCTCCAAGAATGGCTGACTATGATATAGTGACAGGCTACTTTCCCATTCCAACAAAGACCTTAGAAAGGGAGGATGTTCTCTGTGACACACCACACATTTCTTCTTCAGTAAGGAGAAGATCTACTGCCCTCTCCCTTTCCCCCCCTCATTAACACTGGTGTTGATTTAACCAAGACTCCTCTCCCTTTCCCCCCCTCATTAACACTGGTGTTGATTTAACCAAGACCCCTCTCCTTTTCCCCCCCTCATTAACACTGGTGTTGATTTAACCAAGACCCCTCTCCCTTTCCCCCACTCATTAACACTGGTGTTGATTTAACCAAGACTCCTCTCCCTTTCCCCCCCTCATTAACACTGGTGTTGATTTAACCAAGACCCCTCTCCCTTTCCCCTCATTAACACTGGTGTTGATTTAACCAAGACTCCTCTCCCTTTCCCCCTCATTAACACTGGTGTTGATTTAACCAAGACCCCTCTCCTTTCCCCCTCATTAACACTGGTGTTGATTTAACCCCTCTCTCCCTTTCCCCCTCATTAACACTGGTGTTGATTTAACCAAGACCTCTCTCCCCCCTCATTAACACTGGTGTTGATTTAACCAAGACCTCTCTCCTTTCCCCTCATTAACACTGGTGTTGATTTAACCCCCCTCTCCCTTTCCCCTCATTAACACTGGTGTTGATTTAACCAAGACCTCTCTCCCTTTCCCCTCATTAACACTGGTGTTGATTTAACCAAGACCTCTCCCTTTCCCCTCATTAACACTGGTGTTGATTTAACCAAGACCCCTCTCCCTTTCCCCCCCTCATTAACACTGGTGTTGATTTAACCAAGACCTCTCTCCCTTTCCCCCTCATTAACACTGGTGTTGATTTAACCAAGACCCCTCTCCCTTTCCCCCTCATTAACACTGGTGTTGATTTAACCAAGACCTCTCTCCCTTTCCCCCTCATTAACACTGGTGTTGATTTAACCAAGACCCCTCTCCCTTTCCCCCTCATTAACACTGGTGTTGATTTAACCAAGACCCCTCTCCCTTTCCCCCTCATTAACACTGTTTTTGATTTAACCAAGACCCCTCTCCCTTTCCCCCTCATTAACACTGGTGTTGATTTAACCAAGACCTCTCTCCTTTCCCCTCATTAACACTGGTGTTGATTTAACCAAGACCTCTCTCCCTTTCCCCCTCATTAACACTGGTGTTGATTTAACCAAGACCCCTCTCCTTTCCCTCATTAACACTGGTGTTGATTTAACCAAGACCTCTCTCCCTTTCCCCTCATTAACACTGGTGTTGATTTAACCAAGACCTCTCTCCCTTTCCCCCTCATTAACACTGGTGTTGATTTAACCAAGACCCCTCTCCCTTTCCCCCTCATTAACACTGGTGTTGATTTAACCAAGACCTCTCTCCCTTTCCCCCTCATTAACACTGGTGTTGATTTAACCAAGACCTCTCTCCCTTCCCCCCTCATTAACACTGGTGTTGATTTAACCAAGACCCCTCTCCCTTTCCCCTCATTAACACTGGTGTTGATTTAACCAAGAGCTCTCTCCCTTTCCCCTCATTAACACTGGTGTTGATTTAACCAAGACCCCTCTCCCTTTCCCCTCATTAACACTGGTGTTGATTTAACCAAGACCTCTCTCCCTTTCCCCCCCTCATTAACACTGGTGTTGATTTAACCAAGACCCCTCTCCCTTTCCCCCCCTCATTAACACTGGTGTTGATTTAACCAAAACCTCTCTCCCTTTCCCCCCTCATTAACACTGGTGTTGATTTAACCAAGACCCCTCTCCCTTTCCCCCTCATTAACACTGGTGTTGATTTAACCAAGACCCCTCTCCCTTTCCCCCTCATTAACACTGTTTTTGATTTAACCAAGACCCCTCTCCCTTTCCCCCTCATTAACACTGGTGTTGATTTAACCAAGACCTCTCTCCTTTCCCCTCATTAACACTGGTGTTGATTTAACCAAGACCCTCTCCCTTTCCCCTCATTAACACTGGTGTTGATTTAACCAAGACCCTCTCCCTTTCCCCTCATTAACACTGGTGTTGATTTAACCAAGACCTCTCTCCCTTTCCCCCTCATTAACACTGGTGTTGATTTAACCAAGACCTCTCTCCTTTCCCCTCATTAACGCTGGTGTTGATTTAACCAAGACCCCTCTCCCTTTCCCCTCATTAACACTGGTGTTGATTTAACCAAGACCTCTCTCCCTTTCCCCCCCTCATTAACACTGGTGTTGATTTAACCAAGACCTCTCTCCCTTTCCCCCCCTCATTAACACTGGTGTTGATTTAACCAAGACCTCTCTCCCTTTCCCCTCATTAACACTGGTGTTGATTTAACCAAGACCTCTCTCCCTTTCCCCTCATTAACACTGGTGTTGATTTAACCAAGACCCCTCTCCCTTTCCCCTCATTAACACTGGTGTTGATTTAACCAAGACCTCTCTCCCTTTCCCCTCATTAACACTGGTGTTGATTTAACCAAGACCCCTCTCCTTTCCCCTCATTAACACTGGTGTTGATTTAACCAAGACCTCTCTCCCTTTCCCCTCATTAACACTGGTGTTGATTTAACCAAGACCCCTCTCCCTTTCCCCTCATTAACACTGGTGTTGATTTAACCAAGACCTCTCTCCCTTTCCCCTCATTAACACTGGTGTTGATTTAACCAAGACCTCTCTCCCTTTCCCCTCATTAACACTGGTGTTGATTTAACCAAGACCTCTCTCCCTTTCCCCTCATTAACACTGGTGTTGATTTAACCAAGACCCCTCTCCCTTTCCCCCCCTCATTAACACTGGTGTTGATTTAACCAAGACATCTCTCCCTTTCCCCTCATTAACACTGGTGTTGATTTAACCAAGACCTCTCTCCCTTTCCCCTCATTAACACTGGTGTTGATTTAACCAAGACCTCTCTCCCTTTCCCCTCATTAACACTGGTGTTGATTTAACCAAGACCCCTCTCCCTTTCCCCTCATTAACACTGGTGTTGATTTAACCAAGACCCCTCTCCCTTTCCCTCATTAACACTGGTGTTGATTTAACCAAGACCTCTCTCCCTTTCCCCCTCATTAACACTGGTGTTGATTTAACCAAGACCCCTCTCCCTTTCCCCCCCTCATTAACACTGGTGTTGATTTAACCAAGACCCCTCTCCCTTTCCCCCCCTCATTAACACTGGTGTTGATTTAACCAAGACCTCTCTCCCTTTCCCCCCCTCATTAACACTGGTGTTGATTTAACCAAGACCTCTCTCCCTTTCCCCCCTCATTAACACTGGTGTTGATTTAACCAAGACCCCTCTCCTTTCCCTCATTAACACTGGTGTTGATTTAACCAAGACCCCTCTCCCTTTCCCCTCATTAACACTGGTGTTGATTTAACCAAGACCCTCTCCCTTTCCCCCTCATTAACACTGGTGTTGATTTAACCAAGACCTCTCTCCCTTTCCCCCCCTCATTAACACTGGTGTTGATTTAACCAAGACCTCTCTCCCTTTCCCCTCATTAACACTGGTGTTGATTTAACCAAGACCTCTCTCCCTTTCCCCTCATTAACACTGGTGTTGATTTAACCAAGACCCCTCTCCCTTTCCCCTCATTAACACTGGTGTTGATTTAACCAAGACCTCTCTCCCTTTCCCCTCATTAACACTGGTGTTGATTTAACCAAGACCTCTCTCCCTTTCATCCTTGCCGTTCTGTTGTGACCAAAGACATGTGCCAGACATATTAAACTAGACTAGTGCTTTTGGATGAACAGTAAGGGGGAGAGGCTCTGTGTGCGTGTCTCAGCCGGTCTAACTCGTCTTCCTGTATATATTTCTGTGCACATGGCTTTGGCATGTCATTCTTCCTCTCTTGTTTGAAGACAGACATAACTGGCCAGTTTTTCTCTCAGCATCTGATCTGAATCGAAGTGAGCGTTACGGTCCTCTCTCTGGTCTGTCCTTATTCCTTTGGCTAAGTGTGTGTCTGATTTACTTGCATGTGTGTGTTGTGTTCTGGGAAAGATGTGAAATGAATGTGTTGGTGGTGTGTGTGTGTTGTGCTGGGAGTATTCTGAAGTTGTTCAATGTGTTTCTGTTAGTGAGTTTGGGGGATTTAAAAAATATATATATATTTATTTATTTATTTATTTAACTAGGCAAGTCAGTTAATTAAGAACAAATTCTTATTTTCAATGACGGCCTAGGAACAGTGGGTTAACTGCCTGTTCAGGGGCAGAACGACAAATTTGTACCTTGTCAGCGCGGGGGTTTGAACTTGCAACCTTCCGGTTACTAGTCCAACACTCTAACCACTAGGCTACCTGCCGCCCCATGTGGGTCTGGATGGAATGCCACAAGTAGTCTGAAGTTGTTCAATGTGTTTCTGTTAGTGAGTTTGGGGGAATGGCATGTGGGTCTGGATGGAATGCCACGACTACAGACTAGATTATCTTTAATCTACAGTGCTTTCGGAAAGTATTCAGACCCGTTGACGGTTTCCACATTTTGTTACGTTACATCCTTATTCTAAAATGGATTAAATAAATCAAAAATCCTCATCAATCTACACACAATACCCCATAATGACAAATCGAAAACAAGGTTTTAGAAATGTTTGCAAATCTATTAAAAATTAAAAACAGATCCCTAAGTATTCAGACCCTTTGCTATGAGACTCAATTGAGCTCAGGTGCATCCTGTTTATATTGATCATCCTTGAGATGTTTCTGAAACTTGATTGGAGTCGACCTTTGGTAAGTCAAATGATTGGGCATGATTTGGAAAGGCACACACCTGTCTATATACAGTTGACAGTGCATGTCAGAGCTAAAACCAAGCCATGAGGTTGAAGGAATTGTCCGTAGAGCTCCGAGACAGGATTGTGTCGAGACACAGATGTGGGGAAGGGTACCAAAACATTTCTGCAGCATTGATGGTCCCCAAGAACACAGTGGAACCACCAAGACTCTTCCTAGAGCTGGCCGCCCAGCCAAACTGAGCAATTGAGGGAGAAGGGCCTTGGTCAGGGAGCTGACCAAGAACCCAATGGTCACTTTGACAGAGCTCCAGAGTTCCTCTGTGGAGGAACACTTTCTAGATGGACAACCACCTCTGCAGCATTCCACAAACCAGGCCTTTATGGTAGGGTGGCCAGACAGAAGCCACTCTTCAGTAAAAGGTACATGACAGCCCACTTGGAGTTTGCCAAAAGGCATCTAAAGGACTCACACCATGAGAAGCAAGATTCTCTGGTCTGATGAAATCAAGATTGAACTCTTTGGCCTGAATGCCAAGCGTCACGTCTGGAGGAAACCTGGCAGCATCATGCTGTGGGGATGGTTTTCAGCTGCAAGGACTAGTCAGGATCAAGGGAAAGATGAACGGAGCAAATTAGAGCGAGATCCTTGATTAAAACCTACTCCAGTGGGCTGAGGACAGACTGGGGTGAAGGTTCATCTTCCATTAGGACAATGACCCTAAGCACACAGCCAAGACAATGCCAGAGTGGCTTCGGGACAAATCTCTGAAAGTCCTTAAGTGGCCCAACCAGAGCCCGGACTTGAAACCGATCAAACATCTCTGGAGAGACCTGAAAATAGCTGTGCAGCAACGCTCCCCATACAACCTGACAGAGCTTGGGAGGATCTGCAGAGAAGAGTGTGTGTGTGTCAGCCATGATATGTCTATGGAAAGGACTGGGTGTGTCAGAGAGAGAGACCAGGTGAATGGGATGGCAGAGTGAAAGAGAGAGCTGCTCATAATGAAGTGATTAGCCATCTAACAAAGAAGAAATTTAAGAGATGGAGAGTGTGTCTCTGTGTGTGTGCATTCTCTGAATGTGTGTGTGTTTTTTGTTGGGTGTGTGTGAATGCAAACACTCGTGAACGGGTGTGTATGAATGGCACGTCCTGTTTGGTCGTGTCTATGTGACTGTTTGAATGACTGAAGTTGAACATATCCTGTTTGGTCATGTTTGTGTGACTGAATGACTGACGTTGAACATATCCTGTTTGGTTGTGTCTAAAAAACCTACACTCGATCCCTCCGATGTCAACAACTACAGACCAGTATCCCTTCTTTCTTTTCTCTCCAAAACTCTTGAACGTGCCGTCCTTGGCCAGCTCTCCCGCTATCTCTCTCAGAATGACCTTCTTGATCCAAATCAGTCAGGTTTCAAGACTAGTCATTCAACTGAGACTGCTCTTCTCTGTATCACGGAGGCGCTCCGCACTGCTAAAGCTAACTCTCTCTCCTCTGCTCTCATCCTTCTAGACCTATCGGCTGCCTTCGATACTGTGAACCATCAGATCCTCCTCTCCACCCTCTCCGAGTTGGGCATCTCCGGCGCGGCCCACGCTTGGATTGCGTCCTACCTGACAGGTCGCTCCTACCAGGTGGCGTGGCGAGAATCCGTCTCCTCACCACGTGCTCTCACCACTGGTGTCCCCCAGGGCTCTGTTCTAGGCCCTCTCCTATTCTCGCTATACACCAAGTCACTTGGCTCTGTCATAACCTCACATGGTCTCTCCTATCATTGCTATGCAGACGACACACAATTAATCTTCTCCTTTCCCCCTTCTGACGACCAGGTGGCGAATCGCATCTCTGCATGTCTGGCAGACATATCAGTGTGGATGACGGATCATCACCTCAAGTTGAACCTCGGCAAGACGGAGCTGCTCTTCCTCCCGGGGAAGGACTGCCCGTTCCATGATCTCGCCATCACGGTTGACAACTCCATTGTGTCCTCGTCCCAGAGCGCTAAGAACCTTGGCGTGATCCTGGACAACACCCTGTCGTTCTCAAATAACATCAAGGCGGTGGCCCGTTCCTGTAGGTTCATGCTCTACAACATCCGCAGAGTACGACCCTGCCTCACACAGGAAGCGACGCAGGTCCTAATCCAGGCACTTGTCATCTCCCGTCTGGATTACTGCAACTCGCTGTTGGCTGGGCTCCCTGCCTGTGCCATTAAACCCCTACAACTCATCCAGAACGCCGCAGCCCGTCTGGTGTTCAACCTTCCCAAGTTCTCTCACGTCACCCCGCTCCTCCGCTCTCTCCACTGGCTTCCAGTTGAAGCTCGCATCCGCTACAAGACCATGGTGCTTGCCTACGGAGCTGTGAGGGGAACGGCACCTCACTACCTCCAGGCTCTGATCAGGCCCTACACCCAAACAAGGGCACTGCGTTCATCCACCTCTGGCCTGCTCGCCTCCCTACCACTGAGGAAGTACAGTTCCCGCTCAGCCCAGTCAAAACTGTTCGCTGCTCTGGCCCCCCAATGGTGGAACAAACTCCCTCACGACGCCAGGACAGCGGAGTCAATCACCACCTTCCGGAGACACCTGAAACCCCACCTCTTTAAGGAATACCTAGGATAGGATAAAGTAATCCTTCTCCCCCCCCCCCCTTAAAAGACCTAGATGCACTATTGTAAAGTGGCTGTTCCACTGGATGTCATAAGGTGAAAGCACCAATTTGTAAGTCGCTCTGGATAAGAGCGTCTGCTAAATGACTTAAATGTAAATGTAAATGTGATTGTTTGAATGACTGAAATTGAATATATCCTGTCTGGTCATGGCTGTGTGACTGTTTGAATGTTATCTATTGTGTTCTCATCATTTGAATGTATCCTGGGTGGATATTTCAATGTATTTTTATATTGTATCTTGAAGATCTAGCTAGGCTATGGAGCATATCATTGTTTGCCATTGAAGTCACGTTGATGTTTTTGGGCCCCTAAGAATGTGCCTTATTGTTACTGTCCCTAGTGTCGGCCTGCGTACCTCATCCAGATCTGGGTTCAAATGTTATTATATTATTCAATTACTTTCAGACATTTCAAAGGAAGTATTTGGATATATTTTTTCTTTGAAAACACAAATAGTTGAATATCGGAATGTATTTGGAAATACACTTTTGGAAATAATTTGCTTTTATTTAAAACATTATGAAATAGCAAAAGTGTTTTTTCAAATACAAATGTTTAAATACTTAATGTATTTGAGTGAGGTCTGTTTGGTCCTGGGTATTTGAAATAATGTATTTGGAATTACGTTTCAGAAAATAGTTTATGCTATTTATTGGAAGTTATTTGAAAAATTATTTGAAAATACTCAAATACAGATAAAATAAGTATTTAAATAACAAATATCCCACATGAAACTGTATCTGTGTCAATCTGAGTCTCAATCTTTCAGCTATAAACTCAATTCATCCAGACTGTCTATTTAATTACCAGAAACTAGGAGTCACCTAAAGTATCTTTGTGGATTTCTTGACCTTTAGTACAAAAGCATCATGGTCTCCTTCACTTCTTCATTAAGGTGTGTGTGTGTGTGTGTGTGTGTGTGTGAGAGAGAGAGATATAAAAGGGTTGGGGGTAATGCAGCACAGAAACAGAAAGAAAGTTGGTGGACAAAGTTGAGGGGGCGTATAATTGGCCGACCATTGCCAGACGACACAACGCCATTTACATTGGTCCTGGGCTCATTACAGAATCAATCAGAACACAGATGCTCGGTTCTCAGGGACTGTGATTGGATGGCTGGGGGTTCTGTTGGTCGGTCTCCAGGTAGCATAGTGGACCCTGGAGAATATCCACCCCCGGGAGGGACGATGGAGGGGGGCGACGTGACCTCGCTACAGGAAAAGAGGGATAAACACAAACACGTTTCTCCCCCGCTCCCTCTATATTACCATGTGTTTACCTCTATCCATTCTTCTCTCTTCCTATCATTATTATTTTCCCCTCATTAGCCCTCTATCTCGTTCTTCCTCCACATCCTTCTCTCCCTCCGTCCCTCACTCGTTGTTCATCTCTGGCTGTTAAGGAGCAGCAGGACTGCCAGGCAGGGATCAGTTTTAAAAGAGCATCCTCTTTCTGTAAAGCTGCTCGGGTGGGTCTCTTTCTGATTAGTGTTGCCGTCTCTATTTCGCCCCCTCTCTCTCTCTGTTTCTCTCTCTTTGTCTCTCTCTGTTTCTCTGACTGCTTCTCTCTCTCTGTCTCTCTATCTCTGTTTCTCTGTCTCTATCTCTGTCTCTCTCTCTCTCTATCTCTCTCTCTGTCTCTCTCTGTCTCTGTTTCTCTCTGTCTCTGTTTCTCTCTTGCTCTCTGTCTGCTTCTCTCTCTCTGTGTTTCTCTTTCTCTGTCTGCTTCTCTCTCTCTGTGTTTCTCTTTCTCTGTCTCTCTCTCTGTCTATCTCTATGTTTCTCTCTCTCTCTGTCTCTCTCTGTTTCTGTTTCTCTCTGTCTCTGTTTCTCTCTGTCTCTGTTTCTCTCTCTGTCTCTCTCTGTTTCTCTGTCTCTCTCTGTCTCTGTTTCTCTCTTGCTCTCTGTCTGCTTCTCTCTCTCTGTGTTTCTCTTTCTCTGTCTCTCTCTCTGTCTATCTCTATGTTTCTCTCTCTCTCTGTCTCTCTCTGTTTCTGTTTCTCTCTGTCTCTGTTTCTCTCTCTGTCTCTCTCTGTTTCTCTGTCTCTCTGTCTCTCTCTGTTTCTCTGTCTCTCTCTGTTTCTCTCTTGCTCTCTGTCTGTTTCTCTCTCTCTGTGTTTCTCTGTCTCTCTCTCTCTCTCTGGAATTCTGAGAAAAGTGGAGTAAAGCTGAAGTTTGTTTGGAAAGGCTTATTCTAACTTTTTCCTCTCCCTGAGAGAAGAGAGTTTTGGCATTGACTTATTCCAAATACCCACTGCAGGATACCATTCCGGAGAGAGAAAGGGTAGTACTGACTGAAAAATAATGTTTTGGCTGGCCTGTATGGAATGGATTTTTGTGTGTGTGCAGAGAGACCCATTCTGGGTATATCTCCCTTCCTGTCTCAGTCATCATGTCTGTATGTGATTTCTCTGATTAAATTAGCCAGCTTCTTGTACAACAGGTTCCACGTGACACAATTAATACACAATTAACACGGGCCACCAAATGTCAACCGATTTGCTCTGCCATCAACCAACTGAGTGACATCTCCATTGTAGTCTTGTAGGCTCCCTCTGGCCCCTCCATCTAACCCATCTTACATAAGCAGCAACACCTGAGCATTCAACAAAGTAGGTTGTGTCTGAAATGGCACCCCATTCCCTATATAGTGCACGAATAGGGGGCCATTTGTGACCCGCCTAGATCTACTACATCCTCTTATGTCACCAGCATGTGTCACATGTCAGGAACATCCACAGTAGAACGAGGAAGGGTGTTGTGTACGTCTTGGGGACATGTATGTAATGCATTAAACTGGGCGGTCCATCTCATTTTGCCCCAGGGGCCGCATTTGGTTTTCAACAACGTCCAAAGTTCCGCACTGAAAATTGGTTATATTTCCTTGCCATCAATTTTATTATTGTCCTCTCCGTTGTTTTGGTCATTTTCAATTCTCACGGACTGTCTAAAGATGTTTAGTGAGCTGGAGAGTCAATAAACTGTGAATATAGGTCCGTCATTTCAACAGTTTCCATTTGGTTTTGGGCAAGTTCTTTTACTCAACCACCCTGTTTGCGTTAACGTGCTGTGGCGTATCCGTTTAGAAAGAAGCGGTCTCAAGGGGATTGAGAGCACACTGCGCTGCAGAGAAAAGCCACCCAATTAAGCTCTTCTTTCCGCCCCCGATTCTCTGAGCGCACAGGAACAAAGTCAACTTGGCCTACATATTCACTGTGAACGTGATCCACTCCCGTCCATGCACTCTGAAAAAGACTTGAATGTTTGTGCTGTGCAGTATGCTAGATCTGAGGGCGTCGAATGTAGACCAGCTTAAGCATGACATCCTTTTATAAACCTGACTTGATCCTCCATAGACTTATGCAAATCAACAGAAGGATGAACTCTGTGATGAAAGGCCGTGTGGCCCCTGAAGTTTTTTTTTTAAGGAAATATTCTAGAAGAAAAGTCAATTGTCTATTTTTAGATTCAAGTGTTGACTGAATGAACCGGAGCTCTACCATCATCATCCCTATATATTAGAGATTGGAGAAACAATCTGAAATTCTCCTGACACTTCATTCTTAGCTCTCGTCATGCAACGATCATACACCTGTCCCAGAGGATAATATTTATGGACTAAGAATAAATGTGTGAATGTAACTAAAGCTGCTATGCCATTTTTATAAGTGTGTGAAGATCAATTGCAAGTCTTTCCACTGCTTTTGTCACATGCAAATCTATCTCTGTCTCTGCTTTAGACTAGAATAACCCCACACTACCACCCCACTATACACCACCACTCCACTATATCCCCACACCACCACTCCACTATATCCCCACACCACCACCCCTCCACTATATCCCCACACCACCACCCCTCCACTATATCCCCACACCACCACTCCACTATATCCCCACACCACCACTCCACTATATCCCCACACTACCACTCCACTATATCCCCACACTACCACTCCACTATATCCCCACACCACCACCCCACTATATCCCCACACCACCACCCCACTATATCCCCACACCACCACCCCACTATATCCCCACACCACCACTCCACTATATCCCCACACCACCACCCCACTATACACCACCACTCCACTATATCCCCCACTATATCCCCACACCACCACCCCACTATACACCACCACTCCACTATATCCCCACACCACCACTCCACTATATCCCCCACACCACCACTCCACTATATCTCCACACCACCACTCCACTATATCCCCACACCACCCCTCCACTATATCCCCACACCACCACCCCACTATATCCCCACCCCACTATATCCCCACACTACCACTCCACTATATCCCCACACCACCACTCCACTATATCCCCACACCACCACTCCACTATATCCCCACACCACCACTCCACTATATCCCCACACCACCCCTCCACTATATCCCCACACCACCACCCCACTATATCCCCACACCACCACTCCACTATATCCCCACACCACCACTCCACTATATCCCCACACTCCACACCCCTCCACTATATCCCCACACCACCACCCCACTATATCCCCACACCACCACCCCACTATATCCCCACACCACCACTCCACTATATCCCCACACCACCACCCCACTATATCCCCACACCACCACCCCACTATATCCCCACACCACCACTCCACTATATCCCCACACCACCACTCCACTATATCCCCACACTACCACCCACACACTATATCCCCACACCACCACCCCACTATATCCCCACACCACCACTCCACTATATCCACACACCACCACTCCACTATATCCCCACACCACCACTCCACTATATCCCCACACCACCCCTCCACTATATCCCCACACCACCACCCCACTATATCCCCACACCACCACTCCACTATATCCCCACACCACCCCTCCACTATATCCCCACACCACCCCTCCACTATATCCCCACACCACCACCCACTATATCCACACACCACCACTCCACTATATCCCCACACCACCACTCCACTATATCCCCACACCACCCCTCCACTATATCCCCACACCACCACCCCACTATATCCCCACACCACCACTCCACTATATCCCCACACCACCACTCCACTATATCCCCACACCACCCCTCCACTATATCCCCACACCACCACCCCACTATATCCCCACACCACCACTCCACTATATCCCCACACCACCACTCCACTATATCCCCACACCACCACTCCACTATATCCCCACACCACCACCCCACTATATCCCCACACCACCACTCCACTATATCCCCACACCACCACCCCACTATATCCCCACACCACCACTCCACTATATCCCCACACCACCCCTCCACTATATCCCCACACCACCACCACTATATCCCCACACCACCACTCCACTATATCCCCACACCACCCCTCCACTATATCCCCACACCACCACTCCACTATATCCCCACACCACCCCTCCACTATATCCCCACACCACCACCCCACTATATCCCCACACCACCACTCCACTATATCCCCACACCACCACTCCACTATATCCCCACCCCCCTCCACTATATCCCCACACCACCACCCCACTATATCCCCACACCACCACTCCACTATATCCCCACACCACCACCCCACTATATCCCCACACCACCACTCCACTATATCCCCACACCACCACTCCACTATATCCCCACACTACCACCCCACTATATCCCCACACCACCACCCCACTATATCCCCACACCACCACCCCACTATATCCCCACACCACCACTCCACTATATCCCCACACCACCCCTCCACTATATCCCCACACCACCACTCCACTATATCCCCACACCACCACCCCACTATATCCCCACACCACCACCCCACTATATCCCCACACCACCACTCCACTATATCCCCACACCACCACCCCACTATATCCCCACACCACCACCCCACTATATCCCCACACCACCACCCCACTATATCCCCACACCACCACCCCACTATATCCCCACACCACCACCCCACTATATCCCCACACCACCACTCCACTATATCCCCACACCACCACCCCACTATATCCCCACACCACCACTCCACTATATCCCCACACCACCACCCCACTATATCCCCACACCACCACCCCACTATATCCCCACACCACCACCCCACTATAACCCCACCCCACTATATCCCTACTATAACCCCACCCAACTATATCCCCACACCACCACCACCCCACTATATCACCACCCTAACCCCACACGACCATAACCCCACACCACGATAAACTCACATCACAATAACCCCACACCACGATAAAACCACCCTACCATAAACACACCACCATAACACCCCACCACAACCCCACACCACGATCAGCCCACACCACAATAACACCCCACCAAGATCACCCCACCATTTCCCCACACCACCACCCTACACCACCATTTCCCCACACCACCATAACTCCATACCACCATAACCCCACACATCATAACCCCACACCACAATAAAACCACCCCACACCATGATAAAACCACCCCACCATAACCCCACAACACAATATCACCCCACACCACGATATCATCCCACCAAGATCCCCCCACACAACCAAATCACCACACCACCATAACATCACACCACCATAATCCCATACCACCACACCACCATAACCCCACACCACGATAAAACCACCCCACCATAACCACACCACAACCCCACACCACAATATCACCCCACACCACCATATCACCCCACCAAGATCACACCACCAAATCACCCCACCAAGATCACCATAACATCACACCACCATAACATCACACCACCATTTCCCCACCACCACCCCACACCACCATTTCCCCACACCATCATAACCCCACACCACCATTTCCCCACACCATCATAACCCCACACCACCATAACATCACACCACCATTTCCCCACACCACCATTTCCCCACACCATCATAACCCCACACCATCATAACCCCACACCACCATAACACCACACCACGATAAAACCACCCCACCACAACCCCACACCACAATATCACCCCACACCACGATATCACCCCACCAAGATCACACCACCAAATCACCAACCACGATAACCCCACACAACCATAACCCCACGATAAACCCACACAACCATAACCCCACGATAAACCCACACCACCATAACCCCATACCACCATAACCCCACACCACCATAACTCCACACCACCATAACCACACACCACCATAACCCCACACCACGATAAAACCACACCACCATAACACCCCACACCACCATACCACCACCCCACCATAACACCACACCACCACACCAGCATAACCCCACACCACAATAACACCCCACCACAACCCCACATCACAATAACACCCCACCACAACCCCACATCACAATAACACCCCACCACAACCCCACACCACAATAACACCCCACCACCATAACACCACAACAGCACCCCACGATAACCCCACCCCACTATATCCCCACACCACCACCCCACTATATCCCCACACCACCACTCCACTATATCCCCACACCACCACCCCACTATAGCCCCACACCACCCTAACCCCACACGACCATAACCCCACACCACGATAAACCCACATCACAATAACCCCACACCACGATAAAACCACCCTACCATAACCACACCACCATAACACCCCACCACAACCCCACACCACGATCAGCCCACACCACAATAACACCCCACCAAGATCACCCCACACCACCATAACCCCACACATCATAACCCCACACCACAATAAAACCACCCCACACCATGATAAAACCACCCCACCATAACACCACACCAGCATAACCCCACACCACCACAACCCCACACCACAATAACACCATAACCCCACATCACAATCACACCACACACCACCACCATAACACCACAATATCCCCACACCACCATAACACCCCACCGCCATAACACCACACCAGCACCCCACCATAACCCCACACCACCATAACCCCACCCCACTATATCCCCACACCACCATAACCCCACACCACAATATCACCCCACCAAGATCACCCCATCAAGATCACTCCACACCACCGTAACACCCCACAATTAAACCACCCCATGATAACCCCACACCACGATAACACCATAACCCCACACCACGATTAAACCACCACTAAACCACCCCACGATAACCCCACACCACGATTAAACCACCCCACCATAACCCCACACCACGATTAAACCACCCCACCATAACACCACACCACGATTAAACCACCCCACCATAACATCACCCCACCACGATAAATGCACACCACCACCTGACCATCCTGCAAATCAATCTGTTTCACTTCTCAAATGTTGAAACACATTTATATTTGAGCCTTCATCCTAATCCTAATGTCACAGCTCATCCCACGGGATCAGTTCTGTACAGAAAGATGTCTGTGTTTATTTCTGCTGGCAGCAGGGGGAAGGTCTCTCTTTCTCTAGTCTCTGCACCAGGCTGAGCTGAGGGAAGATGCCACCAGAATATCAATAAGACCCAAGAGTCACACTCAATGCCGTAACTCACTCACACACAATGCACCAAATTCTACACACTCATTATACCATGTGTTAAGGCTGTGGGGATTAATAGTAGGGACTATAGTATAAGCATGCTATGTTTCAGTGATAGTTGGTGTTCTAGTGGTAGTACTGTTGATGATGCTACTGATGTTGTATTTGATAAAGCCTGTGGTATCAATGTGTTAAGCCCTAGTTGTCTCTGGAGTCAGGAACCACTGACCAATTTCTCCCTTGATCTCCAAAGTGTGTGTGTGTGTGTCTGTCTCTGTGTGTGAGAGAGACCCTCCCTCCTGCCCTCTATGTATCTATATTGATGTAGGTGAAGGAGTTGCCAGTCGATTCACCCACAACAGCTGAGCCTGCAGCTCTGTGTGTGTGTGGTCTGTCTGTCTGTCTGTCTACGGGGTCTTGTGTGTGAGAGTATGTGGGGCATTTATTGTGGGGTTGGTTGGTGGTAGACGGGGATATTGGGTTAAACTGTAGTCAGACTAACTCGGAGACATTTATATCAGTTCAAGTCAGATGGAAGTCCCAGACAAAATGGCACCTGATTCACTACAGTGTTCCCTGTAAATGTCAGTCGGGAGGTAGGCCTCCTTACATAAGCTACCCATTCACACATCGAAGAGTGTTGAAGACAGGTTATTCCTAGTCCGTGTGAATTCTTCCCTTGTTCTTTGTGTATAGAGACTGTCCTCTGCTTCTTAGACTGGGCCCACACATACACACACACACACACACACTCTTAGGCCCTCTGTGGCAGTCTGGCTGGTTAGTCTCTGTTCATGCTCCATATTAACATTCTGGCAGTAGAGCCTCTTAAAGGGCTTAGTCCTCTCAGAGCTGCTGAGGGAGCGATGAAAGAGAGGAGGGGGAGCAAGGGGTGGGAGAAGAGACAGTATAGAGGGAAAGGGAGAGAAGGGGGAGCAGAGGGAGAGAAAGAAAAGCAGGGGAATAGAGGAGTATTTGAGGGGTAGCATTATTGTCATTGTTAAATAGCTTAAGGAAAATGGAGGACTCTGGCTTTGAAGAGTCATGAAAGGAGGTGGAATTGTGTTTTTCCTTTGGTGTATTAGACTCCCAAATGAAGTGCTGAGTGCACACACACATTCACACAACAAACCCTAAAATACACCTGCCCTGCGAAGGACATATTAACAAGGATGCCATCACCACTTTGGCTCTCTAACCACGGTTACCATGTCCTCTAGCTACTGAGCATCAGCAGAACCTTTTTCCCCACCTTCTTTCTCCTGCTGACTTCCTGCTCTCTCTCTACCTCTCTCGCGTTCATCTCTCTCTCTCTTGCTAGCCTCTGTCTCCTTCCTTTTCCAACTCTCAGTTTTCATTCCTTTCCACCCTCTCGCTTCCTCACTGCCCCCACCCCAGGTCCAAGTCGGTCTGTGTATAAAGTGGAGCAGTCATTGTGTATCATGTATAATGGAGGAGACACAAAGAGCAGTGGACAGGACAGTTCTCTGGCCCAGTGAAATGCCAGGCAATCAGCCATGACCTTTCAGAGGCAAGAAACAGTAACGATGTCAGTGGACAGACCACAAGGTCACATTTGGGCCAGAGGGAAGACGAACAGAGCTCTAAGAGAGAGAGAGCTCCTATAATTTTATGCTCTGTATGTATGGAGAGACACTAGTTCCAGGAGAGCAGTGGGTTAGACTACAATACATGAGAAATGTATTTGAGCGATCAGGCCCACGTATAGAGGGATGAGACATTGATGTACAGGGTCCCTATATAGGTCCTTATATAACATGCAATAAGTGATTTATAGGACCTCTACGGGAAAGAGAGGCTGAGGGCAGGACACAGAGGCATGTTGGCATTTGTTGGGATGACTCATGTACTGGAGAGTGGTCACTAGCTGGCACAGCCACAAAGTCATATAACCGGATTTTAAACCTAACCTTAAACCTAAACTTAACCACACTGCTAACCCTAATGCCTAAACCTAACCTTAAAATAAGACCCAAAAAGCAAATATTTGTTTTCATGCTGTTTTTACAATATAGCCAATTTTGACTTTGCAGCTGACCCATCTAGCGGAAATCGATCAGTGCAGCCTCCAGGGCAAAGTTCATGACAATAAACGTCAACCTGCGACACTGAGAGGAAGGATAGGACAGGGAGAGTGAGCGATGGCAGCACCGCTGGTGAAATGGAGTCAAGACAGCGAGTTGGGATGAGACCGTGTCAATGGATCAGGGGGTATAATGCTGTATTAAAGCCCATTCTGCAGCTTTCTTACAGTAAGCAGCTTACAGTCCCTCTGCAGGCCTGGTCTTTATGAAGGGACAGAGACCGGACAAAGACAAACCGCAGTGGAGACCTTGGGACGGAGAGGGCAGGGTGGGTCCTATCGCTGTCTGTTCTCTGTTCTTACTCTACCTATCTCAATCCATCCTTCACACATGAAAAAATACTTTGGTTTTCTCTGTACTGTTTTTGAAGTGAATACTGTAGTATTTACTGTAGTATTGCAGACATGACTGTAGTATTTACAGTTTTCTATAGTATAAATACAGTAGTTAAAAAAACGGTTGAATTTACTGTAGTATTAACTCTGACATATCAGTGGGGCCTTTCTCCTTGAGGAAGATGACTGGACAAATACTCAAGGCACATTTTCTATAACCTGTAGGTAGGTAGGACTGGGGTCTGAACAGAGATTTCAGAGCTTCTTCTCTTTTCTATAACCTGTAGGGAACACCATATATGGTCGATACTTGGCATGTACAGTTGAAGTCGGAGGTTTACATAAACCTTAGCCAAATACTTTTAAAAACATCCACAGGTACACCTCCAATTGACTCAAACGATGTCAATTATCCTATCAGAAGCTTCTAACGCCAAACTGATTAAAGACACAGTCAACTTAGTGTATGTAAACTTTTGACCCACTGGAATTGTGATACAGTGAATTATAAGTAAAAACAATCCGTAAACAATTGTTGGACTTGTGTCATGCACAAAGTAGATGTCCTAACCAACTTGCCAGAACTATAGTTTGTTAACAGGAAATTTGTGGAGTGGTTGAAAAACGAGTTTTAAATGATTCCAACCGAAGTGTATGTAAACTTCCGACTTCAACTGTAGGTTTCTCACTTACGGGATATGGGGGAGGGGAATGGACACAGTATATGTAAATGAAATCATTTAGTATTTACTATAGTGCTTTTCTGGACTGTACTGGTTTTGTGGACATTACTGTAGTCTTTAGCTACACATATGATTGAGGGATACAGCAGTATGTAGTATAGTACAGGGGAGTCAAACTCATTTTGCCCCAAGGGCCACATACGGTTTTCAACGAGGGCCGCACATCATTTTTTAATATTTCCTTTGTCAAAATGTGCTAAAAATAGTCCTCTATCCATCATTTTGGGAATTGTCAATGATCCCTGACTGTTTAGTGGTTATTTGCGAGATGGACATTCAAGAAACTGTACGAATATCACAAGACAGTCAGGGATCATCAAACATCTCTCTCTGTTCAGTGAAGTACAGTGTGACAGTGCTAACAGACAGGCCCTGGCACCGTATGAGTAACTGCATGATTCCTCCGGTCTCATCTGCCCATACATGACACTGCAAATGTAGCTAGTCGCCTCAAGTTTTGGGGAAACGGCGGGATGGTGGGGCTGCCATGGAAACTGAGGCTGTGGCGCTCGCTTGGCGAAACGACGACATCTGTCACTTGGCGGCACACGGTAGACATGAATATTTGAGCTTGATGAACACCGACATATGACACTTCCCAGCAGAACCCTAATTCAGAACCTGTTACTTCACATGGGAAAATAGAGGAGATGGCAGCAGACTGCAATGCATTCAAATCCCATTAACTGACATATTTGTGTCCCAATTGTCTCATCTCTATAACTATGATTCATTTTAACATTACACTGTTGTTTTTGATCGACAAAACCAAGGACCTAATAGTTTCTCTTATTCTGGCCGATAGTATTATTATTGGGTCACAGGAAGCCATTCCTACCATCCACGAATGATGTCGTTCGGATTGTCTCTTCATCGTGATGGTTTTCACACCTGTCCCAGAGGTTCCGACCAACAGTATGTTCCTTTATGGGCCTTGGTACTGAAACCACAGAGTACTGCTGAAAGCTCTGAGTGTAGCCCTGTTTGAGTTGAGCTGTTTGAGGAGACTGGAATTCCCTAGCTCCAACGCCGGGTGGAATATGAGGTCAGCTATGAATGGATGGGGTTTATTCGGAAGGAGCGGAGGGTAATAAGGGAGAGAAGGGGGTGCTGAACCTAACCAATTAACCATCATTCACTTTCGGGGATGTCAGGGCTTGTTTAAGGACTGGCTGATTGCTGGACTAGGAGCCTCAGCAGGTTAAAGCTGTAGCCTCCATTGTTAACTTATATTTATGAGCAATTTACAAGTCTTATTTGATGTTGAACAAAAGGTTGAGGCTGTTCCAAGCCTGTTTCTATGAAAGTTATTTGTGTAGTTATTATCATCATACTATACTCACAGTAGGACCTTTGTAAATGTTATTATTCAGGCCTTGGTCAATGTAGCCTACTCCTGCTGTAAGTTTCACACTCTCTGAAAGAAAGGTGTTATCTAGAACCGAAAAGGGTTCTTCAGCTGTCCCCCTTTGAAGAACCCCTTTTGGTTCTACATAAAACTAAATGGTTCTATCTGGAACCGAAAAGGGTTCTACCTGGAACAAAAAAATAGTTATCCTATGGGGACAGCAGCAGAATCCTTTTGGAACCCTTTTTTCCAAAGAGTGTAGTATCTAATTCCATGGCTGTAGCTTAGGTTCCCTAAGAGTGCAGAATCTAAATCCATGGCTGTAGCTTAGGTTACCTAAGAGTGCAGTATCTAAATCCATGGCTGTAGCTTAGGTTAAATCCATGGCTAAGGTTCCCTAAGTGCAGTATCTAAATCCATGTGCAGTATCTAAATCCATGGCTGTAGCTTAGGTTCCCTAAGAGTGCAGTATCTAAATCCATGGCTGTAGCTTAGGTTCCCTAAGAGTGCAGTATCTAAATCCATGGCTGTAGCTTAGGTTACCTAAGAGTGCAGAATCTAAATCCATGGCTGTAGCTTAGGTTACCTAAGAGTGCAGTATCTAAATCCATGGCTGTAGATTAGGTTCCCTAAGAGTGCAGTATCTAAATCCATGGCTGTAGATTAGGTTCCCTAAGAGTGCAGTATCTAAATCCATGGCTGTAGCTTAGGTTCCCTAAGAGTGCAGTATCTAAATCCATGGCTGTAGCTTAGGTTCCCTAAGAGTGCAGTATCTAATTCCATGGTTCCCCCTAAGAGTGCAGTATCTAAATCCATGGCTGTAGCTTAGGTTCCCTATGAGTGCAGTATCTAAATCCATGGCTGTAGATTAGGTTCCCTAAGAGTGCAGTATCTAAATCCATGGCTGTAGCTTAGGTTCCCTAAGAGTGCAGTATCTAAATCCATGGCTGTAGCTTAGGTTCCCTAAGAGTGCAGTATCTAAATCCATGGCTGTAGCTTAGGTTCCCTAAGAGTGCAGTGCTGTAGAATTCTAAATCCATGGCTGTAGATTAGGTTCCCTAAGCTTCTAAATCCATGTTCCCTAAGAGTGCAGTATCTAAATCCATGGCTGTAGCTTAGGTTCCCTAAGAGTATCTAAATCCATGGCTGTAGCTTAGGTTCCCTAAGAGTGCAGTATCTAAATCCATGGCTGTAGCTCTAATTCCATGGCTGTAGCTTAGGTTCCCTAAGAGTGCAGTATCTAAATCCATGGCTGTAGCTTAGGTTCCCTAAGAGTGCAGAATCTAAATCCATGGCTGTAGCTTAGGTTCCCTAAGAGTGCAGTATCTAAATCCATGGCTGTAGCTTAGGTTCCCTAAGGTTCTAAATCCATGGCTGTAGCTTAGGTTCCCTAAGAGTGCAGTATCTAAATCCATGGCTGTAGCTTAGGTTCCCTAGAGTGCAGTATCTAAATCCATGGCTGTAGCTTAGGTTCCCTAAGAGTGCAGTATCTAAATCCATGGCTGTAGCTTAGGTTCCCTAAGAGTGCAGTATCTAAAGCTATCTAAGCTTAGGTTCCCTAAGAGTGCAGTATCTAAATCCATGGCTGTAGCTTAGGCTGGCTGTAGCTTAGGTTCCCTAAGAGTGCAGTATCTAAATCCATGGCTGTAGCATGGCTGGCTGTAGCTTAGGTTCCCTATGCAGTATCTAAATCCATGGCTGCAGGTTCCCTATCTATCTAATCCATGGCTGTAGCTTAGGTTCCCTAAGAGTGCAGTATCTAAATCCATGGCTGTAGCTTAGGTTCCCTAAGAGTGCAGTATCTAAATCCATGGCTGTAGCTTAGGTTCCCTAAGAGTGCAGTATCTAAATCCATGGCTGTGGCTGGTTCCCTAAGAGTGCAGTATCTAAATCCATGGCTTCCCTAAGAGTGCAGTATCTAAATCCATGGCTGTAGCTTAGGTTCCCTAAGAGTGCAGTATCTAAATCCATGGCTGTAGCTTAGGTTCCCTAAGAGTGCAGTATCTAAATCCATGGCTGTAGCTTAGGTTCCCTAAGAGTGCAGTATCTAAATCCATGGCTGTAGCTTAGGTTCCAGTATCTAAATCCATGGCTGAGTTCCCTAAGCAGTATCTAAATCCATGGCTGTAGCTTAGGTTCCCTAAGAGTTATCTAAATCCATGGCTGTAGCTTAGGTTCCCTAAGAGTGCAGTATCTAAATCCATGGCTGTAGCTTAGGTTCCCTAAGAGTGCAGTATCTAAATCCATGGCTGTAGCTTAGGTTCCCTAAGAGTGCAGTATCTAAATCCATGGCTGTAGCTTAGGTTCCCTAAGAGTGAGCTTAGGTTCCCTAAGCAGTATCTAAATCCATGGCTGTAGCTTAGGTTCCCTAAGAGTGCAGTATCTAAATCCATGGCTGTAGCTTAGGTTCCCTAAATCCATGTGCAGTATCTAAATCCATGGCTGTAGCTTAGGTTCCCTAAGAGTGCAGTATCTAAATCCATGGCTGTAGCTTAGGTTCCCTAAGAGTGCAGTATCTAAATCCATGGCTGTAGCTTAGGTTCCCTAAGAGTGCAGTATCTAAATCCATGGCTGTAGCTTAGGTTCCCTATGAGTGCAGTATCTAAATCCATGGCTGTAGCTTAGGTTCCCTAAGAGTGCAGTATCTAAATCCATGGCTGTAGCTTAGGTTCCCTAAGAGTGCAGTATCTAAATCCATGGCTGTAGCTTAGGTTCCCTAAGAGTGCAGTATCTAAATCCATGGCTGTAGCTTAGGTTTGGACAGTGACACAAATGGCTTAAAGATATTCTAAATTTGTAGCTTAGGTTTGGACAGTGACACAAATGCTTAAGATATTCTATTTTCTTTCAGTGAAATCATTCCAATCTCTGATCCAGGGAGGGATGTTTTAGTTTGGGGGAGAAAGGGGAGGGATTTATAGTGAACGCTTATTATCCCAAAATATCCATGCAACAGCTGCATCATTTCCTCAGCAACACTTGTCGCCATGGCGCTGCGATGTCGACATGCCTCCATGTCAAAGTTTTCTGACATTCACTGGCTGACAAGAGGGTGAGAAACACACACACACACTTATTTTTCCATTACACAAACACATTAGTACGCATAACAAAATTCAACAGTTTTATCCCCCCAAAAATGTTACCTTTATTTAACTAGGGAAGTCAGTTAAGAACAAATTCTTATTTACAATGACGGCCTACCAAAAGGCCTCCTGTGGGGATGGAGGGTTAAAAATTTAAAATATAAAAAATATGGGACAAAAACACATCCCCACAAGAGAAACACCACAACACTACATAAAGAGAGACCTAAGACAACAACATAGCAAAGAAAAAGCTACCATCTGGTGCTGTGGTTTTAGGGAAACCTTCCCCCCACCCCATTCCCCCTCTAGTCTAGCCCCCTCCCAATCCTTCTCTCAACTCCTTTCAACCACCCCTGTCCCCAATCACCCCCTCCTCCCATTACAGTCCCACTGCAGCCACATGACAGTCCCACTGCAGCCACATGACGGTCCCACTGCAGCCACATGACGGTCCAACTGCAGCCACATGACGGTCCCACTACAGCCACACGACAGTCCCACTACAGCCACACGACAGTCCCACTGCAGCCACATGACAGTCCCACTGCAGCCACACGACAGTCCCACTGCAGCCACACGACAGTCCCACTGCAGCCACACGACAGTCCCACTGCAGCCACACGACAGTCCCACTACAGCCACATAAGTCCCACTACAGCCACATAAGTCCCACTGCAGCCACATAAGTCCCACTGCAGCCACATAAGTCCCACTGCAGCCACATAAGTCCCACTGCAGCCACATAAGTCCCACTGCAGCCACATAAGTCCCACTGCAGCCACATAAGTCCCACTGCAGCCACATAAGTCCCACTGCAGCCACATAAGTCCCACTGCAGCCACATAAGTCCCACTGCAGCCACATAAGTCCCACTGCAGCCACACGACAGTCCCACTGCAGCCACACGACAGTCCCACTGCAGCCACACGACAGTCCCACTGCAGCCACACGACAGTCCCACTGCAGCCACACGACAGTCCCACTGCAGCCACACGACAGTCCCACTGCAGCCACACGACAGCCCCACTGCAGCCACACGACAGTCCCGCTGCAGCCACACGACAGTCCCGCTGCAGCCACACGACAGTCCCGCTACAGCCACACGACAGTCCCGCTACAGCCACACGACAGTCCCGCTGCAGCCACACGACAGTCCCACTGCAGCCACACGACAGTCCCACTGCAATCACACGACAGTCCCACTGCAATCACATAAGTACCACTGCAGCCACATGACAGCCACACGACAGTCCCGCTACAGCCACACGACAGTCCCGCTACAGCCACACGACAGTCCCGCTGCAGCCACACGACAGTCCCGCTGCAGCCACACGACAGTCCCACTGCAGCCACACGACAGTCCCACTGCAGCCACACGACAGTCCCACTGCAATCACACGACAGTCCCACTGCAATCACATAAGTACCACTGCAGCCACATGACAGCCACACGACAGTCCCGCTACAGCCACACGACAGTCCCGCTGCAGCCACACGACAGTCCCGCTGCAGCCACACGACAGTCCCGCTGCAGCCACACGACAGTCCCGCTGCAACCACACGACAGTCCCGCTGCAGCCACACGACAGTCCCGCTGCAGCCCCACGACAGTCCCACGGCAGCCCCACACAGTCCCACTGCAGCCCCACGACAGTCCCACTGCAGCCACACGACAGTCCCACTGCAGCCCCACGACCGTCCCACTGCAGCCCCACGACAATCCCACTACAGCCACACGACAGTCCCACTGCAGCCACACGACAGTCCCACTACAGCCACACGACAGTCCCACTACAGTCCTACTACAGTCCCACGACAGCCACACTACAGCACTGAGACGTTGGCCTGTTCCTCTAATCCTACATGGAATATAGCTCCCTTTGTTGGCTGTCTTTCTTTAATTCGCTCCTCTCTTTTTCAGTATCTCTCCCACTCCTTTTCCCCTCTCACTCCCACTTCCGTGCCTTCTTCCTCCACTGTCAGAGAGGGGGGAAAGCAGTGTTTCCAGGACAACTGCAGATGTGGAGGAAATGGATTTGTGAAATGTAGAGTGCTAAAGGTGTGTTTTGCAGCTAGAACAGATATGGAAACAGGGGTAGGGGGATTGGAATGGGGAGTAGGGGGTTATTGGGGACAGGAGTGGATGAAATTAGTTGAGAGAGGGATTGGGATGGGAGGGTTAAGGGGGCTAGACTAGAGGGGGAATGTGGGTGGGAGGGAAGGGTTCCCTAAAACCACAGCACCAGATGGAAGCTTTTGATCCCACAAGAGTTTCTGTTTCATCATGACTAATGAATGTGATTCTACTCCATTTGATTCAATTCAGTAGTTTTAATTCTGATTCACTATATGGAGCTTTCTTAACCTACAGAGTGCTTGAATGCTTGAGTTCTTTCCCTTCTGAATCATCTACCTTAGTGGGCTGTTACCTCATAGAGCTCTGCACTTGACCTGAGTAAATGTATTTCATACGTTTGCCCTTTGACTTCTGCTCTTGGTGGTGTTAAATTGGGGTAGCCAGAAGGAGTGAAAATACCCCCCTCATCAACTTCTTATTTAAAGCTTAGTTCTGATTAGAGTGTAGCTCTTCCTGTCTGTCTGTCTGTCTGTCTGTCTGTCTGTCTGTCTGTCTGTCTGTCTGTCTGTCTGTCTGCCTCCCCTTTTCTGTCTGATTTCCTCCCAGCTGAGAAAACAGGCGCGGGGACTCTTGGCAGAAGAGACGAGGAAAGGTCTTTTCAGACGGAGAGAAAAGAGAGTTTGCCACAATGAAAGAGAGCATTGTGCTAGCCTTACATTGGGCTACACATCTCTAGGCTACATCTCTAGCTCTGTTAGCAACCACAGCATTACTGTGTCTCTTTAAAGCAGATGAGATGGCCCCTGGCAATGCAATGACTGTGTCAAGTGTGTTTATTCAATGGCTTCTTCCATTTCCTAAGGACACTTCCCGCCATGTTCTCTTACATCACCATTCTAGTCACTTTGCATCAGTGAATTTAAAGGAAAGGCTGTTGCCAGCTGTATGCATAAACTTGTTCAAACCTCTGTGTGTGTGCAGTATTTTATATGTGCAAATACTCATGAGTGCAAAACCATTTTTTTCTGTTTGTTTAGAGGTGTGTGTGTGTGTGTGTGTGTGTGAGATCAACTGTGTATGGTATTAATAGTTTCAATGGTTCAACGTTTACACCTGTTGTGTCCTGTGCACATGGTGAATAAACAGTACAGGGGAATTCTTTGAGAGCTCTTTCCCACAATGCACTGACAATGATGATAATACTAATATAGATATTAATAGGCAGTAATATATACATGTAAACAGGGCTGAAAGTGACTGTAAGCAGGAATATATAAATACTTATGGTAATATACTAATGGTAATATATACAGTGCCTTGCGAAAGTATTCGGCCCCCTTGAACTTTGCGACCTTTTGCCAAATTTCAGGCTTTAAACATAAAGATATAAAACATTATTTTTTTGTGAAGATTCAACAACAAGTGGGACACAATCATGAAGTGGAACGACATTTATTGGATATTTCAAACTTTTTTAACAAATCAAAAACTGAAAAATTGGGCGTGCAAAATTATTCAGCCCCCTTAAGTTAATACTTTGTAGCGCCACCTTTTGCTGTGATTACAGCTGTAAGTCGCTTGGGGTATGTCTCTATCAGTTTTGCACATCGAGAGACTGAAATTTTTCCCCATTCCTCCTTGCAAAACAGCTCGAGCTCAGTGAGGTTGGATGGAGAGCAGTTGTGAACAGCAGTTTTCAGTTCTTTCCACAGATTCTCGATTGGATTCAGGTCTGGACTTTGACTTGGCCATTCTACCACCTGGATATGTTTATTTTTGAACCATTCCATTGTAGATTCTGCTTTATGTTTTGGTTCATTGTCTTGTTGGAAGACAAATCTCCGTCCCAGTCTCAGGTCTTTTGCAGACTCCATCAGGTTTTCTTCCAGAATGGTCCTGTATTTGGCTCCATCCATCTTCCCATCAATTTTAACCATCTTCCCTGTCCCTGCTGAAGAAAAGCAGGCCCAAACCATGATGCTGCCACTACCATGTTTGACAGTGGGGATGGTGTGTTCAGGGTGATGAGCTGTGTTGCTTTTACGCCAAACATAACGTTTTGCATTGTTGCCAAAAAGTTCAATTTTGGTTTCATCTGACCAGAGCACCTTCTTCCACATGTTTGGTGTGTCTCCCAGGTGGCTTGTGGCAAACTTTAAACAACACTTTTTATGGATATCTTTAAGAAATGGCTTTCTTCTTGCCACTCTTCCATAAAGGCCAGATTTGTGCAATATACGACTGATTGTTGTCCTATGGACAGAGTCTCCCACCTCAGCTGTAGATCTCTGCAGTTCATCCAGAGTGATCATGGCCCTCTTGGCTGCATCTCTGATCAGTCTTCTCCTTGTATGAGCTGAAAGTTTAGAGGGACGATCTTGGTAGATTTGCAGTGGTCTGACACTCCTTCCATTTCAATATTATCGCTTGCACAGTGCTCCTTGGGATGTTTAAAGCTTGGGAAATCTTTTTGTATCCAAATCCGGCTTTAAACTTCTTCACAACAGTATCTCGGACCTGCCTGGTGTGTTCCTTGTTCTTCATGATGCTCTCTGCGCTTTTAACGGACCTCTGAGACTATCACAGTGCAGGTGCATTTATATGGAGACTTGATTACACACAGGTGGATTGTATTTATCATCATTAGTCATTTAGGTCAACATTGGATCATTCAGAGATCCTCACTGAACTTCTGGAGAGAGTTTGCTGCACTGAAAGTAAAGGGGCTGAATAATTTTGCATGCCCAATTTTTCAGTTTTTGATTTGTTAAAAAAGTTTGAAATATCCAATAAATGTCGTTCCACTTCATGATTGTGTCCCACTTGTTGTTGATTCTTCACAAAAAATACAGTTTTATATCTTTGTTTGAAGCCTGAAATTTGGCAAAAGGTCGCAAAGTTCAAGGGGCCGAATACTTTCGCAAGGCACTGTACATGTAAACAGGAGTAATAGTGACCAGTAACAGGATAAATAGATAGATACTAATAGTTATATATGCATGTAAACAGGAGTAATAGTGACCAGTAACAGGATAAATAGATACTAATGTTAATATATACATGTAAACAGGAGTAATAGTGACCAGTAACAGGATAAATAGATACTAATTTTAATATATACATGTAGACAGGAGTAATAGTGACCAGTAACAGGATAAATAGATACTAATGTTAATATATACATGTAAACAGGAGTAATAGTGGCCAGTAGCAGGATGAATAGATACTAATGGTAATATATACATGTAAACAGGAGTAATAGTGACCAGTAACAGGATAAATAGATACTAATGGTAATATATACAGTGGGGCAAAAAAAGTATTTTGTCAGCCACCAATTGTGCAAGTTTTCCCACTTAAAAAGATGAGAGGCTTGTAATTTTCATCATAGGTACACTTCAACTATGACAGACAAAATTAGAAGAAAAATCCAGAAAATCACATTGTAGGATTTTTAATGAATTCATTTGCAAATTATATTGGAAAATAAGTATTTGGTCAATAACAAAAGTTTATCTCAATACTTTGTTATATACCCTTTGTTGGCAATGACAGAGGTCAAACGTTTTCTGTAAGTCTTCACAAGGTTTTCACACACTGTTGCTGGTATTTTGACCCATTCCTCCATGCAGATCTCCTCTAGAGCAGTGAAGTTTTGGGGCTGTTGCTGGGCAACACAGACTTTCAACTCCCTCCAAATATGTTCTATGGGGTTGAGATCTGGAGACTGGCTAGGCCACTCCAGGACCTTGAAATGCTTCTTACGAAGCTACTCCTTCATTGCCCGGGCGGTGTGTTTGGGATCATTGTCATGCTGAAAGACCCAGCCACGTTTCATCTTCAATGCCCTAGCTGATGGAAGGAGGTTTTCACTCAAAATCTCACGATACATGGTCCCATTCATTCTTTCCTTTACACGGATCAGTCGTCCTGGTCCCTTTGCAGAAAAACAGCCCCAAAGCATGATGTTTCCACCCCCATGCTTCACAGTAGGTATGGTGTTCTTTGGATGCAACTCAGCATTCTTTATCCTCCAAACACGACGAGTTGAGTTTTTACCAAAAAGTTAGACTTTGGTTTCATCTGACCATATGACATTCTCCCAATCTTCTTCTGGATCATCCAAATGCTCTCTAGCAAACTTCAGACGGGCCTGGAAATGTACTGGCTTAAGCAGGGGGACACGTCTGGCACTGCAGGATTTGAGTCCCTGGCGGCGTAGTGTGTTACTGATGGTAGGCTTTGTTACTTTGGTCCTAGCTCTCTGCAGGTCATTCACTAGGTCCCACCGTGTGGTTCTGGGATTTTTGCTCACCGTTCTTGTGATCATTTTGACCCCACAGGGTGAGATCTTGCGTGGAGCCCCAGATCGAGGGAGATTATCAGTGGTCTTGTATGTCTTCCATTTCCTAATAATTGCTCCCACTGTTGATTTCTTCAAACCAAGCTGCTTACCTATTGCAGATTCAGTCTTCCCAGCCTGGTGCAGGTCTACAATTTTGTTTCTGGTGTCCTTTGACAGCTCTTTGGTCTTGGCCATAGTGGAGTTTGGAGTGTGACTGAATGAGATTGTGGACAGGTGTCTTTTATACTGATAACAAGTTCAAACAGGTGCCATTAATACAGGTAACAAGTGGAGGACAGAGGAGCCTTTTTAAAGAAGAAGTTACAGGTCTGTGAGAGCCAGAAATCTTGCTTGTTTGCTTTGTAGGTGACCAAATACTTATTTTCCACCATAGTTTGCAAATAAATTCATTAAAAATCCTACAATGTGATTTTCTGGATTTTTTTTCCTCATTTTGTCTGTCATAGTTGAAGTGTACCTATGATGAAAATTACAGGCCTCATCTTTTTAAGTGGGAGAACTTGCACAATTGGTGGCTGACTAAATACTTTTTTGCCCCACTGTACATGTTAGCAGTAGTAATAGTGACCAGTAACAGGATAAATATATACTAGTGGTAATATATACATGTAAACAGGAGTAATAGTGACCAGTAGCAGGATAAATAGATACTAATGGTAATATATACATGTAAACAGGAGTAATAGTGACCAGTAACAGGATAAATCGATACTAATGGTAATATATACATGTAGACAGGAGTAATAGTGACCAGTAACAGGATAAATAGATACTAATGGTAATATATACATGTAAACAGGAGTAATAGTGACCAGTAACAGGATAAATATATATTAATGGTAATATATACATGTAAACAGGAGTAATAGTGACCAGTAACAGGATAAATAGATACTAATGGTAATGTATACATGTAAACAGGAGTAATAGTAACCAGTAGCAGGATAAATATATATTAATGGTAATATATACATGTAAACAGGAGTAATAGTGACCAGTAACAGGATAAATAGATATTAATGGTAATATATACATGTAAACAGGAGTAATAGTGACCAGTAACAGGATAAATAGATACTAATGGTAATGTATACATGTAGACAGGAGTAATAGTGACCAGTAACAGGATAAATAGATACTAATGGTAATATATATACATATATACATGTAGACAGGAGCAATAGTGACCAGTAACAGGATAAATAGATGATAATGGAAATCATTCATCAACGAACAGCAGTGTAATTGAGTAATTCATCTAATCAATAATAATTTTAGCAGCAGCGTAGGTTGTGTGGGTAGAGACCTGTGGAGCAGCAAAGAGTCAGGTAAACCGTATAGATCATCTGTGGGAGATGGAGAGCACTAGTTGGTAGCCATTTAACAGGCTTATGACCAGGGGATAGAAGCTGTTTTGGAGTCTGTTGATCTCAGCCTTGATGCACCAGTACTGCCTGCCGGACAGGAGCATGGAGAACAGTCCATGTCTCCGGTGGCTGGAGTCTTTGCCAATTCTTCAGGCCTTTCTCAGACACTTCGTAGTACGTACGTCCTGGACGGTGATGCGCTGGGTCGTCCGCACCACTTGGTTGCGGGCGGTGCAGTTGCCATACCAGATGATGATACAACCAGTCAGGATGCTCTCGCCATCTTCACAACTATGCTGGTGTGAGAGGACCATGTTAGGTCCTCAGTGATGTTGACACAGAGGAACTTGAAGCTCTCGCCACTGCGTCCCTGTCGATGTGGATAGGGGTGTGCAACAGGGGTTGGAACCAGTTCAGGGAACAGAACCGAAAGCCAAAAAATAACAATTTTAGAGGAACAGGATCAGAAACAAGAATGAAAGTAATCAATACTGTTCCGGAACAGAACCATTATAGTAAAAGCATGGAATCTGGTTAATAATGTTATTTTACATTCTGGGCATTGTTTTCTGTCCCACAAGAAACGCAACAAGGCCCCTATGCCAAAGCCCTCACTCTGTCACTCAGCTGAAAAGCTTTGCCAGTGTGTGTGTGTGATGTGTGTAGGCAACCTGCCACTCCCCCTCTGAAGCTTAGGCTACTGTAGCCTACTGATGTTACAAAGGTGATTCAGAAATTAGGGAGATATTTTAATTAGAGAAGAATGGATTAACTTTTTCAATGGTATAGTTGGTATCTTGTGCTCTACACTTGGTTGTCCATTGTGCATGTAAACAACTATAGCCTCTGCTGCCTAGGCTAAAACTAATATATCTTGCTCGCTCAATAGCAAGCTTCTCTATCCACGCTGATTGATGAAGTCATTTAATGTCCAGCTAATAGAAAAAAAAGTGGAACCGCCGAAACAAAAAAGAAGAATGGTTCTGTTCTGAATCAAATGATTGGAAAATAATTTGGGCTCCGCTCCAACCCCTGGTGTTCACCCCCCCCCCCCCCCCCCCCCCTCAACACCTTACCCTCACCACTTGCGGTCGGAGTCCAGGATCCAGTTGCAGAAGGAGGTGTTCAGTCCCAGGATCCTGAGATTAGTGACGAGCTGAGAGGGCACTATGGTGTTGAACGCTGAGCTGTAGCCGATGAACAGCATTCTCACATCTATTCCTCTTGTTCAGGTGGAGAGGGCAGCGTGGAGTGCAATTGCATTGTGGCGGTATGGTAATTGGAGTGTGTCTAGGATGATGGTGGTGATGTGTGCCATGAAAGCACTTCCTGATTACAGATGTGAGTGCTACAGGGCTGTAGTCATTGTGGCAGGTAGCCTTAGAGTTCTTTGAACAGGAATGATGGTGGTCAACCTGAGACGTGGGGATTACATTGACAGTGACAGTGAAGATGCCTGCCAGCTGGTCTGCGCATGCTGTGAGAACGCATCCTGGAATATGGTCTGGTCCTGTGGCTTTGCGAGTGTTGACCAGAGATGGTGAGCTCATCGACGCTATCGGCGGAGCCCCGAAACATATTCCAGTCAGTGCTAGCAAAGCAGTCCTGCAACAGCCTCTGATTTGGCGGAGCAATTCTCTACGGAGTGTGTCACGGATACTTCCTGTTTGAGCTTCTGTATGTAAACAAGAAGCAGGAGTATAGAGATATATTCTGATTTGCCAAAGGGGACAAGAGATGGCCTTGTATGCTTGCATTTGGGTTGTGTTACAGTGGTCTAAGACTTTATCGCCCCTAGTGGTGAAGGAGATGTGTTGATAAAAGTGTCTTAGTGAGGTGGATTTTAAAATCGCAAGCAACAAGAAAAGCAGTCTCGGTGTACATGGTTTCCAGAGTAGATGCGCGAAGAGGATGGCTGATGTTTTATATGCTCCTAACCAGCTGTGCTATTTTGTTAGTTTTTAGTGTTGTTTTTCACATATTTCTTTACTTATTTTGTACATAATGTTGCTGCTACCATCTCTTATGACCGAAAATCATTTCTGGACATCAGAAGAGAGATTACTCACCTCAAACTGGAAGAAGCTTTTTCATTTAACGAGTCTGACGAGAATGATATACTGCTTCCCGGGAACAGGCCCAAATCCCCGTGCTTTGCGTGAAGAAAAGCCTTCTGAGAATTCGTAGGCGAGCGAGTAAACTCCCACTGCCATCCGTTTTATTGGCTAATGTGCAACCATTGGAAAATAAAATGAATGAAGATTATGCTACCAAAGGGACATTAACAACTGTAATATCTTATGTTTCACTGAGTCGTGGCTGAACGACGACACGGATAATATAGAGCTGGCGGGATTTTCCATGCATCGGCAGAACAGAGAAACTACGTCTGGTAAGACGAAGGGTGTGGGTGTGTGTCTATTTGTCAATAACAGCTGGTGCGCGATGTCTAAAATTAAAGAAGTATCAATGTATTGCTCGCCTGAGGTAGAGTACCTTATGATAAGTTGTAGACCACACTATCTACCAAGAGAGTTCTCATCTATATTATTTGTAGCCGTCTATTTACCACGACAGACCGATGCTGGCACTAAGACCACACTCAATCAACTCTATAAGGCCATAAGCAAACAATAAAATGCTCATCCAGAAGCGACGCTCCAAGTGGCCGGAGACTTTAATGCAGGCAAACTTAAATCAGTTTTACCAAAATTTTACTAGCATGTCACATGTACAACCATAGGGGGAAAATGTTTACTCCACACACAGAGATGCATACAAAGCTCCCCCCCGACCTCCATTTGGCAAATCTGACCATAATTCTATCCTCCTGATTCCTGCTTACAAGCAAAAACTAAAGCAGGAAGTACCAGTGACTCGCTCAATATGGAAGTGGTCAGATGACGCAGATGCTACTCTACAGGACTGTTTTGCTAGCACAGACTGGAATATGTTCCGGGATTCATCCAATGGCATTGAGGCGTATACCACCTCAGTCAATAAGTGCATTGACGACGTCGTCCCCACAGTGACCGTATGTACATATCTGAACCAGAAGCCATGGATTACAAGCAACATCCACATCAAGCTAAAGGCTAGAGCTGCCACTTTCAAGGAGCGGGACACTAATCCGGACATTTATAAGAAATCCTGCTATGCCCTCAGACGGACCATCAAACAAGCAAAGTGTCAATACAGGATTAAGATTGAAAACTTTTACAGACTACAAAGGGAAACCCAGATGTGAGGTGCCCAGTGACGCGAGCCTACCAGACTAGCTAAATGCCTTTTATGCTCGCTTTGAGGCAAGCAACACTGAAGCATGCACGAGAGCACCAGCTGTTCTGGATGACTGTGTGACAACACTCTTGGTAGCCGATGTGAGCAAGACCTTTTAAACAGGTCAACATTCACAAAGCCGCAGGGCCAGACGGATTACCAGGACGTGTACACAAAGCATGCACAGACCTACTGGCAAGTGTCTTCTCTGACATTTTCAAGCTCTCCCTGACCGAGTCTGTAATACCTACATGTTTCAAGCAGACCACCATAGTCTGTGTGCCCAAGGAAGCAAAAGTAACCTGCCTAAATGATTACCACCCTGTAGCACTCACGTAGGTAGTCATGAAGTGCTTTGAAAGGCTGGTAATGGTTCACATCAACACCATCATCCCGGACACCCTAGACCCACTCCAATTCGTATACCGCCCCAGCAGATCCACAGATGATGCAATCACAATCGCACTCCACACTGCCCTTTCCCACCTGGATAAAAGGAACACCTATGTGAGAATGCTGTTCCTTGACTTCTGCTCAGTGTTCAACACCACAAAGCTCATCACTAAGCTTAGGACCCTGGGACTAAACACCTCCCTCTGCAACTGGATCCTGGACTTTCTGATGGGCCGCCCCCAGGTGGTAAGGGTAGGCAACAACACGTCTGCCACACTGATACTCAACACTGGGGCCCCTCAGCGGTGTGTGCTTAGTCCCCTCCTGTACTTCCTGCTCACCCACGACTGCATGGCCAGGCACGACACCAACACCATCATTAAGTTTGCTGACGACACAACAGTGGTAGGCCTGATCACTGACAACGATGAGACAGCCTATAGGGAGGAGGTCAGGGGACTGGCAGTGTGGTGCCAGGACAGCAACCTCTCCCTCAATGTGAGCAAGACAAAGGTGCTGATCGTTGACGACAGGAAAAGGTGGGCCGAACACTCGGGTCGAGAGTTTCAAGTTCCTTGGTGTCCACATCACCAACTAACTATCATGGTCCAAACATACCAAGACAGTTGTGAAGAGGGCACGACAATGCCTATTCCCCCTCAGGAGACTGAAAAGATTTGGCATGGGTCCCCAGATCTTCAAAAAGTTCAACAGATGCACCATAGAAAGCATCCTGACCAATTGCATCACTGCCTGGTACGACAACTGCTCGGCATCTGACCGTAAGGCGCTACAGAGGATAGTGCTTATAGCCCAGTACATCACCTGCCATCCAGGACCTATATCAGAGGGAATCCCATAAAATTGTCAGAGACTCCAGTCACCCAAGTCATTGATTGTTTTCTTTGCTACCACACGGCAAGCGGTACCGGAGCGCTAAGTCCAGAACCAAAAGGCCCCTTAACAGCTTCGACCCCCAAGCCATAAGACTGCTGAACAATTCATCAAATGGCCACCGAACTATTTACATTGCCCCCCCCCCCCCCTCCATTTGTTTTGTACACTGCTGCTACTCGCTGTTTATTATCTATGCATAGTCACCACCCCTACCTACATGTACAAATTACCTCAACTAACCTGTACCCCCCGCACACTGACTCGGTACTGGTACCCCCGCACACTGACTCGGTACTGGTACCCCCTGTACAGTTGGAGTCGGAAGTTTACATACACCTTAGCCAAAAACATTTAAACTCAGTTTTTCACAACTCCTGACATTTAATACGCGTAAAAATGCCCTGTCTTAGGTCAGTTAGGATCACCCCTTTATATAAAGAATGTGAGATGTCAGAATAATAGTAGAGAGTGTGATTTATTTCATCACATTCCCAGTGGGCCAGAAGTTTACATACACTCAATTAGTATTTGGTAGCATTGCCTTTAAATTGTTTAACATGGGTCAAACTTTTCGGGTAGCCTTCCACAAACTTCCCACAATAAGTTAGGTGAATTTTGTCCCATTTCTCCTGACAGAGCTGGTGTAACTGAGTCAGGTTTGTAGGCCTCCTTGCTTGCTTGCACAGGATTATTCAGTTCTGCCCACAAATGTTGTATAGGCTTGAGGTCAGGGCTTTGTGATGACCACTCCAATACCTTAAGCCATTTTGACACAAATTTGGAAGTATGCTTGTGGTCATTGTCCATTTGGAAGACCCATTTGCGACCAAGCTTTAACTTCCTGACTGATGTCTTGAGATGTTGCTTCAATATATCAACATTAATTTTCCTCCCTCATGATGGCATGTATTTTGTGAAGAGCACCAGTCCCTCCTGCAGCAAAGCACCCCCACAACATGATGCTGCCACCCCCGTGCTTCACGATTGGGATGGTGTTCTTCGGCTTGCAAGCATCCCCCTTTTTCCTCCAAACATAACGATGTTCATTATGGCCAAACACTTCTATTTTTGACATTTCTCAAAAAAGTACAGTCTTTGTCCGCATGTGCAGTTGCAAACTTTAGTCTGGCTTTTTTTATGGCGGTTTTAGAGCAGTGGCTTCTTCCTTGCTAAGCGGCCTTTCAAGTTATGTCGATGTAGATACTTTTGTACCTGTTTCCTCCAGCATCTTCACAAGGTCCTTTGCTGTTGTTCTGGGATTGATTTGCACTTTTCACACCAAAGTATGTTCATCTCTAGGAGACATAACACGTCTCCTTCCTGAGCGGTATGACGGCTGCGTGGTCCCATGGGGTTTATACTTGCGTACTGTTCTTTGTACAGATGAACGTGGAACCTTCAGGCATTTGGAAATTGCTCCCAAGGATGAACCAGACTTGTGGAGGTCTACACTTTTTCTTTTGAGGTCTTGGCTGATTTATTTAGATTTTCCCATGATGTCAAGCAATGAGGCAGAGTTTGAATGTAGGCCTTGAAATACATCCACAGGTACACCTCCGCTTGACTCAAATTATGTCAATTGGCCTATCAGAAGCTTCTAAAGCCATGACATAATTTTATGTATTTTTCCAAGCTGTTTAAAGGCACAGTCAACTTAGTGTATGTAAACTTCTGACCCACTGGAATTATGATACAGTGAATTATAAGTGAAATAATCTGTCTGTAAACAATTGTTGGAAAAATTACTTGTGTCATGCACAAAGTAGATGTCCTAACCGACTTGCCAAAACAATAGTTTGTTAACAAGACATTTGTGGAGTGGTTGAAAAACGAGTTTTAGTGGCTCCAACCTAAGTGTATGTAAACTTCCGACTTCAACTGTACATAGCCTCGTTATTGTTATTTTATTGTTACCTTTTATTATTGTTGACTTTAGTTTATTTGGTAAATATTTTCTTAACTCTTCTTGAACTGCACTGTTGGTTAAGGGCTTGCGTTTCACGGTAAGGTCTACACTGTTGGTTAAGGGCTTGCGTTTCACGGTAAGGTCTACACTGTTGGTTAAGGGCTTGCGTTTCACGGTAAGGTCTACACTGTTGGTTAAGGGCTTGCGTTTCACGGTAAGGTCTGCACTTGTTGTATTTGGCGCATGTAACAAATAATGTTTGATTTGATTCCTGCTCGTTCATAGCCTTGTACTTTTCATTAAGTGCCAGTTTGTTGTTGTTGTTGTTGTCCTGAGGTGGAACATATACAGCAGTCATGACAACAGATGAAGACTCTCTCGGGAGGTAGAAGGGTCGCCACTTGACCATCAGGTATTCCATCTGTTGTTGATGAAGAGTCATATTCTTCCCCCTCTGCAGTTCCCTGAATCCGATGTCCTAAATTGAAAATCCATTGAGGGTATCTTGTCCGAAAGCCATGTTTAAAAAATACTGAGAATATTGCAATTACGAGAGTCCCGTTGGTAGCAAATCGGCGATTGGAGGTCATTCAGCTTATTATCAAGTGACGAATAGAATGGAGGGAAGTGGTGGCCAGTTTTCCCTTCACCTTAATCTCAACAGGACTTCAATCTCTTGTCACTTTCTAACTTGCATTTCCTCTTGGGTAGGCCGAAGATTAGATCAGATGTAGATGAAAGTTGAAGCCGATCTGAGGTTCAAAAGTTTTTGAGGAAATGATAGCGGATACACGCCAAAATAATCACAAAATAGAAAAGTTGGGTCTCAAGACGGCAGCCATGAAGGATGGCGCCATCATAGAGAGAATGGTCCAACACTAAACTGCTCCCCTGGGGCGGCAGGGTAGCCTAGTGGTTAGAGCGTTGGACTAGTAACCGAAAGGTTGCAAGTTCGAATCCCCGAGCTGACAAGGTACAAATCTATCGTTCTGCCCTTGAACAGGCAGTTAACCCACTTTTCCTAGGCCGTCATTGAAAATAAGAATTTGTTCTTAACTGACTTGCCTGGTAAAATAAAGGTAAAATAAAAAAAAAATTAAAAAAAAATCCCCGTCTGAGAGCCAGAAACAGATGTTCCATTTTCCCCCATGTTCATTTTTCATGAATCATTCCCAAGCCAGCGGAATCTCTTTCTTTCTTTCTTTCTTTCTTTCTTTCTTTCTTTCTTTCTTTCTTTCTTTCTTTCTTTCTTTCTTTCTTTCTTTCTTTCTTTCTTTCTTTCTCTGTCTCTCCTGCTATGCTGGCTATTGCCTCAAGAGTGGAGATTACCCAGAACTCTGTGTTCTGTCACAAGTCCCAGAACTCTGCTGCAGTCATCATTACACAGATATCATGATCTCATCTTTAATTTATCTTTAGGTCACCTGTTGATGCTCCCTGAAGAAACCTACAACTCTACCAGACATAGACATAACACAGACTTTATCATTGTCTTTTATCCTGTGTCTGTCCAGGGCTGTATTTTATAGTACAACATGTGTTGACCTATATTACTATATAAAAGCACTGTGGCTCTTCATCCTCTGTTAGTGGGGCAGCTGCCAGACGTGGACACAGGGGTGGGGTGCTGGGTAGAGGTGGATGTTCCTCCCCTCTGGACAGGCCTGAGTTGTAATGGCAGAGTAAAGAGCTTAAAATGGCACGGGAAATTTACTTCCTGTCCCGCCATACACATATCTCATTACTTCCTGCTTTCCTCACATGGATCAGATGGCTGTCCCTGAAATCAGATCCCTGTTTCCCAGAGCCTTCATTTCCTCCTCTGTGTTCCCTCCTCCCTGCTCTTCCGCAGTGGCCTGATGGTTCAGATGAGGAAAGGGGAAGTTGTTTTCTGCCTTTACTTTCTATATAAACGAAAGGGATGTTTTTGATAACTTTGTCTCAACAATGCATCCTAGATTTTTAGTTTCTGTGTGGAAATCTATGTATGGTGTTTGAGTCTGGTGTGTGTGACCATCTGGTGTGTGTGAGACTGTGTCTGGTGTGTGTGACCATCTGGTGTGTGTGAGACTGTGTCTGTTGTGAGTCTGGTGTGTGTGTGAGACTGTGTCTGTTGTGTGAGTCTGGTGTGTGTGTGAGACTGTGTCTGTTGTGTGAGTCTGGTGTGTGTGTGAGACTGTGTCTGTTGTGTGAGTCTGGTGTGTGTGAGACTGTGTCTGTTGTGTGAGAGACTGTGTCTGTTGTGTGAGTCTGGTGTGTGAGACTGTGTCTGGTGTGTGAGTCTGGTGTGTGAGACTGTGTCTGGTGTGTGAGACTGTCTGGTGTGTATGAGTCTGGTGTGTGTCAGTCTGGTGTGTCAGTCTGTTGTGTGTGTGAGTCTGGTGTGTGAGACTGTGTCTGCTGTGTGAGTCTGGTGTGTGAGACTGTGTCTGGTGTGTGTGACTATCTGGTGTGTATGAGTCTGGTGTGTGTCAGTCTGGTGTGTGAGTCTGTTGTGTGTGTGAGACTGTGTCTGTTGGTGTGTGTGTCTGGTGTGTGTGAGACTGTGTCTGTTGTGTGTGTCTCGTGTGTCCATCAGGGTATGATGACGTCTGTGATGTCCTTTGTCCAGAATGTCTGACTGACGTTATTACCACACAAAGACGGTCTATTGTCAAGGTTCCCATTAGCCTGGCTACGACTGGGATCCCCCTAATGCTCTTTCCAGTGCTGCACATGCCTGATCCATGTGTTCATGTGACTCTGTGTATGGTGAGTGTGTATACCTCTTTGTGTGTGTGTGTGACTGGTGGAAATATGCCTAATGAAGCCAGATGGGGAGATGGGATGAGTGTATGATAAAAGAACAATCCCCCCATTCTGTTGTGTGTGTGTGTGTGTCCCCTCCCCCCCAAGGCATCGCCTCACTTCCTGTTGCACAGTCACAGGAAGCAGGAAGTCGGCTCAATCAGAAATGACCTTTAAATTTCAACCACATTATAACGCAGGTATTCTGCGGTCCGGATTGAATCTAGCCTCTAGGATCCCAGCGACGCTAGTCAAGAGGAAGCAATGAAAGATGGATTCTATATTATATCAATGTGATTCTATAGATATTTATCCATTACATAGGATTGTGTAACCTAGTATAAAATGTGTAGTGTATCCTAAAAGCTTAACATTCTCTCAATAATATAGAATGTTCTGTATAGCTCCATCGATTGCAATACATACTGTACATATTTACAACAAAAAAAATGTGTCTTCAGATAGGCTATGTATTACATAATGTGTATCCACGTTCACTTTGAGGACTGTCGGAGGAAGTTGTCACATTTCTACTGAGGCTGAGGAAACATTGTCATCTCGCTTTCATTCCCGTTTCCCCATCGCAGCGGACACTTCAAACGGGCGTGTGAGTTGAGGCTGCTGGGAGCAGAGGATTATGGGATAGCGTGGTGCTGATGAAGTCTGGTGGATCTGGGTCACAGATAAAAGCTGAGCAAACTGATGCAGAACTACTGCCACTTAAAAAACCCTGGCCAACAGAACAGACTGGAACACTGTGGCTGCCAGGACAACTTTACTAGTTGTTTAATGTGCTGTAATGCCTTAGTTGGGTATCTATAATCATGATACATGAATATGGTAGAATTTAAGTTGGATCCTAATTGTTGTTAGTGACTGTCTTGAATATTGTATCATTCTGCACTATTTTATTAACACAATTTATAAAGTTCCCTTAACTAAAATACATTTTTCCCATCTTACAAACCAAGCTGCTCGGTAGAAAAGACTCTAGACGGACAACGAGGGTTTAATGATTTCTGAACCTTTTATTTGAAACGTCAGTGTTCAAGGGAAAATAAAACGGCGATATAAATATTAGCATAACAAATAAGAGATTAGGGGGGGGGTTAAGAGTTTCATAAGAAAGATATCAGGCCACAGCACGGGAGAGGATTAATTCAGCAGTAGACGGACATACACATATATATCATATTTATAATCATTTGTTCATATGGACAGAGAGAGAGAGGCATTCCTGCACAAATGCGCGATATGAATCACAGAAAGAAAACGTAAAGAGGTTACAGAAGGATAGAAACATTTTTTTCAATATACTTTTTTTTGTTTGGTTTCTTTACAGGGTGGTAAAATGGAGAGAGTGAAAATGAACACAAAAAATGTGCGCAACACATCACAAGTTAACTAGTCTATGTGTGTCACTGTTTACTCATCGTCTAAAGTTAGCAACTTTATTTATTTACACTGAAGAGTTAGTTAGTTGGCCTTCATGGTGTTTAGTTACTACATTGCAACACAAACTGTAGAAGAACATTTCAGAGATCTTTTTTTCTCGCAGCGGTTTTCATATTTTTCTTGAAAAACAAATGCAACACATTCCAGTAGTAAGCCACGCCTTGTGGAGAGAGGACTTTTCACTTGAAAATGGTGGACGTGGTCCGTACTATACAAACAACTGGCTCATGCCACCGACAGGACCAGTGTTTATTTACAGTGGGGAAGAGCCTTCACTGGACCAGGGAGTGGAGGGCAGAGGCTTGAGGTTCGCTTTACCAGAGTGGATTTACACTGAGGGGATAGATACAGCGAGGAATGGAACTAGCGAACTCTGTCCCCGCTCCCTTCTTCTGAAGTGGTATCTCCTCTGTGACATGGAGAGATGCTTGGCTTGGCTCTGTCACCCTCTAACCTGGGTCAGTGTATTCGAGGAAGTTTAGGGGTGGACCTTGCCTATGTACATTCAGTGAGTAGAGCCAAGGTCGTTGCCCCCCTCCCAGTCAATCTAATGGTACCAACCCAGACGTCGCACCCCATCCCTTTCCACTCCCCCTTGAACCCTGCCTCCATGCTGCCTCTTCATGTGGTGGGAGCCTGACAGACGGACGGAAAAGTAAAGACTTCCTACTTATCTTCTAAACAACTCTTATGCTGCTGAGTCGTCAAAAAACATGTCTTATCACATCAAGAAATATAACTATCTGCACTTCAGGATACATAGCAAGGGGTGAACACTCAATCTGGAGCCTAGTGACCTAGGAAGTGTAACTTCTCAGCAATTTGTTGAAGATCTCTACTTGGGCTTTTTACCCTACAGCTCATCTCCTATGGTTGAAGTGGGATAGCCAGTGAGGGGAGGGGGCATACAGGGACAGCAGGTGGTCTCTATGCCCATCTATGGTGTTCTAAAAAAAGGGCAGTGCCTACTATGTCACCAAGCCAGCCAATAGGGATGATGATAGTACTATAACATGCCCCTCTGCCCTATCACTCTAATAGGGTTCACGCTAAGGTCATAAAAAACAACAAAATATTCTAATCTTACCATTTAACTAATGCTTACAAAATCATATTTATAATTTTTCGCTACCACGTCAGATAAATGCTACAAAGTGCATTTATCAACCAGTATTTTTCGGAGAGGAGTTAAGGTGGTCGTCCTCTTTGCAACGCTTAAGCAATGCATTGTTGAATCTTCTAGAAGGTCTGTGGTTTGAAGCTATAGGAACATGCAGAGGAGTAGAATACTCCCAGTGGACACGATACCCTTGTGTTCCAAAGAGCTGTGGTGTAGGATCCTATGAGGCTGATCCTATATAGCGGTGGAGGCTCGACGCTCACGTCAGGATTTTCATATTCAACTGAGTGCCGCACAGATTGGTTTTAGAACTGCTATATAGGAATCTATACTATAGTCATCTACTATAGTCAACACTGATCTACTTTCCAACTCAGGAAAATAAACAATTACAAATCCAACATGAAACATCTTAGGGAACATGGTTAAAATATCAACCTGTGAATACGTCACTGGGTGAACCTTGTTACCCCAGCAAGGTTTCTTACACTCAATCTGTTGTCTGAAGTGAATCCAAATTAATTGACCCCCCCCCCACCCCAACTCCAGTCTTCCTTACCAGGAAATACCATTAATACTTTGCTGTTGAGTAGAACAGAACACAGGCTTTCCAAAAACAACCGTTTCTATCTAGCCTTCAGAAAGAAAACAAAAACAACCGTTTCTAGCTAGCCTTCAGAAAGAAAACAAAAACAACCGTTTCTATCTAGCCTTCAGAAAGAAAACAAAAACAACCATTTCTAGCTAGCCTTCAGAAAGAAAACAAAAACAACCGTTTCTATCTAGCCTTCAGAAAGAAAACAAAAACAACCGTTTCTATCTAGCCTTCAGAAAGAAAACAAAAACAACCGTTTCCATCTAGCCTTCAGAAAGAAAACAAAAACAACCGTTTCTAGCTAGCCTTCAGAAAGAAAACAAAAACAACCGTTTCTAGCTAGCCTTCAGAAAGAAAACAAAAACAACCGTTTCTATCTAGCCTTCAGAAAGAAAACAAAAACAACCGTTTCCATCTAGCCTTCAGAAAGAAAACAAAAACAACCATTTCTATCTAGCCTTCAGAAAGAAAACTAAAACAACCGTTTCTAGCTAGCCTTCAGAAAGAAAACATAAATAAAATGTCCATGCAGTTTGCAAACCTTCAACCCTTTCCAGATTCAAGAGCCCAAAAACAAACATTCCCAAACCATCTCCATATTTTGTGTTATCATATGAGCGTGACCAATACAATTCCAACCATGGTTAGAGTAAACGCATTGTGTGGAAAAGTGGGGGTGAGCGAGGGTTCAATTCACAGGAGGTTGGTGGCACTTTAATTGGGGAGGACAGGCTTGTGGTAATGGCTGGAGAGGAATGGTATCAAACACATGGTTTCCATGTCTTTGATGCCATTCCATTCGCTCTGTTCCGGCCATTACGAGCATTCCTCCCCTCAGCAGCCTCCTGTGGTTAAATTTAATTTCTCATCGGGTTGTTCTCTTCTCATCGTATACTCCATATCTATCCATTCATCGTTCGTCCTTCCATCCATCCTACTTCTTCTCCTTCTTGGTGGACTTCTTCTTGGAGGCGGGGGTCTGGGCAGCCTTGGGGGGTTCAGGCTGAGCCGAGGCCTCGGAGGGCTGGGCCTGCAGGGCCTGTTGTTGGGCTGCCATTTGCTGCTGCATCAGCATCTGCTGTTGCTGCTGCTGCTGCTGCTGGGGGTTGGAGGTCAGGGTGGCCGTGCTGCCAGGGATGTAGACGTTCTGACGGTAGTCGGGCACGTGCTGCAGGGTGAACTGGGGACTGTAACGGGTGCTTAGACCCATGGTGCCTGGTCCCAGGGTGGCGGTCGCTTCGCTCACTTCTGGGGAGAAGAGGGGCAGAGCGGGGAGGAGGAGAGCAGAGAGGAGATAGAACATATTAACAAGATGTTCTGACACGGCAGAGATGACTTGTATAATACATTGATTGTTTCCATTTGTTAGGATTTCAATGATCACTTCTATATGTTGCTTGGTAAACGTGTGTGTTTATGCAAAGCTAATTGGACTGAAATTAAGTGAATCGAGAGAGACTAAAATAATAAAAGGCAGAGACCTTTTGTCAAGGTGGAGAAACTTGTGAATTCATGATGTGCATGTGTGTGTGTTCATTTCTGAATGTATGTGTGTGAGTGACCTAGCTGCTAGCTCATAATTCTCTCCCAGACCAGAGCTACAGGGACACACACACATCCCGACCCCGTTCCCTGCTCTCTGCCTCCACTACACGCACGCACGCTCACACACAAACGCAACCACACAAGCTAGTAGAATTAGACTACGGATAAAAGAAGCTGGGACAATAGCTGATTTGACATGGCTGTTTCTGCTACCCTAACTGACTGGGCTATCTGCTAACTGACTGGGCTATCTGCTAACTGACTGGGCTATCTCCTAAATTATTATTAATGCACTACCTAAAGCACCATCTGCCTTTGATAACATTCTAAACCCTCCGTTTCTAGTTGTTAATATGACTCGTCTGGTACCTCTGTTTCTAGTTGTTAATATGACTCGTCTGGTAGCCTCTGTTTCTAGTTGTTAATATGACTCGTCTGGTACCTCTATTTCTAGTTGTTAATATGACTCGTCTGGTAGCCTCTGTTTCTAGTTGTTAATATGACTCATCTGGTACTTCTGTTTCTAGTTGTTAATATGACTCGTCTGGTACCTCTGTTTCTAGTTGTTAATATGACTCGTCTGGTAGCCTCTGTTTCTAGTTGTTAATATGACTCGTCTGGTAGCCTCTGTTTCTAGTTGTTAATATGACCCGCCTGGTAGCCTCAGTTTCTAGTTAACATGACTCGTCTGCTAGCCTCCGTTTCTAGTTGTTAACATGACTCGTCTGGTAGCCTCTGTTTCTAGTTAACATGACTCATCTGCTAGCCTCCGTTTCTAGTTGTGAACATGACTCGTCTGGTAGCCTCCGTTTCTAGTTGTTAACATGACTCGTCTGGTAGCCTCCGTTTCTAGTTGTTAACATGACTCGTCTGCTAGCCTCCGTTTCTTGTTGTTAACATGACTCGTCTGCTAGCCTCTGTTTCTAGTTAACATGACTCGTCTGGTAGCCTCCGTTTCTAGTTAACATGACTCGTCTGGTAGCCTCCGTTTCTAGTTGTTAACATGACTCGTCTGGTAGCCTCCGTTTCTTGTTGTTAACATGACTCGTCTGGTAGCCTCTGTTTCTAGTTGTTAATATGACTCGTCTGGTAGCCTCAGTTTCTAGTTGTTAATATGACATGAGCCTCTGTTTATAGTTGTTAACATGACTCGTCTGGTAGCCTCCGTTTCTAGTTGTTAATATGACTCGTCTGGTAGCCTCCGTTTATAGTTGTTAATAGGACTCGTCTGGTAGCCTCCATTTCTAGTTAACATGACTCGTCTGGTAGCCTCTGTTTCTTGTTGTTAATAGGACTCGTCTGGTAGCCTCCATTTCTAGTTAACATGACTCGTCTGGTACCTCTGTTTCTAGTTGTTAATATGACTCGTCTGGTAGCCTCTGTTTCTAGTTGTTAATATGACTCGTCTGGTACCTCTATTTCTAGTTGTTAATATGACTCGTCTGGTAGCCTCTGTTTCTAGTTGTTAATATGACTCGTCTGGTACTTCTGTTTCTAGTTGTTAATATGACTCATCTGGTACTTCTGTTTCTAGTTGTTAATATGACTCGTCTGGTACCTCTGTTTCTAGTTGTTAATATGTTAGCCTCTGTTTCTAGTTGTTAATATGACTCGTCTGGTAGCCTCTGTTTCTAGTTGTTAATATGACCCGCCTGGTAGTTTTCTAGTTAACATGACTGACTCCGTCTGGTAGCCTCTGTTCTATAGTTGTTAACATGACTCGTGACCTCCTCCGTTTCTAGTTGTTAATGATGAGCCTCCGTTTCTGTTGTAGCCTCTGTTTCTGACTCGTCTGCTAGCCTCTGTTTCTAGTTAACATGACTCGTCTGGTAGCCTCCGTTTCTAGTTAACATGACTCGTCTGGTAGCCTCCGTTTCTAGTTAACATGACTCGTCTGCTAGCCTCAGTTTCTAGTTAACATGACTCGTCTGGTAGCCTCCGTTTCTAGTTGTTAACATGACTCGTCTGGTAGCCTCCGTTTCTTGTTGTTAACATGACTCGTCTGGTAGCCTCTGTTTCTAGTTGTTAATATGACTCGTCTGGTAGCCTCAGTTTCTAGTTGTTAATATGACTCGTCTGGTAGCCTCTGTTTATAGTTGTTAACATGACTCGTCTGGTAGCCTCCGTTTCTAGTTGTTAATATGACTCGTCTGGTAGCCTCCGTTTATAGTTGTTAATAGGACTCGTCTGGTAGCCTCCATTTCTAGTTAACATGACTCGTCTGGTAGCCTCTGTTTCTTGTTGTTAATAGGACTCGTCTGGTAGCCTCCATTTCTAGTTAACATGACTCGTCTGGTACCTCTGTTTCTAGTTGTTAATATGACTCGTCTGGTAGCTGTGTTTCTTGTTGTTAATATGACTCGTCTGGTACCTCTGTTTCTTGTTGTTAATATGACTCGTCTGGTAGCTGTGTTTCTTGTTGTTAATATGACTCGTCTGGTACCTCTGTTTCTTGTTGTTAATATGACTTGTCTGGGACCTCTGTTTCTTGTTGTTAATATGACTCGTCTGGTAGCTGTGTTTCTTGTTGTTAATATGACTCGTCTGGTAGCTGTGTTTCTTGTTGTTAATATGACTCGTCTGGTAGCTGTGCCCTGGCTCTGTCTGAACCTGCACAGAGAGTGTTTCCTCTTTCTCACTGTGATGACAGACACACTATCCAGCCAGAGTCATTCTATCATTCTCCTAATGGAACCCGTAAGATCACATCCGGGGTGTGTGAGCAGTGTCTTGGAGGGAGGGGTATATGTGTGTGCGTGGGAGGATTGATGTGTCAATGGTAGAAATAACAATGAAACAATGACAGAAGTCTATGTGCTAAGACTTCTTATTGAAGTTTGTCTGTCTGTCTCTCTGTACAATGGGTCATGGACATCTTTATCAATGAGTCTGGCTTCATGCCCTCTAACATAACAGGAACATGACCCCTCCCTCCCTTCCCCTGTACCCCACCACATTGAGGGAGAGAGGGGGATAAAAACAAATGAAGATGGGTGATGTGGTGATGGAAAGAGAGGGATAGAGAGAGTGGTAGAGGATTGGAATAAGGATGGAGAGATGGGATAGAGAGATGAATGGAGAAGTGTTGGACTCACCGTTGGCGGCGGCCATCAGGGCTTGGAGCTGCTCGGCCTCGGTGGGGGGGTTGGGCCAGGGTCCGGTTCCCATGGCCATTTCAGGGGGGCCTCCAGCCCTGCAAGGACAGAGAGAGAGAGAGGACACATAAGTCAACAACTGGCAGCCATTTTGGAACTCTAGTCTTTTGAGAGTGTTTTGTTGTGTTGCTGGTCCCTGGTGTGACGTTTGGTGGTTTATGATGTCAAGTCACAGCGTCTGATCATGAGTAGACACAGCCTGCGTGTACATCCGAAGATGATGTACAAACACACACACAGTCATGTGCACGCATGATCACACACTTCAGTACATCCTCACTCTCTCTAGCATGTCCACTAGCACAGCACCATGTAGTAAATCGGATGAAACCTTAATGGCAACACATTAAAAAGGAACAGCTGGCTAAACACAGACACACGCAGAGACACACACAGAGACACACAGAGAGACACACGCAGAGAGACACACGCAGAGAGACACGCAGAGACACACGCAGAGACACACACGCAGAGAGACACACGCAGAGAGACACACGCAGAGAGACACACGCAGAGAGACACACACAGAGACACACACACACACACGTTGAACATTTCCATATGGGCAATGTTGATCTTCAAAGGGTTGTTTTTTAGTCTGTAATCAGCATGTAGAGGAACAAAGGAAGGAGTAGACCTGCTCTCTAGAATGCTCACCTTCTTACACATACACGCGCACGTGCACACACACACATACACATGCACACACACACAAACAAACATTTAGGTCAAAAAGTTCTGCTAGTCCCGTCCTGTTTCACAAGACCTAACGGAGAAGGCCACTGATACTCTGCAGTTTGTTTTCTGGGTTCTTCAGTTCTGTATCTGACTGCCTGGGCTTTACAATGTCCCTGTTCTCCAACATTCCCTACCCTGCCATATCTCACAGAGTCCTATAGGCACGGGCATTTCCTCGAAGCAGTCGACTGATGGTTTTCACCCACACCAGTCTCTTCAGCAGCTGTTTGACGACCTAAATCAGTAGTTCATTAGCTCCAGGAGGTTGTGGGCAGTATTGGGGGTTACATAATCAGATTACTTTTTACAGTTACTTTGTCAAACAACGCTACGCGTGCGTTACTTTCAGAATCATATCTCTACGGGGTGCATGTTTCCGTGATCTGGTCTCCACTTGTTTCCTCATTTAGTTCTGGAGTGAACGGTAGTGCTGAGCAATTCCGTGACATTTTAGGTTATTTTTCGTTTTTTAAAACAACTAATTGACCGACGTCAATTCAATTATTTGAATTCCATTTTGTTCGTATCATTTTTTCTGTGAACTAAATGCACAGTTTCTTTAGAGATAAATCAGATCAAGTCTGAACTGGGCAACGTAGTTGGAAGTTGTAGTTTCCAATAGGCCAATATTCTACATAGTTTAGCACAGAAGACGTGGTAATTAACTACATGACCATAATCCATTGCGCGCCTACTACTGTGTGGGGCAGACATGGAGAGGGATAGAGAGCAGTTGCTTCACAAAGTATCTCTACCTAAAAATACATGATCTAAGTGATTGATAGTTGGTGTTCAGCACTCATAAAAGTATGCCTCATTTACTTTGAAATAAATCATATAAATAATAAATAATATACGTAATAAAGTAATCGAATAAAACTCATGTAACATACACAACAACTGAAGTATTTGATTAAAGTAACGTAATGTGAATAAATGATGGTGATAAGTAGTAATGGACAGTCACTACTATCATGGGACTTTTATTAATTGTTTCAGTCTGTGTTGTTACAGCATTCAACCCACATAATGCATAGTGCATTTCATGTTTGTTTTTTAAATAATCAAAATCGTACAGACCTTAAAAAGCACTAATCGCTCAGCACTAGCAAGCAAAGAAAGGACATTTGGAGAAAAGCCATGACAGCTGCTTTCCATAGAAATGTATAGAGGGCACTCCTCTGACCTCTGGCCATTGATCACTTCTGTGATATTTGTTTTGTTTTAATTGGATCCCCATTAGCTTTTTCTAGAAGCAGCAGCTACTCTTCCTGGGGTCCACAAGAAACACAAAACATGACAAGGAAAGTAAAACATAGAGGGCTTCCCCGTCTAGTGGCAAGTGTGCCCTCTATACATCTCTATAGGTCCGTGTACATGCAGTCTATAACCAGAATTGACGTCTCGGGAAAAAGATTTTGAATGAAAAGATAGGAAATCTGTACAGATGTTTGGCTTACAGTATATATGGCTAATTAAGCAGCCCATAGATAGTGCAGAACTTGTAGACTAGCACAGGGAAGCAGAGTCCCAGATGAAAGGAGGAACTAGTGATTAAACCTGAGTTAGAAAGTAGTCTGAGTGTGCGCGGTTCGCCTTGCTCCCTCCGACAGTCAAACAAACAATGAGATTTTAAAAAAAAAAAAATGAAACTAGCGTAAAGTAATATAGCTTTTTTTATGATTTTGTGTGGGACTCCATAGGGCGACGCACAAATGTAACAAGTAAATGTAATGTATTATTACTTTCCCAAGTAACTAATGACACCACTAGTTGTAGGTAAAGGCTGTGCCCCTGTTTGAAGCCCCAGGGAGGAAAGAGAATGGCACGCGAGGGGTTAAAAAGGTCTCAGGTCCAGCTTCCTGACTTATACGAGCAGCAGTAAAAATAAGATGAATGCGTGTTATGGACTGCAGTTTAAAAAAATAACTGAATGCCAATTAAAAAACCCATTGGACTAAAGTACATGGAGCAGGGGGAGTAGGATTTCGTTTATTATCTACTTCACTTGCTTTGGGAATGTTAACATATGTTTCCCATGCCAATAAAACCGTTACATATGAGAGCACTGGAGGCTGCTGAGGGGAGGACGGTTCATAATAATGGCTTGAACGGAGCCAATGGAATGGCATCAAACCATGTGAGGATAGAGATTGAGCATGTTTTTGTAAAAACAAGGGTGATCCAGCTTGCCAAAATGTTCTGCCAAATTTTTACCCACATTTCATTTTCTGCCAAAAAATGACTGATGTGCCAAAGCGTGAGACAGTCTTACATGTTTGACCACTGCCAGCATCTCAAATGAGAACCAGACAAGGTTAAAGTGGGGTCAGTGGAGGCAGCTGGGAGGCCATTTTGATTAGTTTCCTTTGGTGGATTGGAGAGATGAGGAGGCCTTGTTTGTCGCTAATTAGCCTCTCCTTGCTCTATCACTCCCTGCGGTCAGGACTATCTCTTCCTGTGGCTAGGATGATTACTATTCATGCTCAGAGGGATCATTCTCACTGGTCAGTAAGAGCTGCTACTGTAACCATGCATGAAATAACCCTCTTATCTATGAGGAGGCCTTCAAACTGCTTCCTCGACTCTACTGTCCAATTCAACTATGGGTTACTCCTGTCCAATCTGTCTGTCCAATCTGTCTGTCCAATCCTTCTACAGAGAAGTAGGCGTTATTCCTGTCCAATCCTTCTACAGAGAAGTAGGCGTTATTCCTGTCCTTCTTTACAAGGTCCTGTTCAACCCCCTTCTCAGCCAGCTGGGTTCCATCCATCATCACACAGTCGTTTCAAAACCCTCTTTTCTGGCCACCAGGGAAAGCGCAGAAGAACCCCCATAGAGTGTCAGTGTGTCTGGGGAAAGAAGCAAACTCAACACATCAAAGGAATCTCTATTTGGGATAAAACATATTTTACACCAAACTAAAAACAAGGACAACTATTCTTCAGAGATTTGAGACCACAGTCTTTGATTACACAACCACACCATGCGAAGTAAAACTCCACAAAATACAGACAGTGAAGAAACTCGAAGCATCCCACTACACACGAGGGAACCAATCAGAGATCCCCATCAAAGTCTCACTATCGCAGAGGGACCAACAGCCCAGCTCGGCACAGGCTAGTGAATTTGCGCCTTAGCAAAAGGATCAGGGATACCTACACACAACACTGCAGAGCACTACCTACCAAGCTGTGGCTACTCTCTGCCCTTAACAACTGGTGTCGGATCATTTTCCCTTACCTCAGCTCCACCATTACCCATTTACCAATGACTCAACAAAATCGATCCAGAACAGTTGTTAAGGGGATAAAGTGACCACACTGTATACTATACACATGTTGATACCTTATGCTTCGCTTCTGCGGCCATCTTATGTGATCACCATGGTAGTTGCAGGGACTGGAAACACAAGAGAAGTGTTGTGACTTCTATTTCCTCAGGATCTACAGGCTAGGGGAAGATCAGGCAATATCAACTCAGCGGCACTCCACTCTCCTGTGAAAAATGTAGCGCCTGTGACATCCATCTAACATTTCAAAGAGAAGCCAAGTTTTCCAAATGGACCACTTCCAATGTATCCACAACCACAGTGGCATCCAGCATGGACAGCTGTTGTGTCTTTGTTCCCTGCTAAAGCTGCCTTGTGTGTGTTGTGTACGTGCGTGCGTTTGTGTTGCGTGTCTGTACGTGCGTGTGTTGCGTTTGTGTGCGTTTATGTGTTGTGTTGTGTGCGTGCGGTTGTGTGTGTGTACGTGCATGCGTTGGGTTGTGTGTGTGCGTGCGTGGATGGGTGGGTGGGGTTGTGTGTGTGTGTGTGTGTGTGTGTGTGCGTGCGTGGGTGGGGTTGTGTGTGTGCGTGGGGTTGTGTGTGTGTGTATGTGCGTGCGTGGGGTTGTGTGTGTACGTGCGTGTGTGTGTGTGCGGGCGTGTGTGCGTGCATGTGTGTGTGCGTGCGTCTGTGTGTACGTGTGTGGGTTTGTGTGTGTGTGTGTGTGTGTGTGTACGTGCGTGGGTTTGTGTGTGTGTGTGTATGTGCGTGGGTTTGCGTGTGTGTGTGTGTACGTGTGTGGGTTTGCGTGTGTGTGTGTGTGTACTTGCGTGGGTTTGTGTGTGTGTGTGTACGTGCGTGGGTTTGTGTGTGTGTGTGTGTACGTGTGTGGGTTTGCGTGTGTGTGTGTACGTGCGTGGGTTTGTGTGTGCGTGTGTGTGTACTTGCGTGGGTTTGTGTGTGTGGGTTTGTGTGTGTGTGTGTGTGTGTGTGTGTACGTGCGTGGGTTTGCGTGTGTGTGTACGTGTGTGGGTTTGCGTGTGTGTGTGTGTACGTGCGTGGGTTTGTGTGTGCGCAAGAAAAGCAGGCTAGGAGAGGAGAGAGTTTCCTCTCCCAGATGGTTGATGATTTCAGATGAGGACGCATGGAATGTATTGTGTAATGTTCTGTTGTGGAACCTGCTGCAGCAATTTGGAACACAATGCGGCTGAATAAGCAATGAAGGGGCACACAGTCACACACAGTTACTCACACACAGTTACACACACACTGATTGGTGTCGGTAGATGCAATTCCCCAGCTACCGCTATGAAACAGCCAATCATTGATGTCAAACAGTAAATCACAAGTGGTCAATCAAATGCAATCACCCAGATGGAAACACAGCGATCAATGAGACACAATGTGGAGGTTAGAAATCTGTGCGCTTATGTTCTCCCCTCCCTGTCACTCTGGTCCCCTCCCTGTCACTCTGGTCCCCTCCCCCCTCACTCTGGTACCCTCCTCTCATGAGCAGTACTGAGTGATGGCACACAGGCTCTGAGCAGAGGGAAGGAGGGAGAGGAATGGAAGCCATTTTGTATGTGAGGGAGAGAACAGCCTGGAGACAGGCAGGAGAGACACTCGGGAAAGGGAGAAGAATCTGACTGTTCACTCAGAGGAATCAGAGCTCAGATGGAATCTCTCCGTTATCTTCAAAGTCTCTGTGCCTCAGTATCTTATGTCATCACCGCTGAGAACTGTATGTTCCTACTGCTTCCTCTCCTCACTCCCTTCACCCATCTCTCCATCTCTCTCGCTATCCATCGCTTTGTCTCCCCATCTCCAGGCCTCACTCTCTTGCTCTGCTCACTCCTCTGTTGCCCTCCTTCCCTCTGAAAGCCTCTGAGCAACAGCAAAGCTCAGTTACTCGTCATGAATACACAGTGTGTGTGTGAGATTCTCTCTCTCTCTCTCTATGTACTCACCCACTGGGTCCAGGTCTTTGTCCTTGGGTGAAGCGCCAGTCGGCGTTAGGAGGCTTTTGCTGTGAAGAAAACACAAAATCAAATATCTGTTTCTACATACCACCAACGGGACCATGGGACTGTGTGTCCGTCTGTCTGTCTTATGCATTACTGTTTGGGTCTCAGGCCATTCGGGCGTGTGTGTATGTGTGTGTACTCTTTTTGTCTGTAGTCAGGGGGTTGAATAAAGGGCATGCATCTTCCAGCCTACATGGGAGGCCATTTTGTTCTGAAATCCATGGAGCAGAAAATGTCAGTGAAGTGTACGGAGACACACACACAGAGACAGGGACACCGCTCCCAATTACAGTCACAAAACAAAATCGACTCAGGAACTAAAAGGATTTCACGGGATATGGACAGGATGTGTGTCATCCTTGTTGCATTACTGGTTATACCCTTAATACAGAGCTTCAAGCTTTACAAAGTCTCTACTAGCTTCAACAAGATGAAAGTCTTAGTTTATCAGATTCAGACAACACAAGATCACCATTGATGAGATATTCCCTCAAATTTATTCACAATAGGTGACAACATCTAAAACGTGTTGTGGCTGATTCACAGTGATAAGGACTCTATATAGCCAGTATATAGACAAGTTAACTGGTTTTGGCTGATTCACAGTGATAAGGACTCTATATAGACAAGTTAACTGGTTTTGGCTGATTCACAGTGATAAGGACTCCATATAGCCAGTATATAGACAAGTTAACTGGTTTTGGCTGATTCACAGTGATAAGGACTCTATATAGCCTGTATAGAGCTAAGTTAACGTGTTGTGGCTGATTCACAGTGATAAGGACTCTATATAGCCTGTATAGAGCTAAGTTAACGTGTTGTGGCTGATTCACAGTGATAAGGACTCTATATAGCCTGTATAGAGCTAAGTTAACGTGTTGTGGCTGATTCACAGTGATAAGGACTCTATATAGCCTGTATAGAGCTAAGTTAACGTGTTGTGGCTGATTCACAGTGATAAGGACTCTATATAGCCTGTATAGAGCTAAGTTAACGTGTTGTGGCTGATTCACAGTAATAAGGACTCTATAGAGCTAAGTTAACGTGTTGTGGCTGATTCACAGTGATAAGGACTCTATAGAGCTAAGTTAACGTGTTGTGGCTGATTCACAGTGATAAGGACTCTATATAGCCTGTATAGAGCTAAGTTAACGTGTTGTGGCTGATTCACAGTGATAAGGACTCAATATAGCCTGTATAGAGCTAAGTTAACGTGTTGTGGCTGATTCACAGTGATAAGGACTCTATATAGCCTGTATAGAGCTAAGTTAACGTGTTGTGGCTGATTCCCACCTATTTTCTCTTTCCCTCTACCTATTTTCCCTCTTTCTCTCACTCTCTATTTTCCCTCTCCCTCCTTTCCCCTCTCTCTCTCTCCCTATTTTCCTTCCCTCTCCCTATTTTCCTTCTCTCCCCCTCCTTTCCCCCTCTTTCTCTCTCCCCATTTCCCCTCTCTTTCTCTCCCTATTTTCCTTCTCTCTCCCTCCTTTCCCCCTCTCTCTCTCCCCCATTTTCCCTCTCTCTCTCCCTATTTTCTCTCTCCCCCTATTTTCCCTCTCTCCCCCTATTTTCCCTCTCTCCCCCTATTTCCCTTTCTCTCTCTCTCTCCATTTTCTCTCTTTCTCTATTTTTTCTCTCTCCCTATTTTCCCCTCTCTCTTTCTCCCCATTTCCCCCTCCCCATTTCCCCCTCTCTCTCCCTATAGTTTTTTTTCTCTCCCTATTTCCCTCTCTCTCTATTTTCTCTCTCTCCCTCCCTATTTCCCTCTCTCCTCCCTATTTTCCCTTGCTCTCCCTATTTTCCCTCTCTCGCTCTCCCTATTTCCCTCTCTCTCTGTCCCTATTTTCCCTCTCTCTCCTCTAGCTATTTTCTCCATCCCTCCCTCTCTCTCTCCCTCTCTCTCCCTCTCCCTCTCTCTCTCTATCCCCGCCCTCTCTCTCTCCCTATTTTCAATCTCTCTCCTTATTTTCCCTATCTCCCTATTTTCTCTCCCTATTTCCCCTCTTTCTCTCTCTACCTATTTCCCCTCTTTCTCTCTCTACATATTTTCTCTCTACCTATTTTCCCTCTCTCTACATATTTTCTCTCTCTACCTATTTTCCCTCTTTCTCTCTACATATTTTCTCTCTCTACCTATTTTCCCTCTTTCTCTCGCTACATATTTTCTCTCTCTACCTATTTTCCCTCTTTCTCTCGCTACATATTTTCTCTCTCTACCTCTACATTGTTTTCTCTCTCTCTACCTATTTTCCCTCTTTCTCTCGCTACATATTTTCTCTCTCTCCCTATTTTCCATCTCTCTCTCTCGCGCATGTTGGGCATGGAGGCAGTAATTAGACCGTTGGCTCTGTTCCAGACTCTGTCTCCTAATCAACACAGGAGGAGAAAACAGGAGAGAAGAGAAAGGCTCCCCAGAGAGAAGCCAGCACTGCTGCCACAGAATTATCAACACAACTGTTCTACCACACTGAGACACAGAGACGGAAGAAAGAGAGAGGAGGAGGGAGGTAGAGACAGGGGTAGAGCAACACACTATCACATTTCAATAACACCTTCCCCACAAACACAGAATTTACAAGCCGCACCAAAATGCCCCACTGATTAAATATCAGTCTACCCAAGGGTCTCGTAACACAATGATACACATCGCTCACATCTGTATGCAAATTCTATCCTGTCAAGGATCCTTTAAATGTATACTTATATTGATAAGAGACTGTCAATTAAACCAAACAGGAATACCCTGGTCTCTGAACTATGAATATGCTTCTAAATAAGACAATCATGACAGGGAGGGAAGAAAGGTGTGTAATCTAATCTTCTCCACTCATGTAGTGGGTATTTTGTTTCAAACGGAGAGACAGACGCACAGAAGGATATTTCCCCATTTCTCTCTCTGCTGGTTTTGGCGGCAGTTGTCATGGCAGTAAGGGAGAAAAGAGAAAACGTGTTTCCTCATCTGAAAATGAACGAGGGGCCCAACATTCCAGCAGTGTGACGCTCACTGCCGACAAAACCATTCCCAGAGGTCATTCCCAGGTCTCGCCACAGGCATGTAGAATACGGGCAAACAGATTCTGGGCTGGCGTTCCATACAGGGACACTATGTAGTGTTACTGTACTGAGGTGAGTTCACACATTTGAAGGGTCAAGTGACATTAGCAAGAGCACAACAGCTCACGTTCATTTCTATCTCTTTCTGGTTGTATGTAACGTAATAAATGTGTACTAACTTTCTGCCCCTAAAACCCAACACATAATAGGTCAAATAGGGACCGGTGCTCCAGAAAGCTGATCCAGAGTCAGTTAAAGGCAGAACCAAGAAAGTGACCAGAGAGGATCAAATCCACTAGACTCCCTCAGTGAGAAGTTCTGCCGGCTCTGAGGCCAGATAGGGATTAGAGTTCTCCTGTTCTGATCCATAGAGACTTGTCAGAATTATAGCTCCTAGCACACAGTTACCACAGGAGTTAGAACCGTAGGTAGAGAACCTACTGCCTTACAGCCTGTTCATGTCCGTAGGATTCTGTGGATGAAAACAGTCAGTATAGAGGTTTAAAATCATTGAGGATTTATCTGATGTGGAGAAGGATAATCACAATGAGGGGTGGCTCTGGATTCAAGTGGGAAGAGACACTAATCGCTGAACATGAACGTCTGGTCTCCATCTGTCTGTCTGTCGGTCTGTCGGTCGGTCGAACCAGAAAAGACTGGCCAGAATCTGATGAATAGAAGAGATTCACAGCAGGCTTCTCTGCCGAAACACACACACACACCCTCCATTGGCATGGTTATCACACAGGCTGGACCCACCTGGTGCTTTGTGCTGTGAGGAAGTTACCGTTTTCAAACACACACCAAAACAGACACACACACACCCAAAGCTCTTTACATCTACAGAACTGTGGCTAGACTGCACCTGGTGCTCTGTCTGAACGTGGAGGTCCCTCCAACAGTAAATAGTCAAATAATATACAATACCAGACAAAAGTTTGGACACACCTACTCATTCCAGGGTATTTTTTAATTTGGACTATTTTCTACATTGTAGAATAATAGTGAAAACATAAATACTATGACATTTTTGACTGGTACTGTACATAGGCCATTTAACAGATGTGTCATGTGTGCATCAATTTGACATAAGTGGTGGTCCCGGGAACCGAACCCACTACCCTGGTGTTACAAGCTCTACCAACTGAGCTTCACAAACCCCCACACTCCCGCATAATATTATCCTAGTATTCACAATACATGCTTTTAGGTTCCATTGTCCACTAAGCCATTCTGATGACGACACTAGAGGAAAAACAGATTATTATGAATCTTAAAGCTCTAGCTGGACCCTAGTGACAGAGTCAACCATGTTGGAACCACCAGGAGGCTACGACCAGGGCAGGAGACATGAAAGGAAGACTGTTGATGAGCTTTATTCAGATGCACTGGACCACACTGAGACACAGTCACACAGGATATGAGTCAGGGACAGAGTCAGTGAGCAATGCAGGCCTGTTGGTGGCACGTGCTGCTTCTTCATCCGTGAAACACACAGTATTTACCAACCACTCCATACCTAGTCACTCCACGTGACTACACGAACACAGCTACATACTGTAGTGTCAACATGAGCGCATACACACACCCTGAATGTGGTACTTTACTCCTTGTACACAACCCCACTCCAACAGTTCCAAACACAAAGAACCTTTGATGAGGAGCAACACACTCCTATTGAAACGAGAGGAGATACGGGGACACTGAGGAGTCACTCTCTCTGTCACAATGGGACATTGGGAACTTAGGGCCAGCACTGCTGCTGTAGGGCTTGGAACACCTGACTATACGCTGTTCACACACACAATGATTGTGCACCCTCTGTGGCCTTGGCCCAGAGTGGGCACAAGTCCATCTGTCACTGGGGCACACGTGCGTAAAGCCATCCCTTGCTCTCTTTCTCTCCCTTAATCCTTCTCTCCTTCCCTCATCCTTCTCTCCTTCGTCACTGTTCTACACATGTCACTGGAGCATGGAGACAGATGTTACCCTGACAACAGCGGAGACAGAGAGATTCAGAGAGAGAGAGAGAGAGAGAGAGAGAGAGTAAAATCTGATGACAAGGTAAACAACCTGCTACTTCTGAGAGAAACAGCTGCTGTGTAACTCACTAGAGAAACAGCTGCTGTGTAACCCACCAAAGAAACGTCAGCTGTGTAACCCACCAGAGAAATGTCAGCTGTGTAACCCACCAGAGAAACAGCTGCTGTGTTACTCACCAGAGAAACAGCTGCTGTGTAACTCACCAGAGAAACGTAGGCTGTGTAACTCACCAGAGAAACAGCTGCTGTGTAACCCACCAGAGAAACGTCAGCTGTGTAACCCACCAGAGAAACAGCTGCTGTGTTACTCACCAGAGAAACAGCTGCTGTGTAACTCACCAGAGAAACGTAGGCTGTGTAACTCACCAGAGAAACAGCTGCTGTGTAACCCACCAGAGAAACGTAAGCTGTGTAACCCACCAGAGAAACATAAGCTATGTAACCCACCAGAGAAACAGCTGCTGTGTAACTCACCAGAGAAACAGCTGCTGTGTAACCCAACAGAGAAACAGCTGTTGTGTAACTCACCAGAGAAACGTAGGCTGTGTAACCCACCAGAGAAACAGCTGCTGTGTAACCCACCAGAGAGACAGCTGCTGTGTAACTCACCAGAGAAATGTAAACAGTGTAACTCACCAGAGAAACAGCTGCTGTGTAACCCACCAGAGAAATGTCAGCTGTGTAACTCACCTGAGAAAAGTAGGCTGTGTAACCCAACAGAGAAACAGCTGTTGTGTAACTCACCAGAGAAACGTAGGCTGTGTAACCCACCAGAGAAACAACTGCTGTGTAACCCACCAGAGAAACAGCTGCTGTGTAACCCACCAGAGAAACATAGGCCATGCAACGCACCAGAGAAACAGCTGCTGTGTAACCCACCAGAGAAACGTAAGCTGTGTAACCCACCAGAGAAACATAGGCTATGTAACCCACCAGAGAGACAGCTGCTGTGTAACTCAACAGAGAAATGTAAACAGTGTAACTCACCAGAGAAACAGCTGCTGTGTAACTCACCAGAGAAATGTAAGCAGTGTAACTCACCAGAGAATCACCTGCTGTGTAACTAACCAGAGAAACAGCTGCTGTGTAACCCACCAGAGAAACAGCTGCTGTGTAACTCACCAGAGAAACGGCTTTGTGTAACTCACCAGAGAAACGGCTGCTGTGTAACCCACCAGAGAAATGTAAGCAGTGTAACTCACCAGAGAATCACCTGCTGTGTAACTCACCAGAGAAACGTAGGCTGTGTAACTCACCAGAGAAACAGCTGCTGTGTAACCCACCAGAGAAACAGCTGCTGTGTAACCCACCAGAGAAACAGCTGCTGTGTAATCCACCAGAGAAACAGCTGCTGTGTAACCCACCAGAGAAACATAAGCTATGTAACTCCCCAGAGAAACATAAGCTGTGTAACCCACCAGAGAAACATAAGCTGTGTAACCCACCAGAGAAACATAAGCTGTGTAACCCACCAGAGAAACGTAAACTGTGTAACCCACCAGAGAAACGTAAGCTGTGTAACCCACCAGAGAAACATAAGCTATGTAACCCACCAGAGAAATAGCTGCTGTGTAACCCACCAGAGAAACAGCTGCTGTGTAACCCACCAGAGAAATGTCAGCTGTGTAACTCACCTGAGAAAAGTAGGCTGTGTAACCCAACAGAGAAACAGCTGCTTTGTAACCCACCAGAGAAACAGCTGCTGTGTAACCCACCAGAGAAACAACTGCTGTGTAACCCACCAGAGAAACAGCTGCTGTGTAACCCAGCAGAGAAACAGCTGCTGTGTAACCCAGCAGAGAAACAACTGCTGTGTAACCCACCAGAGAAACAGCTGCTGTGTAACCCACCAGAGAAACATAGGCCATGCAACGCACCAGAGAAACAGCTGCTGTGTAACCCACCAGACAAACGTAAGCTGTGTAACCCACCAGAGAAACATAGGCTGTGTAACCCACCAGAGAAACAGCTGCTGTGTAACTCACCAGAGAAATGTAAGGAGTGTAACTCACCAGAGAATCACCTGCTGTGTAACTCACCAGAGAAACAGCTGCTGTGAAACCCACCAGAGAAACAGCTGCTGTGTAACTCACCAGAGAAACGGCTGCTGTGTAACTCACCAGAGAAACGGCTGCTGTGTAACCCACCAGAGAAATGTAAGCAGTATAACTCACCAGAGAATCACCTGCTGTGTAACTCACCAGAGAAACAGCTGCTGTGTAACCCACCACAGAAACAGCTGCTGTGTAACTCACCAGAAAAACAGCTGCTGTGTAACCCACCAGAGAAACAGCTGCTGTGTAACCCACCAGAGAAACAGCTGCTGTGTAACCCACCAGAGAAACAACTGCTGTGTAACCCACCAGAGAAACAGCTGCTGTGTAACCCAGCAGAGAAACAACTGCTGTGTAACCCACCAGAGAAACAGCTGCTGTGTAACCCACCAGAGAAACATAGGCCATGCAACCCACCAGAGAAACAGCTGCTTTGTAACCCACCAGAGAAACGTAAGCTGTGTAACCCACCAGAGAAACATAGGCTGTGTAACCCACCAGAGAGACAGCTGCTGTGTAACTCACCAGAGAAATGTAAGCAGTGTAACTCACCAGAGAAACACCTGCTGTGTAACTCAGAGAAACGGCTGCTGTGTAACCCACAGCGGAAACAGCTGCTGTGTAACCCAGCAGAGAAACAGCTGCTGTGTAACCCAGCAGAGAAACAGCTGCTGTGTAACCCACCAGAGAAACAGCTGCTGTGTAACCCAGCAGAGAAACAGCTGCTGTGTAACCCAGCAGAGAGACAGCTGCTGTGTAACCCACAAGAGAAACATAAGCTGTGTAACCCACAAGAGAAACATAAGCTATGTAACCCACCAGAGAAACAGCTGCTGTGTAACCCACCAGAGAAACATAAGCTATGTAACTCACCAGAGAAACATAAGCTGTGTAACCCACCAGAGAAACAGCTGCTGTGTAACCCACCAGAGAAACATAAGCTGTGTAACTCACCAGAGAAACATAAGCTGTGTAACCCACCAGAGAAACAGCTGCTGTGTAACCCACCAGAGAAACATAAGCTATGTAACCCACCAGAGAAACAGCTGCTGTGTAACTCACCAGAGAAACGTAGGCTGTGTAACCCACCAGAGAAACAGCTGCTGTGTAACCCACCAGAGAAACAGCTGCTGTGTAACCCACCACAGAAACAGCTGCTGTGTAACTCACCAGAAAAACAGCTGCTGTGTAACCCACCAGAGAAACAGCTGCTGTGTAACCCACCAGAGAAACAGCTGCTGTGTAACCCACCAGAGAAACAACTGCTGTGTAACCCACCAGAGAAACAGCTGCTGTGTAACCCAGCAGAGAAACAACTGCTGTGTAACCCACCAGAGAAACAGCTGCTGTGTAACCCACCAGAGAAACATAGGCCATGCAACCCACCAGAGAAACAGCTGCTTTGTAACCCACCAGAGAAACGTAAGCTGTGTAACCCACCAGAGAGACAGCTGTGTGTAACTCACCAGAGAAATGTAAGCAGTGTAACTCACCAGAGAAACACCTGCTGTGTAACTCAGAGAAACGGCTGCTGTGTAACCCACAGCGGAAACAGCTGCTGTGTAACCCAGCAGAGAAACAGCTGCTGTGTAACCCAGCAGAGAAACAGCTGCTGTGTAACCCACCAGAGAAACAGCTGCTGTGTAACCCACCAGAGAAACAGCTGCTGTGTAACCCACCAGAGAAACAGCTGCTGTGTAATCCACCAGAGAAACAGCTGCTGTGTAACCCACCAGAGAAACATAAGCTATGTAACTCCCCAGAGAAACATAAGCTGTGTAACCCACCAGAGAAACATAAGCTGTGTAACCCACCAGAGAAACATAAGCTGTGTAACCCACCAGAGAAACGTAAGCTGTGTAACCCACCAGAGAAACATAAGCTACGTAACGCACCAGAGAAACAGCTGCTGTGTAACTCAGAGAAACAGCTGCTGTGTAACCCACCAGAGAAATGTCAGCTGTGTAACTCACCTGAGAAAAGTAGGCTGTGTAACCCAACAGAGAAACAGCTGTTGTGTAACTCACCAGAGAAACGTAGGCTGTGTGACCCACCATAGAAACAGCTGCTGTGTAACCCACCAGAGAAACAGCTGCTTTGTAACCCACCAGAGAAACAGCTGCTGTGTAACCCACCAGAGAAAGAACTGCTGTGTAACCCACCAGAGAAACAGCTGCTGTGTAACCCAGCAGAGAAACAACTGCTGTGTAACCCACCAGAGAAACAGCTGCTGTGTAACCCACCAGAGAAACATAGGCCATGCAACGCACCAGAGAAACAGCTGCTGTGTAACCCACCAGACAAACGTAAGCTGTGTAACCCACCAGAGAAACAGCTGCTGTGTAACTCACCAGAGAAATGTAAGGAGTGTAACTCACCAGAGAATCACCTGCTGTGTAACTCACCAGAGAAACAGCTGCTGTGTAACCCACCAGAGAAACAGCTGCTGTGTAACTCACCAGAGAAACGGCTGCTGTGTAACTCACCAGAGAAACGGCTGCTGTGTAACCCACCAGAGAAATGTAAGCAGTATAACTCACCAGAGAATCACCTGCTGTGTAACTGACCAGAGAAACAGCTGCTGTGTAACCCACCACTGAAACAGCTGCTGTGTAACCCACCAGAGAAACAGCTGCTGTGTAACCCAGCAGAGAAACAACTGCTGTGTAACCCACCAGAGAAACAGCTGCTGTGTAACCCACCAGAGAAACATAGGCCATGCAACCCACCAGAGAAACAGCTGCTTTGTAACCCACCAGAGAAACGTAAGCTGTGTAACCCACCAGAGAGACAGCTGCTGTGTAACTCACCAGAGAAATGTAAGCAGTGTAACTCACCAGAGAAACACCTGCTGTGTAACTCAGAGAAACGGCTGCTGTGTAACCCACAGCGGAAACAGCTGCTGTGTAACCCAGCAGAGAAACAGCTGCTGTGTAACCCAGCAGAGAAACAGCTGCTGTGTAACCCACCAGAGAAACAGCTGCTGTGTAACCCACCAGAGAAACAGCTGCTGTGTAACCCACCAGAGAAACAGCTGCTGTGTAATCCACCAGAGAAACAGCTGCTGTGTAACCCACCAGAGAAACATAAGCTATGTAACTCCCCAGAGAAACATAAGCTGTGTAACCCACCAGAGAAACATAAGCTGTGTAACCCACCAGAGAAACATAAGCTGTGTAACCCACCAGAGAAACGTAAGCTGTGTAACCCACCAGAGAAACATAAGCTATGTAACGCACCAGAGAAACAGCTGCTGTGTAACTCAGAGAAACAGCTGCTGTGTAACCCACCAGAGAAATGTCAGCTGTGTAACTCACTGAGAAAAGTAGGCTGTGTAACCCAACAGAGAAACAGCTGTTGTGTAACTCACCAGAGAAACGTAGGCTGTGTAACCCACCATAGAAACAGCTGCTGTGTAACCCACCAGAGAAACAGCTGCTTTGTAACCCACCAGAGAAACAGCTGCTGTGTAACCCACCAGAGAAAGAACTGCTGTGTAACCCACCAGAGAAACAGCTGCTGTGTAACCCAGCAGAGAAACAACTGCTGTGTAACCCACCAGAGAAACAGCTGCTGTGTAACCCACCAGAGAAACATAGGCCATGCAACGCACCAGAGAAACAGCTGCTGTGTAACCCACCAGACAAACGTAAGCTGTGTAACCCACCAGAGAAACAGCTGCTGTGTAACTCACCAGAGAAATGTAAGGAGTGTAACTCACCAGAGAATCACCTGCTGTGTAACTCACCAGAGAAACAGCTGCTGTGTAACCCACCAGAGAAACAGCTGCTGTGTAACTCACCAGAGAAACGGCTGCTGTGTAACTCACCAGAGAAACGGCTGCTGTGTAACCCACCAGAGAAATGTAAGCAGTATAACTCACCAGAGAATCACCTGCTGTGTAACTGACCAGAGAAACAGCTGCTGTGTAACCCACCACTGAAACAGCTGCTGTGTAACCCACCAGAGAAACAGCTGCTGTGTAACCCAGCAGAGAAACAACTGCTGTGTAACCCACCAGAGAAACAGCTGCTGTGTAACCCACCAGAGAAACATAGGCCATGCAACCCACCAGAGAAACAGCTGCTTTTTAACCCACCAGAGAAACGTAAGCTGTGTAACCCACCAGAGAGACAGCTGCTGTGTAACTCACCAGAGAAATGTAAGCAGTGTAACTCACCAGAGAAACACCTGCTGTGTAACCCACAGCGGAAACAGCTGCTGTGTAACCCAGCAGAGAAACAGCTGCTGTGTAACCCAGCAGAGAAACAGCTGCTGTGTAACCCAGCAGAGAAACAGCTGCTGTGTAACCCAGCAGAGAAACAGCTGCTGTGTAACCCACCAGAGAAACAGCTGCTGTGTAACCCACCAGAGAAACATAAGCTATGTAACTCACCAGAGAAACATAAGCTGTGTAACCCACCAGAGAAACAGCTGCTGTGTAACCCACCAGAGAAACATAAGCTGTGTAACTCACCAGAGAAACATAAGCTGTGTAACCCACCAGAGAAACAGCTGCTGTGTAACTAAGCTATGTAACACCAGAGAAACAGCTGCTGTGTAGAGAAACGTAGGCTGTGTAACCCACCAGAGAAACAGCTGCTGTGTAACCCACCAGAGAAACAGCTGCTGTGTAACCCACCACAGAAACAGCTGCTGTGTAACTCACCAGAAAAACAGCTGCTGTGTAACCCACCAGAGAAACAGCTGCTGTGTAACCCACCAGAGAAACAGCTGCTGTGTAACCCACCAGAGAAACAACTGCTGTGTAACCCACCAGAGAAACAGCTGCTGTGTAACCCAGCAGAGAAACAACTGCTGTGTAACCCACCAGAGAAACATAGGCTGTGTAACCCACCAGAGAGACAGCTGCTGTGTAACTCACCAGAGAAATGTAAGCAGTGTAACTCACCAGAGAAACACCTGCTGTGTAACTCAGAGAAACGGCTGCTGTGTAACCCACAGCGGAAACAGCTGCTGTGTAACCCAGCAGAGAAACAGCTGCTGTGTAACCCAGCAGAGAAACAGCTGCTGTGTAACCCACCAGAGAAACAGCTGCTGTGTAACCCACCAGAGAAACAGCTGCTGTGTAACCCACCAGAGAAACAGCTGCTATGTAATCCACCAGAGAAACAGCTGCTGTGTAACCCACCAGAGAAACATAAGCTATGTAACTCCCCAGAGAAACATAAGCTGTGTAACCCACCAGAGAAACATAAGCTGTGTAACCCACCAGAGAAACATAAGCTGTGTAACCCACCAGAGAAACGTAAACTGTGTAACCCACCAGAGAAACGTAAGCTGTGTAACCCACCAGAGAAACATAAGCTATGTAACCCACCAGAGAAACAGCTGCTGTGTAACTCAGAGAAACAGCTGCTGTGTAACCCACCAGAGAAATGTCAGCTGTGTAACTCACCTGAGAAAAGTAGGCTGTGTAACCCAACAGAGAAACAGCTGTTGTGTAACTCACCAGAGAAACGTAGGCTGTGTAACCCACCAGAGAAACAGCTGCTGTGTAACCCACCAGAGAAACAGCTGCTTTGTAACCCACCAGAGAAACAGCTGCTGTGTAACCCACCAGAGAAACAACTGCTGTGTAACCCAGCAGAGAAACAGCTGCTGTGTAACCCACCAGAGAAACAGCTGCTGTGTTACCCACCAGAGAAACATAGGCCATGCAACGCACCAGAGAAACAGCTGCTGTGTAACCCACCAGACAAACGTAAGCTGTGTAACCCACCAGAGAAACATAGGCTGTGTAACCCACCAGAGAAACAGCTGCTGTGTAACTCACCAGAGAAATGTAAGGAGTGTAACTCACCAGAGAATCACCTGCTGTGTAACTCACCAGAGAAACAGCTGCTGTGTAACCCACCAGAGAAACAGCTGCTGTGTAACTCACCAGAGAAACGGCTGCTGTGTAACTCACCAGAGAAACGGCTGCTGTGTAACCCACCAGAGAAATGTAAGCAGTATAACTCACCAGAGAATCACCTGCTGTGTAACTCACCAGAGAAACAGCTGCTGTGTAACCCACCAGAGAAACAGCTGCTGTGTAACCCACCAGAGAAACAGCTGCTGTGTAACCCACCAGAGAAACAGCTGCTGTGTAACCCACCAGAGAAACAGCTGCTGTGTAACTCACCAGAAAAACAGCTGCTGTGTAACCCACCACAGAAACAGCTGCTGTGTAACTCACCAGAAAAACAGCTGCTGTGTAACCCACCAGAGAAACAGCCGCTGTGTAACCCACCAGAGAAACATAGGCCATGCAACCCACCAGAGAAACAGCTGCTTTGTAACCCACCAGAGAAACGTAAGCTGTGTAACCCACCAGAGAAACATAGGCTGTGTAACCCACCAGAGAGACAGCTGCTGTGTAACTCACCAGAGAAATGTAAGCAGTGTAACTCACCAGAGAAACACCTGCTGTGTAACTCAGAGAAACGGCTGCTGTCTAACCCACAGCGGAAACAGCTGCTGTGTAACCCAGCAGAGAAACAGCTGCTGTGTAACCCAGCAGAGAAACAGCTGCTGTGTAACCCAGCAGAGAAACAGCTGCTGTGTAACCCAGCAGAGAGACAGCTGCTGTGTAACCCACAAGAGAAACATAAGCTGTGTAACCCACAAGAGAAACATAAGCTATGTAACCCACCAGAGAAACAGCTGCTGTGTAACCCACCAGAGAAACATAAGCTATGTAACTCACCAGAGAAACAGCTGCTGTGTAACCCACCAGAGAAACATAAGCTATGTAACTCCCCAGAGAAACATAAGCTGTGTAACTCACCAGAGAAACATAAGCTGTGTAACCCACCAGAGAAACAGCTGCTGTGTAACCCCCCAGAGAAACATAAGCTATGTAACCCACCAGAGAAACAGCTGCTGTGTAACTCACCAGAGAAACGTAGGCTGTGTAACCCACCAGAGAAACAGCTGCTGTGTAACCCACCAGAGAAACAGCTGCTGTGTAACCCACCACAGAAACAGCTGCTGTGTAACTCACTAGAAAAACAGCTGCTGTGTAACCCACCAGAGAAACAGCTGCTGTGTAACCCACCAGAGAAACAGCTGCTGTGTAACCCACCAGAGAAACAACTGCTGTGTAACCCACCAGAGAAACAGCTGCTGTGTAACCCAGCAGAGAAACAACTGCTGTGTAACCCACCAGAGAAACATAGGCCATGCAACCCACCAGAGAAACAGCTGCTTTGTAACCCACCAGAGAAACGTAAGCTGTGTAACCCACCAGAGAAACATAGGCTGTGTAACCCACCAGAGAGACAGCTGCTGTGTAACTCACCAGAGAAATGTAAACAGTGTAACTCACCAGAGAAACAGCTGCTGTGTAACCCACCAGAGAAATGTCAGCTGTGTAACTCACCTGAGAAAAGTAGGCTGTGTAACCCAACAGAGAAACAGCTGTTGTGTAACTCACCAGAGAAACGTAGGCTGTGTAACCCACCAGAGAAACAACTGCTATGTAACCCACCAGAGAAACAGCTGCTGTGTAACTCACCAGAGAAACAGCTGCTGTGTAACCCAACAGAGAAACAGCTGTTGTGTAACTCACCAGAGAAACGTAGGCTGTGTAACCCACCAGAGAAACAGCTGCTGTGTAACCCACCAGAGAGACAGCTGCTGTGTAACTCACCAGAGAAATGTAAACAGTGTAACTCACCAGAGAAACAGCTGCTGTGTAACCCACCAGAGAAATGTCAGCTGTGTAACTCACCTGAGAAAAGTAGGCTGTGTAACCCAACAGAGAAACAGCTGTTGTGTAACTCACCAGAGAAACGTAGGCTGTGTAACCCACCAGAGAAACAACTGCTGTGTAACCCACCAGAGAAACAGCTGCTGTGTAACCCACCAGAGAAACATAGGCCATGCAACGCACCAGAGAAACAGCTGCTGTGTAACCCACCAGAGAAACGTAAGCTGTGTAACCCACCAGAGAAACATAGGCTATGTAACCCACCAGAGAGACAGCTGCTGTGTAACTCAACAGAGAAATGTAAACAGTGTAACTCACCAGAGAAACAGCTGCTGTGTAACTCACCAGAGAAATGTAAGCAGTGTAACTCACCAGAGAATCACCTGCTGTGTAACTAACCAGAGAAACAGCTGCTGTGTAACCCACCAGAGAAACAGCTGCTGTGTAACTCACCAGAGAAACGGCTTTGTGTAACTCACCAGAGAAACGGCTGCTGTGTAACCCACCAGAGAAATGTAAGCAGTGTAACTCACCAGAGAATCACCTGCTGTGTAACTCACCAGAGAAACGTCAGCTGTGTAACCCACCAGAGAAACAGCTGCTGTGTTACTCACCAGAGAAACAGCTGCTGTGTAACTCACCAGAGAAACGTAGGCTGTGTAACTCACCAGAGAAACAGCTGCTGTGTAACCCACCAGAGAAACAGCTGCTGTGTAACCCACCAGAGAAACAGCTGCTGTGTAATCCACCAGAGAAACAGCTGCTGTGTAACCCACCAGAGAAACATAAGCTATGTAACTCCCCAGAGAAACATAAGCTGTGTAACCCACCAGAGAAACATAAGCTGTGTAACCCACCAGAGAAACATAAGCTGTGTAACCCACCAGAGAAACGTAAACTGTGTAACCCACCAGAGAAACGTAAGCTGTGTAACCCACCAGAGAAACATAAGCTATGTAACCCACCAGAGAAATAGCTGCTGTGTAACCCACCAGAGAAACAGCTGCTGTGTAACCCACCAGAGAAATGTCAGCTGTGTAACTCACCTGAGAAAAGTAGGCTGTGTAACCCAACAGAGAAACAGCTGTTGTGTAACTCACCAGAGAAACGTAGGCTGTGTAACCCACCAGAGAAACAGCTGCTGTGTAACCCACCAGAGAAACAGCTGCTTTGTAACCCACCAGAGAAACAGCTGCTGTGTAACCCACCAGAGAAACAACTGCTGTGTAACCCACCAGAGAAACAGCTGCTGTGTAACCCAGCAGAGAAACAGCTGCTGTGTAACCCAGCAGAGAAACAACTGCTGTGTAACCCACCAGAGAAACAGCTGCTGTGTAACCCACCAGAGAAACATAGGCCATGCAACGCACCAGAGAAACAGCTGCTGTGTAACCCACCAGACAAACGTAAGCTGTGTAACCCACCAGAGAAACATAGGCTGTGTAACCCACCAGAGAAACAGCTGCTGTGTAACTCACCAGAGAAATGTAAGGAGTGTAACTCACCAGAGAATCACCTGCTGTGTAACTCACCAGAGAAACAGCTGCTGTGAAACCCACCAGAGAAACAGCTGCTGTGTAACTCACCAGAGAAACGGCTGCTGTGTAACTCACCAGAGAAACGGCTGCTGTGTAACCCACCAGAGAAATGTAAGCAGTATAACTCACCAGAGAATCACCTGCTGTGTAACTCACCAGAGAAACAGCTGCTGTGTAACCCACCACAGAAACAGCTGCTGTGTAACTCACCAGAAAAACAGCTGCTGTGTAACCCACCAGAGAAACAGCTGCTGTGTAACCCACCAGAGAAACAGCTGCTGTGTAACCCACCAGAGAAACAACTGCTGTGTAACCCACCAGAGAAACAGCTGCTGTGTAACCCAGCAGAGAAACAACTGCTGTGTAACCCACCAGAGAAACAGCTGCTGTGTAACCCACCAGAGAAACATAGGCCATGCAACCCACCAGAGAAACAGCTGCTTTGTAACCCACCAGAGAAACGTAAGCTGTGTAACCCACCAGAGAAACATAGGCTGTGTAACCCACCAGAGAGACAGCTGCTGTGTAACTCACCAGAGAAATGTAAGCAGTGTAACTCACCAGAGAAACACCTGCTGTGTAACTCAGAGAAACGGCTGCTGTGTAACCCACAGCGGAAACAGCTGCTGTGTAACCCAGCAGAGAAACAGCTGCTGTGTAACCCACCAGAGAAACAGCTGCTGTGTAACCCAGCAGAGAAACAGCTGCTGTGTAACCCAGCAGAGAGACAGCTGCTGTGTAACCCACAAGAGAAACATAAGCTGTGTAACCCACAAGAGAAACATAAGCTATGTAACCCACCAGAGAAACAGCTGCTGTGTAACCCACCAGAGAAACATAAGCTATGTAACTCACCAGAGAAACATAAGCTGTGTAACCCACCAGAGAAACAGCTGCTGTGTAACCCACCAGAGAAACATAAGCTGTGTAACTCACCAGAGAAACATAAGCTGTGTAACCCACCAGAGAAACAGCTGCTGTGTAACCCACCAGAGAAACATAAGCTATGTAACCCACCAGAGAAACAGCTGCTGTGTAACTCACCAGAGAAACGTAGGCTGTGTAACCCACCAGAGAAACAGCTGCTGTGTAACCCACCAGAGAAACAGCTGCTGTGTAACCCACCACAGAAACAGCTGCTGTGTAACTCACCAGAAAAACAGCTGCTGTGTAACCCACCAGAGAAACAGCTGCTGTGTAACCCACCAGAGAAACAGCTGCTGTGTAACCCACCAGAGAAACAACTGCTGTGTAACCCAGCAGAGAAACAGCTGCTGTGTAACCCAGCAGAGAAACAACTGCTGTGTAACCCACCAGAGAAACAGCTGCTGTGTAACCCACCAGAGAAACATAGGCCATGCAACCCACCAGAGAAACAGCTGCTTTGTAACCCACCAGAGAAACGTAAGCTGTGTAACCCACCAGAGAGACAGCTGTGTAACTCACCAGAGAAATGTAAGCAGTGTAACTCACCAGAGAAACACCTGCTGTGTAACTCAGAGAAACGGCTGCTGTGTAACCCACAGCGGAAACAGCTGCTGTGTAACCCAGCAGAGAAACAGCTGCTGTGTAACCCAGCAGAGAAACAGCTGCTGTGTAACCCACCAGAGAAACAGCTGCTGTGTAACCCACCAGAGAAACAGCTGCTGTGTAACCCACCAGAGAAACAGCTGCTGTGTAATCCACCAGAGAAACAGCTGCTGTGTAACCCACCAGAGAAACATAAGCTATGTAACTCCCCAGAGAAACATAAGCTGTGTAACCCACCAGAGAAACATAAGCTGTGTAACCCACCAGAGAAACATAAGCTGTGTAACCCACCAGAGAAACGTAAGCTGTGTAACCCACCAGAGAAACATAAGCTATGTAACGCACCAGAGAAACAGCTGCTGTGTAACTCAGAGAAACAGCTGCTGTGTAACCCACCAGAGAAATGTCAGCTGTGTAACTCACCTGAGAAAAGTAGGCTGTGTAACCCAACAGAGAAACAGCTGTTGTGTAACTCACCAGAGAAACGTAGGCTGTGTAACCCACCATAGAAACAGCTGCTGTGTAACCCACCAGAGAAACAGCTGCTTTGTAACCCACCAGAGAAACAGCTGCTGTGTAACCCACCAGAGAAAGAACTGCTGTGTAACCCACCAGAGAAACAGCTGCTGTGTAACCCAGCAGAGAAACAACTGCTGTGTAACCCACCAGAGAAACAGCTGCTGTGTAACCCACCAGAGAAACATAGGCCATGCAACGCACCAGAGAAACAGCTGCTGTGTAACCCACCAGACAAACGTAAGCTGTGTAACCCACCAGAGAAACAGCTGCTGTGTAACTCACCAGAGAAATGTAAGGAGTGTAACTCACCAGAGAATCACCTGCTGTGTAACTCACCAGAGAAACAGCTGCTGTGTAACCCACCAGAGAAACAGCTGCTGTGTAACTCACCAGAGAAACGGCTGCTGTGTAACTCACCAGAGAAACGGCTGCTGTGTAACCCACCAGAGAAATGTAAGCAGTATAACTCACCAGAGAATCACCTGCTGTGTAACTGACCAGAGAAACAGCTGCTGTGTAACCCACCACTGAAACATAAGCTATGTAACTCCCCAGAGAAACATAAGCTGTGTAACCCACCAGAGAAACATAAGCTGTGTAACCCACCAGAGAAACATAAGCTGTGTAACCCACCAGAGAAACGTAAGCTGTGTAACCCACCAGAGAAACATAAGCTATGTAACGCACCAGAGAAACAGCTGCTGTGTAACTCAGAGAAACAGCTGCTGTGTAACCCACCAGAGAAATGTCAGCTGTGTAACTCACCTGAGAAAAGTAGGCTGTGTAACCCAACAGAGAAACAGCTGTTGTGTAACTCACCAGAGAAACGTAGGCTGTGTAACCCACCATAGAAACAGCTGCTGTGTAACCCACCAGAGAAACAGCTGCTTTGTAACCCACCAGAGAAACAGCTGCTGTAACCCACCAGAGAAAGAACTGCTGTGTAACCCACCAGAGAAACAGCTGCTGTGTAACCCAGCAGAGAAACAACTGCTGTGTAACCCACCAGAGAAACAGCTGCTGTGTAACCCACCAGAGAAACATAGGCCATGCAACGCACCAGAGAAACAGCTGCTGTGTAACCCACCAGACAAACGTAAGCTGTGTAACCCACCAGAGAAACAGCTGCTGTGTAACTCACCAGAGAAATGTAAGGAGTGTAACTCACCAGAGAATCACCTGCTGTGTAACTCACCAGAGAAACAGCTGCTGTGTAACCCACCAGAGAAACAGCTGCTGTGTAACTCACCAGAGAAACGGCTGCTGTGTAACTCACCAGAGAAACGGCTGCTGTGTAACCCACCAGAGAAATGTAAGCAGTATAACTCACCAGAGAATCACCTGCTGTGTAACTGACCAGAGAAACAGCTGCTGTGTAACCCACCACTGAAACAGCTGCTGTGTAACCCACCAGAGAAACAGCTGCTGTGTAACCCAGCAGAGAAACAACTGCTGTGTAACCCACCAGAGAAACAGCTGCTGTGTAACCCACCAGAGAAACATAGGCCATGCAACCCACCAGAGAAACAGCTGCTTTTTAACCCACCAGAGAAACGTAAGCTGTGTAACCCACCAGAGAGACAGCTGCTGTGTAACTCACCAGAGAAACACCTGCTGTGTAACCCACAGCGGAAACAGCTGCTGTGTAACCCAGCAGAGAAACAGCTGCTGTGTAACCCAGCAGAGAAACAGCTGCTGTGTAACCCAGCAGAGAAACAGCTGCTGTGTAACCCAGCAGAGAAACAGCTGCTGTGTAACCCACCAGAGAAACAGCTGCTGTGTAACCCACCAGAGAAACATAAGCTATGTAACTCACCAGAGAAACATAAGCTGTGTAACCCACCAGAGAAACAGCTGCTGTGTAACCCACCAGAGAAACATAAGCTGTGTAACTCACCAGAGAAACATAAGCTGTGTAACCCACCAGAGAAACAGCTGCTGTGTAACCCACCAGAGAAACATAAGCTATGTAACCCACCAGAGAAACAGCTGCTGTGTAACTCACCAGAGAAACGTAGGCTGTGTAACCCACCAGAGAAACAGCTGCTGTGTAACCCACCAGAGAAACAGCTGCTGTGTAACCCACCACAGAAACAGCTGCTGTGTAACTCACCAGAAAAACAGCTGCTGTGTAACCCACCAGAGAAACAGCTGCTGTGTAACCCACCAGAGAAACAGCTGCTGTGTAACCCACCAGAGAAACAGCTGCTATGTAATCCACCAGAGAAACAGCTGCTGTGTAACCCACCAGAGAAACATAAGCTATGTAACTCCCCAGAGAAACATAAGCTGTGTAACCCACCAGAGAAACATAAGCTGTGTAACCCACCAGAGAAACATAAGCTGTGTAACCCACCAGAGAAACGTAAACTGTGTAACCCACCAGAGAAACGTAAGCTGTGTAACCCACCAGAGAAACATAAGCTATGTAACCCACCAGAGAAACAGCTGCTGTGTAACTCAGAGAAACAGCTGCTGTGTAACCCACCAGAGAAATGTCAGCTGTGTAACTCACCTGAGAAAAGTAGGCTGTGTAACCCAACAGAGAAACAGCTGTTGTGTAACTCACCAGAGAAACGTAGGCTGTGTAACCCACCAGAGAAACAGCTGCTGTAACCCACCAGAGAAACAGCTGCTTTGTAACCCACCAGAGAAACAGCTGCTGTGTAACCCACCAGAGAAACAACTGCTGTGTAACCCAGCAGAGAAACAGCTGCTGTGTAACCCACCAGAGAAACAGCTGCTGTGTAACCCACCAGAGAAACATAGGCCATGCAACGCACCAGAGAAACAGCTGCTGTGTAACCCACCAGACAAACGTAAGCTGTGTAACCCACCAGAGAAACATAGGCTGTGTAACCCACCAGAGAAACAGCTGCTGTGTAACTCACCAGAGAAATGTGAGTGTAACTCACCAGAGAATCACCTGCTGTGTAACTCACCAGAGAAACAGCTGCTGTGTAACCCACCAGAGAAACAGCTGCTGTGTAACTCACTAGAAAAACAGCTGCTGTGTAACCCACCAGAGAAACAGCTGCTGTGTAACCCACCAGAGAAACAGCTGCTGTGTAACCCACCAGAGAAACAACTGCTGTGTAACCCACCAGAGAAACAGCTGCTGTGTAACCCAGCAGAGAAACAACTGCTGTGTAACCCACCAGAGAAACATAGGCCATGCAACCCACCAGAGAAACAGCTGCTTTGTAACCCACCAGAGAAACGTAAGCTGTGTAACCCACCAGAGAAACATAGGCTGTGTAACCCACCAGAGAGACAGCTGCTGTGTAACTCACCAGAGAAATGTAAGCAGTGTAACTCACCAGAGAAACACCTGCTGTGTAACTCAGAGAAACGGCTGCTGTGTAACCCACAGCGGAAACAGCTGCTGTGTAACCCAGCAGAGAAACAGCTGCTGTGTAACCCAGCAGAGAAACAGCTGCTGTGTAACCCAGCAGAGAGACAGCTGCTGTGTAACCCATAAGAGAAACATAAGCTATGTAACCCACCAGAGAAACAGCTGCTGTGTAACCCACCAGAGAAACATAAGCTGTGTAACCCACCAGAGAAACAGCTGTTGTGTAACTCACCAGAGAAACGTAGGCTGTGTAACCCACCAGAGAAACAGCTGCTGTGTAACCCACCAGAGAAACAGCTGCTGTGTAACCCACCAGAGAAACAGCTGCTGTGTAACCCACCAGAGAAACATAAGCTATGTAACCCACCAGAGAAACAGCTGTTGTGTAACTCACCAGAGAAACGTAGGCTGTGTAACCCACCAGAGAAACAGCTGCTGTGTAACCCACCAGAGAAACAGCTGCTGTGTAACCCACCAGAGAAACAGCTGCTTTGTAACCCACCAGAGAAACAGCTGCTGTGTAACCCAGCAGAGAAACAGCTGCTGTGTAACCCAGCAGAGAAACAACTGGTGTGTAACCCACCAGAGAAACAGCTGCTGTGTAACCCACCAGAGAAACATAGGCCATGCAACGCACCAGAGAAACAGCTGCTGTGTAACCCACCAGACAAACGTAAGCTGTGTAACCCACCAGAGAAACATAGGCTGTGTAACCCACCAGAGAAACAGCTGCTGTGTAACTCACCAGAGAAATGTAAGGAGTGTAACTCACCAGAGAATCACCTGCTGTGTAACTCACCAGAGAAACAGCTGCTGTGTAACCCACCAGAGAAACAGCTGGAGTGTAACTCACCAGAGAAACGGCTGCTGTGTAACTCACCAGAGAAACGGCTGCTGTGTAACCCACCAGAGAAATGTAAGCAGTATAACTCACCAGAGAGTCACCTGCTGTGTAACTCACCAGAGAAACAGCTGCTGTGTAACCCACCAGAGAAACAGCTGCTGTGTAACCCACCAGAGAAACAGCTGCTGTGTAACCCACCAGAGAAACAGCTGCTGTGTAACCCACCAGAGAAACAGCTGCTGTGTAACTCACCAGAAAAACAGCTGCTGTGTAACCCACCACAGAAACAGCTGCTGTGTAACCCACCAGAGAAACATAGGCCATGCAACCCACCAGAGAAACAGCTGCTTTGTAACCCACCAGAGAAACGTAAGCTGTGTAACCCACCAGAGAAACATAGGCTGTGTAACCCACCAGAGAGACAGCTGTGTAACTCACCAGAGAAATGTAAGCAGTGTAACTCACCAGAGAAACAGCTGCTGTGTAACCCACCAGAGAAACAGCTGCTGTGTAACCCACCAGAGAAACAGCTGCTGTGTAACCCACCAGAGAAACAGCTGCTGTGTAACCCACCAGAGAAACAGCTGCTGTGTAACTCACCAGAAAACAGCTGCTGTGTAACCCACCAGAGAAACAGCTGCTGTGTAACTCACCAGAGAAACATAGGCCATGCAACCCACCAGAGAAACAGCTGCTGTGTAACCCAGCAGAGAAACAGCTGCTGTGTAACCCAGCAGAGAAACAGCTGCTGTGTAACCCAGCAGAGAGACAGCTGCTGTGTAACCCACAAGAGAAACATAAGCTGTGTAACCCACAAGAGAAACATAAGCTATGTAACCCACCAGAGAAACAGCTGCTGTGTAACCCACCAGAGAAACATAAGCTATGTAACTCACCAGAGAAACAGCTGCTGTGTAACCCACCAGAGAAACATAAGCTATGTAACTCCCCAGAGAAACATAAGCTGTGTAACTCACCAGAGAAACATAAGCTGTGTAACCCACCAGAGAAACAGCTGCTGTGTAACCCCAGAGAAACATAAGCTATGTAACCCACCAGAGAAACAGCTGCTGTGTAACCCACCAGAGAAACAGCTGCTGTGTAACCCACCAGAGAAACAACTGCTGTGTAACCCACCAGAGAAACAGCTGCTGTGTAACCCACCAGAGAAACAGCTGCTGTGTAACCCACCAGAGAAACAACTGCTGTGTAACCCACCAGAGAAACAGCTGCTGTGTAACCCAGCAGAGAAACAACTGCTGTGTAACCCACCAGAGAAACAGCTGCTGTGTAACCCACCAGAGAAACATAGGCCATGCAACCCACCAGAGAAACAGCTGCTTTGTAACCCACCAGAGAAACGTAAGCTGTGTAACCCACCAGAGAAACATAGGCTGTGTAACCCACCAGAGAGACAGCTGCTGTGTAACGCACCAGAGAAATGTAAGCAGTGTAACTCACCAGAGAAACACCTGCTGTGTAACTCAGAGAAACGGCTGCTGTGTAACCCACAGCGGAAACAGCTGCTGTGTAACCCAGCAGAGAAACAGCTGCTGTGTAACCCAGCAGAGAGACAGCTGCTGTGTAACCCACAAGAGAAACATAAGCTATGTAACTCACCAGAGAAACATAAGCTGTGTAACCCACCAGAGAAACAGCTGCTGTGTAACCCACCAGAGAAACATAAGCTGTGTAACTCACCAGAGAAACAAGCTGTGTAACCCACCAGAGAAACAGCTGCTGTGTAACCCACCAGAGAAACATAAGCTATGTAACCCACCAGAGAAACAGCTGCTGTGTAACTCACCAGAGAAACATAGGCTGTGTAACCCACCAGAGAAACAGCTGCTGTGTAACCCACCAGAGAAACAGCTGCTGTGTAACCCAGCAGAGAAACAACTGCTGTGTAACCCACCAGAGAAACATAAGCTATGTAACTCACCAGAGAAACATAAGCTGTGTAACCCACCAGAGAAACATAAGCTGTGTAACCCACCAGAGAAACATAAGCTGTGTAACCCACCAGAGAAACGTAAACTGTGTAACCCACCAGAGAAACGTAAGCTGTGTAACCCACCAGAGAAACGTAAGCTATGTAACCCACCAGTGAAACGTAAGCTGTGTAACCCACCAGAGAAACGTAAGCTGTGTAACCCACCAGAGAAACGTAAGCTGTGTAACTCACCAGAGAAACGTCAGTTGTGTAACTCACCAGAGAAACACCTGCTGTGTAACTGACCAGAGAAACACCTGCTGTGTAACTCAGAGAAACGGCTGCTGTGTAACTCACCAGAGAAATGTAGGCTGTGTAACCCACCAGAGAGACAGCTGCTGTGTAACCCACAAGAGAAACATAAGCTGTGTAACCCACAAGAGAAACATAAGCTATGTAACCCACCAGAGAAACAGCTGTTGTGTAACACACCAGAGAAACGTAAGCTGTGTAACCCACCAGAGAAACATAAGCTATGTAACCCACCAGAGAAACATAAGCTGTGTAACCCACCAGAGAAACAGCTGCTGTGTAACCCACCAGAGAAACAGCTGCTGTGTAACCCACCAGAGAAACAGCTGCTTTGTAACCCACCAGAGAAACAGCTGCTGTGTAACCCACCAGAGAAACAACTGCTGTGTAACCCACCAGAGAAACAGCTGCTGTGTAACCCAGCAGAGAAACAGCTGCTGTGTAACCCAGCAGAGAAACAACTGCTGTGTAACCCACCAGAGAAACAGCTGCTGTGTAACCCACCAGAGAAACATAGGCCATGCAACGCACCAGAGAAACAGCTGCTGTGTAACCCACCAGACAAACGTAAGCTGTGTAACCCACCAGAGAAACATAGGCTGTGTAACCCACCAGAGAAACAGCTGCTGTGTAACTCACCAGAGAAATGTAAGGAGTGTAACTCACCAGAGAATCACCTGCTGTGTAACTCACCAGAGAAACAGCTGCTGTGAAACCCACCAGAGAAACAGCTGCTGTGTAACTCACCAGAGAAACGGCTGCTGTGTAACTCACCAGAGAAACGGCTGCTGTGTAACCCACCAGAGAAATGTAAGCAGTATAACTCACCAGAGAATCACCTGCTGTGTAACTCACCAGAGAAACAGCTGCTGTGTAACCCACCACAGAAACAGCTGCTGTGTAACTCACCAGAAAAACAGCTGCTGTGTAACCCACCAGAGAAACAGCTGCTGTGTAACCCACCAGAGAAACAGCTGCTGTGTAACCCACCAGAGAAACAACTGCTGTGTAACCCACCAGAGAAACAGCTGCTGTGTAACCCAGCAGAGAAACAACTGCTGTGTAACCCACCAGAGAAACAGCTGCTGTGTAACCCACCAGAGAAACATAGGCCATGCAACCCACCAGAGAAACAGCTGCTTTGTAACCCACCAGAGAAACGTAAGCTGTGTAACCCACCAGAGAAACATAGGCTGTGTAACCCACCAGAGAGACAGCTGCTGTGTAACTCACCAGAGAAATGTAAGCAGTGTAACTCACCAGAGAAACACCTGCTGTGTAACTCAGAGAAACGGCTGCTGTGTAACCCACAGCGGAAACAGCTGCTGTGTAACCCAGCAGAGAAACAGCTGCTGTGTAACCCACCAGAGAAACAGCTGCTGTGTAACCCAGCAGAGAGACAGCTGCTGTGTAACCCACAAGAGAAACATAAGCTGTGTAACCCACAAGAGAAACATAAGCTATGTAACCCACCAGAGAAACAGCTGCTGTGTAACCCACCAGAGAAACATAAGCTATGTAACTCACCAGAGAAACATAAGCTGTGTAACCCACCAGAGAAACAGCTGCTGTGTAACCCACCAGAGAAACATAAGCTGTGTAACCCACAAGAGAAACATAAGCTATGTAACCCACCAGAGAAACAGCTGCTGTGTAACCCACCAGAGAAACATAGGCCATGCAACGCACCAGAGAAACAGCTGCTGTGTAACCCACCAGACAAACGTAAGCTGTGTAACCCACCAGAGAAACATAGGCTGTGTAACCCACCAGAGAAACAGCTGCTGTGTAACTCACCAGAGAAATGTAAGGAGTGTAACTCACCAGAGAATCACCTGCTGTGTAACTCACCAGAGAAACAGCTGCTGTGAAACCCACCAGAGAAACAGCTGCTGTGTAACTCACCAGAGAAACGGCTGCTGTGTAACTCACCAGAGAAACGGCTGCTGTGTAACCCACCAGAGAAATGTAAGCAGTATAACTCACCAGAGAATCACCTGCTGTGTAACTCACCAGAGAAACAGCTGCTGTGTAACCCACCACAGAAACAGCTGCTGTGTAACTCACCAGAAAAACAGCTGCTGTGTAACCCACCAGAGAAACAGCTGCTGTGTAACCCACCAGAGAAACAGCTGCTGTGTAACCCACCAGAGAAACAACTGCTGTGTAACCCACCAGAGAAACAGCTGCTGTGTAACCCAGCAGAGAAACAACTGCTGTGTAACCCACCAGAGAAACAGCTGCTGTGTAACCCACCAGAGAAACATAGGCCATGCAACCCACCAGAGAAACAGCTGCTTTGTAACCCACCAGAGAAACGTAAGCTGTGTAACCCACCAGAGAAACATAGGCTGTGTAACCCACCAGAGAGACAGCTGCTGTGTAACTCACCAGAGAAATGTAAGCAGTGTAACTCACCAGAGAAACACCTGCTGTGTAACTCAGAGAAACGGCTGCTGTGTAACCCACAGCGGAAACAGCTGCTGTGTAACCCAGCAGAGAAACAGCTGCTGTGTAACCCACCAGAGAAACAGCTGCTGTGTAACCCAGCAGAGAGACAGCTGCTGTGTAACCCACAAGAGAAACATAAGCTGTGTAACCCACAAGAGAAACATAAGCTATGTAACCCACCAGAGAAACAGCTGCTGTGTAACCCACCAGAGAAACATAAGCTATGTAACTCACCAGAGAAACATAAGCTGTGTAACCCACCAGAGAAACAGCTGCTGTGTAACCCACCAGAGAAACATAAGCTGTGTAACCCACAAGAGAAACATAAGCTATGTAACCCACCAGAGAAACAGCTGCTGTGTAACCCACCAGAGAAACATAAGCTATGTAACTCACCAGAGAAACATAAGCTGTGTAACCCACCAGAGAAACAGCTGCTGTGTAACCCACCAGAGAAACATAAGCTGTGTAACTCACCAGAGAAACATAAGCTGTGTAACCCACCAGAGAAACAGCTGCTGTGTAACCCACCAGAGAAACATAAGCTATGTAACCCACCAGAGAAACAGCTGCTGTGTAACTCACCAGAGAAACGTAGGCTGTGTAACCCACCAGAGAAACAGCTGCTGTGTAACCCACCAGAGAAACAGCTGCTGTGTAACCCACCACAGAAACAGCTGCTGTGTAACTCACCAGAAAAACAGCTGCTGTGTAACCCACCAGAGAAACAGCTGCTGTGTAACCCACCAGAGAAACAGCTGCTGTGTAACCCACCAGAGAAACAACTGCTGTGTAACCCAGCAGAGAAACAGCTGCTGTGTAACCCAGCAGAGAAACAACTGCTGTGTAACCCACCAGAGAAACAGCTGCTGTGTAACCCACCAGAGAAACATAGGCCATGCAACCCACCAGAGAAACAGCTGCTTTGTAACCCACCAGAGAAACGTAAGCTGTGTAACCCACCAGAGAGACAGCTGCTGTGTAACTCACCAGAGAAATGTAAGCAGTGTAACTCACCAGAGAAACACCTGCTGTGTAACTCAGAGAAACGGCTGCTGTGTAACCCACAGGCGAAGGAAACAGCTGCTGTGTAACCCAGCAGAGAAACAGCTGCTGTGTAACCCAGCAGAGAAACAGCTGCTGTGTAACCCACCAGAGAAACAGCTGCTGTGTAACCCACCAGAGAAACAGCTGCTGTGTAATCCACCAGAGAAACAGCTGCTGTGTAACCCACCAGAGAAACATAAGCTATGTAACTCCCCAGAGAAACATAAGCTGTGTAACCCACCAGAGAAACATAAGCTGTGTAACCCACCAGAGAAACATAAGCTGTGTAACCCACCAGAGAAACGTAAGCTGTGTAACCCACCAGAGAAACATAAGCTATGTAACGCACCAGAGAAACAGCTGCTGTGTAACTCAGAGAAACAGCTGCTGTGTAACCCACCAGAGAAATGTCAGCTGTGTAACTCACCTGAGAAAAGTAGGCTGTGTAACCCAACAGAGAAACAGCTGTTGTGTAACTCACCAGAGAAACGTAGGCTGTGTAACCCACCATAGAAACAGCTGCTGTGTAACCCACCAGAGAAACAGCTGCTTTGTAACCCACCAGAGAAACAGCTGCTGTGTAACCCACCAGAGAAAGAACTGCTGTGTAACCCACCAGAGAAACAGCTGCTGTGTAACCCAGCAGAGAAACAACTGCTGTGTAACCCACCAGAGAAACAGCTGCTGTGTAACCCACCAGAGAAACATAGGCCATGCAACACCAGAGAAACAGCTGCTGTGTAACCCACCAGACAAACGTAAGCTGTGTAACCCACCAGAGAAACAGCTGCTGTGTAACTCACCAGAGAAATGTAAGGAGTGTAACTCACCAGAGAATCACCTGCTGTGTAACTCACCAGAGAAACAGCTGCTGTGTAACCCACCAGAGAAACAGCTGCTGTGTAACTCACCAGAGAAACGGCTGCTGTGTAACTCACCAGAGAAACGGCTGCTGTGTAACCCACCAGAGAAATGTAAGCAGTATAACTCACCAGAGAATCACCTGCTGTGTAACTGACCAGAGAAACAGCTGCTGTGTAACCCACCACTGAAACAGCTGCTGTGTAACCCACCAGAGAAACAGCTGCTGTGTAACCCAGCAGAGAAACAACTGCTGTGTAACCCACCAGAGAAACAGCTGCTGTGTAACCCACCAGAGAAACATAGGCCATGCAACCCACCAGAGAAACAGCTGCTTTTTAACCCACCAGAGAAACGTAAGCTGTGTAACCCACCAGAGAGACAGCTGCTGTGTAACTCACCAGAGAAATGTAAGCAGTGTAACTCACCAGAGAAACACCTGCTGTGTAACCCACAGCGGAAACAGCTGCTGTGTAACCCAGCAGAGAAACAGCTGCTGTGTAACCCAGCAGAGAAACAGCTGCTGTGTAACCCAGCAGAGAAACAGCTGCTGTGTAACCCAGCAGAGAAACAGCTGCTGTGTAACCCACCAGAGAAACAGCTGCTGTGTAACCCACCAGAGAAACATAAGCTATGTAACTCACCAGAGAAACATAAGCTGTGTAACCCACCAGAGAAACAGCTGCTGTGTAACCCACCAGAGAAACATAAGCTGTGTAACTCACCAGAGAAACATAAGCTGTGTAACCCACCAGAGAAACAGCTGCTGTGTAACCCACCAGAGAAACATAAGCTATGTAACCCACCAGAGAAACAGCTGCTGTGTAACTCACCAGAGAAACGTAGGCTGTGTAACCCACCAGAGAAACAGCTGCTGTGTAACCCACCAGAGAAACAGCTGCTGTGTAACCCACCACAGAAACAGCTGCTGTGTAACTCACCAGAAAAACAGCTGCTGTGTAACCCACCAGAGAAACAGCTGCTGTGTAACCCACCAGAGAAACAGCTGCTGTGTAACCCACCAGAGAAACAACTGCTGTGTAACCCACCAGAGAAACAGCTGCTGTGTAACCCAGCAGAGAAACAACTGCTGTGTAACCCACCAGAGAAACATAGGCTGTGTAACCCACCAGAGAGACAGCTGCTGTGTAACTCACCAGAGAAATGTAAGCAGTGTAACTCACCAGAGAAACACCTGCTGTGTAACTCAGAGAAACGGCTGCTGTGTAACCCACAGCGGAAACAGCTGCTGTGTAACCCAGCAGAGAAACAGCTGCTGTGTAACCCAGCAGAGAAACAGCTGCTGTGTAACCCACCAGAGAAACAGCTGCTGTGTAACCCACCAGAGAAACAGCTGCTGTGTAACCCACCAGAGAAACAGCTGCTATGTAATCCACCAGAGAAACAGCTGCTGTGTAACCCACCAGAGAAACATAAGCTATGTAACTCCCCAGAGAAACATAAGCTGTGTAACCCACCAGAGAAACATAAGCTGTGTAACCCACCAGAGAAACATAAGCTGTGTAACCCACCAGAGAAACGTAAACTGTGTAACCCACCAGAGAAACGTAAGCTGTGTAACCCACCAGAGAAACATAAGCTATGTAACCACCAGAGAAACAGCTGCTGTGTAACTCAGAGAAACAGCTGCTGTGTAACCCACCAGAGAAATGTCAGCTGTGTAACTCACCTGAGAAAAGTAGGCTGTGTAACCCAACAGAGAAACAGCTGTTGTGTAACTCACCAGAGAAACGTAGGCTGTGTAACCCACCAGAGAAACAGCTGCTGTGTAACCCACCAGAGAAACAGCTGCTTTGTAACCCACCAGAGAAACAGCTGCTGTGTAACCCACCAGAGAAACAACTGCTGTGTAACCCAGCAGAGAAACAGCTGCTGTGTAACCCACCAGAGAAACAGCTGCTGTGTAACCCACCAGAGAAACATAGGCCATGCAACGCACCAGAGAAACAGCTGCTGTGTAACCCACCAGACAAACGTAAGCTGTGTAACCCACCAGAGAAACATAGGCTGTGTAACCCACCAGAGAAACAGCTGCTGTGTAACTCACCAGAGAAATGTGAGTGTAACTCACCAGAGAATCACCTGCTGTGTAACTCACCAGAGAAACAGCTGCTGTGTAACCCACCAGAGAAACAGCTGCTGTGTAACTCACTAGAAAAACAGCTGCTGTGTAACCCACCAGAGAAACAGCTGCTGTGTAACCCACCAGAGAAACAGCTGCTGTGTAACTCACCAGAGAAATGTAAGCAGTGTAACTCACCAGAGAAACACCTGCTGTGTAACTCAGAGAAACGGCTGCTGTGTAACCCACAGCGGAAACAGCTGCTGTGTAACCCAGCAGAGAAACAGCTGCTGTGTAACCCAGCAGAGAAACAGCTGCTGTGTAACCCAGCAGAGAGACAGCTGCTGTGTAACCCATAAGAGAAACATAAGCTATGTAACCCACCAGAGAAACAGCTGCTGTGTAACCCACCAGAGAAACATAAGCTGTGTAACCCACCAGAGAAACAGCTGTTGTGTAACTCACCAGAGAAACGTAGGCTGTGTAACCCACCAGAGAAACAGCTGCTGTGTAACCCACCAGAGAAACAGCTGCTGTGTAACCCACCAGAGAAACAGCTGCTGTGTAACCCACCAGAGAAACATAAGCTATGTAACCCACCAGAGAAACAGCTGTTGTGTAACTCACCAGAGAAACGTAGGCTGTGTAACCCACCAGAGAAACAGCTGCTGTGTAACCCACCAGAGAAACAGCTGCTGTGTAACCCACCAGAGAAACAGCTGCTTTGTAACCCACCAGAGAAACAGCTGCTGTGTAACCCAGCAGAGAAACAGCTGCTGTGTAACCCAGCAGAGAAACAACTGGTGTGTAACCCACCAGAGAAACAGCTGCTGTGTAACCCACCAGAGAAACATAGGCCATGCAACGCACCAGAGAAACAGCTGCTGTGTAACCCACCAGACAAACGTAAGCTGTGTAACCCACCAGAGAAACATAGGCTGTGTAACCCACCAGAGAAACAGCTGCTGTGTAACTCACCAGAGAAATGTAAGGAGTGTAACTCACCAGAGAATCACCTGCTGTGTAACTCACCAGAGAAACAGCTGCTGTGTAACCCACCAGAGAAACAGCTGGAGTGTAACTCACCAGAGAAACGGCTGCTGTGTAACTCACCAGAGAAACGGCTGCTGTGTAACCCACCAGAGAAATGTAAGCAGTATAACTCACCAGAGAGTCACCTGCTGTGTAACTCACCAGAGAAACAGCTGCTGTGTAACCCACCAGAGAAACAGCTGCTGTGTAACCCACCAGAGAAACAGCTGCTGTGTAACCCACCAGAGAAACAGCTGCTGTGTAACCCACCAGAGAAACAGCTGCTGTGTAACTCACCAGAAAAACAGCTGCTGTGTAACCCACCACAGAAACAGCTGCTGTGTAACCCACCAGAGAAACATAGGCCATGCAACCCACCAGAGAAACAGCTGCTTTGTAACCCACCAGAGAAACGTAAGCTGTGTAACCCACCAGAGAAACATAGGCTGTGTAACCCACCAGAGAGACAGCTGCTGTGTAACTCACCAGAGAAATGTAAGCAGTGTAACTCACCAGAGAAACAGCTGCTGTGTAACCCACCAGAGAAACAGCTGCTGTGTAACCCACCAGAGAAACAGCTGCTGTGTAACCCACCAGAGAAACAGCTGCTGTGTAACCCACCAGAGAAACAGCTGCTGTGTAACTCACCAGAAAAACAGCTGCTGTGTAACCCACCAGAGAAACAGCTGCTGTGTAACTCACCAGAGAAACATAGGCCATGCAACCCACCAGAGAAACAGCTGCTGTGTAACCCAGCAGAGAAACAGCTGCTGTGTAACCCAGCAGAGAAACAGCTGCTGTGTAACCCAGCAGAGAGACAGCTGCTGTGTAACCCACAAGAGAAACATAAGCTGTGTAACCCACAAGAGAAACATAAGCTATGTAACCCACCAGAGAAACAGCTGCTGTGTAACCCACCAGAGAAACATAAGCTATGTAACTCACCAGAGAAACAGCTGCTGTGTAACCCACCAGAGAAACATAAGCTATGTAACTCCCCAGAGAAACATAAGCTGTGTAACTCACCAGAGAAACATAAGCTGTGTAACCCACCAGAGAAACAGCTGCTGTGTAACCCCCCAGAGAAACATAAGCTATGTAACCCACCAGAGAAACAGCTGCTGTGTAACCCACCAGAGAAACAGCTGCTGTGTAACCCACCAGAGAAACAACTGCTGTGTAACCCACCAGAGAAACAGCTGCTGTGTAACCCACCAGAGAAACAGCTGCTGTGTAACCCACCAGAGAAACAACTGCTGTGTAACCCACCAGAGAAACAGCTGCTGTGTAACCCAGCAGAGAAACAACTGCTGTGTAACCCACCAGAGAAACAGCTGCTGTGTAACCCACCAGAGAAACATAGGCCATGCAACCCACCAGAGAAACAGCTGCTTTGTAACCCACCAGAGAAACGTAAGCTGTGTAACCCACCAGAGAAACATAGGCTGTGTAACCCACCAGAGAGACAGCTGCTGTGTAACGCACCAGAGAAATGTAAGCAGTGTAACTCACCAGAGAAACACCTGCTGTGTAACTCAGAGAAACGGCTGCTGTGTAACCCACAGCGGAAACAGCTGCTGTGTAACCCAGCAGAGAAACAGCTGCTGTGTAACCCAGCAGAGAGACAGCTGCTGTGTAACCCACAAGAGAAACATAAGCTATGTAACTCACCAGAGAAACATAAGCTGTGTAACCCACCAGAGAAACAGCTGCTGTGTAACCCACCAGAGAAACATAAGCTGTGTAACTCACCAGAGAAACAAGCTGTGTAACCCACCAGAGAAACAGCTGCTGTGTAACCCACCAGAGAAACATAAGCTATGTAACCCACCAGAGAAACAGCTGCTGTGTAACTCACCAGAGAAACATAGGCTGTGTAACCCACCAGAGAAACAGCTGCTGTGTAACCCACCAGAGAAACAGCTGCTGTGTAACCCAGCAGAGAAACAACTGCTGTGTAACCCACCAGAGAAACATAAGCTATGTAACTCACCAGAGAAACATAAGCTGTGTAACCCACCAGAGAAACATAAGCTGTGTAACCCACCAGAGAAACATAAGCTGTGTAACCCACCAGAGAAACGTAAACTGTGTAACCCACCAGAGAAACGTAAGCTGTGTAACCCACCAGAGAAACGTAAGCTATGTAACCCACCAGTGAAACGTAAGCTGTGTAACCCACCAGAGAAACGTAAGCTGTGTAACCCACCAGAGAAACGTAAGCTGTGTAACTCACCAGAGAAACGTCAGTTGTGTAACTCACCAGAGAAACACCTGCTGTGTAACTGACCAGAGAAACACCTGCTGTGTAACTCAGAGAAACGGCTGCTGTGTAACTCACCAGAGAAATGTAGGCTGTGTAACCCACCAGAGAGACAGCTGCTGTGTAACCCACAAGAGAAACATAAGCTGTGTAACCCACAAGAGAAACATAAGCTATGTAACCCACCAGAGAAACAGCTGTTGTGTAACACACCAGAGAAACGTAAGCTGTGTAACCCACCAGAGAAACATAAGCTATGTAACCCACCAGAGAAACATAAGCTGTGTAACCCACCAGAGAAACAGCTGCTGTGTAACCCACCAGAGAAACATAAGCTGTGTAACCCACCAGAGAAACAGCTGCTATGTAACCCACCAGAGAAACAGCTACTGTGTAACCCACTAGAGAAACAGCTACCGTGTAACCCACCAGAGAAACGTAAGCTGTGTAACCCACCAGAGAAACGTAGGCTGTGTAACCCACCAGAGAAACAGCTGTGGTGTAACCCACCAGAGAAACAGCTGCTGTGTAACCCAGCAGAGAAACAACTGCTGTGTAACCCACCAGAGCAACAGCTGCTGTGTAACCCAGCAGAGAGACAGCTGCTGTGTAACCCACAAGAGAAACATAAGCTGTGTAACCCACAAGAGAAACATAAGCTATGTAACCCACCAGAGAAACAGCTGCTGTGTAACCCACCAGAGAAACGTAAGCTGTGTAACCCACCAGAGAAACGTAAGCTATGTAACCCACCAGAGAAACAGCTGCTGTGTAACTCACCAGAGAAACAGCTGCTGTGTAACCCACCAGAGAAACAGCTGCTGTGTAACCCACCAGAGAAACAGCTGCTGTGTAACCCACCAGAGAAACAGCTGCTGTGTAACCCACCAGAGAAACGTAGGCTGTGTAACCCACCAGAGAAACAGCTGCTGTGTAACTCACCAGAGAAACGTAGGCTGTGTAACCCACCAGAGAAACAGCTGCTGTGTAACCCACCAGAGAAACAGCTGCTGTGTAACTCACCAGAGAAACGGCTGCTGTGTAACCCACCAGAGAAACAGCTGCTGTGTAACTCACCAGAGAAACAGCTGCTGTGTAACCCACCAGAGAAACAGCTGCTGTGTAACCCACCAGAGAAACAGCTGCTGTGTAACCCACCAGAGAAACAGCTGCTGTGTAACCCACCAGAGAAACGTAGGCTGTGTAACCCACCAGAGAAACAGCTGCTGTGTAACTCACCAGAGAAACGTAGGCTGTGTAACCCACCAGAGAAACGTAGGCTGTGTAACCCACCAGAGAAACAGCTGCTGTGTAACTCACCAGAGAAACGAAGGCTGTGTAACCCACCAGAGAAACAGCTGCTGTGTAACCCACCAGAGAAACAGCTGCTGTGTAACCCACCAGAGAAACAGCTGCTGTGTAACTCACCAGAGAAACATAAGCTGTGTAACCCACCAGAGAAACAGCTGCTGTGTAACCCACCAGAGAAACAGCTGTTGTGTAACCCACCAGAGAAACATAAGCTGTGTAACTCACCAGAGAAACATAAGCTGTGTAACCCACCAGAGAAACAGCTGCTGTGTAACCCACCAGAGAAACAGCTGCTGTGTAACCCACCAGAGAAACGTAAGCTGTGTAACCCACCAGAGAAACAGCTACTGTGTAACCCACCAGAGAAACGTAAACTGTGTAACCCACCAGAGAAACGTAAGCTGGGTAACCCACCAGAGAAACGTAAGCTGTGTAACCCACCTGAGAAATATAAAAACTAAAACTAAAACTAAACCACAACACCACCCACTGACCTCTTTCTGTGGGGACTTTACTAAAACTATAATCACTGGTTAGGCTAAATTAAAAAAGGATTAAAAAAATGTAAATTTGGGAAAGAGGCCACAGTCTCTACACATGAATCATCAAAACTAGAGCACAGGCAGCCATCTTGGAAACCCAGCGATACATAGTGAGTCAGGAACAGAGAGGAGTCCTCTGTATACTGTATGTGGACAGATTTAACGGAATATACCTTTCCATCCACACCCCGAGAACAGAGTGGAATGGTATTCTTAACAAGTGCTCTGGGAATGAGGTTTGGGAATGTTTGGCCAGAGCTGCTGCGACAGGCATACCGACGTCCACACAGGGCGAAGCCATGGCTGTCTTGGTGTCAGAGGCATGGAACCAATCAAGGTTCAGAGGACAACAGGAAGTGAGAGGTCGAGCGCTGACTCTGGAATTCCTGTTTTTCAGCTTCTGCTTTACTCTTTGACTGATTCACCCCCTCTTCTCCCTTTCCTTCCCTCTGTTCCATCCTCCCCCTCTCCCTCACACCCCTCCTTTCTCCTCCCCCTCACACCCCTCCTTTCTCCTCCCCCTCTCCCTCACACCCTCCTTTCTCCTCCCCTCTCCCTCACACCCCTCCTTTCTCCTCCCCCTCTCCCTCACGCCCTCCTTTCTCCTCCCCCTCTCCCTCACGCACCTCCTTTCTCCTCCCCCTCTCCCTCACACCCCTCCTTTCTCCTCCCCCTCTCCCTCACGCCCCTCCTTTCTCCTCCCCCTCTCCCTCACACCCCTCCTTTCTCCTCCCCTCTCCCTCACGCCCCTCCTTTCTCCCCCCTCTCCCTCACGCCCCTCCTTTCTCCCCCCCTCTCCCTCACACCCCTCCTTTCTCCTCGCCCTCTCCCTCACGCCCCTCTCTCTTCCGCTCTCGGTCATCCTGTTCCCTTCCACTTCCTATCTTACTATTCCGTTACTCTATTTCCATCTGTCGTTACTCTCCTCCTCTCTACTCTAAACCTTCCCCTCTATCTCGCTCCAATCTCTGCCTTCCAATCCATCCATTCCCTCTCTCCATCCAATCCCTGCCCTCCAATCCATCCATTCCCTCTCTCCCTCATTCTCTCATAGCACAGTGCTTCACTGCTGATCTTGTTTAGTAATTGGAAGTCAGAAAGAGAGGTAGACTGCATTTCCTAGTCTTGGGTCAGATGAAATATTAAATCTCTCCTCTTCTCCTCCATCTCCTCCTCTAGCTGGATGACACAGTAAGGAAAGCCCCACGTCCTAAGGAGAAGGATGAGGCTCAACAACACTAGTCTTTAGGAGAAATACTGCATTGTTACGTGACTTAGTCAATCTAGGTGAGCAGGCTCAAGACTGGATGTTAAAAATAGTATTAGAACCATGAGTTGAATTCTCCTTTCAATATGATAAGCTAACTCAACAAAGACAACCATCTTTGGATAAAACCTTCACCGCCACTGGTTATAACCTAGTCCTTATAGACCTCAAATGACATTGAACAAGTGATTTTTCAGAAACACCTGTGATATGGCTAATAGAGTTATCTCACCAATACCCTGCCTTCTGCCCCCTGGTACCCTCACCTCATTGGCTGAGTTCATTAGGTGCTTCCTGTTGAGCGTCATACTGAGTGTGTTGTTATGGCTCATCATGGGTGTTTTAACAAACATAAAGTCACTGCGGCTGGAGGTGGTGGAGTAGCAGGGTCTGTAGGTCCGTGTTCCTGGGGGGTCTTGAGCCCCTCCCACCACCTCCATGTAACGGATGGGTCCGTCTGTGTTGAGCTGCAGGTGGAGGTCCTTGTGGGGCCTCTGATGGTAGGCCCTGCTGGGCCGGTAATGGCTGTAGCAGCAGCCTGTCCCTCCATGGTCGCTGCGGTGGCGGAGGCATCGGACCATGATGATGAAGAAGGTGAGGAAGGACATGGCCGAGACGCAGGCCAGTGAGATGATGAGGTACAGGGTGATGTCAGACATCCCAGTCCGCCGCATCCCTGACGTCTTCCGGTTGTCCATGGCGGCGTCACTGGCGCCCTTCTCCTCCACTGTTACCGTAATGGCCACAGTGGTGGAGAGAGTAGGTTCGCCGTTGTCCTGGACGACCACAGTGATGTCATAGGCAGAGCCACCCTCCTCCTCGGCTAGCTTGCGAGTGGTGCGGAGCTCGCCGGTGTGCGGGGTGATGAGGAACAGAGCAGCGTGAGGCCCGGGGGCGATGGAGTAGAACAACCAGGCGTTATGACCGCTATCGGGATCCACCCCAACCAGCTTATTAATGAGATGCCCTGGCCCAGCCGACAGCGGTACACTGAGCTGCAGCCCCGTATCCTGGGGGAAGGGGGGGTACACGATGAGGGGCGCATTGTCGTTAAGATCTACTACGAACACATGCACGGTGACGTTGGTGGTCCGAGGTGGCGCCCCGGCGTCTCGAGCCTGTACCTCAATGCGGAAGGCGCTGAGGGTTTCATGGTCCAGGGAGTGCATGCTATAGATGTGGCCAGTCTCTGGGTTGATGTAGACATAGGAGGAGATGTGTGAGCCCTGGACCATGCTGGGCAGGATGGAAAAGGAGACGCGGGCATTTTCCCCTATGTCCGGGTCAGAGGCCACCACCATGGCGATTGGTGTGCTGGGGGCGTTGTTCTCGGGGACGTCCACTGAGTAAGAGGCCTGGGAGAACGACGGAGCGTTGTCATTCACGTCTGACAGCTTGACCACGAAGGTTGTACATGACGACAGGGGAGGGGATCCAGCGTCGGTCGCCATGATGACCACAGTGTAATCAGCCATGGTCTCTCTGTCCAGGTTGCCGTCGGTGATGAGGTTGTAGTGCTCTCCAAAGGCGGAGTTGAGTTTGAAGGGCAGGTCAGACTGGACCTTTAATGTTACCTTGCCGTTCTTACCAGAGTCCAGGTCCCTTGCGCTGATGAGGGCGATAACTGTGCCCAGTGCTGCGTCCTCCTGGATAGGACTGGTCAGGGACGTCAACATCACCTCCGGAGAGTTATCATTCACGTCAGTGACTTCAACTTTGATGTTACAGGATGCTTCCATGGCGGGGGTTCCCCCATCCCTGGCCAGCACAGTGACGTAATACTCATTCGCTGTCTCGTAATCCACGTGACCATTCACACGGACCTCACCGGTTTTCGAATCCACGCTGAATAGCTTGAGCACCCGGTCCGGCGTGTATTTACTAAACAGGAAGGAGATCTCCCCGTTCTGAGCATAATCCGCATCGGTTGCGTTGAGTTTCGTTACTAAAGTGCCCTTTTCAACATTCTCCAACACGCTAACTTTTTTAATCGACATGTCAAAGACGGGCGCGTTGTCATTGACGTCCAGAATTGTAATGAGTAGAAGAGTGGAGCCAGACTTCTCTGGCTGTCCCCCGTCTAGGGCAGTAAGCAACAGGCGAAACGAGGCCTGCGTCTCCCTATCCAAAGCCTTCACTAAAACTAACTCCGGGAACTTATCCCCGTCACTTTTCGTTTCCACATTCAAAACAAAGCGGTCGTTGGATGCGAGGTGATACGTACGCAGAGAGTTGATACCCACATCTGGATCGTGCGCACTCTCCAGTCGGAACCGGGTTCCAGGCGCAGCCGCCTCTGATATCTCCAAGGAAATATTATTAGTGGAAAACTGCGGCGCATTGTCATTCACATCCACAATATCCACAAGAACACGATGTATTGCTAAAGGGTCTTCGAGTACAATCTCAACATGCAGTGAACATGTTACACTTAATTCGCACATGTGTTCCCTGTCAATTGTCTGTCTAATAATAAAATCCCCAGTCGCCTGGTTCACCTCGAAGTACTGCGCGTTAGATTCCGAGACCACCCGCAATTTTCTCTGAATTATCATTTGAACCGTGAGACCCAAATCTTTAACGATATTCCCGACCACAGCCCCCGGACTGAGCTCTTCTGACACCGAGTAACTAAGCTGGGCGGTCGCGCCCATGAGGCAAGCCAGGGAAAACCATAGCCTCAGTACGGGCCACCCTCCGCAGTGCTTCCTCTGTCTGGATTCCATTATCAGAGGGATCCGGGGGATGTAAAAGTTAAAAGTTCCTCTTTACCTTAACTAATCCATGGTTTCGTGAAAACAACGGTACCAGGCTGTTGGTAAACACTTCCGCTTAAGAAAAAGTGCGGTGGGAAGTTTATAAGTAATCATGACGCCCTTATTCTATATGTAAAATAAAGAGTAAAGGTAAAACTGCTTGAAGGCTCGGCTAAAACTCTCCCCAGTCTGCCTCCTCTGCTCCGCTCCTCTTAGGGCGGGGACACAAAGACCCGTTTCCTATTGGCCGAGCACCCGGGACTTGCTCCCCATACAGAAAGAACTCTTTCACAAAGCCGAGAGAGTGAAAACGTTTTAGAGGCACTTCTTTTGCACTAACAACCAAGTTACCGACACGTTACAGGCGAAATCCATTATTGTTTTAAGCAAAACAACTCTGAATGCACAACAGAAAGGCAAAGGGAAGCGTAAAAGCAAATGATTGAGTTTGTTTTTTAAAAGAAAGTGACTTATATGCCTTTTCCAAAGACATGCTGCACAGACCGAAACAAAAAGGCTGGGTATGAACCACGACTGTAAGTATGAACTTGTTGTTATGTTTTGTCAACGAAAGGAACTTATTCCACTGAATATAGGCAACGTTAAAAGGGAAGTGATGAACTGATGGTCAAATTGCAATGGTAGATTTAGCCGCAAGGTGGCATGTTTCCATTTCAGAAGTGTTGATAACGCTTGAATCATACACCATTATGTGACCTAGACTCGTCTTGGCAAGGAGGCAGAAATGTCATTGATGACAAATACAACGAGCATTTGCCTACTTACAACAGCTGTGTTGTTAACAGGCCTACTACAACAGTTAATAAATGGCATATGCACGTATTTACATTTACATTTGAGTAATTTAGCAGACGCCTTTATCCAGAGGGATTTACAGTTAGATGACAAAAGTCACTTATCGTTTGATCCGGTGAAAATTAGTAGGCCTACGGTACTGACAAAATACTTGAATGAGAAATTACAGTGCTATGATATAGGCCTAAAGCAATCCATATAATTCACTGGTATGCTAAATGAGGTAATCAACGAAAAAGGGTATAATAACTATTAACACAATTTGTCCGGTGTAAATTCATATTTTGAAAAATCATAATTGTCTTCATTTTCGTTATGAAGAAAATATTTTTACATGAAACCACAAGCCTACATTTTTTATGTAGTTGATAAGTGTTTACAATGAATTATTTTTCTGAACTACTCTACAACCATATATGACATGCAGGTTAAGATATCATCCATTCTCATAGGCTACAAACGTTGAGGTGAATATACCGGTAAGCATGATTTGGCGCTAATACTATATAATATTAGGCCGACATTGTTATATCATAAAGTGCACCCTGGACAATTAAACGTCATAATACAGTTCATCATACACTCTCAGGGTGTAATGTCATAACTGATGGTGGATCTTCACATACGGATTATGACATCATAGGCTACATGAAAAATTAACTCTGAATTCTCATGATAGGACGTCATAAAGCACTAGAGTCAGGAATATTATTCGTCGCAATGCTGTTGTTTACTGCTCACCTGCTGGCTCTCAAAGGTCCAGGCGCTGTCGGGTAAAGACGCGTCTAGAACGTTGATCATCTCCTTAAAGTCAGTGGTGCTGCTGGGCTTAACGAAGGTGAAATCACTGAACTCTGACATGGGAGAGAGACAGGACCTGAAGGACTGACTCTGAGACAACATGTCCCCTCCCAGGACCTCTACGTACTTAATAGGCCCGTCAGTGTTGAGCTGGATCTGCAGGTTTCTATTGGGGTTATTGTAGCCATCCAAATCGTCCAGTCTCATGCAGCAACTACCGCTGCTCCTGCTGTTTCTAACGCACTTGACCGCTAACATGACAAAAGTCACCAGAGACAGCATGGACACCGAAGCCAGAGAGAGGATCAAATACAGGGTGATTCTCCCACTTTTCTTGCCGGGCTCTGGCGCTTTCTGCCGGAGGTCCAAGATGGGTTCTTGGAGCCCGTCCTCTACCAGTATGGCCACTGTGACCGTGGAAGACTGTACCGGTTCCCCGTCGTCCTTTATCTCTATAAGCAGCCTCTGAGAGGAGTCGTCCTGCTCGGACACAGCGCGTTTAGTCCTTACTTCCCCTGTGTAAAGATTGACATTGAACAGAGACGCATCTGTGGCCTCCGTCAGTTTATACGAGATCCAGGCGTTATGACCCGAGTCTGCGTCCACGGCCGTTACCTTAGTAACCAGGTGGCCTGCTTTACAAGAGCGGGGCATCTTCTGGTGAGAGAGCGAGCCCAGGGCAGCGGAGGGGTAAATAACAGCGGGGGCATTGTCGTTCTGGTCCAGGATAAAAACATGGACAGTGGCGTTGCTGCTCAGAGACCGAGAGCCGTGGTCCTTTGCCTGCACCAGAATCTGAAACACCTTCAGTGTCTCATAGTCAAACGAGTGCATGCTGTAGATGCTGCCGTTATCAGAGTTCATATACACATAGGAGGAGACAGACACGCCCTGCACTTTGGTGTCCAGGATACAGTAGGAGATCTTGGCATTATCCCCGAAATCCAGGTCAGATGCAGATACTGAGGAGAGCATGGAGCCTGGTAGTCCATTCTCTTTTAAATAGACATCATAGGAGGACTGAGTGAATTTAGGGGAGTTGTCGTTGACATCAATGATACTGACAGGTATAGTTTTCTTGGTAGTCAGTGGAGGGGAGCCCGAATCTGTGGCTGTTATCTCAATGTTATACTCTGAGAAGCTCTCTCGGTCTAAAACACCACTGGTGACCAATGCGTAATTATTAGAAAATGACGGTTTCAGTTTGAAAGGATAGTCTCGCGGGAGCTCTAACGTTACGTTGCCGTTATTCCCGGAGTCTAGGTCCCGGGCACTGATCAAAGCCACTACTGTGCCACTGGGTGCGTCTTCGCGCACAGGGCTCGGTTTAGAGGTGAGGACGATTTCAGGAGAGTTGTCATTAACGTCTACGACTTCTACCTGCACACTACAATGTCCCTCCATTTTAGGGGTGCCTTTGTCTTTCGCGCTGATGTCAATTTCAAAATTTACAGCACTTTCGAAATCTAATTCCCCCTTTAAAAATAATTTCCCGGTCACAGGATCAATCTCAAATACAGACAGCACGGAATCAGGTGTATGCACACCGAACGAATAATCTACCTCCCCATTTTGGCCCTCGTCGATGTCTGTCGCTTTAGGTTGTAGTATTAGAGTACCCTTCGCGCTACTTTCACTTACATAAACTTTATACACAGTTTTTTCAAAAACGGGAATATTGTCATTATTATCAAGTACTGTAATTGTTATTTGTGCCGTTCCGGATCTTATGGGATTACCCCCATCAAGCGCTGTCAATAATAGCTGATGGAAAACCTTTTTCTCTCTGTCCAGAGGTTTTGCCAAAACCAGTTCTGGCACTTTTCTTCCACCAGTGATTTCTTTTAATTTTAAAGTAAAACATTCGTCTTTACTAAGAGTATATGATTTTAGAGAATTACTTCCAACATCTGGGTCTTGTGCGCTTTCTAATGGAAAACGTACACCTGCTGCAGTAGATTCAGCTATCTCTAATGTATGTTGTTTTGAAGGAAAACTAGGGGAGTTGTCATTCATATCTTGTATTTCTACCTCAACACGATATAGTTGTAACGGGTTCTCAATAACAACCTGCAGAGGTAGAACGCAGCTGGCGCTTTGTCCGCATAAAGTCTCTCTGTCTATTCTCTCATTGACGACCAGCTCGCCCTTCCCCGCATCCACACTGAAATACTGCTTACCAGCCTCAGAGGCGACACGCAGTTTACGGTCAAAAATCTCAGATAGTCCCAAACCCAGATCTTTGGCTAGATTTCCCACCACAGAGCCCTGTTTCAGTTCCTCCGGGATGGTGTAGCGAGTCTGCCCGTCTATTGTACTCCACAAGAGAAAGAAATGATGCCACCAAAGAGCCAGCCATCTCCAGTCTCGGTATCCCATTCTCTTTGTCATTCCTGATCCGTTACAGCACAATTCCTAATTAAATACTGTCCAGAACAAAGAGTGTCATATCAAAACATCTCCAGAATGTATATTCCATTCAGCAATTTTCCCATAAATGTTTTATCACGACATGGACGTTGTGTTTGGAGTATGTAGTCTTTACGTGCATGGAAGCGCATCCCTCTCTCTCCTCCAGCTCGAAGTATTGTACGGGTTACGTTGCTGAGGCTGGGGGAGGGGGTAGATCTCTTTGGACAGTTCTGCACACTATTGGTGCACAGCGTACATCTCTAACACCCAATGAGGGGCCACCAGTACAGACCTCTTAAAGCCACAGCAGTCACACTACCCACGCGCTCTAACACCCACTGACAGCACACAGAGAGAGTCCCATTAGCCCCTGCAATAATATACTGTTCATGTTGATGTACAACATCCTATGGGCAGCCAAGAGGTAAGCCTATGACTCAGAATGTGTAAAGGTGTAAACCAGGATGGAAAATAAAATACCCTATTGCTCACAGACTTCATCCCAAACAGTCATTCTATAAAGAGCCCAAGTGGAAGGAAACACCTTTTTTTTTTACTACTAAGTTCATATAAACTATCAAATGAGCTGCAATCGATCATAAAAATACCAGCAATTGTACAATTTAAAAATGTTCAACAACTGTAAATGTATTTCTCTGTTAGACTGCCATGAGCCCACAGAACCGCACCGTTGATTCCGAGGTGGTGTTAATCAGGGTCACAACAGAACTACCACCATGTTTAACACCCACAGAAACATTATCACTCAGAGTCACTGATGATTATGACCAGGGGATTCCTGTGGTTTTCTAATCATCCATTGAAGATGGCTGCCTACGTCAGCAGTTCAATTAAGAGAAACCGGCTGATAATATTTTTTACATAATTGTATTATGAAAAACTGAAACCATGATTTCGATTCATATTATTGTAAGGTTCCGTGGCAGAGTTTTTCACTGCACCTACTTCCTCTAATACATGACCAATACTGAGCATAAACTATGCGCTAGCCACACAACATTCTTATTCTATCTAAACAACCACCCCAAACAACAAGCTATGATTTATGGAATGAAAGACACCAGTGGAGGTTACGTATTCTTCTAATGGTGATTAATGACGTCACTAAACAGTCTACATTCGAATATCATAACCATCACAATCGACTACAGTTCACTGCTCACCTGCTGGCTCTCAAAGGTCCAGGCGCTGTCGGGTAAAGACGCGTCTAGAACGTTGATCATCTCCTTAAAGTCAGTGGTGCTGCTGGGCTTAACGAAGGTGAAATCACTGAACTCTGACATGGGAGAGAGACAGGACCTGAAGGACTGACTCTGAGACAACATGTCCCCTCCCAGGACCTCTACGTACTTAATAGGCCCGTCAGTGTTGAGCTGGATCTGCAGGTTTCTATTGGGGTTATTGTAGCCGTCCAAATCGTCCAGTCTCATGCAGCAACTACCGCTGCTCCTGCTGTTTCTAACGCACTTGACCGCTAACATGACAAAAGTCACCAGAGACAGCATGGACACCGAGGCCAGAGAGAGGATCAAATACAGGGTGATTCTCCCGCTTTTCTTGCCGGGCTCTGGCGCTTTATGCCAGAGGTCCAAGATGGGTTCTTGGAGCCCGTCCTCTACCAGTATGGCCACTGTGACCGTGGAAGACTGTACCGGTTCCCCATCGTCCTTTATCTCTATAAGCAGCCTCTGAGAGGAGTCGTCCTGCTCGGACACAGCGCGTTTAGTCCTTACTTCCCCTGTGTAAAGATTGACATTGAACAGAGACGCATCTGTGGCCTCCGTCAGTTTATACGAGATCCAGGCGTTATGACCCGAGTCTGCGTCCACGGCCGTTACCTTAGTAACCAGGTGGCCTGCTTTAGAAGAGCGGGGCATCTTCTGGTGAGAGAGCGAGCCCAGGGCAGCGGAGGGGTAAATAACAGCGGGAGCATTGTCGTTCTGGTCCAGGATAAAAACATGGACAGTGGCGTTGCTGCTCAGAGACGGAGAGCCGTGGTCCTTTGCCTGCACCAGAATCTGAAACACCTTCAGTGTTTCATAGTCAAACGAGTGCATGCTGTAGATGCTGCCATTATCAGAGTTTATATACACATAGGAGGAGACAGTCACGCCCTGCACTTTGGTGTCCAGGATACAGTAGGAGATTTTGGCATTATCCCCGAAATCCAGGTCAGATGCAGATACTGAGGAGAGCATGGAGCCTGGTAGTCCATTCTCTTTTAAATAGACATCATAGGAGGACTGAGTGAATTTAGGGGAGTTGTCGTTGACATCAATGATACTGACAGGTATAGTTTTCTTGGTAGTCAGGGGAGGGGAGCCCGAATCAGTGGCTGTTATCTCAATATTATACTCTGAGAAGCTCTCTCGGTCTAAAACACCACTGGTGACCAGTGCGTAATTATTAGAAAATGACGGTTTCAGATTAAAAGGATAGTCTCGCGGGAGTTGTAACGTAACTTTACCGTTTTTCACGGAGTCTTGGTCTCGGGCACTGATCAAAGCCACTACTGTGCCACTTGGCGCATCTTCTCGCACCGGACTCGGTTGGGAGGTGAGGACGATTTCGGGAGCATTGTCGTTAAGGTCAACCACTTCCACCTGCACACTACAGTGTCCTTCCATCTCCGGGATACCTTTATCTTTAGCAGTGATATCAATTTCAAAGTTTGCAGCAGTTTCGTAATCTAATTTACCTTTCAAAAACATCTCTCCTGTTTCCGTATCAATATGAAATGTAGAAAGTACAGACTCTGGTGTGTGCTCACCAAATGTATATTTTACCTCACCATTTTGACCATCATCTTTATCCGTTGCCTTAAGTTTAACCATGAAAGCGCCTTTTGCGCTATTTTCGCTGATGGAAGCTTTATACACTGATTTTTCGAATACGGGGATATTATCATTTACATCAAGCACTGTGATTGTTATCTGCGACGTCCCGGATCTGACTGGACTCCCCCCATCTAGTGCTGTCAATAGTAGCTGATGGACAGCTTTTTTCTCTCTGTCAAGTGGTTTCTCTAAAACCAGTTCAGGGACTTTTCTTCCATTACGAAGCTCTTTTACTTTTAAACTAAAATATTCGTCTTTACTGATGGTATAGGATTTAAATGAGTTGCTTCCCACATCAGGGTCCTCTGCGCTCTCCAACGGAAAACGAACACCCGCTACAGTAGATTCTGCAATTTTTAAAGCCTGCTTCTTTGTGAGAAAAGTAGGGGAATTGTCATTTATGTCTCGTATGTCCACCTCAATTCGATGTAACTGTAACGGGTTCTCAATTACAACCTTTAGAGGTAAAATGCAGCTGGCTCTTTGTCCGCATAAAGTGTCTCTATCTATTCTCTCATTGACGACCAGCTCGCCCTTCCCCGCATCTACACTGAAGTACTGCTTACCAGCCTCAGAAGCGACACGCAGCTTACGGTCAAAAATCTCAGATAGTCCCAAACCCAGATCTTTGGCTAGATTTCCCTCACAGAGCCCTGTTTCAGTTCCTCCGGGATGGTGTAGCGAGTCTGCCCGTCTATTGTACTCCACAAGAGAAAGAAATGATGCCACCAAAGAGCCAGCCATCTCCAGTCTCGGTATCCCATTCTCTTTCTCATCCCTGATCTGTTATAACACAATTCACACTTAAATACTGTCCAGAACAAAGAGCTTCATATCAAATTATATCTCCAGAATGTATATTCCATTTAGCATCTTCCATTAGTTTTGATATAGAAACTGATGTTTAGATTACATTATCCTTCCGTCTGTGTAAGTACATCCCTCTCTCTTCTCCGGCTCGGAGTATTGGAAGGGTTACGGTGCTGAGGCTGAGGGGAGGGAGTAGATCTCTTTGTACAGTTCTGCACACTATTGGTGCACAGCGTGCATCTCTAACACCCAATGAGAGACCAACAGAACAGACCTCTTAAAGCCACAGCAGCATCCAGGAGCTGCATATAAGCACTCTGACGCAACACACACACAGAGAGAGATAGTTATGGTCAACTCACTATTTTTGATATACTGTCTATCTATATTGTTGTGAAATCTATTATGGACAGGGCTGCCCATAGCCAACAGAAAGGAATAGGTTCAAGTGTAAACAACCATGACCATCATATAAATGCGTTCAAGTGTATACCATGATCAGAAATATTCTTTCTCATTACGCGCAGACATCATCCAAAACACTGCCATTCTAGTGGAGCCCATAGGAAGGAAACACTTGGTTTTACTATTATACATGAACTATTGATTGAGCTGCAATGAATGTGAACAAATTACTGTATGTCTTACAGCAATTCTAAATTAGCCTCTCTTTGCCATCGCGGCCACAAAAACAACACAGTTCATTCAAAGGGAATGTCGCTGTCCATGGTGCTGAAACCCTCCGCCTCTATGAACCAGTCAGACTGAAACATAATCATGCCCAACACGCACTACAGACAGTAACAATAGTTTTTACACTGTCTCTGAGGATTACAACCAAGATTCAAATCATTCAGCTATTTCGAAATCATACAGCAAATTATCTAACGGATACACCTAAAGGATGGAACAATTGCGCTGTTTTGTTCAATGGTGAAATTATTTTGAATTGACAAAACAGTGCTTGAATTCTAAGTTTCTCTCCGACTTCAGATGCACAGCAGTTAGTAACTATGTATTTACTGGCTTTAGGGCGTGACATATGGAGTCTCAAAATGAACCTACCATTATATTCCATCATTGTAAAGGAAACTACTATCAGAAGAACAAGTTGAGATTTGGTAAATGTTGAAATACAAACTACTATACGTCACAAAACAGTCTACATTCGAATATCATAACCATCACAATCAACTACAGTTCACTGCTCACCTGCTGGCTCTCAAAGGTCCAGGCGCTGTCGGGTAAAGACGCGTCTAGAACGTTGATCATCTCCTTAAAGTCAGTGGTGCTGCTGGGCTTAACGAAGGTGAAATCACTGAACTCTGACATGGGAGAGAGACAGGACCTGAAGGACTGACTCTGAGACAACATGTCCCCTCCCAGGACCTCTACGTACTTAATAGGCCCGTCAGTGTTGAGCTGGATCTGCAGGTTTCTATTGGGGTTATTGTAGCCGTCCAAATCGTCCAGTCTCATGCAGCAACTACCGCTGCTCCTGCTGTTTCTAACGCACTTGACCGCTAACATGACAAAAGTCACCAGAGACAGCATGGACACCGAGGCCAGAGAGAGGATCAAATACAGGGTGATTCTCCCGCTTTTCTTGCCGGGCTCTGGCGCTTTATGCCGGAGGTCCAATATGGGTTCTTGGAGCCCGTCCTCTACCAGTATGGCCACTGTGACCGTGGAAGACTGTACCGGTTCCCCGTCGTCCTTTATCTCTATAAGCAGCCTCTGAGAGGAGTCGTCCTGCTCGGACACAGCGCGTTTAGTCCTTACTTCCCCTGTGTAAAGATTGACATTGAACAGAGACGCATCTGTGGCCTCTGCCAGTTTATATGAGATCCAGGCGTTATGACCAGAGTCTGCGTCCACGGCCGTTACCTTAGTAACCAGGTGGCCTGCTTTAGAAGAGCGGGGCATCTTCTGGTGAGAGAGCGAGCCCAGGGCAGCGGAGGGGTAAATAACAGCGGGAGCATTGTCGTTCTGGTCCAGGATAAAAACATGGACAGTGGCGTTGCTGCTCAGAGACGGAGAGCCGTGGTCCTTTGCCTGCACCAGAATCTGAAACACCTTCAGTGCCTCATAGTCAAACGAGTGCATGCTGTAGATGCTGCCGTTATCAGAGTTTATATACACATAGGAGGAGACAGACACGCCCTGCACTTTGGTGTCCAGGATACAGTAGGAGATCTTGGCATTATCCCCGAAATCCAGGTCAGATGCAGATACTGAGGAGAGCATGGAGCCTGGTAGTCCATTCTCTTTTAAATAGACATCATAGGAGGACTGAGTGAATTTAGGGGAGTTGTCGTTGACATCAATGATACTGACAGGTATAGTTTTCTTGGTAGTCAGGGGAGGGGAGCCCGAATCAGTGGCTGTTATCTCAATTTTATACTCTGAGAAGCTCTCTCGGTCTAAAACACCACTGGTGACCAGTGCGTAATTATTAGAAAATGACGGTTTCAGATTAAAAGGATAGTCTCGCGGGAGTTGTAACGTTACGTTACCGTTTTTCCCGGAGTCTTGGTCTCGGGCACTAATCAAAGCAACTACTGTGCCACTGGGTGCGTCTTCGCGCAACCGACTCGGCTTGGAGGTCAAAATTATTTCAGGAGGGTTGTCGTTTACGTCAACTACCTCCACCCGAACACTACATTGTCCCTCCATTTCCGGAGTGCCGTTATCTTTTGCATTGATATCAATTTCATATGTAGCAGCATTTTCGAAATCTAATTCTCCTTTCAAAAACATCTCCCCTGTGTCTGAATCAATGTCAAATATAGAAAGCACAGCATTCGGGGTGCGCTCACCAAATGAATACTTCACCTCCCCATTTTGAACATCGTCTACGTCTATCGCTTTAAGTTTGACCATAAAAGTACCTTTTGGACTATTTTCGTGTATGGAAACCTTGTACAATGCCTTTTCAAACACTGGAAAATTGTCGTTTACATCAAGCACTGTAATAGTTATCTGTGACGTCCCGGATCTGACAGGACTCCCCCCATCTAGTGCAGTTAATAGTAGCTGATGGACAGCTTGTTTCTCTCGATCTAGAGGTTTTTCTAATACTAACTCTGGGGCTTTTCTTCCATTACTAAGGTCTTTTACCTTTAAACTAAAGCACTCGTCTTTGCTAATTGTGTAATACTTGAGTGCGTTACTTCCCACATCTGGGTCCTCTGCGCTCTCCAAAGAAAATCGCCTGCCTACAACAACAGATTCCGCTATTTTCAACGTGAGTTCATTTGTTATAAAATTTGGTGTATTGTCATTTATGTCTCGTATTTCCACCTCAATTCGATACAACTGTAACGGGTTCTCAATGACAACCTGCAGAGGTAAAACGCAGCTGGCGCTTTGTCCACATACAGTCTCTCTATCTATTCTTTCATTGACGACCAGCTCGCCCTTCCCCGCATCCACACTGAAATACTGCTTACCAGCCTCAGAAGCGACACGCAGCTTACGGTCAAAAATCTCAGATAGTCCCAAACCCAGATCTTTGGCTAGATTTCCTACCACAGAGCCCTGTTTCAGTTCCTCCGGGATGGTGTAGCGAGTCTGCCCGTCTATTGTACTCCACAAGAGAAAGAAATGATGCCACCAAAGAGCCAGCCATCTCCAGTCTCGGTATCCCATTCTCTTTGTTATCTCTGATCCGTTATAACACAATTCCCACTTAAATACTGTCCAGAACAAAGAGCTTCATATCAAAATACCTCTCCAGAATGTATATTTCATTAAGCATTATTTCGTTAATTTTGCATCACGATAAGGATGTGTTTAGAGGATGTTGTATCTCCGTGTGTATGACTGCGTCCCCCTCTCTTCTCCAGCTCAGAATATTGTAAGGGTTAAGGTACTGAGGCTAGGGGGAGGGAGTAGATCTCTTTGAACAGTTCTGCACGCTATTGGTGCACAGCGTGCATCTCTAACACCCAATGAGAGGCCAAAATAACAGACTTTTTAAAGCCAGAGCAGCATCCAGGAGCTGTCCAAGCGCTCTGACAGAGCAACACAGAGAGAGAGAGCGACAGAGAGAGAGAGAGAGAGAGAGTGAAGGACTGTATTTTCCATTGAACAATAATACATTGTCTATATTGATGTGAAAAATATTATGGAGAGTCCAGAGGTAGGTTATATTTAAGAATTCATACGTGTGAAGCGGCGTCATAAATATCGTGTGATTTTTCGCACAGATACCAACACATTGGCATTCCAATAGAGCCCCTTGCTTGGAAGAAAATACATTTGACTAGATCTCTTATAGTTTACATAAAATAATAATTGAGTGTCAGAAAAAATATAACAAAATATCTCTAAATTCGGTGACCAAGTTATTCATTATTTATCAACCGAGCTTTGTTCTGAACCTAAAATAACAAGCATTGATTTGTGCAATGTTGAAACAAAACAGTGGTGCTGCTGGGCTGAACGAAGGTGAAATCACTGAACTCTGACATGGGAGAGAGACAGGACCTGAAGGACTGACTCTGAGACAACATGTCCCCTCCCAGGACCTCTACGTACTTAATAGGCCCGTCAGTGTTGAGCTGGATCTGCAGATGTCTGTGTCACACAGGAGGACACAGACACGTCCTGCACTTTGGAGTCTAGGACGGAGTAGGAGATCTTGACACAATCCCCCAGGTCTGGATCAGTAACGGAGGTTGAAAATAATATTTTCCCCGGTGTGTAATTGTCTTTTACATACACTGGGTAGGAAGGCTGAGAGAATAGCGGCAGATTGTCATTCACATCTAACACATCAACAGTGATAGTTTTCTTGCTGGATAGAGGGTTTTCTCTTGAATCACTAGCACTGATCTCTATACTGGGAGTGACGCTCACTGTCAAGAGGTGCGTTAGTTACCGGTGCATAATGCTTGGATACGGACGGGTTCAATTTAAATGGAGACGCTTTTACGCGTAAAATCACAGTGACGTGAGCAACATTTTCGTTAAGACTAGCCTCATAAAGCTGTCTCTCAAACAGTGGTGCGTTATCGTTAATATCAAGCACCCTAATACTAGTCTCAGAGGTTCCTGAATGTTGTCCCATCACAGTGGTTTTTGTTCGTTAATGTTAATGCAGTAAGAGAGTATTGTTTTTGCAGCTCCACCAGAATCCAGTGCACTTTCGAGTGGAAATCGTGAGCCTGGGTTTGCTGACTCTACAATCTTCAGCCCCCTTTTTTCCGCAAGAAAACAGGGAGAAATTTCATTAATATCCCCCTGTATTTGAATCTCGACTCAGTGATATAAAGTAATTTGCAGCTGCACTATCTCCAAAGGCAATAGACACGGAACTCTTTGTCCACACATACCCTCTCTGTCTATCCTCTCACTGACGACCAGCTCTCCAAATCCACTCTGAAATCCTGTTTACCAGCCTCCGAGGTTATCCGTACTTTACGATGGTAAATCTCAGATAGTCCCAACCCCAGATCTTTGGCTAGATTTCCTACCACAGAGCCCTATTTCAGTTCCTCCGGGATGATGTAGCGAGTCTGTCCATCTATTGTAACCAACAAGAGAAAGACACGATGACACCATAGCAGCACCTGCCACACACCCAGTCTATTCCACATGGTTCCACAACACATCGAAACCTTTATATGATTCCATCCAACATTCGGCCTCTCGCAGGAGTGGTAATAATCAATCAGTAATCCAACGTGTCTCATATTCTACAGTGATGGGGAAGCTTTTTGTAGATATCTTTGTACCGTTCTGCACGCTATTGGTGCACAGCATCTAATGAGTTAAACAACAGGATTCAGCTGTCATTTATAGCTACAGTGAACATTTCATTACGTGGGAAACCGATGAAGCATCATAGCAATTCAACATGAGAATAAAAAATAAAATCTATTATCATTATCAGCTGGTGAAGGATCTAAATGTTCTTATTAAATTGTTATAAATGAATTACAGATGGAATACTGGTATGTGCACAGCTGTACTGTAAATCATTGCAGCGTTAAAAGAGGTATTATAGGTTGTAAAGTGGTGGTTCTAAAACTCTAGGTATCATACGGGCTCGGGCTCAATGCTTCCTGATGTCTGCGTGGAGACAAAGGCTCTCCGTTGCCGTCCTGTGGTAACAGAAAGCAGGCGCAGCACAGCCTGAGCACGTCACAAGAGCAACCCACGTGGCTCCGAATATAAATACATCCCACAAGCCGTCTTAAAAATATCTGCATGAGGTCTGAATAGCAAATGAAAAGAGCGGGGGAGCGGAGATCGCTCTCACACACACACTTCACTGGCTTATTTCCATGACATTAACTCATTACCTGAGAGCTGAATAGACCGCCCTAATATTTGTGATTTGGACATATTCTATCGACACTTTTTTTTTGGTCGACCACGAATCGGGTCTAGGAGATTAAAGGGTTGCGCGATTTCGTCATCCCTCGAGGTCTGCCTAGCAACACTGGCATCTGACGGAATTATTTATATCCGCAATGGAAAAAAAAGAAGCAAAACCTCCAGTGAAAGCAAACGCTATATTATTATACAAATCACAAGCCGTAGCTTACATCATATCACAATAGTGCAACGAATGTATCTAAATATGAAAACAATGTATCAGCTTTGCTATTAGATAATCAGAGTCTGACAGAACGACGAAGGTTGGTAGGGAGAGCGAGAGAGGCAGGGGGAACGCGCCTCCACTGAGCTCTGAAGCGAGTTTCAGCACCACACGGGTGGACAGCCCCACACAAGCGGCCAGCTCGCGCTGCTGCTGAAATGTGGGCGGACCGCGTGGTTACTGCTGCACAGACAGTCCTTCCCAAACAAAGACTTTCGAAAACACAACCACAACATACCCTTGCTAACCTCCTCTTCTCTCTCGATTCAAACAGAAAAACGTTCTGCCTTAATAAACAATCCAAGTGTTTCCAATAACAATTTTGATCGAGCAAATCATTTTGTTTTATAAACCTATTCATTTTAACGCACTGCCAAATCAGGTGCCGAAAGCAGTTATTGTAGGCTACCTACGCCACAACATACTTACGTATAAAAACATTTAGTGACCTAGGATATACATCGTGTTTGAACTTCCATCATACTCTGATCGTTGTCAGATTCGTTCTGACGTGCCTACACGGAGTCACTATAGAGATTTAGTCATCTATATGTCCTTATAGACTGGCTCTACATTGCAATACTTTCAAACGGATCTGCCAACATATAGAATCTGGTATCCACACAACATCCACCCATATAATGAAGGGCTCCAGCTTTATATTCAGCCCCTTTCCTTTGCTTGGAACTGTGAATTACATGTCAATGTATAGTTTATTATATGCAAATGTTATACAGTAAATCTTCCCAGCTATTGGTGGAATGACACTCAGTGCTGGGTGCCACTGTATATGCGGATCATAAAGGTGCTTCGTTGTCTTACTTTGTCCTGTTTATGAGGTCATTTCAGTCAGTAAGGCCATGGAGGTGTGCACTGTATGTGAGTTGGGATGTTGGAGTCCCTCTAACTTAAAGTATTTCTTACCTTATTTGGAGAGCCGGGGGAGCAACAGAAGACATGTCCACAACAGCAGCAAAGGAGAGACATGGAAGAGAAGAACAGAGAGACAAAAGAGACGTGGGTCAGCACACGTCTTGGGACAGACACATCCCTGATACTTACCGTTCACCTCTACAACGGCAGTGTAGCCTTGACGGACTCCGGGGGTGACAGGGATGATTTGCATTGTGATACCGGTGACATTTGGCCAAATGATGATGTTCCCAGAGCCCATCTGCTATGTCAACGGGTTGTGTGCGTCAAAGAAAGGTCATATCAAAACAATACAAATAATGAATGTGTCTGCTATATGTGAGGTGTGCTTCTTTGTTCACATAGAGAGACAGAGAGACAGACAGAGAGAGAGACAGACAGAGAGACAGAGAGAAAGAGACAGACAGAGAGAGAGACAGAAAGAAAGAGACAGAGAGAGAAAGAGACAGACAGAGACAGGGAGAGAGAGACAGAGAGAAAGAGACAGACAGAGACAGGGAGAGAGAGAGACAGAGAGACAGAAAGAGACAGACAGAGACAGGGAGAGAGAGACAGGGAGAGAGAGACAGAGAGAAAAAGACAGAGAGAGACAGAGACAGAGACAGACAGACAGACAGAGAGAGAGACAGGGAGAGAGAGAGAGACACCTTATATATTCACTTTGTATGTTGTCTACCTCACTTGCTTTGGCAATGTTAACACATGTTTCCCATGCCAATAAAGCCCTTGAATTGAATTGAATTGAGACAGAGAGAGAAAGAGACAGACAGAGACACAGAGACAGACAGAGACAGAGAGAGACAGAGAGAGACAGAGAGACAGAGAGACAGAGACAGACAGAGACAGAGACAGACAGACAGAGACAGAGAGAGAGAGAGAGACAGAGAGAGAGAGAGAGAGAGACAGAGAGAGAGAGACAGAGAGAGAGACAGAGAGAGAGAGAGACAGAGAGAGAGAGAGACAGACAGACAGACAGACAGACAGACAGACAGACAGACAGACAGACAGACAGACAGACAGACAGACAGACAGACAGACAGAGAGAAAGAGACAGAGCGAGAGAGAGAGAGAGAGAGACAGACAGACAGACAGAGACAGAGAGAGACAGAGAGAGACAGAGAGAGACAGAGAGAGACAGAGAGAGACAGAGAGAGACAGAGACAGAGACCGAGACCGAGACAGACAGACAGACAGACAGACAGACAGACAGACAGAGAGCGAGTGAGTGCGAGAACAGATCCTCACAAGAATCTGAAGTCAAATGTCTACTGATGATCTGGTGCTTTTGTCCCCAACCAAGGAGGGCCTACAGCAGCACCTAGATCTTCTGCACAGATTCTGTCAGACCTGGGCCCTGACAGTAAAATCTCAGTGAGACAAAAATAATGGTGTTCCAAAAAAGGTCCAGTTGCCAGGACCACAAATACAAATTCCATCTAGACACCGTTGCCCTAGAGCACACAAAAACCTATACATACCTCAGCCTAAACATCAGCACCACAGGTAACTTCCACACAGCTGTGAATGAGCTGAGAGTCAAGGCAAGAAGGGCCTTCTATGCCATGTAAAGGAACATAAAATTCCACATACCAATTATGATCTGGCTAAAAATACTCAAATCAGTTCTAGACCCATTTGCCCTATATGGTTGTGAGGTCTGGGGTCCGCTCACCAACCAAGACTTCACTAAATAGGACAAACATCAAATTGAGACTGCACGAATATCCTCCGTGTACAACAAATTTTACAACCACCTAAAAGGAGGCGATTCCCAAACCTTCCATAAAAAAGTCATTACCTACTGAGAGATGAACCTGGAGAAGAGTCCCCTAAGCAAGCTGGTCCTGGGGCTCTGTTCACAAACACAAACGGACCCCACAGAGCCCCAGGACAGCAACACAATTAGACAATTCGTTTAATGAGAAAACAAAAATATAATTACTCTACACATTGGAAAGAATTAACAATTAGCAAACTAGAATGCTATTTGGCCCTAAACAGAGAGTACACAGTGGTAGAATACCTTACCACTATGACTGACCCAAAATTAAGGAAAACTTTGACTATGTCCAGACTCAGTGAGCATACCCTTGCTATTGGGAAAGATCACTGTAGGCAGACCTGGCTCTCAAGAGGAGAAAGGCTACAAAATGAGGTGGAAACTGAGCTGCACTTCCTAACCTCCTGCCAAATGTATGACCATATTAGAGACACATATTTCCCTCTGATTACACAGATCCACAAAGAATTTGAAAACAAATCCAATTTTGATAAACTCCCGTATCTATTGGGTGAAATACCACAGTGTGCCATCACAGCAGCAAGATTTGTGACCTGTTGTCACAAGAAAAGGGCAACCAGTGAAAAACAAACACCATTGTAAATACAACCCATATGTATGCTTATTTATTTTCCCTTTTGTACTTTAACTATTTGCACATCGTTACAACACTGTATGTAGACATCATATATTTGTAATGTCTTTATTCTTTTGGAACTTCTGTGAGTGTAATGGTTAATTGTTATTGTTTATTTTTCACTTGAGTTTTTTTGTTGATGTATCTAGTTCACTTGCTTTGGCAAGTAAACACGTGTTTCCCATGACAATAAAGGTGATTGAATAGAGAGGGTGGATACAGAGGACAAAGACTTAATGAAAGAGAAATACAACACCCTTATTGACCCAGCCTCTCTAAAACAGGAGTGCGAGCAGTGGAGTTGATCATCATCTGCATGTCCCAGCCAGGACGCTGATAGCCCCATTTAAGGAGGACTGAGGCTGTGTCCAATATGGCTTCCTATTCCCTATGTCGTGCACTACTTTGACCAGAGTTCTATGGGAACCTGGTCCAAAGTAGTGCACTATATTGGGAATAGGCTGCCATTTCACTATGCTGCAGTACAGGACGTTGCCATGCTGCAGAGGAACACAGGAACAGCAGGTGCACTCGAGGAGATGCCCAGGGATGATGTATTCTTTATTAATGACATGCTTTCACGCTGTGCGTCTGATAGAGGAACAGAGCTTGTGGTACTGTGTGTTACACATTGATAACCACTATGATACACACACAAGAATGCACATGTACCAGTCAATAGAAAATCAATGTATAGCCTGTGATCAAAGGAAACAACATCTACAGAGCCTTGAGGGTTTAGTTCAGACAGCGCTTTCACACTCCCAGTCAGAGCAACAGGGAGGTGAAACAGTGAAAGGTGTTCAGGGCAGCGTCCATCTTCTGGAAACAGAGAGGTAGAGCCTTCAACATACCCCCACGCCACTCTGTCATACATCCTCTCTCCCACCAATCCAACTCTGAGCCCAAGGACACTGCACCTCTGTGTCCTAAACAGGGGTGCGTCTGCCCTCTTTAAAGCCCACAGCTGCCTGTATCCCATCAGACAGCAGACACTGCATCTGCTGATGCCCCCCTGTGTACCGCACCACAATGGTACAGTCCTGACAGTGAGTCAGCTTGTTGCTATGGCAACACATCCCACCTCTCTTCCTGAGTGGAAAAAAACGAAGTATGTAGAAAACAGAATGGAGAAGAGAAGAGAGAAAGGGTGATAGGGTGTCTAAAAGGTTCCTCATACACTGTACAGTCCTCTCTTCTAATCATTCATCACTTACCAAGGCACCAATACAATTAGTAGTGTATCTAAGTTAAGAATGTACAGGCTTGTGGACAGCAGCAATAACCTACTGACCAGTTACATTAAGAGACCAGAGGGAGAAAGAGCTCCTCTGATAAACACAACAGAGGTGTGACTTTGGACGCCCAAATGCGTCCATGGTTTTATGCACACAGTACAAAATGTTTTGGAACGAGCGGAGGAGATCTCGCTCTCCCTCTTCCTCCTCCAGCTCTCTCACACTCACTGAATCAGAACGGTGCAGCTGGAGGGGGGAGAGAAGCAGAGAATCAACGAGATCAGGAAGAAAAAGGAGAGGACCAACTGATCCAGAATGCCTTATAGAGGAAACAGCTAACCCAAAGGCCTTTGCCACAAACATACATGTTGAACCATCCCCAAAATGACTATCGCTGCCACCACTACTTTTATCCACGGACATCATCACTGGTAATGATCATGACAATAATGACATTGAGACTATTAACAATAATAACCATCATTGTGATTGTGATCACATGACTAATCATATTGACTATATGCAGTAGCCATTTAGTGCATACTAACGCTTTCTTCCTGCTAGTGTTGTGTCAGGGCTTATAGCCTCAGACTCACAGCAAAATGGCTGCAGTGAGTCTATCCAGCCTGACAGATCAGAACATCGGCACACACCACCGCCCACATGCCCTAACCTCAGGAATATCACCTAGTGTGTGTGTGTGCATCGCGGAGTGTGTATCATGTGAATGTCTGTGACTCAGACGGTGTGTAACAGTATGTGACGTGCAATACAATTCTGGCTGAGCCTTACTGTTACACTGGCCTGTATAGACCCTGGTATGATCCTTTCCAGAGGAGCAGCGAGTCCAGAATCACTGGGCATCACTACTGGAACAGTAACACAAATAACACACAACTCAATCTGGGGCGTACAAGAGCACCTGGACCTAAGAGTAATATAACAGGTGAATGTAGTCCTTCATATACACTGAGTGTACAAAACATTAAGAACACCTTCCTAATATTGAGTTGCACCCCCATTTGCCCTCAGAACAGACTCAATTTGTCGGGGCATGAACTCTACAAGGTGTCGAAAGTGTTCCACAGGGATGCTGGCCCATGTTGACTCCAATGCTTCCCACAGTTGTGTCAAGTTGGCTAGATGTCCTTTGGGTGTTGGACCATTCTTGATACACACGGAAAAATGTTGAGAGTGAAAAACCCAGCAGTGTTGCAGTTCTTGACACACTCAAACCAGTGTGCCTGGCACCTACTACCATACCCTGTTCAAATACACTTCAAAATATTGTCTTGCCCTTTCACCCTGTGAATGGCACAAATACACAATCCATGTCTCAGTTGCCTCAAGGCTTAAAAAGCCTTCTTTAACCCCTCCCCTCCCCTTCATCTACACTGATTGAAGTGGATTAAACAGATGATCAATAAGGGATCAGAACTTTCACCTGGTCAGTCTACGTCATGGATGGAGCAGGTGTTCATAATGTTTTGTACACTTAATGTATGTATGTGTATATATGTGTGTGTGTGTGTGTGTGTGTGTGTGTGTGTGTGTGTGTGTGTGTGTGTGTGTGTGTGTGTGTGTGTGTGTGTGTGTGTGTGTGTGTGTGTGTGTGTGTGTGTGTGTGTGTGTGTGTGTGTGTATGTATGTATGTATATGTTGTGTGTTGTGTGGTGTGTGTGTGTATATGTATGTATGTATGTGCCCAGTTCCCTGCACATTGCTCAAAGGGTCAGGCCAGGCCAGGTGAATACTCACAATGCAAATGACTGCTTTGACCACCTGAGACTCAGTGTTCAGAGGACATCTGCCTCATCATCAGAGCCAAAACTGCCTCTCTTCAGGCCTGCACACTGAATGCACGTACACAACATGGCCCCATTTTCATTCAAATTATTGTCCATTGAATGTAGAGAGGTAAAGGAACCTTTGGCTGTAGACTATTGAGACAGCCTGGGACTGTAAGACTGTGCCCCTTGGCCTGTAGGATTGAAGGGCTGTAGGACACTGCAGGGAAACAGGACATTCTTACTACCAGGCCAGAGAAAACAGAACATCAGATCACCACAGCTGAGAGCCTGAGGGTTTACTGTCATGAATTGAAATAGACTGAGGGTAACGATGATAAGACTCAGGGGTACATGTCAGTAGAAGCAGAGTTGCCTCCCTCCATCCTCAAAACCATGACCTGAGATGACAGCATACTGTTGGAGTGATTCCACAAGGAAGGATGATTCAAGAAAACGTCCACGACATGTTCCCGCATCTCTGTACTTACATCAGATCACACACAGTCACTACACCACACAGTCACTACACCACACAGTCACTACACAGACTTATGGATAGAGCTGACAAACTGTGAGTGTGGTCTCAACTCCCCTTAGCAGAATATTTGAGTGTGTGCAGGAGTGTGAGAGAGAGGATAAAGTCACTAACAAATCATCCGGACATCCCTGATATCTAATCAAGGATCTTAATGGGGCAGGGGAGCAGAGGAATCATATATGTGAGAATCAGAACTTCTAACCCCACATTCCAGAAGGCTAGATAAGAAGCAAGCACGCACACACGCATGCACAGCACACACACGCACACACGCATGCACAGCACACACACGCACACAGCTCAATGCATCCTGATCACCATACACAGCAACCATGCTCAAATACTGCTCAAAGTCCAATGTTAATCTTCAGACAGAGCAACACACTGTAGAGAAACAGCTGCTCACCAGATGACTGGGTCAGTGAGGAAGGAAGTACAGTATTAACAACAGCTGTGGGAAAGCAGTTTCTTCCCATATCAATGTGGACAGTCACAAGGTCTAGAAACTACAGGGCCTCGGCTCAGGGTGGGATCCAAAATGGCTGCCAAGGCAGGGGACTGCTAAATTCTGCTCCAGAGGATACAGCCTTGACATATGTCAGCAAACCACTGTTCTACAGTTCAAAGGTCATCCAAGTGGGGATCGGAACCAGAAGCGAGAAGTCATATCCAAGGGTCACCCACACACCATCCACATCTATACACTGGACTGGACCATTCAGGGCTAGACCGAGGGGTGTATGGGTCGGTGGGGTCTGACCCCCACAGAGACACAGTGAGTTCAAGGGTTTATGGTCCATAGTAAAAGCCTATCTCGCTGACAAGCCTGAGAACCAGGGTTTAGTGGTTAAAAAGTGGTTTAAATGGGTAAAACGGACACAGATGTGGGGTGATAATGATGATAGACTTTTTCCAGAGGGACAGAGGTTTCCTCCATAAAACCTCAAGCGTTTTTGTGTCATGTCAGATGTTTATGAGGCATGTGTTACTCATCTACATAGAAACATTCAACACAAACACATACAAAATGCCTGCGCAGTATGTACACAAACAGACAGCCTGCTGTCTATGCCAGGGCCACACTCCATCTACAGACACTGACTGAAACTACACCACCTCTAGCATTACATACTATGTCCCCCCATACAATAAAGCCAGCATCATGACCACCTTACTAAGAATTTAACAACATTGACATACAATAGGATCACCCCGTTGTGAAAAAGAGTGTGACCATCACCTATTTTATGAGGTAACCTATCAGTTGACAGGACACACTCTTTTCACACCACTTCGATACAAAGTGATTTTCGTGGCAGGTTAGGAGAGCATTTTCGCTATCCCTAACCCCTTTCCTAATCTTAACCTCAGTCTCCTAACCTGCTATGTTAATTATCCTAACCTGCTATGAAAAAGTCCCTTCGGTATCGAAGTGCCATGAAAAGAGTGTTTCCAATCGGTTGGCCTGGTGACTTGCTGTGTGTGGCAGTGGCCTGGTGTGTGGGATTAGTATTATGGGCTGCATGTGAGAGACATATGGAGGGCATTTCCTCCCTGTGTGTGTGTTACCCAGTACACATGGAGGCCTGTGGGCCATGGAGCTCTAATGACCCCTTTATGATGTCTGTGGTGAGGGAGGAGAAAGAGGGATCAAGGAGCTCTCCTCAGTGATACAAACAACATGTCACTATACTAGCATCATATAGAGGAATCTAGCACAGTTTACTCATCTGTCTCTCACTCTCCTTTCAACACAGTAGTTTACTCTTCTGTCCCTCTGTCTCTCTCCTTTCAGCACAGTAGTATACTCATCTGTCTCTCTGTCTCTCTCCTTTCAGCACAGTAGTTTACTCATCTGTCGCTCTGTCTCTCTCCTTTCAACACAGTAGTTTACTCATCTGTCCCTCTGTCTCTCTCCTTTCAACACAGTAGTTTACTCATCTGTCCCTCTGTCTCTCTCCTTTCAACACAGTAGTTTACTCATCTGTCCCTCTGTCTCTCCTTTCAGCACAGTAGTTTACTCATCTGTCCCTCTGTCTCTCTCCTTTCAGCACAGTAGTTTACTCATCTGTCTCTCTGTCTCTCTCATTTACATTTTTACATTTAAGTCATTTAGCAGACGCTCTTATCCAGAGCGACTTACAAATTGGTGCTTTCACCTTATGACATCCAGTGGAACAGCCACTTTACAATAGTGCATCTCTCCTTTCAACACAGTAGTTTACTCATCTGTCTCTCTCCTTTCAGCACAGTAGTTTACTCATCTGTCTCTCTCCTTTCAGCACAGTAGTTTACTCATCTGTCTCTCTCCTTTCAACACAGTAGTTTACTCATCTGTCTCTGTCTCTCTCCTTTCAACACAGTAGTTTACTCATATGTCCCTCTGTCTCTCTCTCGTTTCAACACAGTAGTTTACTCATCTGTCCCTCTGTCGCTTTCTCGTTTCAACACAGTAGTTTACTCATCTGTCCCTCTGTCTCTCTCTTGTTTCAACACAGTAGTTTACTCATCTGTCCCTCTGTCTCTCTCTTGTTTCAACACAGTAGTCTACTCAACTTTCTCTCTCTGTATCTTTATCACTCTCTCTCTCCTTTCAGCACAAAAACAGTTTGCTCTTATATTTTAAGATGGATGTCATATACTGTCATTTTCTTTCTGCCTCCCTCTATTTTTCCCTGCATCTATCTTTCCCTGCATCTATCTTTCCCTGTGTCTATCTTTCCCTGCGTATATCTTTCCCTGTTTCTATCTTTCCCTGCATCTATCTTTCCCTGTGTCTATCTTTCCCTGCGTCTATCTTTCCCTGTTTCTATCTTTCCCTGCATCTATCTTTCCCTGCATCTTTCTTTCCCTGTTTCTATCTTTCCCTGCATCTTTCTTTCCCTGTTTCTATCTTTCCCTGCATCCATCTTTCCCTGTTTCTATCTTTCCCTGTTTCTATCTTTCCCTGTATCGAGCCCTGCCTCATTTATATCCACACTCAATTATTTATAGTTGTTTATCCATCCCTTTCTACCTTAGAGGTGATGAGGAGCCTATTTCTCTGCAAACACTGCAGCTTGTGGTGCAAAATGGCTGCCGTGCATCACTAACGCAGTGTTGCTGCGCATGAACGGTGGATGAGGCCAGCTACAACACATCTCTTCCCCTCCCCCACACCCTCCCTCTCTCTGGCTCCCTGCTACCGCCTCTCTCCATCCTCATCCTTCTCTCCAACACATTTCCCACCTCTTTCAGTCAGATTCCTCTCTACCACTCCTCAATCTCCTCTCCTCTCTCTCTCATCTCTTGCTCTCTGTATGTACATGGTTCAAAGTCAGGAACATACAGTAACAGCAGCGTGTGAGAGACAGGAATTTAGGTCGGTGTTAAAAATAGTGCAGTGTGTGTGTGAGAGAGAAAAAAAACCTCTGCAGGCCCTAGTCCAGTCCAGTCTCGTCTCGTCTCGTCCAGCCCAGCCCAGCCCAGCCCAGTCCTGTCTAGTCCAGCCCAGTCTCTTCTAGTCCATCCCAGTCCATCCCAGCCTCGTCTAGTCCAGCCCAGTCTCGTCTAGTCCTATCCAGTCCAGCCCAGCCTCGTCTAGTCCAGCCCAGTCCCGTCTAGTCCAGCCCAGTCTCGTCTAGTCCAGCCCAGTCCCGTCCAATCCAGTCCAGTCTCGTCTAGTCCAGCCCAGTCTCGTCTAGTCCAGCCCAGTCCAGCCCAGTCTCGTCTAGTCCAGCCCAGTCCCGTCTAGTCCAGTCCAGTCCAGTCTCGTCTAGTCCAGCCCAGTCCAGCCCAGTCCCGTCTAGTCCAGTCCAGTCTCGTCTAGTCCAGCCCAGTCCAGCCCAGTCCCGTCTAGTCCAATCTCGTCTAGTCCAGCCCAGTCCAGTCTCGTCTAGTCCAGCCCAGTCCCGTCTCGTCTAGTCCAGTCCAGTCTCGTCTAGTCCAGCCCAGTCTCGTCTAGTCTAGTCCAGTCCAGTCCAGCCCAGTCTCGTCTAGTCCAGCCCAGTCCCGTCTAGTCCAGTCCAGTCTCGTCTAGTCCAGCCCAGTCCAGCCCAGTCTCGTCTAGTCCAGCCCAGCCCAGTCCAGTCCAGTCCAGTCTCGTCCAGTCCAGTCTCGTCCAGCCCAGTCCAGTCTCGTCTAGTCCAGCCCAGCCCAGCCCAACCCAGTCCAGCCCAGCCCAGCCCTTCCTTTGTGTTTCTCTATAGCCTTCAGCAGCACTGCTCTCTTTGTCCCTAAATGCATTCCAGAAGATGATTTCATACAGGTTCGCTGCTGTGTTTCACAGGGCAGTCTTTGGCAACACTATAACCTATATGAATTACATAGGCATTATTCCAGAATGAGTATATCGGAATGTGATTACATGATGACAGGTACATAGCATGTACCACTGCTAAAGCCAAGACAAAGAAGGTGAGTGTCAAATTGGTAAGTATTTGCTATGTAAGGCCTAATTACTTGTTCTAGATTGTTACAATGTAATTATATAGGTTACAGTCGATAATGCATGCTTACCTGATTGTCTGAATCATCAATGATCAGTTTGTCTCTCTGTGCTTGGGGGAGTGTATGTGTTCCGTCCAGACTAATGATGCTCTGACTGTAAGGTCTGACGTATTTCATATCACTCTTTCTGGAGTCAGTCGTTCCACACATATCGTAATTATACACCTGTCTCAGAGTTCCTGTGCCTCCCACGTCTGCGTAAAGGGGCGGGTAGTATGGAATAACTGGGAGATTCCCATTTGATTTATAAAACATTTGCTCCCGTCTCCATCTATAGCATTTCACTGACAGTATGGCTATGATGGATACGATAAAGAGAAAGGAGACAACAGCTAAAGCCAAGACTAAGTAAAAAGTCAGGTTGTCATTGTACTCCTTGTCGTGCGTAAAGTCAGTGAACTCCGAGAGCACTTCAGGGAAGCTGTCCGCCACCGCCACGTTAACATTGACTGTAGCTGAACGAGAGGGCTGCCCGTTGTCCTCCACTACAACAGTGAGCCGTTGTTTCACAGCATCTTTATCAGTGGCTTGGCGTATAGTTCTTATTTCTCCATTCTGTAAGCCCACTTCAAACAGTGCCCTGTCCGTCGCTTTCTGCAGTTTATACGAGAGCCAGGCATTCTGTCCAGAGTCCACATCAACAGCCACCACTTTAGTGACAAGATAGCCCACATCTGCTGAACGAGGCACCATTTCAGACACCAGAGAGTTACTAGTCTGCACTGGGTACAGAACCTGCGGCGCGTTGTCGTTCTGGTCCTGAATCATTATTTTCACAGTCATATTGCTACTGAGAGGAGGAGAGCCTCCATCTTGCGCTTTTACGCGAATTTGGAACTCTTTTATTTGCTCATAGTCGAAAGAACGCACAGCAAAAATCTCCCCACTCTCTGCATTTACTGAAATTAACGCAGACGCCGACACTCCATTCACTTGATTATCGCCAAGCAAATATGAAATACGCGCGTTGTTGCCAAAGTCTTTGTCGCTGGCCTTGACTGAAAATATTGACATTCCAGGTAAGTTATTCTCAATAACGCAAGCGGTGTATGATTGTCGTGTAAACAGGGGGGCGTTGTCATTCACATCGGATATTTTCAGTGTTACTGTCTTATTCGTGGAAAAAGATGGCGACCCTTCATCTGTGGCTATTATTGTTATGTCATATTCAGACACCGTTTCACGGTCCAAAGCCTGGTCTGACACCAAACTGTAGAAATTGGAAGAGGATGACTTTATGCGGAAAGGTAAATCTGGACTAATAGAACACTTCACCTGACCGTTTTTACCTGAGTCTGAATCTTTGATATTGAGCATGGCTATGACCGTCTCCGGGGCAGAGTCCTCGGGAATAGGGTTGGAGAATGAAATTATGCTAATCACGGGTGCATTGTCGTTCACGTCAGTAATTTCAATAAGCACTTTACTAGTATCTGTTAACCCCCCGTTGTCTGTCGCCTCTACATCTAGTTCATAACGCCTACATTGTTCGAAATCTAACAGACCACTTATGGTAATCTCACCAGTATGGGCGACTATATTGAATAGAACTGAAGCACCCTCTGTATTTTGAGAAAAGGAATACATCACCTCTCCATTTGTTTCCTGGTCTGCATCAGTGGCGCTCACTGTCAAGACAATCGTTCCCTTTGACGCATTTTCTGCCACGACCACCCTATACAGTGACTGGCCAAATACAGGGGCATTGTCGTTTGCATCTAAGACAATAACATTGATTTTGACAGAGCCAGATTTCTGGGGGGTCCCGCCATCATAAGCAGTTAATATTAGTTTATGCTCTTCCTGTTTTTCTCTATCAAGTGCGCTCTGCAGAACCATTTCCACGTATTTCGTTCCATCAGAGCGAGATAGGGGTTTCAATTGAAAATGATCCGTAGGATTTAGTTGGTATGTTTGGAGAGTATTTAGAGCCACATCGGGATCTTTTGCACCGTCGAGTGAAAAGCGAGTCCCAAGAGCCGCAGATTCACTTATTTGGAAAATCATTTCCTTTTTAGCAAAAGCAGGGGCATTGTCGTTAATATCTAATATTTCCACATCAATTCGATAGAGCTCCATCGGATTTTCAACGATGATCTGAAAATGCAGAGAGCAGGGAGATACTTGGCCGCACAGCTCCTCTCGGTCTATCCTTTCTTTCACCACAAGCGTTCCTTTATCAACATTCAGACCGATGCACTCACTGCCGTCCTCAGTAAAGATCCGCGCTCGACCAAAATTCAACTTTTTTACATCCAAACCCAGATCCTGTACGATATTCCCCACGAGTGAGCCCTTCGCCATCTCCTCCGGGATGGAATAACGGACCTGGGCGCGCGCTACCCTTGCACCACAGAGACAGACAAACAGCATGACCCATGTATTCCATGTCCATATCCGCGAGCTGGTCCGCCCTGCGCCATGACAACAAAGATCGTCCATCTTCAGACTACTCAGCCTGAGAGAAAAAAAAAACAATACAAAAACGAATGGCTCCACAATAATGAATAGTGCGTCACCAACACGTCCCAACGATTGTGTGGGCTCTTTTAGGAGACTAGTTCTGATTATACAGAAGTTGAGTCCTCTGCGCAGCTTGTGACGCAAAGAAGAGAGGGAGGGTCTACTATCTGAGACGTATATATACTGACACTAACCAACAGCGGCCCTTAGAGCCCTGAATAGATATTGCACAAATATCTGCACAAATATTAGGTTACCATAAATTGTCGATGTTTGAGATTCTATTTATGAGGCAGAAATGAAATGATCAAATGTGAAATGTCCAAACCACTACAAACGTCAAAAACCCAATACCATGCGTGTTGTTTGATACTGTCTTGTTTTAATAGGCTAAGACAAATCGGATGAAATGGTAACAGCACATGAAATGTATAACCTTGCTTTGAAATCGAACGAGATTTATAACCCAAACTACAGCTCTTGACAACGAAAACCTATATGCTGATGATGTAGCCACTTTGTTCTCACCTGGTTTTCCCCATCGTCATTGATCCGTTTGTCCCTCTGCGCGTGGGGGAGTGTCTGTGTTCCGTCCAGACTAATGATGCTCTGACTGTCAGGTCTGACGTATTTCATATCACTCTTTCTGGAGTCAGTCGTTCCACACACATCGTAATTATACACCTGTCTCAGAGTTCCTGTGCCTCCCACGTCTGCGTAAAGGGGCGGGTAATACGGAATAACTGGGAGATTCCCATTGGATTTGTAAAACATTTGCTCGCGTCTCCATCTGTAGCATTTCACTGACAGTATGGCTATGATGGATACGATAAAGAGAAAGGAGACAACAGCTAAAGCCAAGACTAAGTAAAAAGACAGGTTGTCATTGTACTCCTTGTCGTGCGTAAAGTCAGTGAACTCCGAGAGCACTTCAGGGAAGCTGTCCGCCACCGCCACGTTAACAATGACTGTAGCTGAACGAGAGGGCTGCCCGTTGTCCTCCACTACAACAGTGAGCCTTTGTTTCACAGCATCTTTATCATTGACTTGACGTATAGTTCTTATTTCTCCATTCTGTAAGCCCACTTCAAACAGCGCCCTGTCTGTCGCTTTCTGCAGTTTATAGGAGAGCCAGGCATTCTGTCCAGAGTCCACATCAACAGCCACCACTTTAGTGACAAGAAATCCCACATCTGCTGAACGAGGCACCATTTCAGCCACCAGAGAGCTGCTAGTCTGGACTGGATACAGAACCTGAGGCGTGTTGTCATTCTGGTCCTGGATCATTATTTTCACAGTCACATTGCTACTGAGAGGAGGAGAGCCTCCATCCTGCGCTTTTATGCGGAACTGGAAATCCTTGATCTGCTCGTAGTCAAAAGAGCGCACTGAATGGATGACTCCACTATCAGCACTAACGGACACATATGAGGCGACAGGCACTCCGTTAACCGATGAGTCCTCCAGTATGTATGAAACACGGGCATTCTGGTTCCAGTCAGCGTCTCTGGCTTTCACTGTGAATATAGAGAGGCCCGGTGTGTTGTTCTCTATAATGTAGGCCTCATATGAGCTCCTCTCAAAGACAGGCGCGTTGTCATTCACATCTGATATCTGTAAGGTGAGAGTGACGCTGCTGGAGAGCGAGGGCACTCCCTCATCAGAGCACATCACAATGATGTTATATTCAAATGCTCTTTCTCGATCCAAGTCACTGTCAGTTACTAGACTATAGAAGCCAGTGGATGTAGATTTAATGGTAAAGGGCATATTTTGCGTTAAAACACAATTCACCACTCCGTTATTATCAGAGTCTGGGTCGTGGACGCTCATTACAGCTATGACTGTCTGAGAAGGGGAATTTTCTGGTATCGATTTAGAAGTGGACATCATATCAATCAAAGGACTGTTGTCGTTGACGTCCACAATGTCGACAACTAATTTACTGGAATCAGAAAGACCTCCTTTATCTTTTGCTTCTACATCAATCTGATAATGTTTATCGCTTTCATAGTCGACCTTGCCCATCAAACGCACTTCGCCATTACTCTCGTCTATTTCGAATAGGTCCAAAATACCAATTGTGCTGCTTGATATAGAATATGTGACTAAACCATTTGATCCATGATCTATGTCGGTGGCTCTAACTGTAGTTAATAAAGTACCCTTCTGTGAGTTCTCTACAACACTCGCCGTATATACTGCCTGCGTAAAAACCGGAGCATTGTCGTTTGCATCCAACACATTGACATGAATCTGCACTGTTCCAGACATCTGAGGGTCTCCTCCATCGAGGGCAGTTAACACTAAAGACATCTGCTCCTGTTTCTCTCGATCTAAAGGCTTCTGTAAAACCATCTCTACCTTTTTGCTACCATCAGTTTGACCATGTAATTTTAGACTGAAATTATCAATTGGATTAAGGGAGTAGCTTTGGAGTCCATTTGCTCCTATATCAGAATCAAATGCTCTCTCCAGCACAAATTTAGCTCCAGTCACAGCTGACTCACTTATTTCGAATTTCATTGAATCTTTTTGGAAAACAGGCGCATTATCATTGATATCAATAATCTCAATTGTGACGCGATAAAATTCTATTGGATTCTCCAGAATAATTTGAAAATGCAGTGCGCAAGGCGTTGTCTGTCTGCATAGCGCTTCACGGTCTATTATCTCTTTGATAAGAAGAACTCCCCTGTCTTTATCCAACTCGATGTATTCTGCGCTGTTTCCAACGTGTATTCGAGCTTTACCTGATTTCAATCGTTTGATATCTAAACCCAGATCCTGCGCTATGTTACCGACTAAAGAGCCTTTCGCCATTTCCTCGGGAATGGAGTAACTGACCTGCCCGTGTACTGAACTGAGAGAGAGGACCGAGATAAACAACAGTACTTGCCGTGTCATTGTTCTGCCCGAAATTTCCCCCTGCGCCATGACACAACAAACACCATAGAATCCGTTCAGTAATTTGCTAAATTCCTTCAAATTTATATCCAGAAAATAAAAAAAATGTTCTGTCAATAATCCGTACCCACGGAACAAAGGAATCGCAGCTCTGTGTCTCGGTGCTTAGTGTTCTCTGTAACCCGGAACGTGCGTTCTCTGTAACCCGGAACGTGCGCTCTGCATGCTGCTCTTTCTCTCTCTAATATATCGACATGATGGGGGAGGTACTGCTGCAAATCCGCTCTAAAACTACAACACACTGACCAACAGCGTCCCTCTGAGTTCAATATACTGAACAACAGATACTTCAAAAATAAACACATTCCAACATATTTGGGAAGGTTTAAGTTCCCAAAGGAAGAATATTAGCTCTACCATGCTATACACAACATAAGATATATCAACACATTTAGGATAATTGTAAACGTAGATGCCACAGGATGTTGGCAAGTAATCTCAAACAAGACACACGTTGCCTTGACATAGCCTACATCACGACAGAACACACATTTCTAAAAATCTGACGTATGGTAGTGTGCTTTCCATACAAATGTGCAAATATTGATATAGACTTATGAATGTATTTATTTATGCAAAAAGTCATCATGATCTTGACAACGATGATTCACCCTTCATTCCGTTACAGGTCCTCTGTGAAAAAGCCTGAATTGACCAAATTGGAAAAATGTGTCGAATTTCTGAACATGGAACGTTTCCAAATTTAAAGACTCGATGTTACACAGTTAAATGTACTACCCATACAAATATATTTTTTGAAGAAAATGAATGATTCAACTATAACAAACCTCTATTGGGGAATCTGGTTCATCCAGGATATTATTTTCACTCTGCATCCGCTGCATCGTCCCTGTAGAACTGGGGTCCATTATCAGTACGTTCTGACTACAGGGTCTGACGAACTTACAGTCACTCTTTCTGGAGTCAGTTGTCCTGCACACCTCGTAATTGTACACGTGCTGTAGAGTTCCTGTCCCCAAAGTGTCTGCGTAACGCGGTGGATAATACGGAATAACCGGGAGATTGGAATGATAGAGGACGCGAGACTGTCTACATCTGTATATTTTCACTGATATAATAACCACTAAACATGTGATGAACAGAAATGAGACTACAGCCAAAGCCAAGACTAAGTAAAAAGTCAGGTTGTCATTGTACTCCTTGTCGTGCGTAAAGTCAGTGAACTCCGAGAGCACTTCAGGGAAGCTGTCCGCCACCGCCACGTTAACATTGACTGTAGCTGAACGAGAGGGCTGCCCGTTGTCCTCCACTACAACAGTGAGCCTTTGTTTCACAGCATCTTTATCAGTGACTTGGCGTACAGTTCTTATTTCTCCATTCTGTAAACCCACTTCAAACAGCGCCCTGTCTGTCGCTTTCTGCAGTTTATACGAGAGCCAGGCATTCTGTCCAGAGTCCACATCAACAGCCACCACTTTAGTGACAAGATAGCCCACATCTGCTGAACGAGGCACCATTTCAGCCACCAGAGAGCTGCTAGTCTGGACTGGATACAGAACCTGAGGCGCGTTGTCATTCTGGTCCTGGATCATTATTTTCACAGTCGCATTGCTACTGAGTGGAGGAGAGCCTCCATCCTGCGCTTTTACGCGGAACTGGAAATCCTTGATCTGCTCGTAGTCAAAAGAGCGCACTGAATGGATGACTCCACTATCAGCAGTAACGGACACATATGATGAGACAGGCACTCCGTTAACCGAGGAATCCTCCAGTATGTAAGAAACACGGGCATTCTGGTTCCAGTCAGCGTCTCTGGCTTTCACTGTGAATATAGAGAGACCCGGTGTGTTGTTCTCTATAATGTAGGCCTCATATGAGCTCCTCTCAAAGACAGGCGCGTTGTCATTCACATCTGATATCTGTAAGGTGAGAGTGACGCTGCTGGAGAGCGAGGGCACTCCCTCATCAGAGCACGTCACACTGATGTTATACTCAGACGCTCTCTCTCGGTCCAAGCCACTATCAGTTACTAGACTATAGAATCCATTAGATGTAGATGTAATGGTGAAAGGGATGTTCTCATTTATGCCACAGTTAACTTTACCATTACTCTCAGAATCACGGTCGTTTACGCTCATCATAGCTATTACTGTGTTAGGACGGGAATCCTCTGGTATTATACCAGATTTGGAAATCAAATTGATTAGAGGACTATTGTCATTTACGTCACTGACATCAATTATTATTTTACTTGAGTCCGAGAGACCACCATTATCTATGGCTTCTATATCAATCTGATAACTTCTGAATTTTTCATAATCAACTTGTCCATCTAATATCAAATGACCATCTTCATTTATGTGGAATAACGTTGAAAGACGGTTCATGCTATTTGCAATCACGTAAGACACTTCTCCATTTGTGCCTTTATCTGCATCAGACGCACTAACTGTCGTGACAAACGTTCCTTTTTGTGAATTCTCACTTATTGTTGCCTTATACACTGGTTTGGTAAAAACGGGCGCATTGTCGTTTGCATCCAGCACTGTGACGTGTATCTGCATTGTCCCTGATAGCAGAGGCTCCCCTCCATCCAGAGCAGTCAACAACAGAGACATATGCTCCTGTTTCTCTCGGTCTAGAGGTTTCTGTAAAACCATCTCAACCTTTTTACTCCCATCTGCCTGACTATGCAATTTCAAAACAAAATGATCAGCGTGTTTCAGTGAGTAGCTTTGGAGGCCATTTAAACCAATGTCTGGATCCACTGCTTTCTCTAACATAAATTTCGATCCAGTCACAGCTGACTCGCTGATTTCCAAACGTCGCTCAGTCTTTTGAAAAGTGGGAGCGTTGTCGTTTACATCTGTAATCTCTACAGTTACCGGGTATAATTCCATCGGGTTTTCTAAAGTAATTTGGAAATGCAGTGCACAAGGCGTCGTCTGTTCACAAAGCGCTTCACGGTCTATTCTGTCTTTGATGAGGAGAACTCCCCTTTCTTTATTCAGCTCGATGTACTCTGCGTTGTCTCCAGTATAAATACGAGCTTTACCTGATATCAGTCTTTTTATATCTAAACCCAGATCCTGCGCTATGTTACCGACTAAAGAGCCTTTCGCCATTTCCTCGGGAATGGAGTAACTGACCTGCCCGTGTACTGAACTGAGAGAGAGGACCGAGATAAACAACAGTACTTGCCGTGTCATTGTTCTGTCCGAAATTTTCTCTGGGATATAAAACACCTTACGTTATAATCCGTTAAGAAATCAGTAATATTCCATTTGTTTCAGTGCCCAAAATCCAGAACAAAAGAATCTCAGCTCGGTGTCTCGGTGCTTAGTGTTCTCTGTAACCCGGACTGTGCGCTCTGCGTGCGGCTCTTTCTCTCTCTAATATATCGACATGATGGGGGAGGTACTGCTGCAAAACTGCTCCAAAACTGCAACACACTGACCAACAGCGGCCCTCTGAGTTCATACGTGTAAACGACACACAGAATATTGAAAACACTTATGCTCTCCAACCATGCGTAAAACCTAAGCATATCCAAACCCCAATATCTTGCAGTAAAACACACTATACGCAAGGTATGATGACAATGACGATTTTCCTTCATAAATGAGCTGTGAAGAACAGCACATCAACTGATGGTTATTTGGCTTCAAGGATATAGCTGATGGTTACAATGGGGCCATTACGCATGGTGTGAAATCACAAATCAGTCAGAGGTAAAGGCCATAGGAAACACCTTTCAGAAATTCAAGAGTGAAGCCAACCTTTCAGTGTTGGACAAAAGAAAACATAGGCAACACTTGCAAAATAACTATAGTTAACGTTAAAATAAGAATAAGGTAGTATCAGAATAAGGTCATGACACCAAAAACGGTGACGTCATAAATATTCTGAGGGTATGAGAGACGATTTTTCATTCTCACCTGACTGCCTGAATCGTCATTGATCAGCGTGTCCCTCTGCGCGAGTGTCTGTGTTCCGTCCAGACTAATGATGCTCTGACTGTAAGGTCTGACGTATTTCATATCACTCATTCTGGAGTCAGTCGTTCCAGACACATCGTAATTATACACCTGTCTCATAGTTCCTGTGCCTCCCACGTCTGCGTAAAGGGGCGGGTAGTATGGAATAACTGGGAGATTCCCATTTGATTTATAAAACATTTGCTCCCGTCTCCATCTGTAGCATTTCACTGACAGTATGGCTATGATGGATACGATAAAGAGAAAGGAGACAACAGCTAAAGCCAAGACTAAGTAAAACGTCAGGTTGTCATTGTACTCCTTGTCGTGCGTAAAGTCAGTGAACTCCGAGAGCACTTCAGGGAAGCTGTCAGCCACCGCCACGTTAACATTGACTGTAGCTGAACGAGAGGGCTGCCCGTTATCCTCCACGACAACAGTGAGCCTTTGTTTCACAGCATCTTTATCATTGACTTGGCGTATAGTTCTTATTTCTCCATTCTGTAAGCCCACTTCAAACAGCGCCCTGTCTGTCGCTTTCTGCAGTTTATACGAGAGCCAGGCATTCTGTCCAGAGTCCACATCAACAGCCACCACTTTAGTGACAAGATAGCCCACATCTGCTGAACGAGGCACCATTTCAGCCACCAGAGAGCTGCTCGTCTGGACTGGATACAGAACCTGAGGCGCGTTGTCATTCTGGTCCTGGATCATTATTTTCACAGTCACATTGCTACTGAGAGGAGAAGAGCCTCCATCCTGCGCTTTTACGCGGAACTGGAAATCCTTGATCTGCTCGTAGTCAAAAGAGCGCACTGACTGTACAACTCCACTATCAGCACTAACGGACACATATGAGGAGACGGGCACTCCGTTAACCGAGGAGTCCTCCAGTATGTAAGAAACACGGGCATTCTGGTTCCAGTCAGCGTCTCTGGCTTTCACTGTGAATATAGAGAGGCCCGGTGTGTTGTTCTCTATAATGTAGGCCTCATATGAGCTCCTCTCAAAGACAGGCGCGTTGTCATTCACATCTGATATCTGTAAGGTGAGAGTGACGCTGCTGGAGAGCGAGGGCAGTCCCTCATCAGAGCACGTCACAGTGATGTTATACTCAGAGGCTATCTCTCGGTCCAAGTCACTGTCTGTTACTAAAGTAAAGAAATTATTCGTCGTTGATTTAATTGTAAATGGAATATTGTCGTTTATCGAACACTGTACTTGACCATTTTCACCTGAGTCTGGGTCTTGTACATTAATCATAGTTACTACAGTACCGGGTATAGAATCTTCTGTTATGACATTAGTCTTGGACATAATATTAATAGCTGGTTTGTTGTCATTTATATCAATGACATCAAGAATGATTTTACACGAATCAGTTAGCCCACCGTCATCACTGGCCTGAACATGTATCTGATAGTGACGGGCCTTTTCATAATCAACATTTTCTTTTACTTTCAAATGTCCGTCGAATTCATTTATTTCAAAAATGTCTCGCACATCAGCAATTGTGTTTGAAATTGAATATGTTATCTTAGAATGTGCGCCTTTATCAGCGTCAAATGCGCTTACTGCAGCTACAACTGATCCTTTAGGGGCATTCTCAGTAATGGTAGCCTTGTATATTGGCTGTGTAAAGACAGGGGCATTGTCGTTGGCGTCCAGCACAGTGATATGGATCTGTGCAGTCCCAGACATCTGAGAATCGCCTCCATCCGTAGCTGTTAATACAAGGGACATTTCCTCCTCTTTTTCTCGATCGAGAGGCTTCTGTAGAATCATTTCAACCATTTTCCCTCCATCTGGCTGATCTTTTAGTTTTATGGCAAAATGGTCGGTTTGCGTAAGGGAATAGCTCTGTAGGCCGTTAACGCCAACATCAGAATCCATCGCCCTCTCTAATAAGAATTTAGCCCCTGTCACAGCAGACTCACTGATTTTGAATTTCATTTCATTTTTTTCGAAACTGGGCGCATTATCATTAATATCTGTTATTTCAACCGTAATACTAAAAAATTCCATCGGGTTCTCTAGAATAATCTGAAAATGTAAAGCGCAAGGCGTCGTCTGTCCGCAGAGCGCTTCTCGGTCTATTCTGTCTTTGATGAGGAGAACTCCCCTTTCTTTATTCAGCTCGATGTACTCTGCGTTGTCTCCAGTATAAACACGAGCTTTACCTGATATCAGTCTTTTTATATCTAAACCCAGATCCTGCGCTATGTTACCGACTAAAGAGCCTTTCGCCATTTCCTCGGGAATGGAGTAACTGACCTGCCCGTGTACTGAACTGAGAGAGAGGACCGAGATAAACAACAGTACTTGCCGTGTCATTGTCCTGTCCGAGATTTTCCCTTCACCATGACACAACAAACACCATGTAATCAGTTATGATAATAGTATATTTCCTTCAAATGTAAACCGAGAAAATAATAAAATGTTCTACCAATAATCCGTATCTCCAGAACAAAATAATCTCAGCTCTGTGTCTCGGTGCTTAGTGTTCTCTGTAACCCGGACTGTGCGCTCTGCGTGTGACTCTTTCTCTCTCTCATGTACGGAGATGATGGGGGAGGTACTGCTGCATATGTGCTCTAAAACTGCAACACACTGACCAACAGCGTCCCTCTGAGTTAAATTCACTGAACTACAGAATACGAAAAATAATACAAGATATTTGGGCTGGTTTAAATCTGCATGGGATCAAATGCAGCACTATCATTCTATATCAACACATATCGGCCTAAGTATTAATGACCATGTAAACCAACATGACAGTAAGATGTGTATGAATTTAAACTATGCTAATATAGCAAACTACAAGACACCCACTGATTTACAGCCTCTTTCCGCTGTCCATGACCATGGTGCTGAAATGGTCACATATCAGCGGAATGAAGAACATGTCTGACCGTAAAACTTGCAAGTCCATATCTGATTTCAAACAGTTTAAATCACACGACGTATATTTTTTTAGGGAAAAGATAATGATTCAACTATAACAAACCTCTAGTGGAGAGTCTGGTTCATCCAGGATATTATTTTCACTCTGTATCCGTTGCATCGTCCCTGTAGAACTGGGGTCCATTATCAGTACGTTCTGACTACAGGGTCTGACGAACTTACAGTCACTCTTTCTGGAGTCAGTCGTCCTGCACACCTCGTAATTGTACACGTGCTGTAGAGTTCCTGTCCCCAAAGTGTCTGCGTAACGCGGTGGATAATACGGAATAACCGGGAGATTGTTATGATAGAGGACGCGAGACTGTCTCCATCTGTATATTTTCACTGATATAATAACCACTAAACATGTGACGAACAGAAATGAGACTACAGCCAAAGCCAAGACTAAGTAAAAAGTCAGGTTGTCATTGTACTCCTTGTCGTGCGTAAAGTCAGTGAACTCCGAGAGCACTTCAGGGAAGCTGTCCGCCACCGCCACGTTAACATTGACTGTAGCTGAACGAGAGGGCTGCCCGTTGTCCTCCACTACAACAGTGAGCCTTTGTTTCACAGCATCTTTATCATTGACTTGGCGTATAGTTCTTATTTCTCCATTCTGTAAGCCCACTTCAAACAGCGCTCTGTCTGTCGCTTTCTGCAGTTTATACGAGAGCCAGGCATTCTGTCCAGAGTCCACATCAACAGCCACCACTTTAGTGACAAGATATCCCACATCTGCTGAACGAGGCACCATTTCAGCCACCAGAGAGCTGCTAGTCTTGACTGGGTACAGAACCTGAGGCGTGTTGTCGTTCTGGTCCTGGACTAATATTCTAACAGCGACCACTGAACTGAGAGGAGGAGAGCCTCCATCCTGCGCTTTTACACGGAACTGGAAATCCTTGATCTGCTCGTAGTCAAAAGAGCGCACTGCATGGATGACTCCACTATCAGCACTTACGGTCACATATGATGAGATGGGCACTCCGTTAACCGAGGAGTCCTCCAGTATGTAAGAAACACGGGCATTCTGGTTCCAGTCAGCATCTCTGGCGTTCACTGTGAATGTAGAGAGGCCCGGTGTGTTGTTTTCTATAATGTAGGCCTCATATGAGCTCCTCTCAAAGACGGGCGCGTTGTCATTCACATCTGATATCTGTAAGGTGAGAGTGACGCTGCTGGAGAGCGAGGGCACTCCCTCATCAGAGCACGTCACACTGATGTTATACTCAGAGGCTCTCTCTCGGTCCAAGTCACTGTCTGTTACTACAGTAAAGAAATTATTCGATGTTGATTTCATTAAAAATGGGATGTTCTCGTCAATAGAGCACTGCACTCTGCCATTATCACCAGAATCTGGGTCTTGAATATTCATCATAGTTACGACAGTACCTGCTTTAGCATCTTCGGAGATCACGTTTGATTTAGACATAATGTTAATATTAGGCTTATTATCATTGGTGTCAACTACTTCAACTACCACTTTGCATGAATCTGTAAGGCCTCCGTCATCACTTGCCCGCAAGCTGATCTGAAAACGTCGTGTCTTTTCGTAATCAACATTTCCTATCAATCTAATCTCGCCACTGTCCTCGTCAACGTCAAACATTTCTCTGACATCATCTAAAGTGTTTCGAACTGAATAGGTTACTTTGCTGTTTGATCCATGATCGGCATCTGATGCACTCACTGAAGTTACAAGTGTTCCTTTTGGGGAATGCTCAGTAACCGTAGCTTTATATGTATGCTGCGTAAAAACGGGTGGATTGTCATTGGCGTCTAGTACTGTGATGAGTATCTGCATTGTTCCTGATAGCCGAGGCTCTCCTCCATCTGCTGCTGTTAATATCAGAGATATTTGTTCCACTTTTTCACGATCTAGAGGTTTCTTTAAAACCATCTCTACATTTTTATTGCCATCGGCTTGATTATGCAATTCAAGAGCAAAATTATCGGTTGGTTTCAACGTGTAGCTTTGTAGGCCATTGATACCGACGTCCTGATCCATTGCTCCGTCTAATATAAATTTTGCTCCAATGACTGCAGACTCGCTTATTTTAAATTGTACGTCACTCTTTTCAAATGATGGAATATTATCGTTAACATCCGTTATTTCAACAGTTATGGTGTAAAATTCCATCGGGTTCTCTAGAATAATCTGAAAATGTAGTGCACAAGGCGTCGTCTGTCCGCAGAGTGCTTCACGGTCTATTCTGTCTTTGATGAGGAGAACTCCCCTTTCTTTATTCAGCTCGATGTACTCTGCGCTGTCTCCAGTATAAATACGAGCTTTACCTGATTTGAGTCTTTTGATATCTAAACCCAGATCCTGCGCTATGTTACCGACTAAAGAGCCTTTCACCATTTCCTCGGGAATGGAGTAACTGACCTGCCCGTGTACTGAACTGAGAGAGAGGACCGAGATAAACAACAGTACTTGCCGTGTCATTGTTCTGTCCGACATTTTCCCTTCAACATGAAGCATCAAACATCATATAATCAGCTATGATAATAGTATATTTCCTTCAGGTGTAAACCGAGAAAATAACAAAATGTTCTACTAATAATCCGTATCTCCAGAACAAAAGAATCTCAGCTCGGTGTCTCGGTGCTTAGTGTTCTCTGTAACCCGGACTGTGCGCTCTGCGTGCGGCTCTTTCTCTCTCTCATGTACGGAGATGATGGGGGAGGTACTGCTGCAAATGTGCTCTAATACTGCAACACACTGACCAACAGCGTCCCTCTGAGTTAAATTCACTGAACTACAGAATACGAAAAATAATACAAGATATTTGGGCTGGTTTAAATCTGCATGGGATCAAATGCAGCACTATCATTCTATATCAACACATATCGGCCAAAGTATTAATGACCATGTAAACCAACATGGTAGTAAGATGTCGATGAATTGAAACTATGCTAATATAGGAAACTACAAGCTTCCCATTGAAATACAGCCTCTTCCCGCTGTCCATGACCATGGTGCTGAAATGGTCACATATCAGCGGAATGAAGAGCATGTCTGACCATTACATTTTGCAGGTATATATTGGATTTCAAACAGGTAAAATCACGCGATGGATAAACAACAGAAAATCGTATTTTTAGGGAAAAGATAATGATTAAAATATTACAGACCTCTAGTGGGGAGTCTGGTTCATCCAGGATGTTATTTTCACTCTGCATCCGCTGCATCGTCCCTGTAGAACTGGGGTCCATTATCAGTACGTTCTGACTACAAGGTCTGACGAACTTACAGTCACTCTTTCTGGAGTCAGTCGTCCTGCACACCTCGTAATTGTACACGTGCTGTAGAGTTCCTGTCCCCAAAGTGTCTGCGTAACGCGGTGGATAATACGGAATAACCGGGAGACTGGAATGATAGAGGACGCGAGACTGTCTCCATCTGTATATTTTCACTGATATAATAACCACTAAACATGTGATGAACAGAAATGAGACTACAGCCAAAGCCAAGACTAAGTAAAAAGTCAGGTTGTCATTGTACTCCTTGTCGTGCGTAAAGTCAGTGAACTCCGAGAGCACTTCAGGGAAGCTGTCCGCCACCGCCACGTTAACATTGACTGTAGCTGAACGAGAGGGCTGCCCGTTATCCTCCACTACAACAGTGAGCCTTTGTTTCACAGCATCTTTATCAGTGACTTGGCGTATAGTTCTTATTTCTCCATTCTGTAAACCCACTTCAAACAGCGCCCTGTCTGTCGCTTTCTGCAGTTTATACGAGAGCCAGGCATTCTGTCCAGAGTCCACATCAACAGCCACCACTTTAGTGACAAGATAGCCCACATCTGCTGAACGAGGCACCATTTCAGCCACCAGAGAGCTGCTCGTCTGGACTGGATACAGAACCTGAGGCGCGTTGTCATTCTGGTCCTGGATCATTATTTTCACAGTCACATTGCTACTGAGAGGAGGAGAGCCTCCATCCTGCGCTTTTACGCGGAACTGGAAATCCTTGATCTGCTCGTAGTCAAAAGAGCGCACTGACTGTACGACTCCACTATCAGCACTAACGGACACATATGAGGAGACGGGCACTCCGTTAACCGAGGAGTCCTCCAGTATGTAAGAAACACGGGCATTCTGGTTCCAGTCAGCGTCTCTGGCTTTCACTGTGAATATAGAGATGCCCGGTGTGTTGTTTTCTATAATATAGGCCTCATATGAGCTCCTCTCAAAGACGGGCGCGTTGTCATTCACATCTGATAACTGTAAGGTGAGAGTGACGCTGCTGGAGAGCGAGGGCAGTCCCTCATCAGAGCACGTCACAGTGATGTTATACTCGGAGGCTCTCTCTCGATCCAAGTCACTGTCAGTTACTAAACTAAAGAAATTATTCGACGAGGATTTCATCGCAAATGGAATGTTTTCATTGATGGAACATTGGACTTTCCCATTTTCACCAGAGTCTGGGTCTTGCACATTGATCATCGTTAAGACTGTATCGATTTTGGCATCTTCGGAGATCACGTTTGATTTAGACATAATGTTAATATTAGGCTTATTATCATTGGTGTCAACTACTTCAACTACCACTTTGCATGAATCTGTAAGTCCTCCGTCATCACTTGCCCTTAAATTGATCTGAAAATTCCGTGTCTTTTCATAATCAATATTTCCAATCAATCTAATCTCACCGTTGTCCTCGTTTACTTCAATAAGTCCACGAACATAATCTAACGTGTTTGTAATTGAATACGTAATTTTACCGTTTGAGCCATGATCTGCATCTGATGCGCTGACTGAAGATATAACTGTACCTTTTGGGTCATTCTCAGTTACAGTTGCTTTGTAAAACTCCTGAGTAAAAATTGGCGCATTATCATTGACGTCTAGTACGGTGATGAGTATCTGCATTGTCCCTGACATACGCGGCTCCCCACCATCCACAGCTGTCAACACTAAAGTAACATCCTCATGCTTCTCTCGATCTAGAGGTTTCTGCAAAACCATCTCAACCTTCTTATTCCCATCTGCTTGATTAACCAATTTCAGAGCGAAATTATCAGTTTGTTTCAACGTATAGCTTTGGAGGCCATTGATACCGACGTCAAGATCTATTGCTCTCTCTAACACGAATTTTGCTCCATTGACTGCAGACTCACTGATTTTGAATTTGATTTCGTTTTTTTCAAAGGTTGGAGGGTTATCATTAATATCTGTAATTTCAACCGTAATACTATAAAATTCCATCGGGTTCTCTAGAATAATCTGAAAATGTAAAGCGCAAGGCGTCGTCTGTTCACAAAGCGCTTCACGGTCTATTCTGTCTTTGATGAGGAGAACTCCCCTTTCTTTATTCAGCTCGATGTACTCTGCGCTGTCTCCAGTATAAATACGAGCTTTACCTGATATCAGTCTTTTGATATCTAAACCCAGATCCTGCGCTATGTTACCGACTAAAGAGCCTTTCGCCATTTCCTCGGGAATGGAGTAACTGACCTGCCCGTGTACTGAACTGAGAGAGAGGACCGAGATAAACAACAGTACTTGCCGTGTCATTGTTCTGTCAGACATTTTCCCTTCAACATGAAACAAGGACATTATAATCCGTAAAGAAGTCTGTGATATTCTATTCATTTGAAGTAAAAAAAATCCAAGTAAAATTACTCAACAATCCGTGGCTCTGTCTCTGGTACAAAATAACATCAGCTCCGTGTCTCCGTGCTTAGTGTTCTCTGTAACCCAGACAATGCGCTCTGCATGCGGCTCTTGCTCTCTCTCCAATATATCGAGATTATGGGGGAGGTACTGCTGCAAATACGCTCTAAAACCGCAACACACTGACCAACAGCGTCCCTCAGAGTTCAATCTACTGAACAACAGATACACTTTTAAAAAAGGAAACAATGTCCAATACACAATATATTGGAAGGTGTGAATCTTCATGGAATAAATCACAGTGCTACAACGCTTTAGCCATCTCATGTAACAACAATCAAGGTGCCAGAAATACGTGGACAACAAATGTCATACAAAACACACCTTGCATGAAGCTGTAGGCTACATCTTGACAGAAAGCAAGTTTCAGTAGTCTAAAACAAGCAGTATGGTATAATGTGCATTGTGTAGGGCAAGTAAAATAAACATATCAATCAAATTCATGTTGCATAAACCGTTAGCCTCACCTTTACAAGCGTTAGGCAATATCCAGTACGATTTACTCTGTACTATTAAATAGGGTCCACTGAAATACAGCCTCTTTGCAAAGCACCGCTTTCCATGACCATGGTGCTGAAATGGCACATTAGTGGAATGAGGAGAATTTCTCATGATGGAATGTACCCCGGAATACAAACTCGATTTAAAACAATTAGAATATTTTGAAAGATAAGGATTTAAATATAACAGACCTCTGCTGGTGAGTCTGGTTCATCCAGGATGTTATTTTCACTCTGTATCCGCTGCATCGTCCCTGTAGAACTGGGGTCCATTATCAGTACGTTCTGACTACAGGGTCTGACGAACTTACAGTCACTCTTTCTGGAGTCAGTCGTCCTGCACACCTCGTAATTGTACACGTGCTGTAGAGTTCCTGTCCCCAAAGTGTCTGCGTAACGCGGTGGATAATACGGAATAACCGGGAGACTGGAATGATAGAGGACGCGAGACTGTCTCCATCTGAATATTTTCACTGATATAATAACCACTAAACATGTGATGAACAGAAATGAGACTACAGCCAAAGCCAAGACTAAGTAAAAAGTCAGGTTGTCATTGTACTCCTTGTCGTGAGTAAAGTCAGTGAACTCCGAGAGCACTTCAGGGAAGCTGTCCGCCACCGCCACGTTAACATTGACTGTAGCTGAACGAGAGGGCTGCCCGTTGTCCTCCACTACAACAGTGAGCCTTTGTTTCACAACATCTTTATCATTGACTTGGCGAATAGTTCTTATTTCTCCATTCTGTAAACCCACTTCAAACAGCGCCCTGTCTGTCGCTTTCTGCAGTTTATACGAGAGCCAAGCATTCTGTCCAGAGTCCACATCAACAGCCACCACTTTAGTGACAAGATAGCCCACATCTGCTGAACGAGGCACCATTTCAGCCACCAGAGAGCTGCTAGTCTGGACTGGATACAGAACCTGCGGCGTGTTGTCATTCTGGTCCTGGATCATTATGTTCACAGTCACATTGCTACTGAGAGGAGGAGAGCCTCCATCCTGCGCTTTTACACGGAACTGGAAATCATTGATCTGCTCGTAGTCTAAAGAGCGCACTGCATGGATGACTCCACTATCAGCACTAACGGACACATATGAGGAGACGGGCACTCCGTTAACCGAGGAGTCCTCCAGTATGTAAGAAACACGGGCATTCTGGTTCCAGTCAGCGTCTCTGGCTTTCACTGTGAATATAGAGAGCCCCGGTGTGTTGTTTTCTATCATGTAGGCCTCATATGAGCTCCTCTCAAAGACGGGCGCGTTGTCATTCACATCTGATATCTGTAAGGTGAGAGTGACGCTGCTGGAGAGAGAGGGAACTCCCTCATCAGAGCACGTCACACTGATGTTATACTCAGACGCTCTCTCTCGGTCCAAGTCACTCTCTGTTACTAAAGTAAAGAAATTATTTGTTGTTGATTTAATTGTAAATGGAATATTGTCGTTTATCGAACACTGTACTTTACCATTTTCACCTGAGTCTGGGTCTTGTACATTAATCATAGTTACTACAGTACCGGGTATAGAATCTTCTGTTATAACGTTAGTCTTCGACATAATATTAATATCTGGTTTGTTATCATTTATATCAATGACGTCAAGAATTATTTTACATGAATCAGTCAGTCCCCCGTCATCACTGGCTTGTATATGTATCTGATAATGGTGAGATTTTTCATAGTCTATTTCCCCAGTTAATATAACTTCACCATCAACATAATTAATTTCAAACATTTCAGGAAAATCGTCTTGTGTATTTGTTACTGAGTATGTTATTTTGCCATTAGTGCCCTGATCAGCATCGTGTGCACTGACCTTAGTAACAGCTGTACCTTTCTGTGCATTCTCAGCAATCGTAGCTCTGTAAATCGGCTGCGTAAAAACTGGGGCATTGTCATTGGCGTCTAACACCGTGACGTGTATCTGTGCAGTACCAGATATCGGAGGCTCTCCTCCATCCATTGCTGTTAACACTATTGATATTTGCTCTTGTTTTTCTCGGTCTAGAGACTTCTGTAAAATCATTTCGACATTTTTACCACCACCTGCCTGATTTTGCAGTTTTAGTGCAAAATTACCATTTGAACTGAGAGAATAGCTTTGGAGGCCATTAATGCCAACGTCTGGATCTATAGCTCTCTCTAAAATGAATTTAGCTCCCGTCAGAGCTGACTCGCTAATTCTAAACCTGATATCACTTTTCTTGAAAACCGGTGGGTTGTCATTGACATCAGTTACCTCAACAGTAATGGAATAAAATTCCATCGGGTTCTCTAGAATAATCTGAAAATGTAGCGCGCAAGGCGTCGTCTGTCCGCAGAGTGCTTCACGGTCTATTCTGTCTTTGATGAGGAGAACTCCCCGTTCTTTATTCAGCTCGATGTACTCTGCGCTGTCTCCGGTATAAATACGAGCTTTACCTGATTTCAGTCTATTGACATCTAAACCCAGATCCTGCGCTATGTTACCGACTAAAGAGCCTTTCGCCATTTCCTCAGGAATGGAGTAACTGACCTGCCCGTGTACTGAACTGAGAGAGAGGACCGAGATAAACAACAGTACTTGCCGTGTCATTGTTCTGTCCGACATTTTCCCTTCAACATGAAACAGCAAGCGCCATATAATCCGATAAGAGAACAGTATAATTCCTTAAGATGTATGTCCAACAAATAATACAAAAAAAGACTAATAATCCTTATTTTGGGAACAAAAGAATCTCAGCTCTGTGTCTCGGTGCTTAGTTAGTGTTCTCTGTAACCCGGACTGTGCGCTCTGCGTGCGGCTCTTTCTCTCTCTAATATATCGAGATGATGGGGGAGGTACTGCTGCAAATCCGCTCTAAAACTACAACACACTGACCAACAGCGTCCCTCTGAGTTCAATCTACTGAACAACAGATATACTTAAAAATAAACACCTTCCAATATATTTGGGAAGGTCTAGGTCTCCATGGATGAAAGCACAGCATTATCAAGCTTAACCCAACCCAGTAATGTAGGGAATTGAATAACATATGACCTTTCTATACATCTGCCCTGACCGACCCAGTAAGTAGGGCTCTTGGGGGGGTTGAAGGAAAAACAAAAACACTCAAAGATATTGGTTGTGCCACGTACTCCATCCAAACTGTATCAGACAGATATGCGTGTCCTGTTTTTGACTATTCAGCAGAAATGTGGGGTGCTAAGAGGTTTCTCAAAAACGAACATATCCATAACAGTACGTTATTTTGTAGGTACCCACAATGTTTGCATCTATACTGGCAATAACTGGGAACATGGGCTGAGAACATTATGAGATGAGATGGAAGGCGTATATGGTGAGACTTTGGAATAGACCGTTGGATATACCAACTGCCAGAATAGTCAGCAAAGTTTTTCCAGTCGGATCTCTCCATAGCCTGGGAAACTGAAATGTCTGACATTTTCCCAACAGTCTGACTGTGAACAGTTGTACGAAAAAAGAATTAAGTGAGACATAGACGCTGTTAAAAAACAACTGATGATGCAATATGAAAAGAAATGAGTGGAGGAGATTAATCATAAACCCAAATGAAGAACATTTTGTTTGATTAAGTGTGAATTCGTGTGTGAGAGATATATTATGAACAACCTAGATATAAGCAAGAGATCGCTATGTGCCCAAGTAAGTGAAACAAGTCGGTGTAATGGTGAAATGGAAAAGAAAAGACTATGCAACTATTGTAACCTCGAAGAAATAGAGAATGAAATTAATTTGATCCTCTACTGGCCTTTCTACCACAATATATGCTTGTCTTTATTGCAGAAAGCCCACCAGATAAACCCTGAAATGATGTGGCTGAGCCATGAGGAAAAACTGACACGTTTTTTTTGTCTATTGTGCAATTCTGTTTGCGGATTTTTTTAGATAAAGCCTGGAATTAAAGGAAAATGGCGACCTATAATTCAATTAAACAAATAAGTAGCTCCTATACAGCAAATGGCACACGTATGTATATAAAATGTGTGTAAACCTGTCTCACTCTTGAATCATCTCTTTGTGCCACACTTGGTTCAAATGCCTTCCGTTTCATTTTTCTGAAATGATTTATTTCCATATTTATTTTATAATTTTTCCTGCTCTAGGAATAAAATGACTGCTTGGATAACCTTATTTACTATTATGTATTGACTTCTTTATCACGCTTTATGCGGTGACAACTGCACAGAACACTGTAAGAATTATCACAGTGCATTATTGTAATGTTTGTGTCAATGGGTTGCAAACTGGCGATTTGACAAGAAAATGAAATGTAATTCATTAATTCATATGAGACAATGTATTTGGGATAAATGTAAACCATGATACAAGAAGTAACTGGGGAAGAAAGGTCAGACAAAATACACCTTGCGTGAAGCTAATCACCGGGACAGAATGGAACTTTCTGCAACTATAACAACAGTATGGCATTACTGTGCATTATGTAGACTACTGAAAACGTGTATATATACACATATGAATACAATTTCTAGTACAGAAAACGTTTGCCTCTTATTTACAAAGATCAAACAATATCTCAGTATAATTGACTCTTTACAATGTTAAAGGGTCTATTGAAATACAGCCGCTTTGCAGAGCAGCGCTGACCACGAATGTGGTGCTGAAATAGCCACATATCAGTTGAATGAAGAGCATTTGTGACCACGGAAACTTCCCAGGTACACAGAGTCGATGTAGAAACAGTTCAAATAAAACATTAAAAACAAACTCATTTACACCATGCTTCAACATTTTTGATTTAGGGGAAGGATAATGACTCAAATATAACAGACCTCTAGTGGGGAGTCTGGTTCATCCAGGATGTTATTTTCACTCTGCATCCGCTGCATCGTCCCTGTAGAACTGGGGTCCATTATCAGAACGTTCTGACTACAGGGTCTGACGAACTTACAGTCACTCTTTCTGGAGTCAGTTGTCCTGCACACCTCGTAATTGTATACGTGCTGTAGAGTTCCTGTCCCCAAAGTGTCTGCGTAACGCGGTGGATAGTACGGAATAACCGGGAGATTGGAATGATAGAGGACGCGAGACTGTCTCCATCTGAATATTTTCACTGATATAATAACCACTAAACATGTGATGAACAGAAATGAGACTACAGCCAAAGCCAAGACTAAGTAAAAAGTCAGCTTGTCATTGTACTCCTTGTCGTGCGTAAAGTCAGTGAACTCCGAGAGCACTTCAGGGAAGCTGTCCGCCACCGCCACGTTAACATTGACTGTAGCTGAACGAGAGGGCTGCCCGTTGTCCTCCACCACAACAGTGAGCCTTTGTTTCACAACATCTTTATCATTGACTTGGCGAATAGTTCTTATTTCTCCATTCTGTAAACCCACTTCAAACAGCGCCCTGTCTGTCGCTTTCTGCAGTTCATACGAGAGCCAGGCATTCTGTCCAGAGTCCACATCAACAGCCACCACTTTAGTGACAAGATATCCCACATCTGCTGAACGAGGCACCATTTCAGCCACCAGAGAGCTGCTCGTCTGGACTGGATACAGAACCTGAGGCGCGTTGTCATTCTGGTCCTGGATCATTATTTTCACAGTCACATTGCTACTGAGAGGAGGAGAGCCTCCATCCTGCGCTTTTACGCGGAACTGGAAATCCTTGATCTGCTCGTAGTCAAAAGAGCGCACTGAATGGATGACTCCACTATCAGCACTAACGGACACATATGAGGAGACGGGCACTCCGTTAACCGAGGAGTCCTCCAGTATGTAAGAAACACGGGCATTCTGGTTCCAGTCAGCGTCTCTGGCTTTCACTGTGAATATAGAGAGGCCCGGTGTGTTGTTTTCTATAATATAGGCCTCATATGAGCTCCTCTCAAAGACAGGCGCGTTGTCATTCACATCTGATATCTGTAAGGTGAGAGTGACGCTGCTGGAGAGCGAGGGCAGTCCCTCATCAGAGCACGTCACAGTGATGTTATACTCGGAGGCTCTCTCTCGATCCAAGTCACTGTCAGTTACTAAACTAAAGAAATTATTCGACGAGGATTTCATCGCAAATGGAATGTTTTCATTGATGGAACATTGGACTTTCCCATTTTCACCAGAGTCTGGGTCTTGCACATTGATCATCGTTAAGACTGTATCGATTTTGGCATCTTCGGAGATCACGTTTGATTTAGACATAATGTTAATATTAGGTTTATTATCATTGGTGTCAACTACTTCAACTACCACTTTGCATGAATCTGTAAGTCCTCCGTCATCACTTGCCCTTAAATTGATCTGAAAATTCCGTGTCTTTTCATAATCAATATTTCCAATCAATCTAATCTCACCGTTGTCCTCGTTTACTTCAATAAGTCCACGAACATAATCTAACGTGTTTGTAATTGAATACGTAATTTTACCGTTTGAGCCATGATCTGCATCTGATGCGCTGACTGAAGATATAACTGTACCTTTTGGGTCATTCTCAGTTACAGTTGCTTTGTAAAACTCCTGAGTAAAAATTGGCGCATTATCATTGACGTCTAGTACGGTGATGAGTATCTGCATTGTCCCTGACATACGCGGCTCCCCACCATCCACAGCTGTCAACACTAAAGTAACATCCTCATGCTTCTCTCGATCTAGAGGTTTCTGCAAAACCATCTCAACCTTCTTATTCCCATCTGCTTGATTAACCAATTTCAGAGCGAAATTATCAGTTGGTTTCAACGTATAGCTTTGGAGGCCATTGATACCGACGTCAAGATCTATTGCTCTCTCTAACACGAATTTTGCTCCATTGACTGCAGACTCACTGATTTTGAATTTGATTTCGTTTTTTTCAAAGGTTGGAGGGTTATCATTAATATCTGTAATTTCAACCGTAATACTATAAAATTCCATCGGGTTCTCTAGAATAATCTGAAAATGTAAAGCGCAAGGCGTCGTCTGTTCACAAAGCGCTTCACGGTCTATTCTGTCTTTGATGAGGAGAACTCCCCTTTCTTTATTCAGCTCGATGTACTCTGCGCTGTCTCCAGTATAAATACGAGCTTTACCTGATATCAGTCTTTTGATATCTAAACCCAGATCCTGCGCTATGTTACCGACTAAAGAGCCTTTCACCATTTCCTCGGGAATGGAGTAACTGACCTGCCCGTGTACTGAACTGAGAGAGAGGACCGAGATAAACAACAGTACTTGCCGTGTCATTGTTCTGTCAGACATTTTCCCTTCAACATGAAACAAGGACATTATAATCCGTAAAGAAGTGTGTGATATTCTATTCCTTTGAAGTAAAAAAAAATCCAAGTAAAATTACTCAACAATCCGTGGCTCTGTCTCTGGTACAAAATAACATCAGCTCCTTGTCTCCGTGCTTAATGTTCTCTGTAACCCAGACAATGCGCTCTGCATGCGGCTCTTGCTCTCTCTCCAATATATCGAGATTATGGGGGAGGTACTGCTGCAAATACGCTCTAAAACCGCAACACACTGACCAACAGCGTCCCTCAGAGTTCAATCTACTGAACAACAGATACACTTTTAAAAAAGGAAACAATGTCCAATACACAATATATTGGAAGGTGTGAATCTTCATGGAATAAATCACAGTGCTACAACGCTTTAGCCATCTCATGTAACAACAATCAAGGTGCCAGAAATATGTGGACAACAAATGTCATACAAAACACACCTTGCATGAAGCTGTAGGCTACATCTTGACAGAAAGCAAGTTTCAGTAGTCTAAAACAAGCAGTATGGTATAATGTGCATTGTGTAGGGCAAGTAAAATAAACATATCAATCAAATTCATGTTGCATAAACCGTTAGCCTCACCTTTACAAGCGTTAGGCAATATCCAGTACGATTTACTCTGTACTATTAAATAGGGTCCACTGAAATACAGGCTCTTTGCAAAGCACCACTTTCCATGACCATGGTGCTGAAATGGCACATTAGTGGTATGAGGAGAATTTCTCATGATGGAATGTACCCCGGAATACAAACTCGATTTAAAACAATTAGAATATTTTGAAAGATAAGGATTTAAATATAACAGACCTCTGCTGGTGAGTCTGGTTCATCCAGGATGTTATTTTCACTCTGCATCCGCTGCATCGTCCCTGTAGAACTGGGGTCCATTATCAGTACGTTCTGACTACAGGGTCTGACGAACTTACAGTCACTCTTTCTGGAGTCAGTCGTCCTGCACACCTCGTAATTGTACACGTGCTGTAGAGTTCCTGTCCCCAAAGTGTCTGCGTAACGCGGTGGATAATACGGAATAACCGGGAGATTGGAATGATAGAGGACGCGAGACTGTCTCCATCTGTATATTTTCAATGATAAAATAACCACTAAACATGTGATGAACAGAAATGAGACTACAGCCAAAGCCAAGACTAAGTAAAAAGTCAGCTTGTCATTGTACTCCTTGTCGTGCGTAAAGTCAGTGAACTCCGAGAGCACTTCAGGGAAGCTGTCCGCCACCGCCACGTTAACATTGACTGTAGCTGAACGAGAAGGCTGCCCGTTGTCCTCCACTACAACAGTGAGCCTTTGTTTCACAACATCTTTATCATTGACTTGGCGAATAGTTCTTATTTCTCCATTCTGTAAACCCACTTCAAACAGCGCCCTGTCTGTCGCTTTCTGCAGTTTATACGAGAGCCAAGCATTCTGTCCAGAGTCCACATCAACAGCCACCACTTTAGTGACAAGATAGCCCACATCTGCTGAACGAGGCACCATTTCAGCCACCAGAGAGCTGCTAGTCTGGACTGGATACAGAACCTGCGGCGTGTTGTCATTCTGGTCCTGGATCATTATGTTCACAGTCACATTGCTACTAAGAGGAGGAGAGCCTCCATCCTGCGCTTTTACACGGAACTGGAAATCCTTGATCTGCTCGTAGTCAAAAGAGCGCACTGCATGGATGACTCCACTATCAGCACTAACGGACACATATGAGGAGACGGGCACTCCGTTAACCGAGGAGTCCTCCAGTATGTAAGAAACACGGGCATTCTGGTTCCAGTCAGCGTCTCTGGCTTTCACTGTGAATATAGAGAGCCCCGGTGTGTTGTTTTCTATCATGTAGGCCTCATATGAGCTCCTCTCAAAGACGGGCGCGTTGTCATTCACATCTGATATCTGTAAGGTGAGAGTGACGCTGCTGGAGAGCGAGGGAACTCCCTCATCAGAGCACGTCACACTGATGTTATACCCAGAGGCTCTCTCTCGGTCCAAGTCACTGTCTGTTACTACAGTAAAGAAATTATTCGATGTTGATTTCATTGAAAACGGGATGTTTTCGTCAATAGAGCACTGTACTCTGCCATTATCACCAGAATCTGGGTCTTGAATATTCATCATAGTTACGACAGTACCAGGTTGGGCGTTCTCAGATATGGCACTCGTCTTTGACATGATATTGATTGATGGTTTGTTGTCATTTGTATCTATAACCTCAATAATTAATTTACACGCGTCAGAGTGACCTCCCTGATCTGTAGCCTGAACGTCTATCTCATAATGTTTACGTTTTTCATAGTCAATATGTCCATTTAATTTTACCACACCGTAAACATGATCAATTTCAAATAGATGGGACGCTCCCGATTTTGAAATAGAATACGTAATTATTCCGTTGGAACCTTGATCGGCATCAGTTGCACTGATTGTTGTTAAAACAGTGCCTTTTGATACGTTTTCTGATACACTAGCTTTATACTCTGCCTGAGAACATACAGGCGCATTATCATTGGCGTCTAGTACAGTGATGAGTATCTGCATCGTTCCTGATAGCTGAGGCTCTCCTCCATCTACAGCTGTCAACAACAGAGATATCTGCTCCTGTTTCTCTCGGTCTAGAGGTGTCTGTAATACCATCTCTACATTTTTAACACCATCTGAACGAGTTAGTGTTTTCAATACGAAATTATCAGTGGGTTTCAGAGAGTAGCTCTGAAGGCCATTAACGCCAACGTCGTCATCAACTGCTCTTTCCAATACAAATTTAGCTCCCGTTAGCGCCGATTCACTAATTTCATATTTCATTTCACTCCTCTCAAAAATAGGTGAATTGTCATTGACATCGGTTATCTCAACTGTAGCTGTATAAAATTCCATCGGGTTCTCTAAAATAATCTGAAAATGTAAAGCGCAAGGCGTCGTCGGTCCGCAAAGCGCTTCACGGTCTATTATCTCTTTGATGAGGAGAACTCCCCTTTCTATATTCAGCTCGATGTACTCTGCGCTGTCTCCAGTATAAATACGAGCTTTACCTGATTTGAGTCTTTTAATATCTAAACCCAAATCCTGCGCTATGTTACCAACTAAAGAGCCTTTCGCCATTTCCTCAGGAATGGAGTAACTGACCTGCCCGTGTACTGAACTGAGAGAGAGGACCGAGATAAACAACAGTACTTGCCGTGTCATTGTTCCGTCCGACATTTTTCCTTCAACATGAAACAACAAGCACCATATATTCCGTTATGAAAATAGTCTAATTATTTAAATTTTGAATCCAGAAAATAACACCATGTCCGGCCAATAATCCGTTTATCAGGAACAAAAGAATCTCAACTCGGGTCTCGGTGCTTAGTGTTCTCTGTAACCCGGACTGTGCGCTCTGCATGCGGCTCTGTCTCTCTCTAATATACCGAGATGATGGGGGAGGTACTGCTGCAAAACTGCTCCAAAACGTTAAGACATTGACCAACAGCGTCCCTCTGAGTTTAATGGATTGAACTACAGACAATATACTTCAATAAAAAGACAGAAAAACGCTCCAGTAGTGTTGGAAATGTCAGGGTCGATATACTGAAGAAAATAATTCATATAAAGTAACCGTATACTATATCAATATATAATCTAGCTCAATGTATGTACGCAAAATATAAGCAATGGTGTCAGGTAGTTGTGGCCAAGGAATGTCTGAACCAGACCGAGGCTTTGCATTACACTACAGGCTAATAGCGCCAGAAGGAAGCTTCCTGCAAGCAAACACATTATTCATGGATTACATGTGCATTAAATACACACAATCCATTGTCCTGCTTGATCATCATGAGAATGTATCTTCTTTACCATTCACGACGATAAACGGCTACAATGGAATTCACACTATATAGTGCAAAGCGCTGCTGTCCAATGGCCCTGATGCTTAATGTACAATAAGAATGGACTGAAGAGGTTTTCTGACAGGGAGGTAGGCTACACTTGAACAACACGTTTTCAACATACAGGACCAGTAAAAAGCTTGGACACACCTACTCATTTGAGGGTTTTTCTATATTTGGACTATTTTCTACATTGTAGATTAATAGCGAATCATGTAGTAACCAGAAAAGTGTTAAACAAATCAAAATATATTGTATATTTGAGATTCTTCAAAGTAGCCACCCTTTGCCTAGACAGCTTTGCACACTCTTGGCATTCTCTCAACCAGCTTCATGAGGTAGTCACCTGGAATGCATTTCAATTAACAGGTGTGCCTTGTTAAAAGTTAATTTGTGGAATTTATTTCCTTCTTAATGTGTTTGAACCAATCAGTTGTGTTGTGACAAGGTAGGGGTGGTATACAGAAGATAACCCTATTTGATAAAAGTCCATATTATGGCAAGAACAGCTCAAATAAGCAAAGAGACATGACAGTCCATCATTACTTTAAGACATGAAGGTCAGTCAATCCGGAAAATTTCAAGAACCCTGTAAGTTTCTTCATGTGCTGTCACAAAAACCATCAAGTGCTATGATGAAACTGGCTCTCATGAGGACCGCCACAGGAAAGGAAGACCCAGATTTACCTCTGCTGCAGAGGAGAAGTTTGTTAGAGTTACCAGCCTCAGAAATTGCTGCCCAAATAAATGCTTCACAGAGTTCAAGTAACGGACACATCTCAACATTACTGTTCAGAGGCGACTGCGTGAATCAGGCCGTCATGGTTGAATTGCTGCTAAGAAACCACAACGTAAGTGTCACTAATAAAAAGAAGAGACTTGATTGGGCCAAGAAACAGGAGAAATGGACATTAGACTGCTGGGGCTTTGTGAGGCGCAGAGGAGGTGAACATATGATCTCTGTATGTGTGGTTTGTGGAGGACGAATCAGAATTAGTTGGGTAACATAGATAAAGAAGATGTTTTATTTACATAATAATGATTATGCGAGATATTTGTCATTAGAATGTATCCCTTTGGACTATACTGTTGGCAGTTGCACTTTTCCCTTCTCAGCTAGGGCTCAGTCACTTGGGGCCCAGAGAGGGGAGAGGTCAGAATGGAACATTGTCTTTATATGTGAATGTATCTGTTAAACCATGTGAAGGGATGGCGTGATTAAGGGGGAACCAATTATCTCTTGGCTCCACAATGTCTGTGCGCAAGTCACTCCCCTCAGTGAGCTTGTCCAGGAGTGGGGAGAAGAGGGGGTTTACTTGAGATGGGAGTACATAGAGTTGACAATTGAGTTATGCCTTGGATGAGGTAATGTTTTGGGACTATGAAGTACCAGGAACGAGATTAGAACCTCGTCTTAGAGACCAAACTGAATGATAATTTATAGCTAATGCTATCTGGCTATGGGATACTCCTTACTCAAGTAAAAGGCCCTTTGTGAAGAGTTCCTAAGATCTGTGATTCGTCATGTAAGTTTAGAGGGGTGTATCTTGGCAAAAAAATATCTTTGTATTCTACTGTAGGGACTCTCAGAATTCATTATAGACAGTGAATTGACCTGAGAGTCAAAGGGCTATTGTGAAGCTCTTATTATTAAAGATGAAGTTTAAGTATAACTCTGACTGGTGTGTGGTTTGTAACTCTCCTCATAAGGTAATACAGGAAATTGCCATGACAGGTTCCCACCGTGAAGCAGGGAGGAGGTGGTGTGATGGTGTGGGGGTGATTTGCTGGTGACACTGTCAGTCATTAATTGAGAATTGAAGGCCCACTTAACCAGCATGGCTACCACAGCATTCTGCAGCGATAAGCCATCCCATCTGGTTTGCGCTTAAAGGGACTATCATTTGTTTTTCAACGGGACAGTGACCCAACACACCTGCAGGCTGTGTAAGGACTATTTGACCAAGAAGGAGAGTGATGGAGTGCTGCATCAGATGACCTGGACTCCACAATCACCCAATGTCAAATCAATTGAGATGGTTTGGGATGAGTTGGACCACAGAGCGAAGGAAAAGCAGCCCACAAGTGCTCAGCATGTGCGAACTCCTTCAAGACTGTTGGAAAAGCATTGCAGGTGAAGCTGGTTGAGAGAATGCCAAGAGTGTTCAAAGATGACATCAAGGAAAAGGGTGGCTACTTTGAAGAAGGAAATATATTGGGATTTGTTTAAAAAAATTGGTTACTACATGATTCCATATGTGTTATTTCATAGTATTGATGTCTTCAATATTATTCTACAATGTAGAAAATAGTAAAAAATAAAAATAAAAAAAACCTTGAATGAGTAGGTGTGTCCAAACTTTGGACTGGTACTGTATAAATAGAAATAGATAACATGTTAGGTGTAAAAAATTAAGAATAAAATATCACAGACCTCCAAAGTCGAGTCTGGTTCATCCAGGATGTTCTTTTCACTCTGCATCCGCTGCATCGTCCCTGTAGAACTGGGGTCCATTATCAGTACGTTCTGACTACAGGGTCTGACGAACTTACAGTCACTCTTTCTGGAGTCAGTCGTCCTGCACACCTCGTAATTGTACACGTGTTGTAGAGTTCCTGTCCCCAAAGTGTCTGCGTAACGCGGTGGATAATACGGAATAACCGGGAGATTGTTATGATAGAGGACGCGAGACTGTCTCCATCTGTATATTTTCACTGATAAAATAACCACTAAACATGTGACGAACAGAAATGAGACTACAGCCAAAGCCAAGACTAAGTAAAAAGTCAGGTTGTCATTGTACTCCTTGTCGTGCGTAAAGTCAGTGAACTCCGAGAGCACTTCAGGGAAGCTGTCCGCCACCGCCACGTTAACATTGACTGTAGCTGAACGAGAGGGCTGCCCGTTGTCCTCCACTACAACAGTGAGCCTTTGTTTCACAGCATCTTTATCAGTGACTTGGCGTATAGTTCTTATTTCTCCATTCTGTAAACCCACTTCAAACAGCGCCCTGTCTGTCGCTTTCTGCAGTTTATACGAGAGCCAGGCATTCTGACCAGAGTCCACATCAACAGCCACCACTTTAGTGACAAGATATCCCACATCTGCTGAATGAGGCACCATTTCAGCCACCAGAGAGCTGCTAGTCTGGACTGGATACAGAACCTGAGGCGTGTTGTCATTCTGGTCCTGGATCAATATTTTCACAGTCGCATTGCTACTGAAAGGAGGAGAGCCTCCATCCTGCGCTTTTACGCGGAACTGGAAATCCTTGATCTGCTCGTAGTCAAAAGAGCTCACTGAATGGATGACTCCACTATCAGCACTAACGGACACATATGATGAGACAGGCACTCCGTTAACCGAGGAATCCTCCAGTATGTAAGAAACACGGGCATTCTGGTTCCAGTCAGCGTCTCTGGCTTTCACTGTGAATATAGAGAGGCCCGGTGTGTTGTTCTCTATAATGTAGGCCTCATATGAGCTCCTCTCAAAGACAGGCGCGTTGTCATTCACATCTGATATCTGTAAGGTGAGAGTGACGCTGCTGGAAAGCGAGGGCACTCCCTCATCAGAGCACGTCACAGTGATGTTATACTCAGAGGCTCTCTCTCGGTCCAAGTCACTGTCTGTTACTAGACTATAGAAGCCATTAGATGTAGATTTAATGGTAAAGGGAATATTTTCAGTTAAAACACAGTCCACCACTCCGTTATTATCAGAGTCTGGGTCGTGGCCGCTCATTACAGCTATGACTGTCTGAGAAGGGGAATTTTCTGGTATTGATTTAGAAGTTGACATCAAATCAATTAATGGTTTATTGTCGTTAACGTCGATAATGTCGACTATCAGTTTACTGGAATCTGTAAGACCCCCTTGATCTTTCGCTTTCACGTCTATTTGATAATGTTTTGCGGTTTCATAGTCGACTTCATTTATCAAATGCACTTCGCCATTACTCTCATTTATTTCAAATAGATCCAAAATACCAATTGTGCTGCTTGATATAGAATATGTGACTAAACCATTTGATCCATGATCTATGTCAGTGGCTCTAACTGTAGTTAACAAAGTGCCGCTCTTCGAATTTTCGATTAAACTGGCCTTATATACTGCCTGTGTAAAAACCGGAGCATTGTCGTTAACATCTAGCACAGTAACGTGAATCTGCACTGTCCCAGACATATGAGGCTCTCCACCATCGAGGGCAGTTAACACTAAAGATATCTGCTCCTGTTTCTCTCGATCTAAAGGCTTCTGTAAAACCATCTCTACCTTTTTGATTCCATCAGCCTGACCTTGTAGTTTTAAAACAAAATTATCGGTTGGATTAAGCGAATAGGTTTGGAGTCCATTTAATCCAATATCAGAATCAAAAGCTCTCTCCAATACGAATTTTGCCCCCGTGATAGCGGACTCGCTTATCTCAAATTTCATATCGTGCATTTGAAAAACAGGAGCATTATCATTGATATCGGTAATCTCAACAGTAACCCGATAAAATTCTATTGGGTTCTCCATAATTATCTGAAAATGCAATGCGCAAGGCGTCGTCTGTCTGCACAACGCCTCACGGTCTATTCTCTCTTTGACAAGGAGAACCCCCCTTTCTTTATTAAGCTCGATGTATTCCGCGCTGTTCCCAACGTGTATGCGAGCATTGCCAGATTTCAGTCTTTTGATATCTAAACCCAAATCCTGCGCTATGTTACCGACTAAAGAGCCTTCCGCCATTTCCTCAGGAATGGAGTAACTGACCTGCCCGTGCACTGAACTGAGAGAGAGGACCGAGATAAACAACAGTACTTGCCGTTTCATTGTTCTGTCAGTCATGTTTCCTTCACCATGTAACAACAAGTACGTTATAATCCGTTAAAAAAACTCAGGAAGATTCCATTCGTTTCCAGTTAAAAACATCAAATGTAAAATACTTAAAATCGGTAATTCCGGAACAAAATAATCTCAGCTCTGTGTCTCTGTGTTTAGTGTTCTCTGTAACCCGGACTGTGCGCTCTGCATGCGGCTCTTTCTCTCTCACATATAGCTGGATGATGGGGGAGGTACTGCTGCAAATCCGCTCTAAAACTACAACACACTGACCAACAGCGTCCCTTTGAGTTCAATCTACTGAACAACAGATATACTTCAAAATAAACACTTTCCAATATATTTGGGAAGGTTTGCGTCTTCAAGAACAGACCTATCGTGCTTTACCCAACACAATTCACAAAGGAAACACCGCATCTTGTTTCATTAGAAAAGATAACAAATATATTAGGTATTGGCTATCGGCTCTGCTCCTCCAGGGCAGCTCACAGCCAGAGCAACGCGTCAAATGAACATGAGAAAATTACAGGCATTGAGCATGGTATGTTATACCAATATCCCCACTGAACACAAACAGAGCCAAACAGGTGGAGGCTGGGGTGGTGCTGGGAAAACAGTAAACAGCAAGCATAGCGAATAACGGGTAGTTACAGCAGCAGCGGCAGCAGCAAAAGACACCAGTGCAATAACTTGCGCGCGTAATCCAGCATCGAGGATGCGTGCGCAGAACTGGTCAACTGAAATAGACTACCATGTTAAAAGTAGAGTGTGAATCCACCTGGTGCAATCTCAGCTGATGTCATTCCAAATACATGTAGCAAAAAGCTATAGATTGTGACAGAAAGGAACTTTCGCTCATTTAAACCCAGCATTATGGTATTTATAAATAGTCCTTCAGAAAGTATTCACACCCCCTGACTTTTTCCAAATGTTGTTATGTTACAGCCTGAATTACACATGGATTAAATTGATATTGTTTTTTACTGGCCTACACACACAATACCCCATAATGTCAAAGTGAAATGATGTTTTTAGACATTTTTATAAATTAATTTAAAAAATCAAAAGCTGAAATGTCTTGAGTCAATAAGTATTCAAACCCTTTTGTTATGGCAAGCCTAAATTAATTCAGGATGAAACATTTGCTTAATAAGTCACATAATAAGTTGCATGGACATGTTATGTGTGCAATATTCTTGATTAACATGATTTCTTAATGACTACTTCATCTCTGTACTCCACACATACAATTATTTGTAAGGACCCTTTGTCGAGCAGTGACAAGGGGGGGGGGGGGGGGGCGATATTGGATACCTCTTAGAGCATGGTGATGTTATTAATTACACTTTGGTTGGTGTACACCCAGTCACTACAAAGATACAGGCGTCCTTCCTAAGTTGCCGGAGAGGAGGGAAACCGCTCAGGGATTTCACAATGAGGCCAATGGCGACATTATAACAGTTACAGAGTTTAACGGCTGTGATAGGAGAACACCGAGATGGATCACCAACATAGGAGTTACTCCACAATACTAACCTATTTGACAGAGTGAAAAGAAGGAAGCCTGTACAGAATAAAAATATTTGAAAACATGCATCCTGTTTGCAACAAGTAATTCACTTTATGTACTGAATACAAAGTGTTTGTCACGTTCTGACCTTAATTCCTTTGTTTTGTCTTTCGTTTTAGTATGGTCAGGGCGTGAGTTGGGTGGGTTGTCTATGTTAGTTTTTCTATGATTTTCTATTTCTGTGTTTGGCATGGTATTGTTCTCAATCAGAGGCAGCTGTCAATCGTTGTCCCTGATTGAGAACCATATTTAGGTAGCCTGTTTTCGATTGTGTTTTGTGGGTGGTTGTTTTCTGTGTTTGTGTGTCTGCACCAGAAAGAACTGTTTCTGTTGTTTTCTTTGTTGTACTGTTATTCAGTGTTCAGTTTACATTAAAAAAGATGAACACGTACCACGCTGCATATTGGTCCTCACCTTCTTCCCAAGACAGTCGTTACAGCGTTATGTTTGGGGCAAATCCTTTCACAACACATCACTGAGTACCACACTTATTAATATTTCCAAGCATGGTGGTGGCTGCATCATGTTATGGGTATGCTTGTCATCGGCAAGGACTAGGAGTTTTTTAGGATAAAAATAAATGGAATAGAGCAAAGCACAGCCATAATCCTAGAGTAAAACCTGGTTCAGTTTGCTTTCCAAAATACACTGGGAGATAAATTCACCTCTCAGCAGGACAATAACCTCAAATACAAGGCCAAATATCACATCACTTTAATAATTTTTAAAGATTAATGTACAAATATTATACAATCCAGGTGTGCAATGCTCTTAGAGACTTACCCAGAAAGAAAGCTGAAACCACTGCCAAAACAGATTCTAAAATGTATTGACTCAGGAGAGCGAATGCCTATATACATTAGCCATTTCTGTATTTCATTATCAATATATTTGCAAACACTTATAAAAACATGTATTCACTTTGTCATTATGGGGTATTGTGTGTAAATGGTGAGAGAGAAATACAAATGTAATCCATTTAGGATTCAGGCTGTAACAACAAAATGTGGAATAAGTCAAGGGGTACGAAAACTTTCTTAAGAAACTGTCAGATTATTTAATCAAATTACTATTAGAGAAAATGTTTGCCTCAGTTTTACTACTGTAAAGGCTATGTGCAGAACAATTCAAACTTTACTATGGTGCATGGTTCATTCAAATACCGCATCTTTGCTGCAACCAACACAGAACCGCTGTCCATGACATTGGTGCTGAAACGCCTACATATCAATAGAAAAGAATACTACTTATGACCATGGAAAGTTCCCTGGAATACATAGTGGATTTCAAACAGTTAAAGTGCATGATGCATTTACAAATACAGCTGAAAGAAATATAGGTTTGGGGAAAATAATTATGATTCAAATAACAAACCTCTATTGGGGAGTCCGTTTCATCCAGGATGTTATTTTCACTCTGTATCCGCTGCATCGTCCCTGTAGAACTGGGGTCCATTATCAGTACGTTCTGACTACAGGGTCTGACGAACTTACAGTCACTCTTTCTGGAGTCAGTCGTCCTGCACACCTCGTAATTGTACACGTGCTGTAGAGTTCCTGTCCCCAAAGTGTCTGCGTAACGCGGTGGATAATACGGAATAACCGGGAGACTGGAATGATAGAGGACGCGAGACTGTCTCCATCTGTATATTTTCACTGATATAATAACCACTAAACATGTGATGAACAGAAATGAGACTACAGCCAAAGCCAAGACTAAGTAAAAAGTCAGGTTGTCATTGTACTCCTTGTCGTGCGTAAAGTCAGTGAACTCCGAGAGCACTTCAGGGAAGCTGTCCGCCACCACCACGTTAACATTGACTGTAGCTGAACGAGAGGGCTGCCCGTTGTCCTCCACTACAACAGTGAGCCTTTGTTTCACAGCATCTTTATCAGTGACTTGGCGTATAGTTCTTATTTCTCCATTCTGTAAGCCCACTGCAAACAGCGCCCTGTCTGTCGCTTTCTGTAGTTTATACGAGAGCCAGGCATTCTGTCCAGAGTCCACATCAACAGCCACCACTTTAGTGACAAGATAGCCCACATCTGCTGAACGAGGCACCATTTCAGCCACCAGAGAGTTACTAGTCTGGACAGGGTACAGAACCTGAGGCGCGTTGTCGTTCTGATCTTGGATGAAGATGGTGACAGTAGCATTACTACTGAGTGGAGGAGAGCCTCCGTCTTGCGCCTTAACCATAAGTTTAAACTCTTTAATTTGTTCATAATCAAAGGAACGAACCGCATGTAAAACTCCAGTTTCAGAGTTAATAGATACATAAGTAGAGACTGGAGTTCCACTGATCTGCGTGTCCTCCAAGAGGTACGAGATTCTAGCGTTCTGATTCCAGTCAGAGTCCCGCGCGCTGACAGTAAATATGGACATTCCAGGAGAGTTATTCTCTGTGACGTAAGTCGAGTATGAGCGCTGATGAAACAATGGAGCATTGTCATTTACGTCAGAGATTCTAAGGTGTAATGTCCTGGTGCTGGAGAGTGGAGGCGAACCAGAATCTGTCGCTGTTATGGTGATGTTGTATTCCGGTGTCGTTTCTCTGTCTAAAGCTACGTCTGAGATCAAATTATAATAACTACTTAACGACGACTGAATTTTAAATGGAAGGTTAGTATTTATAGAGCATGTAATCTGTCCGTTTCTCTCTGAATCAGCATCATTAACATTTATAATAGCAATAGTGGTGCCAGGAGGAGCATCTTCAGACACAAGGCTGGAGAAGGACATGACGTTTATAACTGGTGCGTTGTCATTAACATCAACAACTTCAATGACAACTTCACTTGAGTCAGTTAAACCACCTTGATCCTTCACCTCTACCCTGATTTCAAATTTCTTATCTTTCTCGTAATCTATTTCCCCCGCAACTGATATAGTGCCTGTTTTTTCGTCTATATTGAAAATGTCAACTAAATGTTTTTTGAGGTTGGAGAAAGAATACGCAACAACACCGTTTGATCCACTGTCTGCATCGCTGGCATTTATTGTTGTGATAAAGGTGCCTTTTGAAGCGTCTTCCATTACAGAAGCCCTGTACACTGACTGGTTAAACACAGGCGCATTGTCATTAACATCTAGGACAGTTATCTCTATATTTACTGTGCCAGATCTCTGCGGATTTCCACCGTCTACAGCGATTAGTTTTAAAGAGAGACGAGGATGCTCCTCTCTATCTAACGGTTTCTGAAGAACCATTTCAGCATATTTACTACCGTCCGGTTTCGCGTGTTGTTTTAAAACATAATTATCATTCGTGGTTAAGAAGTAATTCTGCAGGGCGTTTAACCCCACATCAGGATCCTCGGCACTCGCCAACGTAAAACGAGAGCCTAAGGTAGCGGACTCGCTAATTTCAAATTGTATATCTCTCTTTGAAAAAGCAGGAGCATGGTCATTTACATCTATAATTTCTACAGTCACGCGGTGTAGCTCCATCGGATGTTCTAGAATGATTTCGAAGCTGAAGCTACACGGTGTGACGTCGCCACAAAGCTGCTCTCGGTCTATTCTCTCACTCACGACTAGAATCCCTTTGTCTGTCTTCAGCTCTGTGTACTGAATGCTTTCTCCGGATACGATACGGGCACGGCCCGCTCTGAGCCTTTTCAAATCTAACCCCAGGTCTTGAGCTACGTTACCGATAAGAGAACCTTTCTTCATCTCCTCTGGAATGGAATACCGTATTTGGCCACTGACAATATGACAGAATGACAGGAGAAAAATAAATACTTGCCACCGCAGTCCACATAAACGCCATCTTACGCATATAGGTTGAAGGAATCCTTCAGAAGCCATATCCAAGAATACAACAAATCCAATAAAAATATTCCTTATACCAGATCCTGAAACGGCGAGTTAAGGGGAGATTAATAAACTATATATTATCTTAATCCTGGGTTTTTTAACAGTTCTATTGTATTTGTAATCTACATGTAACAGAACAAGTGTGTCTCTTCCGCGCCCCACCTCGTATGAAGCGCAGAGCCTCTCCCTCTCCTCTGATAAAGCGCAGTGATAGGGGAGGGGACGCCACTGACTGACAACACTGGACAGAAAATTATTTCACTGACCAACAGCGGCCCTTAGAGTCCACGACATGAACATCAGATTAAATGTGAACATAAATCGGTTCAGAAAAAATGCAATACTTTACAGCTATACTTTTTCAAATTTATATTCAACCAAGTGCAAAGTGATATCTAAATAAATCACCGTTAAATTACAAGAATATTATGACCAGCAGGGAACATAGTAATCATAAGGTACTAAAACATGTCCTATCCTCTCAGTCCTAGCATGGATCGTGCGTAAAAACATGGCCATGTGTCCGCCGTCCAAACCATGACTGAAAATACAGTTAAATACCTTTCTAGAGAGTTATTTTGTTCCCATTGCATAGGCTACACAAGGCGGAAACTCTATAGAAACTTTTCATCAATACACAGCAGTTCAACAATGGATACTTTGTGTGAGAGAGCGGAGCAAACCTCTGTTGCTGACTGACATAAGTTGTGCTGTCCACACAGAGTGGTTCTGAAGTTGCATTTTAGCGCCGCAGCGTAACGATTGTAGCGCTTCGTCACATACATTCTAAATAACATTCTACAAACTCAGCAGGCATAGGCCTACTATGATTGTCAAAGCTTTAATAAAAACGTAGAAGATAACTTGGCCCTATAAAGCTCACCGTATATACAGAATAAAGTGCACATTTTAGAGATGTATTCCATTCAGATGTTGTATATTATTCAACATCAGCTAAACTCACCTCTAGTGGAGAGTCTGGTTCATCCAGGATGTTCTGTTCACTCTGCATCCGCTGCATCGTCCCTGTAGAACTGGGGTCCATTATCAGTACGTTCTGGCTAGAGGGTCTGACGAACTTACAGTCACTCTTTCTGGAGTCAGTCGTCCTGCACACCTCGTAATTGTACACGTGCTGCAGAGTTCCTGTCCCCAAAGTGTCTGCGTAACGCGGTGGATAATACGGAATAACCGGGAGATTGGTATGATAGAGGACGCGAGACTGTCTCCATCGGTATATTTTCACTGATATAATAACCACTAAACATGTGATGAACAGAAATGAGACTACAGCCAAAGCCAAAACTAAGTAAAAAGTCAGGTTGTCATTGTACTCCTTGTCGTGCGTAAAGTCAGTGAACTCCGAGAGCACTTCAGGGAAGCTGTCCGCCACCGCCACGTTAACATTGACTGTAGCTGAACGAGAGGGCTGCCCGTTGTCCTCCACTACAACAGTGAGCCTTTGTTTCACAGCATCTTTATCTGTGACTTGGCGTATAGTTCTTATTTCTCCATTCTGTAAACCCACTTCAAACAGCGCCCTGTCTGTCGATTTCTGTAGTTTATACGAGAGCCAGGCATTCTGTCCAGAGTCTACATCAACAGCCACCACTTTAGTGACAAGATAGCCCACATCTGCTGAACGAGGCACCATTTCAGCCACTAGAGAGCTGCTAGTCTGTACTGGGTACAGAACCTGAGGTGCGTTGTCGTTCTGATCTTGTATGAAGATGTTGACACTCACATTACCACTGAGGGGAGGAGAGCCTCCGTCTTGCGCCTTAACCATGACTGTAAGCTGTTTGATATGTTCATAATCAAAGGAACGAACCGCATGTAAAACTCCAGTTTCAGAGTTAATAGATATATAAGTAGAGACTGGAGTTCCACTGATCTGCGTGTCCTCCAAGAGGTACGAGATTCTAGCGTTCTGATTCCAGTCAGAGTCCCGCGCGCTGACAGTAAATATGGACATTCCAGGAGAGTTATTCTCTGTGACGTAAGTCGAGTATGAGCGCTGATGAAACAATGGAGCATTGTCATTTACGTCAGAGATTCTAAGGTGTAATGTTCTCGTGCTAGAGAGCGGAGGCGAACCAGAATCTGTCGCTGTTATGGTGATGTTGTATTCCGGTGTCGTTTCTCTGTCTAAAGCTCCATCTGAGATCAAAGTATAATAACTACTTAACGAAGATTGGATCTTAAACGGGAGGTTAGTAGTTAAAGAGCAGGTAATCTGTCCGTTTCTCTCTGAATCAGCGTCTTTAACATTTATAATAGCGATCGTGGTACCAGTAGGAGCATCTTCACACACAGGGCTGGAAAAAGACATGACGTTTATAACAGGCGCATTGTCATTTTTGTCAATTATTTCAATGACAACTTTACTGGTGTCTGTTAAACCTCCTTCGTCTTTAGCCTCAACTCTAACCTCGTATTTTGTATCTTTCTCGTAATCTATTTCCCCCGCAACTGATATTGTGCCTGTTGTTTCGTCTATGTTGAAAATGTCAGCTAAATGTTTTTTGAGGTTGGAGAAGGAATAGGAGACGACGCCGTTTGATCCGTTATCTGCATCGCTGGCATTTACGGTGGCAATATATGTGCCTTGCAGTGCGTTTTCCATCACAGTAGCCCTGTACACTGACTGGTTAAACACAGGCGCATTGTCATTGGCATCTAGGACAGTGATCTCTATATTTACTGTGCCAGATCTCTGCGGATTTCCACCGTCTACAGCGATTAGCTTTAACGAGAGACGAGGATGCTCCTCTCTATCTAACGGTTTCTGGAGGACCATCTCAGCATATTTACTGCCGTCTGGATTCGTATGTTGCTTTAGAATGAAATGATCATTGGGAGTTAAATGATAACTCTGCAGGGCGTTGAGCCCTACGTCAGGATCTTCTGCACTCGCCAACGTAAAACGAGAGCCCAAGGTAGCAGACTCGCTAATTTCAAATGTAATATCTTTCTTTGGAAAATCAGGGGCATGGTCATTTATATCCAGAATCTCCACAGTAATACGACGTAGTTCGATAGGGTTTTCTAGAAGGATTTCGAATCTGAAACTACACGGCGTCACATCGCCACAAAGCTGCTCTCGGTCTATTCTCTCACTCACGACTAGAATCCCTTTGTCTGTCTTCAGCTCTGTGTACTGAATGCTTTCTCCGGTCACGATACGGGCCCGACCCGCTCTGAGCCTTTTCAAATCTAACCCCATGTCTTGAGCTACGTTACCGATAAGAGAACCTTTCTTCATCTCCTCCGGAATGGAATAGCGGATTTGACCACTGACAATATGACTGAAATACAGGAGGAAAATCAGTACTTGCCACCGCAGTCCACAACACAAACGCCATCTTACGCATTTAGGTTGAAGGAATCCTTCAGATGACATAGCCAACAAATAATAAAATCCAACACGAATATTCCTTAGACCTTATCCTCAGAGACGACAAGCGAAGAGGAAACTGATAGTGGAAGTGTTATTTTAATAGAGTCTATTAATTTTAACTGTCTCCTTCACGTATCCGTTTGAGGGAGTGTCTCTCTCTCGCGCCCCCGCCTGCTATTAAGAGCAAAGAGTCTCTCCCTCTCCTCTGGCAGAGCGCAGTAATAGGGGAGGGGAGTCTACTGACTGACAACACTGGATATAAATTATTTCACTGATCAACAGCGGCCCTTAGAGTCCAAAACACGAACACCAGATTATAGTTGAATTGATAAAAACGTAGAAATTATTAATCACTTCACAGCACTAGTTTCCTTCCAACATTTTTCAAATAGCTAGTTAAAACGGTGCTTGGTGCAATCTCAATCAATTCAGTCACTGTAATACAATGACAAGGCAAATAGCAACAATATGATACTAAAGCATGCCACACTATCTGGAACAATATGGAACACGTGTAAAAACATTTTCATGGATCCGCCTTCCAACCCATTATTGAACCACAGAGTAAAAAAAGTATATTGAGCTATATTTGGCATATGACAAGCAGTCAACACTGGTTAAGTGACTATTTAGTCATTTCATAGTCACTTTATCAAACCACAACGGTAGGCACAAGGGAGCAGTATGAGAGAGCGAAGCAGAACGGTTGGCACAAGGGAGCAGTATGAGAGAGCGAAGCGGAACTCTGCTTCTATCATGACATAAGTAGCGCTGTCCACACAGTGGTGCTGAAATATCCTTACCACACTACCTCGTTTCTATTGTAGCACTTAGATTAAAAACAACTCAGCAGGCATACTATAAAAAAATAAAAAATAATCCGAAAAACGTGGAGTAATTTCCACTATAGTAGAACGTAATATGTTAACGTCAAAACCTCAATCTGAAATCTCAGCTGATAATATAAAAGCCAAAGCTAACCACAAAAATATGTAACTGCTGAATTAACTATGCTGTTGACTAGAGAAATACTGAGTACATAAAACTTTACGCACTATAACAAAAACAAAGGACAAATGATTTATTAATAAGAGCAGTATTTCAACCAACTGAGCAATATAATGTAAGATCCAATAAACTCACCTCTAGTGGCGAATCTGGTTCATCCAGGATATTATTTTCACTCTGCATCCGCTGCATCGTCCCTGTAGAACTGGGGTCCATTATCAGTACGTTCTGACTATAGGGTCTGACGAACTTACAGTCACTCTTTCTGGAGTCAGTCGTCCTGCACACCTCGTAATTGTACACGTGCTGTAGAGTTCCTGTCCCCAAAGTGTCTGCGTAACGCGGTGGATAATACGGAATAACCGGGAGACTGGAATGATAGAGGACGCGAGACTGTCTCCATCTGTATATTTTCACTGATATAATAACCACTAAACATGTGATGAACAGAAATGAGACTACAGCCAAAGCCAAGACTAAGTAAAAAGTCAGGTTGTCATTGTACTCCTTGTCGTGCGTAAAGTCAGTGAACTCCGAGAGCACCTCAGGGAAGCTGTCCGCCACCGCCACGTTAACATTGACTGTAGCTGAACGAGAGGGCTGCCCGTTGTCCTCCACTACAACAGTGAGCCTTTGTTTCACAGCATCTTTATCATTGACTTGGCGTATAGTTCTTATTTCTCCATTCTGTAAGCCCACTTCAAACAGCGCCCTTTCTGTCGCTTTCTGCAGTTTATACGAGAGCCAGGCATTCTGTCCAGAGTCCACATCAACAGCCACCACTTTAGTGACAAGATAGCCCACTTCTGCTGAACGAGGCACCATTTCAGACACCAGAGAGCTGCTAGTCTGGACTGGGTACAGAACCTGAGGCGCGTTGTCATTTTGGTCCTGGATCATTAATTTCACAGTCACATTGCTACTGAGAGGAGAAGAGCCTCCGTCTTGCGCCATAACCGTGAGTGTAAGCTCTTTGATTTGTTCGTAATCAAAGGAGCGTACCGCGTGTATAACCCCACTCTCTGCATTTACCGAAACATAAGCAGCCACAGGAGTCCCGTTGACGTCAGTATCCTCCAGAATGTAGTAAATACGGGAATTTTGATTGGAGTCGGTGTCTTTAGCTCTAACAGTAAATATAGAGACGCCTGGAGAGTTATTCTCTGCGATATAAGAGTTGTACACGCCCCGTGGAAACACTGGGGCATTGTCGTTGACATCTGACACCTTCAGGTGAAATGTTCTCTTACTTGAGAGAGGAGGCGACCCTGCGTCCGTGGCGACTACAGTTATGTTATGTTCTGACACGCTCTCGCGGTCTAAAACAGCATCGGTTACCAAGGTGTAGTAATTTCTTAAATTAGATTTTATCTTAAAGGGGATGTTTTGGTCTAGGCTACAGCTCACATGTCCGTTTTCACCTGAATCAAGGTCTTTAACGTTGATGATACCGATGGTTGTACCCGGAGGAGAGTCTTCAGAAATCGGACTCGTGAATGACATGACGCTTATAACAGGCTCATTATCGTTTTTGTCAATGACCTCAACAATAACTTTACTCGAATCCGTTAAGCCTCCATGGTCCTTTGCTTCAATTCTCAGTTCAAACCTTTTCTCTTTTTCGTAATCAATCAACCCTGAAACGGATATTCTGCCTGTGGTTTCATTGATAGTCAACACATCAGCAAGACCACCATTCATGTCTGAAATAGAGTATACAATAAAACTATTCGTCCCGCTGTCTGCATCACTGGCATTTACGATGGTAATATATGTGCCTTTCGGTGCGTTTTCCATCACAGTAGCCATGTACAATGACTGGTTAAACACAGGCGCATTGTCATTGGCATCTAGGACAGTGATATCTATATTTACTGTGCCAGATCTCTGCGGATTTCCACCGTCTACAGCGATTAGCTTTAAAGAGAGACGAGGATGCTTTTCTCTATCTAACGGTTGCTGGAGGACCATCTCAGCATATTTTCTTCCATCGGCATTTGGATGTTGTTTTAGAATGAAATTATCGTTTGAACTTAAAACATACTCCTGTAGGCCATTAGATCCTACATCAGAGTCCTCTGCACTGGCTAACGCAAAACGCGCACCAATAACAGCGGATTCACTGATTTCTAAATGTATATTATTTTTCTTAAATATTGGAGAATTGTCGTTAATGTCCAGGATTTCTATTGTAACGTGATGAAGCTCCATTGGATTTTCTAGAATAATTTCGAAGCTGAAGCTACACGGTGTGACGTCGCCACAAAGCTGCTCTCGGTCTATTCTCTCACTCACGACTAGAACCCCTTTGTCTGTCTTCAGCTCTGTGTACTGAATGCTTTCTCCGGTCACGATACGGGCCCGACCCGCTCTGAGCCTTTTCAAATCTAACCCCAGGTCTTGAGCTACGTTACCGATAAGAGAACCTTTCTTCATCTCCTCCGGAATGGAATAGCGGATTTGACCACTGACAATATGACTGAAATACAGGAGGAAAATAAGTACTTGCCACCGCAGTCCACAACACAAACGCCATCTTAAGTATTTAGGTTGAAGGAATCCTCCCAATGCCATAGCCAACAAATAATATATCCAACAGAAATATTCCTTTTATCCTCAACAAATAGAAGAGCGATATTTTACTTATTATTTAAATCCAGGCTATTTTCACCGTCTTCCTTCGATATCTGTAAAGACCAGAGCGAGTGTCTCTCTGTCTCACCCCACCTCATGTGAAGCGCGGAGTCTCTCCCTCTCCTCTGATAAAGAACAGTGATAGGGGAGGGAACTCTTCAGACTGACAACACTGGACAGAAATTATTTCACTGATCAACAGCGGCTCTCAGAGTCCAAAAAATGAACACACATTATATTTGAATCTGTAAAAACGTAGAAAATATTAAACAATTTACAGCACTAATTTGTTCTCAAAATATTGCAAATAGCTAGTTGAACACAGTGCTAGGTGAAATCTAAATAAATTAAACGTTAAATGACTATACTACTTGGACCAGTAAGGCAAACAGCAATAATTTGACACCAAATCATGCTACACCATCCTCTTAGCAATGGATTCGAACGTGCCTAAAAACATTTCCGTGGATCCGCCATCCAAAGCATTATTGAACAACATATTCCGTACGAAAGTAGGTTGGTTATTGACAAGCAGTTAACACTGCTCAAGGGACTCCATAACGACTCTTTGTCATAACACTGCCGTTGGAACAAGGGAGAGCAGACCTATGATTCTATCAGGACAGAAGTGGCGCTGTCCACAGAGAGTGTTGCTGAAATGGCCACACGGCCCACATTGCTGCTATTGTGATGAAAACAAATCGGTAGGTGTACTATAAAAGCCCAAACTAACCAATAGACAAGTCATCGCTTCTATTGTAGCTATTAGTTTGCTAACGTCGAAACCACAGAATAAAAACTCAAGTGGCAATGGAATTCTATAAAAGCCCAATCTAACCACAACAATACTTAACAGCTGGTTTGAATGAATACTGTTAACTGCAGAAATATTAAGTAGCCACAATAGGTCAAATAGTTACAAAGGACACTTTAAAAAAAGTATTGAAAATATATATTCCAACCCAATGAGCCATACTGTTTAAACTCAAACACACTCACCTCTAGTGGGGAGTCTGGTTCATCCAGGATGTTCTGTTCACTCTGCATCCGCTGCATCGTCCCTGTAGAACTGGGGTCCATTATCAGTACGTTCTGACTACAGGGTCTGACGAACTTACAGTCACTCTTTCTGGAGTCAGTCGTCCTGCACACCTCGTAATTGTACACGTGCTGTAGAGTTCCTGTCCCCAAAGTGTCTGCGTAACGCGGTGGATAATACGGAATAACCGGGAGATTGGAATGATAGAGGACGCGAGACTGTCTCCATCTGTATATTTTCACTGATATAATAACCACTAAACATGTGATGAACAGAAATGAGACAACAGCTAAAGCCAAGACTAAGTAAAAAGTCAGGTTGTCATTGTACTCCTTGTCGTGCGTAAAGTCAGTGAACTCCGAGAGCACTTCAGGGAAGCTGTCTGCCACCGCCACGTTAACATTGACTGTAGCTGAACGAGAGGGCTGCCCATTGTCCTCCACTACAACAGTGAGCCTTTGTTTCACAGCATCTTTATCAGTGACTTGGCGTACAGTTCTTATTTCTCCATTCTGTAAGCCCACTTCAAACAGCGCCCTGTCTGTCGCTTTCTGCAGTTTATACGAGAGCCAGGCATTCTGTCCAGAGTCCACATCAACAGCCACCACTTTAGTGACAAGATAGCCCACATCTGCTGAACGAGGCACCATTTCAGCCACTAGAGAGCTGCTAGTCTGTACTGGGTACAGAACCTGAGGCGCGTTGTCGTTCTGATCTTGTATGAAGATGTTGACACTCACATTACCACTGAGGGGAGGAGAGCCTCCGTCTTGCGCCTTAACCATGACTGTAAGCTGTTTGATATGTTCATAATCAAAGGAACGAACCGCATGTAAAACTCCAGTTTCAGAGTTAATAGATATATAAGTAGAGACTGGAGTTCCACTGATCTGCGTGTCCTCCAAGAGGTACGAGATTCTAGCGTTCTGATTCCAGTCAGAGTCCCGCGCGCTGACAGTAAATATGGACATTCCAGGAGAGTTATTCTCTGTGACGTAAGTCGAGTATGAGCCCTGATGAAACAATGGAGCATTGTCATTTACGTCAGAGATTCTAAGGTGTAATGTCCTGGTGCTAGAGAGTGGAGGCGAACCAGAATCTGTCGCTGTTATGGTGATGTTGTATTCCGGTGTCGTTTCCCGGTCAAAAGTTAAATCAGTGATCAAATTGTAATAATTTGTCATAGATAATTTGATCTTAAATGGGAGGTTCGTATCTATAGAGCATGTAACCTGACCATTCCTCTCAGAATCGACGTCTTTGACATTGATTATCGCAATGGTTGTTCCCAAAGGAGAATCTTCAGACACAGGGCTGGAGAAAGACATGACGTTTATAACAGGTGCGTTGTCATTTATGTCAACTATTTCTATGACAACTTTACCGAGGTCTGTTAAACCACCTTGGTCTTTAGCCTCAACTCTAATTTCATATTTCTTGTCTTTTTCAAAATCTATTTGTCCAGCTACAGATATTTTGCCAGTTGTCCTGTCAATTTCAAATATATCTGCTAAGTTCCCCTTTAAGTTAGAAAATGAATAAGTAACTAACCCATTCGAACCACTGTCTGCATCGCTGGCATTTAAGGTTGTGATAAAGGTGCCTTTCTGTGCGTTTTCCATCACAGTAGCCCTGTACACTGACTGGTTAAACACAGGCGCATTGTCATTGACATCTAGGACAGTGATCTCTATATTTACTGTGCCAGATCTCTGCGGATTTCCACCGTCTTCAGCGATTAGCTTTAGAGAGAGACGAGGATGCTCCTCTCTATCTAACGGTTTCTGTAAAATCATTTCGGCAAACCTTCTACCATCAGGATTCGCATGCTGTTTCAGAATAAAATTGTCATTCGTGGTTAAAACATAATTCTGTAGACCGTTAACTCCTACGTCATGATCCTCAGCACTCTCCAACACAAAACGAGATCCCAGAGTGGCGGATTCACTGATTTCAAATTTGATGTGATTATTCGGAAAAATAGGGGCATGATCATTTACATCCAAAATTTCCACAGTCACGCGGTGTAGCTCCATTGGCGTTTCCAGTATAATTTCGAAGTTGAAGCTACATGGTGTCACGTCACCACAAAGCTGCTCTCGGTCTATTCTCTCACTCACGACTAGAATCCCTTTGTCTGTCTTCAGCTCTGTGTACTGAATGCTTTCTCCCGTCACGATACGGGCACGGCCCGCTCGGAGCCTTTTCAGATCTAACCCCAGGTCTTGAGCTACGTTACCGATAAGAGAACCTTTCTTCATCTCCTCCGGAATGGAATAGCGGATTTGACCACTGACAATATGACTGAAATACAGGAGGAAAATCAGTACTTGCCACCGCAGTCCACAACACAAACGCCATCTTAAGTATTTAGGTTGAAGGAATCCTCCCAATGCCATAGCCAACGGATAATACACCAGACACGAGTGTTCCTTATATCGCATCCACAGAAACGATGATCAAATAGAAGAGTGATTGTTGACTTTGTATTTTAATCCAGGCTATTTCAAAAGTCCCCTCCGTGTATCCATAGATCAGAGCAAATGTCTCTCTGTCGCGCCCCGCCTCGAATGAAGCGCAGTCTCTCCCTGTCCTCAAGTAAAGCGCAGTGATAGGGGATGGGACTCTACTGACTGACAACATTGGACAGAAATGATTTTGTTGATCAATAGCGGCCCTTAGAGTCCAAAACATCAGATAACATGAACAATTTAGAACTGTGTAGAAATGATGAAATACTTTACAGCACTACTTGTTTTACAAATAGGTAGTTAAACACCGTGCTAGGTGCAACATATTTGAATACAACTTTCATGTAGTAAAATACTTTGACCAGCGGGGAAAATAGTATGATTAGATACTGAAACATGTCACCCCCCCCCCCAAAAAAAAACATTCCGTGCATTAAAAACATTCCCATGAGTCCACTACTTAAGTCATTAATAAACAATACAATGAGACAGCGGAGTGACTTTCTTGCGATCAACACGGATCCAAGTCATTCTATGGGCACTCTACAGCAAAGTAAACGTTGATCGAGCAGGACAAGGGATAGCACACTGTGTGAGAGAGCGATAAAAACCCCATCCTCACCCCCACAGAGGTGGCGCTGTCCACCTCGAGTGATGCTGAAATGAACTTACCACATGCAGTCTTACTGAGTACAATGTCACCTTCTACAAACTTAGACAGCGTGCAAACTATAAAAGCCAAAACTAACCAAAAATTATTTAAGCTTATAATGTTGACCAAAGAGATATGGCATTACGTAACCTAAAGGCCGGAGAGCACAATAGCTAATTTGGTTAAAAAGGACACGTTGGAGAGATGAATTGCGACACAAGGTACTGTACTATTTAAACTCACCTCTATTGGGGAGTCCGTTTCATCCAGGATGTTATTTTCACTCTGTATCCGCTGCATCGTCCCTGTAGAACTGGGGTCCATTATCAGTACGTTCTGACTACAGGGTCTGACGAACTTACAGTCACTCTTTCTGGAGTCAGTCGTCCTGCACACCTCGTAATTGTACACGTGCTGTAGAGTTCCTGTCCCCAAAGTGTCTGCGTAACGCGGTGGATAATACGGAATAACCGGGAGACTGGAATGATAGAGGACGCGAGACTGTCTCCATCTGTATATTTTCACTGATATAATAACCACTAAACATGTGATGAACAGAAATGAGACTACAGCCAAAGCCAAGACTAAGTAAAAAGTCAGGTTGTCATTGTACTCCTTGTCGTGCGTAAAGTCAGTGAACTCCGAGAGCACTTCAGGAAAGCTGTCGGCCACCGCCACGTTAACATTGACTGTAGCTGAACGAGAGGGCTGCCCGTTGTCCTCCACTACAACAGTGAGCCTTTGTTTCACAGCATCTTTATCAGTGACTTGGCGTATAGTTCTTATTTCTCCATTCTGTAAGCCCACTTCAAACAGCGCCCTGTCTGTCGCTTTCTGCAGTTTATACGAGAGCCAGGCATTCTGTCCAGAGTCTATATCAACAGCCACCACTTTAGTAACAAGGTAGCCCACATCTGCTGAACGAGGCACCATTTCAGCCACCAGAGAGCTGCTAGTCTGGACTGGATACAGAACCTGAGGCGAGTTGTCATTCTGGTCCTGGATCATTATTTTCACAGTCACATTGCTACTGAGTGGAGGAGAGCCTCCATCCTGCGCTTTAACAACCACTGTAAGATGTTTGATTTGTTCATAATCAAAGGAACGAACCGCATGTAAAACTCCAGTTTCAGAGTTAATAGATATATAAGTAGAGACTGGAGTTCCACTGATATGCGTGTCCTCCAAGAGGTACGAGATTCTAGCGTTCTGATTCCAGTCAGAGTCCCGCGCGCTGACAGTAAATATGGACATTCCAGGAGAGTTATTCTCTGTGACGTAAGTCGAGTATGAGCCCTGATGAAACAATGGAGCATTGTCATTTACGTCAGAGATTCTAAGGTGTAATGTCCTGGTGCTAGAGAGTGGAGGCGAACCAGAATCTGTCGCTGTTATGGTGATGTTGTATTCCGGTGTCGTTTCTCTGTCTAAAGCTACGTCTGAGATCAAATTATAATAACTACTTAACGACGACTGAATTTTAAATGGAAGGTTAGTATTTATAGAGCATGTAATCTGTCCGTTTCTCTCTGAATCAGCATCTTTAACATGTATAATAGCAACAGTGGTGCCAGGAGGAGCATCTTCAGACACAAGGCTGGAGAAGGACATGACGTTTATAACTGGTGCGTTGTCATTCACGTCTAGAACCTCAATAACAACTTTACTGGAATCTGTTAAACCACCCTGATCCTTTGCCTCTACCCTGATTTCATATTTATTATCTTTCTCATAATCTATCTGACCGGAAACAGAAATGGTCCCAGTCGCCATATCAATGTTAAATATGTCAACTGTATTCCCTTTCAATTTCGACAAATAGTACGATATTTGTCCATTTGATCCACTGTCTACATCGCTGGCATTTACGGTTGTGATATAAGTGCCCTTTGGAGCGTCCTCCATCACAGTAGCCCTGTAAAGTGACTGGTTAAACACAGGTGCATTGTCATTGACATCTAAGACAGTGATCTCTATATTTACTGTGCTAGATCTCTGCGGGGTTCCACCATCTACAGCCAAGAGCTTTACTGAGAGATGAGGATGCTCCTCCCTGTCTAACGATTTCTGGAGGACCATCTCAGCATATTTACTACCGTCCGGATTCGCATGTTGTTTCAGAATGAAATTATAATTTGGGGTTAAAATATAATTATGAAGGGCGTTGAGGCCTACATCGGGATCCACTGCACTCTCTAGCAGAAATCGCGCACCAACATTAGCCGATTCACTGATTTCAAATTGTATATCTTGTATTGGAAAAGAAGGAGCATGGTCATTTACATCCAATACTTCTACAGTCACGCGATGAAGCTCCATTGGATTTTCTAGAATAATTTCGAAGTTGAAGCTACACGGTGTGACATCGCCACAAAGCTGCTCTCGGTCTATTCTCTCACTCACGACTAGAATCCCTTTGTCTGTCTTCAGCTCTGTGTACTGAATGCTTTCTCCGGTCACGATACGGGCCCGACCCGCTCTGAGCCTTTTCAAATCTAACCCCAGGTCTTGAGCTACGTTACCGATAAGAGAACCTTTCTTCATCTCCTCCGGAATGGAATAGCGGATTTGACCACTGACAATATGACTGAAATACAGGAGGAAAATAAGTACTTGCCACCGCAGTCCACAACACAAACGCCATTTTATACATTTAGGCTGGAGGAATCCTCCCAATGCCATAGCCAACAGCGAAGAAATCCAATACAAATATTCCGTATAATGGGTTCTCAGATCCCGCCAACAAACTGAAGAGTAATATTCAAAGTATTATTTCAATACAGGCTATTATCGTGTCCCCTTCATTTATCGGTAACATGTATGGATCAGAGCGATGGTGTCTCTGTCTCGCCCCGCCTCATATGAAGCGCAGTCTCTCCCTCTCCTCAGTTTGAGCGCAGTGATAGGGGAGGGGACTCTACTGACTGACAACACTGCACAGAAATAATTTCACTGATCAACAGCGGCCCTCAGTGTCCAACATATTTACATCAAAAACCTTTCGGAAATAATTTAACACAGTACAGGATTATTTCCTTTCCAAACATATACAAACCACTAGCTAAACACTTCACTTTCTGCAATCTAAATAAATTAACGTTCCTAACTACAATTATATGATAATTTTATAGCCTACTAAAGAATACCACTATCCCATCAAACTCAGATTGGATCGTGCATAACAATTATTCCATGAAACAGTCTTGCAAACCATGGCTTAAAATTACAAACCAATGAAAGTAATATGCTTCGTAAAGGCTCAAATCTATAGCGACATTTGGTCAATAGATAGAGGTACGAAGAAGGGATTATACACAGTGTGAGTGAGCGAAGCAGCCCTCTGCTGCTATGAAGACACAAGTGTCGCTGTCCACACAGGGTGGTGCTGAAGCAACATTGCAACACTACAGAGTTACAAATAAATCACAAGCACTAACGCTCAGTTCGAAATAGGCTACATCTCTAAAAACACAGCACACATACAACACGAACCTAAAACCTTTTATAGGTTACTAAAACAATACGTAATCCTTGATTTACTGCTATAAAATAGAGTAGAGAGAGAGAAACCCATCTACTGAGATACCGATAAAAAAGAGTGAGGATCCAGGGTAAAACAGCTGAGTTATACAAACAAACTTATTGTAAAGATGTACTGCAACAAAATGAGCTATTTTATTTAAACTCCAAGAAACTCACCTCTAGTGGAGAGTCTGGTTCATCCAGGATGTTCTGTTCACTCTGCATCCGCTGCATCGTCCCTGTAGAACTGGGGTCCATTATCAGTACGTTCTGACTACAGGGTCTGACGAATTTACAGTCACTCTTTCTGGAGTCAGTCGTCCTGCACACCTCGTAATTGTACACGTGCTGTAGAGTTCCTGTCCCCAAAGTGTCTGCGTAACGCGGTGGATAATACGGAATAACCGGGAGACTGGAATGATAGAGGACGCGAGACTGTCTCCATCTGTATATTTTCACTGATATAATAACCACTAAACATGTGATGAACAGAAATGAGACTACAGCCAAAGCCAAGACTAAGTAAAAAGTCAGGCTGTCATTGTACTCCTTCTCGTGCGTAAAGTCCGTGAACTCCGAGAGCACTTCAGGGAAGCTGTCCGCCACCGCCACGTTAACATTGACTGTAGCTGAACGAGAGGGCTGCCCGCTGTCCTCCACTACAACAGTGAGCCTTTGCTTCACAGCATCTTTATCAGTGACTTGGCGTACAGTTCTTATTTCTCCATTCTGTAAGCCCACTTCAAACAGCGCCCTGTCTGTCGCTTTCTGCAGTTTATACGAGAGCCAGGCATTCTGTCCAGAGTCCACATCAACAGCCACCACTTTAGTGACAAGATAGCCCACATCTGCTGAACGAGGCACCATTTCAGACACCAGAGAGCTGCTCGTCTGGACTGGATACAGAACCTGAGGCGTGTTGTCGTTCTGGTCAAGGATGCTGATTTTGACTGTGGCATTGCTGCTGAGAGGCGGGGAGCCTCCATCGTGAGCTTTAATATAAATCTCAAATGATTTAGTTTGCTCATAATCGAAGGAGCGCACTGCTTGGATGGAACCTGTCTCCGCATTAACAGAGATGTAGGACGATATCGGATTCCCATTAAATTGAGAATCAATGAGCACGTAGGACATGCGTGCGTTCTGACCCCAATCTGAGTCGTGAGCCTTCACAGAAAACACTGATACCGCCGGGACGTTGTTTTCCATCACAGTGGCAGAGTATAAACTCTGCTCAAAAACGGGCGCATTGTCATTAACGTCTGAGATTCTCAGTGTGATGGTTTTACTGGCCGACAGGGGCTGGATACCCTCATCTACGGCGGTGAATGTAATGTTATATTCGGCATTACGCTCTCTGTCCAAAACACCGTCTGTCACAAGGGTGTAATAGCTCTTTAGAGACGACTGGATGGCAAAAGGGATCTTGGTATTTATCGAACATTCTACCTTTCCGTTTAGACCAGAATCTATGTCTTTTACATGTATTATAGCCACGGTTGTGCCACTGATCGAATCTTCAGATATTGGACTCGAGAATGACGTTAGTGTAATCAAGGGGACGTTGTCATTCACATCAATAACGTCAATAATTACTTTTGTGGAGTCCATTTGTCCTCCTTGGTCTTTAGCCTGTAAACCGAGTTCATATTGCTTATTCTTTTCATAATCAATTTGGCCAGTTACTGTTATTTTGCCTGTATTCTCATCTAAAGAAAATAATTCTGCGACGTCGGGAGGTACACGAGCTAAATGGTAAGTGACATGACCGTATGGCCCCTCATCTGCGTCAGTGGCACTTACAGTAGTCACTACAGTGCCTGTGGCTGCATTTTCGGTTACAGACGCTTTAAAAATCGGATGCATAAAAATGGGTCCATTATCATTGGCATCAAGCACAGTTATGTGTATTTGAAGTGCTCCAGATCTCTGCGGGTCCCCCCCGTCTACAGCAATCAAGGTGAGAAGCAGGTTATCCCTTTTCTCTCGGTCTAAAGGCGCAAACAGATACATCTCCACATATTTGCTGCCATCGGGACCAGTCTGGATTTTAATGCTGAAATGATCAGTAGGGTGCAAGGTGTAGCCTTGCAGTGTATTGATACCGACATCTGGGTCTGTCGCACTCTCCTGTAATATCCTCGTACCCGGCAGAGTAGACTCTGAGATTTCTATTTGAATTTCTTTTTCAGTAAAGAAGGGCGAGTTGTCGTTAACATCTAGTATTTCCACCACAATGCTAAGCAGCTGCATCGGATTCATCATAATCATCTCGAAGCTCAAGCTGCAGGGCGATGTCTGTCCGCATAGCTGCTCCCTGTCTATCCTCTCTCCCACGACCAAGGTCCCTTTGTCTACATCCAACCTAATATACTCGCTGCTATCGCCGCTAACAATGCGAGCGCCACCCGATTTCATTCGTTTAGCGTTAATTCCTAAATCCTCCGCAACATTTCCAACAAACGAGCCCTTTCTCATCTCCTCTGGGATAGAATAACGAATCTGCCCGTGAATAATCTGGGCGAGGAAAACAAGAATAAAGGCCTGTACTTGCCGTTTAAGCGAGCGTCCATTTCTGGCAGAACCCGTGGACTCAAACCAAATCATCGAATTCCACATGGTAAAATGTCAAATAAGACCACACAAGCTATATTAAAATTCGATTAACCACATCTGGTCACTGTTGAAACTCTAAGCTAGAATCCATCAATGTAATAGCTCGTGTCAACAAAAAAAGGATAGTGAAAAGAGAGCGCATTCGTGCTGAGCCCTCACTCTCTGACACTGAGGGAATATGGGAGGTACTGAGGAGGGTACAGCAGTGTTCACATCGGTTCAAGTATGATTTGAAGACCAACAGCGGCCCGCAGAGTCCGATATGAAAATAGTTGGTCACTCAATATAATGTGGTGAGAAACGCATGCAATCATATTCTCTAAGTTATCAACGACACATGTACTTCAAGTATTACAAACAACGAAACAGTTATTTGAAGGAGAAAGACAACAACTGGATAGATGATGTAAAAGGCAAACATCACTTTACGAATTATCTTTCAAACCATGATTAATTACCTGGTTCAAAACACCAGGAGCACAATGTCAGCATCGGACACTTCACCCATACCGCCAGATGACGTTATGTGACATTTCAACATACTCTGATGTTTTACTATGAAACTTTGGACATATTGATGAGATGTATTTCAATACAAGTTGCTATAATTTAAACTCATTAAACTCACCTCTAGTGGAGAGTCTGGTTCATCCAGGATGTTATTTTCACTCTGTATCCGCTGCATCGTCCCTGTAGAACTGGGGTCCATTATCAGTACGTTCTGACTACAGGGTCTGACGAACTTACAGTCACTCTTTCTGGAGTCAGTCGTCCTGCACACCTCGTAATTGTACACGTGCTGTAGAGTTCCTGTCCCCAAGGTGTCTGCGTAACGCGGTGGATAATACGGAATAACCGGGAGATTGGAATGATAGAGGACGCGAGACTGTCTCCATCTGTATATTTTCACTGATAAAATAACCACTAAACATGTGATGAACAGAAATGAGACTACAGCCAAAGCCAAGACTAAGTAAAAAGTCAGGTTGTCATTGTACTCCTTGTCGTGCGTAAAGTCAGTGAACTCCGAGAGCACTTCAGGGAAGCTGTCCGCCACCGCCACGTTAACATTGACTGTAGTTGAACGAGAGGGCTGCCCGTTGTCCTCCACTACAACAGTGAGCCTTTGTTTCACAGCATCTTTATCAGTGACTTGGCGTATAGTTCTTATTTCTCCATTCTGTAAGCCCACTTCAAACAGCGCCCTGTCTGTCGCTTTCTGCAGTTTATACGAGAGCCAGGCATTCTGTCCAGAATCCACATCAACAGCCACCACTTTAGTGACAAGATAGCCCACATCTGCTGAACGAGGCACCATTTCAGCCACCAGAGAGCTGCTAGTCTGGACTGGATACAGAACCTGAGGCGCGTTGTCATTCTGGTCCTGGACTAATATTCTAACAGCGACCACTGAACTGAGAGGTGGAGACCCTCCATCACGGGCAGTGACGTTGAATTGAAACGACTTGATTTGTTCATAATCGAATGACCTAACAGCATGGATGGCGCCATTTTCTGAATTTACTGAGACAACAGAGGAAGCAGTCACCCCGTTAACTTGTTTATCATCGAGAAAGTAGGAGACGCGGGCATTTTGACCCCAGTCAGCATCACTCGCTCTCACTGAGAATATAGAAAACCCTGGCGAATTGTTTTCCTGAATAGACTTACTATATACAGGTTGATCAAACTTGGGTGGGTTATCATTCACATCTGATACTTTAACAGTTATGTTCTTATTGCTGGAGAGAGGCGGAGTCCCTTCATCTGAAACTGTAATGGTGACGTTGTACTCAGACACGGTTTCTCTATCCAATGTGCTATCAGTGACTATTGTATAATAATCCGTTAACGATGACTCTATTTTGAACGGAAAATCTGCGTTAATATAGCACTGGACAACACCGTTAATTTCAGAGTCTGCATCTTCGACATTAATAACAGCTACAGTGGTTCCAGGGGGAGAGTCCTCGGGAATCGAGTTTGAAAATGACATAAGCTGTATTGTTGGAACGTTGTCATTTTCATCAGTAATTTGAATAACAACCTTGCACGTATCAGAGAGGCTACCACTATCTTTTGCCAAAACATTTAATTGATAATATTTTGTCTTTTCAAAATCCAGTCTTCCTACCACCTTAATCTCTCCAGTTTCCACGTTGAGCTCGAACAGCTCCTTCGCCTCTTTAGCAACATGAGCGATGGAGAAAGTGACCTCTCCATTCACCCCTTGATCTGCATCGTCTGCGCTAACGGTAGTTACAAACGTACCAACAGGGGAATTCTCATTCACATTCGCTTTGTAAACGGGCAGGCCACAAACTGGTGCGTTGTCATTCACATCCATGACAGTAATATCGATGCGGACAGTGCCAGATCTCTGAGGATCCCCGCCATCAGTCGCAGTCAGCACCAGCGAAAGCGCCTCCTGTTTCTCCCTATCTAACGGGTTTTGCAGGATCATCTCGACGTATTTAACTCCATCTGGTTGGCTGTGTACCTCTAATTTAAAATGATCTGTCGGTTTTAGTGAATAATTCTGTATACCGTTGACCCCAACGTCAGGGTCGACGGCGCTCTCAATAGAAAATCGTGCCCCAGACACGGCAGATTCACTGATTTCCAATTTGATTTCATCCTTGGGAAAGGATGGTGTGTTATCATTAATGTCACGAACCTCTACTGTAACTCGATATAACTGAATGGGGTTTTCTATGATAAGCTCAAAGCTGAAGCTACAAGGCGTAGTCTGTCCGCAGAGCTCCTCTCGGTCGATTCTCTCTTTAACAACGAGGAGCCCTTTGTCTCGGTTCAGATCTACATACTGTCGGGCTCCTTTTGTTATAATGCGAGCTTTCCCGGACACCAGTCTCTTCACCTCCAAACCCAAATCTCTACCAATGTTTCCAACGATCGACCCCTCTGACTGCTCCTCTGGTATGGAATATCGTGCCTGCCCAGTTACAGAATCTAGGGCGCTCAGACAAAGAATGTAAAACAGTACTTGCCACCCGCCTCTGCGCCCTGTCGTACACCAATCACCCATTCCAACGAATAAAAACAGATTATCCGTATATTTACTGTTTTTGGTTGTATAATATCGATCATCAGCACATCCAAAAATGATTTAAAAAATAATCGACTGTATTTCCCAGTGAAACGAAATAAAATAATCCGCGAGGACGTTAATACCAAGAGCTCTCCGTCCGTTTGAGAAGGTCTCTGTGTGCGTCGATCAGTAACAGAGAATATAGGATGGGCCACTGCGACACCCAGAGAGATGAATAACCTGTAGAGACTATCATTGATCAACAGCGGCACTCAGAGTCCGAACACGGCAAACGCACTATAGAAACGATGCTACAGTATCCAAATGTATTACACAAAACGTCAACCAATAATCAATGACGCACAGCGCAAGACAGCTAATATGTTAATGCAAAACCGAGCATTGACAACTACAGCATTTACAATGTGATTTAGGAAAAATAGAATTCACAATAGCTACAAAATAGAATTGAAAAACAATGTATAAACGAATCGAATATATTTTAGGATTTGTCAGGCTACTATAAACATAAGCACCACCTAACAACAACGGTCTAAGGCTTCAACACCAGGGAAGTGGACAGCGACAGTGCGTAAATTGCACATGGAATCTTCCCAATTAATATGTGATGTTTCCTCTCAGGAACTAATCATCAATGCAATAGTGTTTTACCTACAACCTAAAAGTTTGAGAACTGTATACTGTTTAGCCTAATCATTTTAACGCATGAAGTAGGCCTAAATCACATACAATTACACTCGTTCAGAAGTCAACAGTTAAAAGGAGGCAATGCATACACTGTAGTGAGCGGAACAGTCCTATGCTCCCTATCAAGACAAAACAGACCCTGTCCACATTGAGGTCGTGCTAAAAAAGCCGGACAACGGAAAACCGTTCGTTCTATCACTTAGCTTTTATATTCTGTTTGAAATTATTTTGCTGGAAATTCAACAGGCATACTACACAAATCAGAGCTGACCAATAACCCATGTTTGACTTCGTTACAAAAATATATATACATAACCTTTGATTTACCAAAAAGAAGAGAGATGATGAGAAAAGGAGCCTTGATTCTCCAGAATAAAACAGCTGAAAATGGAACGTTTTTTTAAAAAACTGCAAGACAATGGCTTTGCTACAACAAACTCACCTCTAGTGGAGAGTCTGGTTCATCCAGGATGTTCTGTTCACTCTGCATCCGCTGCATCGTCCCTGTAGAACTGGGGTCCATTATCAGTACGTTCTGACTACAGGGTCTGACGAACTTACAGTCACTCTTTCTGGAGTCAGTCGTCCTGCACACCTCGTAATTGTACACGTGCTGTAGAGTTCCTGTCCCCAAAGTGTCTGCGTAACGCGGTGGATAATACGGAATAACCGGGAGATTGGAATGATAGAGGACGCGAGACTGTCTCCATCTGTATATTTTCACTGATATAATAACCACTAAACATGTGATGAACAGAAATGAGACTACAGCCAAAGCCAAGACTAAGTAAAAAGTCAGGTTGTCATTGTACTCCTTGTCGTGCGTAAAGTCAGTGAACTCCGAGAGCACTTCAGGGAAGCTGTCCGCCACCGCCACGTTAACATTGACTGTAGCTGAACGAGAGGGCTGCCCGTTGTCCTCCACTACAACAGTGAGCCTTTGTTTCACAACATCTTTATCAGTGACTTGGCGTATAGTTCTTATTTCTCCATTCTGTAAGCCCACTTCAAACAGCGCCCTGTCTGTCGCTTTCTGCAGTTTATACGAGAGCCAAGCATTCTGTCCAGAGTCTACATCAACAGCCACCACTTTAGTGACAAGATAGCCCACATCTGCTGAACGAGGCACCATTTCAGCCACCAGAGAGCTGCTAGTCTGGACTGGATACAGAACCTGAGGCGCGTTGTCATTCTGGTCCTGGACTAATATTCTAACAGCGACCACTGAACTGAGAGGTGGAGACCCTCCATCACGGGCAGTGACGTTGAATTGAAACGACTTGATTTGTTCATAATCGAATGACCTAACAGCATGGATGGCGCCATTTTCTGAATTTACTGAGACAACAGAGGAAGCAGTCACCCCGTTAACTTGTTTATCATCGAGAAAGTAGGAGACGCGGGCATTTTGACCCCAGTCAGCATCACTTGCTCTCACTGAGAATATAGAAAACCCTGGCGAATTGTTTTCCTGAATAGACTTACTATATACAGGTTGATCAAACTTGGGTGGGTTATCATTCACATCTGATACTTTAACAGTTATGTTCTTATTGCTGGAGAGAGGCGGAGTCCCTTCATCTGAAACTGTAATGGTGACGTTGTACTCAGACACGGTTTCTCTATCCAATGTGCTATCAGTGACTATTGTATAATAATCCGTTAACGATGACTCTATTTTGAACGGAATATCTGCGTTAATATAGCAAAGAACGACACCGTTGCCGTCTGAGTCTGCGTCCTCAACATTAATAACAGCTACAGTGGTACCAGGGGGAGAGTCCTCGGGAATCGAGTTAGAATGTGACATGAGTTGTATTGTGGGGACATTATCGTTCTCATCAATAATTTGAATGACAACCTTACAAGTATCCGTAAACCCTCCTTGGTCCCTCGCTTTCACGTTTAATTGATAGTTTTTTGTCTTTTCAAAATCCAGGATTCCTACCAATTTGATTTCCCCTGTATCCACATTAAGCTCAAACAGCTCCTTCGCCTCTTTAGCAACATGAGCGATGGAGAAAGTGACCTCTCCATTCACCCCTTGGTCTGCATCGTCTGCGCTAACGGTGGTTATCAAAGTCCCTTTTGGGGAGCTCTCCTTAACGTCTGTTTTATAAACGGGTTGACCACATACTGGCGCATTATCATTGGCATCCAACACGGTAATATGGATGCGGACAGTTCCAGTCCTCTGAGGCTCGCCTCCGTCAGTAGCAATAAGCATCAGAGACAGAGTCTCCTGTTCCTCTCTGTCTAGGGGTGTTTGCAAAACCATCTCAATGTATTTACCACCATCGGCTTGGCTGTGCACCTCTAATTTGAAATTATCTGTCGGTCTTAGAGAATAATTCTGTATACTGTTAACACCAACGTCAGGGTCAACGGCGCTCTCCAGAGAAAAGCGCGCCCCGGAGACGGCATTTTCGCTGATTTCCAAATTGATTTCATCCTTTGGAAAGGACGGGGTGTTATCGTTAATGTCACGAACCTCTACTGTAACTCGATATAACTGAATGGGGTTTTCTATGATAAGCTCAAAGCTGAAGCTACAAGGCGTAGTCTGTCCGCAGAGCTCCTCTCGGTCGATTCTCTCTTTAACAACGAGGAGCCCTTTGTCTCGGTTCAGATCTACATACTGTCGCGCTCCTTTTGTTATAATGCGAGCTTTACCGGACACTAGTCTCTTCACCTCCAAACCCAAATCTCTACCAATGTTTCCAACGATCGACCCCTCTGACTGCTCCTCTGGTATGGAATATCGTGCCTGCCCAGTTACAGAATCTAGGGCGCTCAGACAAAGAATGTAAAACAGTACTTGCCACCCGCCTCTGCGCCCTGTCGTACACCAATCTTCCATTCCAACGAATAAAAACGGATTATCCGTATATTTACTGTTTTTGGTTGTATAATATCGATCATCAGCACATCCAAAAATGATTTAAAAAATAATTGACTGTATTTCCCAGTGAAACGAAATAAAATAATCCGCGAGGACGTTAATACCAAGAGCTCTCCGTCCGGTTGAGAAGGTCTCTGTGTGCGTCGATCAGTAACAGAGAATATAGGATGGGCCACTGCGACACCCAGAGAGATGAATAATCTGTAGAGACTATCATTGATCAACAGCGGCACTCAGAGTCCGAACACGGCAAACGCACTATAGAAACGATGCTACAGTATCCAAATGTATTACACAAAACGTCAACCAATAATCAATGATGCACAGCGCAAGACAGCTAATATGTTAATGCAAAACCGAGCATTGACAACTACAGCATTTACAATGTGCTTTAGGAAAAATAGAATTCACAATAGCTACAAAATAGAATTGAAAAACAATGTATAAACGAATCGAATATATTTTAGGATTTGTCAGGCTACTATAAACATAAGCACCACCTAACAACAACGGTCTAAGGCTTCAACACCAGGGAAGTGGACAGCGACAGTGCGTATGTTGCACATGGAATCTTCCCAATTAATATGTGATGTTTCCTCTCAGGAACTAATCATCAATGCAATAGTGTTTTACCTACAACCTAAAAGTTTGAGAACTGTATACTGTTTAGCCTAATCATTTTAACGCATGAAGTAGGCCTAAATCACATACAATTACACTCGTTCAGAAGTCAACAGTTAAAAGGAGGCAATGCATACACTGTAGTGAGCGGAACAGTCCTATGCTCCCTATCAAGACAAAACAGACCCTGTCCACATTGAGGTCGTGCTAAAAAGCCGGACAACGGAAAACCGTTCGTTCTATCACTTAGCTTTTATATTCTGTTTGAAATTATTTTGCTGGAAATTCAACAGGCATACTACACAAATCAGAGCTGACCAATAACCCATGTTTGACTTCGTTACAAAAATATATATACATAACCTTTGATTTACCAAAAAGAAGAGAGATGATGAGAAAAGGAGCCTTGATTCTCCAGAATAAAACAGCTGAAAATGGAACGTTTTTTTAAAAAACTGCAAGACAATGGCTTTGCTACAACAAACTCACCTCTAGTGGAGAGTCTGGTTCATCCAGGATGTTCTGTTCACTCTGCATCCGCTGCATCGTCCCTGTAGAACTGGGGTCCATTATCAGTACGTTCTGACTACAGGGTCTGACGAACTTACAGTCACTCTTTCTGGAGTCAGTCGTCCTGCACACCTCGTAATTGTACACGTGCTGTAGAGTTCCTGTCCCCAAAGTGTCTGCGTAACGCGGTGGATAATACGGAATAACCGGGAGATTGGAATGATAGAGGACGCGAGACTGTCTCCATCTGTATATTTTCACTGATATAATAACCACTAAACATGTGATGAACAGAAATGAGACTACAGCCAAAGCCAAGACTAAGTAAAAAGTCAGGTTGTCATTGTACTCCTTGTCGTGCGTAAAGTCAGTGAACTCCGAGAGCACTTCAGGGAAGCTGTCCGCCACCGCCACGTTAACATTGACTGTAGCTGAACGAGATGGCTGCCCGTTGTCCTCCACTACAACAGTGAGCCTTTGTTTCACAGCATCTTTATCAGTGACTTGGCGTATAGTTCTTATTTCTCCATTCTGTAAGCCCACTTCAAACAGCGCCCTGTCTGTCGCTTTCTGCAGTTTATACGAGAGCCAGGCATTCTGTCCAGAGTCCACATCAACAGCCACCACTTTAGTGACAAGATAGCCCACATCTGCTGAACGAGGCACCATTTCAGCCACCAGAGAGCTGCTAGTCTGGACTGGATAAAGAACCTGAGGCGCGTTGTCATTCTGGTCCTGGACTAATATTCTAACAGCGACCACTGAACTGAGAGGTGGAGACCCTCCATCACGGGCAGTGACGTTGAATTGAAACGACTTGATTTGTTCATAATCGAATGACCTAACAGCATGGATGGCGCCATTTTCTGAATTTACTGAGACGAAAGAGGAAGCAGTCACCCCATTAACTTGTTTATCATCGAGAAAGTAGGAGACGCGGGCATTTTGACCCCAGTCAGCATCACTTGCTCTCACTGAGAATATAGAAAACCCTGGCGAATTGTTTTCCTGAATAGACTTACTATATACAGGTTGATCAAACTTGGGTGGGTTATCATTCACATCTGATACTTTAACAGTTATGTTCTTATTGCTGGAGAGAGGCGGAGTCCCTTCATCTGAAACTGTAATGGTGACGTTATACTCAGACACGGTTTCTCTATCCAATGTGCTATCAGTGACTATTGTATAATAATCCGTTAACGATGACTCTATTTTGAACGGAATATCTGCGTTAATATAGCACTGGACAACACCGTTGCCGTCTGAGTCTGCGTCCTCAACATTAATAACAGCTACAGTGGTACCAGGGGGAGAGTCCTCGGGAATCGAGTTAGAATGTGACATGAGTTGTATTGTGGGGACATTATCGTTCTCATCAATAATTTGAATGACAACTTTACACGTATCAGTAAACCCTCCGTGGTCGCTCGCCTGAACATTTAACTGATAATTTCTTGATTTTTCAAAATCCAGTCTTCCTACCACCTTAATCTCTCCTGTATCCACATTAAGCTCGAACAGCTCCTTCGCCTCTTTAGCAACATGAGCGATGGAGAAAGTGACCTCTCCATTCACCCCTTGGTCTGCATCGTCTGCGCTAACGGTGGTTATCAAAGTCCCTTTTGGGGAGCTCTCCTTAACGTCTGTTTTATAAACTGGTTGACCACATACTGGCGCATTATCATTGGCATCCAGCACGGTAATATGGATGCGGACAGTTCCAGTCCTCTGAGGCTCGCCTCCGTCAGTAGCAATAAGCATCAGAGACAGAGTCTCCTGTTCCTCTCTGTCTAGGGGGGTTTGCAAAACCATCTCAATGTATTTACCACCATCGGCTTGGCTGTGTACCTCTAATTTGAAATTATCTGTCGGTCTTAGAGAATAATTCTGTATACTGTTAACACCAACGTCAGGGTCAACGGCGCTCTCCAGAGAAAAGCGTGCCCCAGACACGGCAGATTCACTGATTTTGAAATGTATTTCATCCTTTGGAAAGGATGGTGTGTTATCATTAATGTCACGAACCTCTACTGTAACTCGATATAACTGAATGGGGTTTTCTATGATAAGCTCAAAGCTGAAGCTACAAGGCGTAGTCTGTCCGCAGAGCTCCTCTCGGTCGATTCTCTCTTTAACAACGAGGAGCCCTTTGTCTCGGTTCAGATCTACATACTGTCGGGCTCCTTTTGTTATAATGCGAGCTTTACCGGACACTAGTCTCTTCACCTCCAAACCCAAATCTCTACCAATGTTTCCAACGATCGACCCCTCTGACTGCTCCTCTGGTATGGAATATCGTGCCTGCCCAGTTACAGAATCTAGGGCACTCAGACAAAGAATGTAAAACAGTACTTGCCACCCGCCTCTGCGGTCAGTCGACCTCCAGTTACCCATTCCACTGAATAAAATCAGATCACCCCAATATTTCCTTCTTTTGATTATATAATATCGATCATCAGTACATCCACGCAAAAATAGAAAAAAGCAACAGTATTTCCCAGAGAAATAAATGAAAATAATCCGTGAGGACGTTTATACGAAGAGCTCTGTGTGCGTCGATCAGTAAGAGCGAATATAGGATGGGCTACTGCGCCACCCAGAGACAGAATTGACGTGTAGAGGCCGTCACCGATCAACAGCGGCACTCAGAGTCCAAACACCGCAAACGCTCTGCAGAAACGACACAATCCACATGTTTCACATGCACCAAAACGTCAACCTGCATTCAATAACGCACAGCCCATGCAAGGTACGATGTCATAGAAACAACCAAGCATTGAAAACTTAAGTATTTATTGTGCTTCGGGAAGAATTTTTTTTTCTATAGACAACTACACAGGAAGACCGAAATAAGGAAATGTATAACTATAACTAACAGCGAAGAGCAACGTCTGAGGGTTCAGCACCAGGACCGTGGACAGAGACAGATCGCTTGAGTGTTATGGAAATACAGTGCGTATATTTCCACATGCCATTTCCAACATACATTTGTGCTCTTTCCATTCTCTGTCTAGTCATTGTGTTTTACCAACTACCTAAAAGCTTGAAAAAGCTGTTCAGCCTAAGGATTTTTACACAGGTCTACTTCACAGAAAAATAACACTTGTTCAGCAGCTAGTGATTGAAAATAGGAAATGCATGCAAGGTATGAGTGAGCGGAGCTCCTATGCTCGCTATAAAGACGAAATATGTGCTGTCCACACATGTTGTATTTCTGAAATAGCCTGACAACGTCACGTTGTATCAATTAGCTGACCTACAACTATTGTTTTTGTTGCTAAAAAATGTACAATATTTCATACACCAAAAGAAAATAAAAAAAGAGAGAGATGCTGAGAAAAACGAGCACCGAAGCTCCGGAAAAAATATTTGTCATTTAGTAAAAAATAAAAATGGCAACAATTAATTTGCTTCAATAAACTCACCTCTAGTGGAGAGTCTGGTTCATCCAGGATGTTATTTTCACTCTGCATCCGCTGCATCGTCCCTGTATAACTGGGGTCCATTATCAGTACGTTCTGACTACAGGGTCTGACGAACTTACAGTCACTCTTTCTGGAGTCAATCGTCCTGCACACCTCGTAATTGTACACGTGCTGTAGAGTTCCTGTCCCCAAAGTGTCTGCGTAACGCGGTGGATAATACGGAATAACCGGAAGACTGGAATGATAGAGGACGCGAGACTGTCTCCATCTGTATATTTTCACTGATATAATAACCACTAAACAAGTGATGAACAGAAATGAAACTACAGCTAAAGCCAAGACTAAGTAAAAAGTCAGGTTGTCATTGTACTCCTTGTCGTGCGTAAAGTCAGTGAACTCCGAGAGCACTTCAGGGAAGCTGTCCGCCACCGCCACGTTAACATTGACTGTAGCTGAACGAGAGGGCTGTCCGTTGTCCTCCACTACAACAGTGAGCCTTTGTTTCACAGCATCTTTATCATTAACTTGACGTATAGTTCTTATTTCTCCATTCTGTAAGCCCACTTCAAACAGCGCCCTGTCTGTCGCTTTCTGTAGTTTATACGAGAGCCAGGCATTCTGTCCAGAGTCCACATCAACAGCCACCACTTTAGTGACAAGATATCCCACATCTGCTGAACGAGGCACCATTTCAGCCACCAGAGAGCTGCTAGTCTGGACTGGATACAGAACCTGAGGCGCGTTGTCGTTCTGATCTTTAACATATATCAGAACAGTTGTATTACTGCTAAGCGGTGGCGAGCCTCCGTCTTGAGCTTTGACGTGTATTTTGAACTCCTTAACCTGTTCATAATCCAGTGAGCGCACTGAATGAATTACACCGTTCTCAGAGTTAATTGAGAAATAGGTGGAGACTGGGTTTCCGTTTAGCTCACTGTCAATTAGATAGTAAGATATAAGTGCGTTTTGACCCCTATCTGGATCCGTCGCTTGAATAGCAACCACTGAAACGCGGGGAGAATTGTTTTCCATAATGTACGTGCTATACACATTTTTACTAAAAGCTGGTGCGTTGTCATTAACATCAGCGATGTCTAAAACGACAGTGTTCATGCTTGATAACGGAGGTAAACCTTCATCGGTGGCAATGAGGGTAATGTTGTAGCTAGAAACTTTCTCCCGGTCTAAGCCCTTCTCAGTTACCAATGTGTAGTAGTTTCTAAGAGACGTTTTTATCTTAAAAGGGAGATTTTCGTTGATGTTTAAACGCACCTGTCCGTTTTTACCAGAGTCTACATCCTGGACACTTATCAATGCCACAACTGTACCAGGGATAGCATCTTCTGCGATTTTACCCGAAAACGATGTCATGGTTATGATCGGAGTGTTATCATTCACGTCTAGGATATCAATCATTAATTTACTCACACTTGTCAGACCCCATGGGTCTTTAGCTTGAATGTGTATCTCGTAATTCTGAACAGTTTCGTAATCTATGTCACCAGTTACTTTAATCTCCCCGGTATAGGGATCTATATTGAACAAGGGCGGGGTACCCTCATCCATATGTGTGAAGGAATACGTCACATTTCCGTTATACCCTTGATCTGCATCGATGGCACTTACTTTTGCTACAGCTGTGCCTCCCAGCGAGTGTTCTATAACAGTGGCTTTGTACAAAGACTCAGTAAATATAGGTGCATTGTCGTTTGCGTCTAGAACAGTAATATGTATCTTAACGGTTCCAGTTCTCTGTGGGTCCCCACCATCGACTGCAGTTAGTATCAGGGAGTGTTCGCTCTGTTTTTCACGGTCAAGTCCAGACTGCAACACCATCTCTGCGTATTTACTGCCGTCGGCTCGACTATGCTGTTTGATAACAAAATGATCAGTTGGTTTTAGAGAATAGCTGTGAAGGGAGTTGATACCTACGTCAGGGTCCGCGGCACTGTCTAGCAAGAACACGGTCCCTATAGGTGCAGATTCACTGATTTCTAAATTAAGTTCTTTCTTCGAAAACGCTGGGGCATGGTCGTTTATGTCTTGAATTTCGATAGTAATCGAAAATAATTCAAGCGGATTTTCTAAGACAATCTCTAGACTGAAACTACACGGAGATTTCTGACCGCACAGTTTCTCCCTGTCAATCCTTTCTTTCACAACCAAATGTCCTTTGTTCGGATTCAGCTCTACATATGGGTTATTACCGTCTACAACTAACTGCGCCCGACCTGAAATAAGTCTCTTTATGTCCAAACCAAGATCTTTCGCCACATCTCCTACAAACAAGCCCTTTCTCATCTCCTCTGGTATAGAATATCGAATCTGTCCATTCACCGCACTCAGTACGCAGACAAGCAAAATGGAGACTCGCACTTGCCATCTCAAACCCCAGCCTGCGCTCTTCAAAGCCTCTCCTGCGCCCGTTCTCCCAAAAATATCCATAACGTTACCCAAAACGGGCAAATATGATGCAATCCAAAAGTCCTATGCAACAAAAATGCCAACGTTTGAGATATATTTGTCTCAATAAGATATTGTTGCTTTTACTCCGTTAAAATGCCTTCGATGGCGTTGTGCGTAATGATCCTCGCTTGGTCTTGTCACTGACGTATGTTACTTTGTAACAGCAGTTATATGCATCTGAGCTGAGATAGGTCTCTTGGACAACAGCACCACTCAGAGTGAGTGTGCAAAACGACAGACGAGACGTACGAGATACCAGACTCGGTCTCAGGGATGGCTAACTCCGGAGATTCAGTGAGTGACCGTTTTGGCCACCCGAAGTTTTTTGTAATGTTAAAGTAGTTTAATGATTTTATTTTTGGGTCAAAGAAGACTGTAAAATCACAGCGAAAAAAAAGTTGAACTTAGGAAATCTGTTCCCAAGTAAACCCATGAATTAAACAAATAGACACAAGCTATGCGGTCGTGTCTCAATGTAATCAAGGTATGAAATTATTGGTATTTTCAAACACAATCTCTTTTTGGGCTTAGTTCTGGTCAATTTGAAGTATACAAATTATTATAGTCCGGACCCCGACTATTAACTGACACAAATGGAAGTGTATTGATGTCAATTCAGGGCTCATCTGTGAAAGAGACCATGGTCTCAGTTTGACTCCCTGTTAAATTAAAGGCAAAATTATTAATATTTTTTAAACGTCACAGGCCTATGAACCCTCTATTTAAATCTTTGGCCAATGCTGTTTCATACATCATAGAACATAAGTGTCTGGTGTAGGGAGCCACATCTTAGGGTTTTAAACATCAGGGTTGTGTGAAAGGATAGAAAGGTGCACACAGCACTGTCTAATGGGACTCTAATGGGATCTGTCAGATCATTTTCTGTTTCCTGTTTTTTATATAAACATGACTTGTTAGTAAAACAGCATGCTTATGAATGGTAATGTCAGGCGGGTCAGAGATTCCATGTGAGTGTGCCCATGACATGGTAAATGCTGGTTTGATACTAAACAACCACCACTGGAGGGCAATAAGCAACCATAGTATAGACTACTGATGTCTATTACACTCACAGTGTATTTAGGAACAGAGAAAACCCAGCAAAACACAGGTTCCCTTCTAACATAGCAAAGTCATTGTGCAGACAGTTTCTGAACACTGCATTACAAAATTACAGTGAGCACACACAACCCACTCTATCCATCTCCCTCCCTCCCTCAACACAAATCTGGTATATAATTTTATTTTATTTTATTTGGATCTCTTTAAGTCCTCATTTGGACTCATCTTCCAAGAGTCCTTAAACATTAAAATACAATTTATAATACGAGCACAATTTCACATATGACACACTATTACAAACAGACCTAATATACTAAAATATTGACCAGATAAATAACAGTCTAAAAATACATATTGATTCTTCATCTACCATAGTCCAGCACAACATTCCTATCTATTATATTTAAATGGTTTTAAAGTATTGTTTGAATTTATATATTGAAAGGTTTCTGGTTTGCTCAGATAAATGATTCAATTTCTTTATTGCCTGAAATCTAAATTTGATTTTGCCTATTTCTCTTTTCCGTCCCGATAACACACTGATGGTGGACAATCTATTCCTAGTATTTACTGAATGTCTGTCTCTTACCAACAGAATACTGTTGTGAATAAAGTTTGGCCGATTTAAATGATGTATATTATGAAATAAGCATGTTTTTTTTCAATTACCTTGTTGATTGATGACCAACCAAGAGCATTGAGCATGACTACAACAGAAGAACCATATCTCCACCTTAAAACAATCCTTGCTGCTTTATTCTGTGAAATCTGCAGCCTCCTAATTTCACTTGCTGATGCATTTTCCCAGACCACAGAACAGTAGATCACCTGACTCCCAATTAATGCTTAGGTTAATTGCTTAAGAATCTTTCCTGGTAAATATTTAGCTATCCTTCTGATCATGCATGCAGTTGTATATATACAGTGCCTTGCGAAAGTATTCGGCCCCCTTGAACTTTGCCACCTTTTGCCACATTTCAGGCTTCAAACATAAAGATATAAAACTATATATTTTTTGTGAAGAATCAACAACAAGTGGGACACAATCATGAAGTGGAACGACATTTATTGGATATTTCAAACTTTTTTAACAAATCAAAAACTGAAAAATTGGGCGTGCAAAATGATTCAGCCCCCTTAAGTTAATAGTTTGTAGCACCACCTTTTGCTGCGATTACAGCTGTAAGTCGCTTGGGGTATGTCTCTATCAGGCCTGCTTTTCTTCAGCAGGGACAGGGAAGATGGTTAAAATTGATGGGAAGATGGATGGAGCCAAATACAGGACCATTCTGGAAGAAAACCTGATGGAGTCTGCAAAAGACCTGAGACTGGGACGGAGATTTGTCTTCCAACAAGACAATGATCCAAAACATAAAGCAAAATCCACAATGGAATGGTTCAAAAATAAACATATCCAGGTGTTAGAATGGCCAAGTCAAAGTCCAGACCTGAATCCAATCGAGAATATGTGGAAAGAACTGAAAACTGCTGTTCACAAATGCTCTCCATCCAACCTCACTGAGCTCGAGCTGTTTTGCAAGGAGGAATGGGAAAACATTTCGGTCTCTCGATGTGCAAAACTGATAGAGACATACCCCAAGCGACTTACAGCTGTAATCGCAGCAAAAGGTGGTGCTACAAACTATTAACTTAAGGGGGCTGAATAATTTTGCACGCCCAATTTTTCAGTTTTTGATTTGTTAAAAAACTTTGAAATATCCAATAAATGTCGTTCCACTTCATGATTGTGTCCCACTTGTTGTTGATTCTTCACAAAAAAATACAGTTTTATATCTTTATGTTTGAAGCCTGAAATGTGGCAAAAGGTGGCAAAGTTCAAGGGGGCCGAATACTTTCGCAAGGCACTGTATATATATTTTTTACATAGATTAGTTATTTGAGACGACCATGATAAGCGGTTGTCTAGCTGCACTCCTAGTAGTTTACTTTCTGCCACTTCCTCAATTTGTACTCCTCCCATACTTAATTGTATCCCATGCTGTTTTGGCCTTTTCCTGGACGAACAGACCAACAAAACTTAGATTTTCTTGGTGTTTAAAACAAGTTTGTTCCGGCAAATCCACTCCCTGATATTTTCCAAATCTACTTGTTGAGCTTGCTGTACCTGTTGAACTGATTGTCTTGCTGTATAAATTGTAGTATCATCTGCAAATATAGTAGCTTGAGTTTCAGATGAGGTATAAGGAAGGTCATTGGTATATATTAAGTAAAGAAGTGGCCCAAGGCAGCTATCCTGCGGTATTCCACAGTTTAAAGCACAAGGGGAAGAAAATGAACCATTGATATTTGTGGACTGTTTCCTGTCAGTTAGATATGACTGTACCCAATTCAATGCTACCTCCTTGAAACCATAATGCGTTAATTTTGTCAAAATTATTTTATGATCCACCGAATCAAATAAGGCATTACAATCTAAAAAATAGTCCACCCACAAACCTGCCATTATCCATAGCATTGAGCCACTGGTCAGTCACGTCAACCAATGCAGTGGTAGTGGAATGGTTTTTGCGATAAGCATGCTGATTGGCTGTAATCAGATCATTCTTTTCCATGTACTCCCATATTTGTCTACTCACAATACCCTCCAATATTTTACTGAGTGAAGGGAGTAGACTAATTGGTTGACTATTGGCAGGAGTAATGTTTTTTTTGCTGTCTTTCGGGATAGGACACAGTTTAGCATGCTTCCATACATTTGCAAATGTCCCCTTTTCTTGTGACTAATTAAATATGTATCTCAGTGGCGCTACAATCTGGGGAGCAGCACAGCGAAGCAAAAAATTGTCCATAAGATCATAACCTGTAGAATTACCATCGGGTAATGACTTCAGTAGGTTTAACACCTCCTCTACTGACAGCATTTGTAGACTAAAAGAACAGTTTTTTTTGCTCATGATATGATCATCAATCCATAGCTTGTGTTCGGAAGAATGAGTGTTTTCATTATCGCTCAGTAAATGAATTTTCTTTGTAAAAAATTCAGCAAAATGATTGGCAATATCAACTGGTTTTGTTATTATTCTCCCGTCAACCTCCACACTAGATGGGCATGATGAGATAGATGTACCAAGTAAGCCCTTAACTGTGTTCCATACCTTTTTACAATCATTTTTACAATCAATAAAAGCATTTTTGTAAAATAAGTTTATTTTTCTTATGATTTAATTTAATGATGTAGTGTTCTATAATTCTGTTAATCAATTTCTAGTTTAGATTTGGCTGCTAAGACTTTTGCCATATTTCTATGAGAAAAAGCCTCACCCAGTTCATCATCAATCCACGGAGAAGGACGGGCACCAACTGTACCCTTTCTTACTGGGGCATGATGGTCCATTACCTCAGTGAGCAAATCAATAAACCATTCTGTAGCGTGATTTAAATCATCCTCTAGGTAAATCAGCTCCCAGGGTAAAGCAGCCAAATCATTTAGAAATAACTCATGATTAAATGTTTTGAAATGTCTCTTGACCACAATCCTTGGCTGTTTCTTTGGAAACTTGGTGTTCATGGTAATGGCCACAATATTATGGTCTGTCCCGCCCACTGGCATTGATCTGGCTTTTAAGCATTGCAATGGTATATTACAGAAAATCAGATCAATGCATGTGTCTGAACGATGACCCAACTTAATTGATGATCTAGTAGTATCATTAACCATTTGTTTCAATCCACAGTTCTTAGCATATCTCATCAATTTAGATATATTTGAATTATTATGATCCTTCCAATTTATATTAAAATCACCCAAGATAAATACATCTCTGTTGCTATCTGTGGCCTGGTCAAACCCAGTACATAAGTCATCCAGATAGGACACCTTAGAGCTAGGAGGTCTATACACACATCCTACCAATATGGATGCCTGGTGAGGCAGATGTACTTGAGCCCATAGTGCCTCTATTTGACCTACATTATGGTCATCCCTCCTCTTAAAAGGTATATGATTCTGAATATACAGTGCTACACCCCCACCTTTCCTATTCCTGTCCCTTCTAAGTAGATTATATCCATGAATGTCCATTTGCCCATCATTTTTTCTTATTTTTTTCCTACTGTGTTATTGACTTGTTAATTGTTTACTCCATGTGTAACTCTGTGTTGTCTGTTCACACTGCTATGCTTTATCTTGGCCAGGTCGCAGTTGTAAATGAGAACTTGTTCTCAACTAGCCTGCCTGGTTAAATAAAGGTGAAATAAAAAATAAAATTAAAATAAATGTACAGATGCATCTAAATGCGTTTCGGTCAAAGTTAAATATGAATATTATTTATGTTGACCAAGTTAAAAACCTCATGTATTTTGGCTACATGTACATGTATTAAGGCTACATACATTAACCTGAGCTATATGCAACCCTTTCCTTGTCAAGTGGAGATCCATAGAGCATGTATTCATTATAGTGGAGATCAATGGAGCATGTATTCATTATAGTGGAGATCAATGGAGCATGTATTCATTATAGTGGAGATCAATGGAGCATGTATTCATTATAGTGGAGATCAATAGAGCATGTATTCATTATAGTGGAGATCAATAGAGCATGTATTCATTATAGTGGAGATCAACAGAGCATGTATTCATTATAGTGGAGATCAATGGAGCATGTATTCATTATAGTGGAGATCAACAGAGCATGTATTCATTATAGTGGAGATCAACAGAGCATGTATTCATTATAGTGGAGATCAATGGAGCATGTATTCATTATAGTGGAGATCAATAGAGTATGTATTCATTATAGTGGAGATCAATAGAGCATGTATTCATTATAGTGGAGATCAATAGAGCATGTATTCATTATAGTGGAGATCAATAGAGCATGTATTCATTATAGTGGAGATCAATAGAGCATGTATTCATTCAATTATTATAGTGGAGATCAATAGAGCATGTATTCATTATAGTGGAGATCAATAGAGCATCATTATAGTGGAGATCAATGAGCACGTATTCATTATAGTGGAGATCAATAGAGCACGTATTCAATAGTGGAGATCAATAGCACGTATTCATTATAGTGGAGATCAATAGAGCATGTATTCATTATAGTGGAGATCAATGGAGCATGTATTCATTATAGTGGAGATCAATAGAGCATGTATTCATTATAGTGGAGATCAATAGAGCATGTATTCATTATAGTGGAGATCAATGTGTATTCATTATAGTGGAGATCAATAGAGCATGTATTCATTATAGTGGAGATCAACGGAGCATGTATTCATTATAGTGGAGATCAACAGAGCATGTATTCATTATAGTGGAGATCAACGGAGCATGTATTCATTATAGTGGAGATCAATAGAGCATGTATTCATTATAGTGGAGATCAATAGAGCATGTATTCATTATAGTGGAGATCAATGGAGCATGTATTCATTATAGTGGAGATCAATGGAGCATGTATTCATTATAGTGGAGATCAACAGAGCATGTATTCATTATAGTGGAGATCAATAGAGCATGTATTCATTATAGTGGAGATCAATAGAGCATGTATTCATTATAGTGGAGATCAACAGAGCATGTATTCATTATAGTGGAGATCAATAGAGCATGTATTCATTATAGTGGAGATCAATAGAGCATGTATTCATTATAGTGGAGATCAATGGAGCATGTATTCATTATAGTGGAGATCAACGGAGCATGTATTCATTATAGTGGAGATCAACAGAGCATGTATTCATTATAGTGGAGATCAATAGAGCATGTATTCATTATAGTGGAGATCAATAGAGCATGTATTCATTATAGTGGAGATCAATAGAGCATGTATTCATTATAGTGGAGATCAATAGAGCATGTATTCATTATAGTGGAGATCAATAGAGCATGTATTCATTATAGTGGAGATCAATAGAGCATGTATTCATTATAGTGGAGATCAATGGAGCATGTATTCATTATAGTGGAGATCAATAGAGCATGTATTCATTATAGTGGAGATCAATAGAGCATGTATTCATTATAGTGGAGATCAATAGAGCATGTATTCATTATAGTGGAGATCAATGGAGCATGTATTCATTATAGTGGAGATCAATAGAGCATGTATTCATTATAGGTGAAGTTGTCATGATACACTACAACACAAACTCAAATTTGAACATTAAATTAAATTAGCCAGGGAGTTACTCTAGAGTCCTGATACAGTTGGATTAAAATAGCCAGAGTTACTCTATAGTTCTGATACAGTTGGATTAAAACAGCCAGAGTTACTCTAGAGTTCTGATACAGTTGGATGAAAATAGCCAGAGTTACTCTAGAGTTCTGATACAGTTGGATTAAAACAGCCAGAGTTACTCTAGAGTCCTGATACAGTTGGATTAAAATAGCCAGAGTTACTCTAGAGTTCTGATACAGTTGGATGAAAATAGCCAGAGTTACTCTAGAGTTCTGATACAGTTGCCCGTCGATATAAAGTTTATCCAAAACCATGGAGACTCGTTGATTCAGGCAACGCTTTTTCTTCATGATGGGATACAGTGTTTTTCTCCTGTCATTGATCTCGGTGGGGAAGTGATCATTCATTCCAAAATCAGTGTTTCTGAGTTCTCTCCCCATGTTCTTCGTCATTTCCTTTTGCTTCAATTGATCAAAACATGCAATAATATCCCGTGGCATATTTCAAGAGGCCTTACCTATTCTATGGACTCTGGAGAAAGTGGCATTACGCACAACATCAGTGGGCAGTTTCAGTTGAGTTGACATAAAGTCTCGGACTGTGTCCTCACAGCCTCTGCTGTTGTCATTCTCCGGGATCCCTGAACATATTAGATTGTCCCGCATTGATCGACACTGTACATCAAGCAAGGTTTCTTAAGTTGTTTGTTCTCCCTTTGCACCACCTCCACCTTTCCATGAATATAGTCTACAGTGTCTTTCAGCTCCACCTTGCAATGAATAGAGTCTACAGTACCTTTCAGCTCCACCTTTCCATGAATAGAGTCTACAGTGTCTTTCAGCTCCACCTTGCAATGAATAGAGTCTACAGTACCTTTCAGCTCCACCTTTCCATGAATAGAGTCTACAGTACCTTTCAGCTCCACCTTGCTATGAATAAAGTCTACAGTACCTTTCAGCTCCGTGTTCTCTTTCCTTAGATCATCAATCTGACGTTGGCTGAATTATAGACGGGCACATAATGCATTGACGTCCTCTCGTAATATATCCAATACATCAAGTTTGGCAAGCCTTTCATTGATGGATTTTAACAAGTCAAGTCATATCAGTAAACATCTCCCCACTCGCCACACTAGGGCATGGTTTGGTGCCATCGTTGATACCTATTGGCCAACCTGGTTTTGGTTTGTTTTGTTGATTTGGTTGGTTGTCCTTAACAATGCTTGAATCCTCTGAAACCAGCGACATGTTTCTTTGAGTTTTTAAGTATCTCTCGTCAATGAATCGATCAAGCTCTTCAATGGATTCTGAATCATCCAGCGTGTTTGCAAGCAGAGTAAAACAAAAATAACAAAACAACTGATGTCTATTTCCGGACCTGTACAGGCCGTCGGTAGATACACGCAATAAAAAAATGATGATGTACTCACTCGCGGTTGGAGGAAGTGCTAGTGTTAAAGACAATAAGAGAAACAGTTGATTGGTTGAGTTGTAGGCAGGAGTTGTTTGTGCTGCTCACACGCCAGATGACTGCAGACAGACAGGAGAGCTTGGTTTGGGTGTACTCAGGAGTAGGGTTGATTTGAGCATTCTGACCTTACAACTGCAGTCAAGCACCCAAGCTAATGATGCACATGTACAACTACAGTGTATAACAAAATATTGCCACATTTGAAATCCATAACACACAAAAATGTGCCAATGTAGTGTACACATCACACACACACACAGTCACAGAGACTGATATGTGTGGTCCAGAAACCATACCTACACAGGTAGGCCATCTGGCTGGCACAGAGCAAGGCATTCGCATGTTACGTAGGCACAAACCACATGTTACGTAGGCACAAACCACATGTTACGTAGGCACAAACCACATGTTACGTAGGCAGAAAACCACATGTTTCGGTTGGTGGCCCCAGATCAGGAGGCAGTGGTATAAATATTAATGCCAGATGAAAGTAGGTCTAGAAGTGCATTGCACACACTGAAATTATAACACTGGTTTTAAGACCACCACAGGGGCTGTTAATTGGAACTCTACTTTCTTTGTTTTGTAATACAAAGCTACTTTCAAAAGATAGAGTTTGCATTGATCCATACTTTCTTTGGAGATTTACAAAGCAAGACACAAAATAGTTGCTGTCTGGAAGGGGGACCAATGGAGAGAGAAAATGCATTGGGAAAGAGAGAAAGAGAGAGAGACAGAGAGACATAGAGAGAGAGAGAGACATAGAGAGAGAGACAGAGAGACAGAGAGACAGAGGAAGCGAGAGTGAGACAGAGACAGAGATAGATGGCCTTAAATTGTCCCAGTGACTCTGTCGATAGAGTATTGTCTACTTGTGAGTTTATGAGACACAGTAACTGACACCTACTGCCTTAGTCACTGTTGTTGTTCCTGATCCAGTGAAGATCATTGTGTGTGTGCTTTGCAAACAACACTTAGAAAAGTAAACGTTTCTTACCTGTCATCCATGTAGAGGAGGTCCATTCAGAGGGAGAGGGATGGCGGAGAGAAAGACAAAAAAAAAGAGAGGGAAAAAAAACAGATTGTTAGGAAGACATTTCAATGCTTGTTTGATATGGTACACAAAAGTTGGACCAGATGAATTGCACAGCAGTTTCATGTGGAATAATTCTGGTAAATTCTGTCTCCATAACAGAGCATCTGTAGTGGTGGATTAGTGAGGAGGCAACAACAGAGTACTGTTAAGTACTGACACTTCCAACAATGCAGTGGGGGCTTTTTTTCACAAGTACAATTTGTCAGTACAGTGTGAGCACATTCGTCTACTCCTGATCAATGCAAAATATCAGGACTATTCAGACTAAACCAGAGCATGCAGGAAATCAAAAGGAAGTCAACAGAAGACATTTGAAATGTACCACACAACTCAACACAATGCAAACACTTAGGCCCAGGAGTGTTTCCTGATCACATGACCTGAACAGGAAAAGATTGGGCACTAGTTAAATGCACGTAACACAATGTGTATCACATAGGCTAGGCAATGGCTACAGGACAGCAGAGCAGACATAATGCTGTTGATGATTCCTATGTTGCTTCCTCCTATGTCTGAAATGTGGAATATTACTGAGCCTGCAGCCATAACATGAGCACACATGGGTTCACATGGAAATCTAACCAATAAGACAGGCTCTCCACTCCTCTCTGTGCTGAGGACTCGCACGCACACACACATTAACCACTGCATAACAGTTTAACCGCTGTACTGAGAATAGCCAGATCACTGGCTCTATCCAAGGCCTTCATGTGAACACATAGTCCAAGGACTGACGAGGATGCAGCAACACAGCAACACTGAACCTCTGACCTTTTCCTGTAACAACGTTTTCCCTGATCTTACCTTTTCAATGACAGGTAATATGATAGGTAATGAGTTGTAACATAACCACGGTATGTTCGACATAACCACTGTAGGCGCGACATAACCACTGTAGGCGCGACATAACCACTGTATGTGTGACATAACCACTGTAACCACTGTGGCGACATAACCACTGTAGATGCCACTGTAGATGCATAACCACTGTAGGTTGTAGGTGTGACATAATCACTGTAGGTGTGACATAACCACTGAAGGTGTGACATAATCCCTGTAGGTGTGACATAACCACTGTAGGTGTGACATAACTACTCTAGATGTGACATAACCACTGTAGGCGCGACCTAACCACTGTAGGCGCGACCTAACCACTGTAGGCGTGACATAACCACTGTAGGGGCGACATAACCACTGTAGGCGCGACCTAACCACTGTAGGCGCGACATAACCACTGTAGGCGTGACATAACCACTGTAGGCGTGACATAACCACTGTAGGCGCGACATAACCACTCTAGGCGCGACCTAACCACTGTAGGCGCGACATAACCACTGTATGTGTGACATAACCACTGTAGATGCGACATAACCACTGTAGGTTGTAGGTGTGACATAATCACTGTAGGTGTGACATAACCACTGAAGGTGTGACATAATCCCTGTAGGTGTGACATAACCACTGTAGGTGTGACATAACTACTGTAGATGTGACATAACCAATGTATATGTGAAATAACCAATGTAGGTGTAACATAATCCCTGTAGGTTTGACATAACGGTAGGTGCGACACAACCACTGTAGGTTCGACACAGCCACTGTAGGTTCGAAATAACCACTGTAGGAGTGATATAACCACTGTAGGAGTGACATAACCACTGTAGGAGTGACATAACCACTGTAGGAGTGACATAACCACTGTAGGTGCGACCTAACCACTGTAGGCGCGACATAACCACTGTAGGCGCGACATAACCACTGCAGGCGCGACATACCCACTGCAGGCGCGACATAACCACTGTATGTGTGACATAACCACTGTAGACGTGACATAACCACTGTAGGCGCGACATAACCACTGTAGGCGCGACATAACCACTGTAGGCGCGACCTAACCACTGTAGGCGCGACCTAACCACTGTAGGCGCGACCTAACCACTGTAGGCGCGACCTAACCACTGTAGGCGCGACCTAACCACTGTAGGCGCGACCTAACCACTGTAGGCGTGACATAACCACTGTAGGTGTGACATAACCACTGTAGGGGCGACATAACCACTGTAGATGCGACATAACCACTGTAGGTTGTAGGTGTGACATAATCACTGTAGGTGTGACATAACCACTGAAGGTGTGACATAATCCCTGTAGGTGTGACATAACCACTGTAGGTGTGACATAACTACTCTAGATGTGACATAACCACTGTAGGCACGACCTAACCACTGTAGGCGCGACCTAACCACTGTAGGCTATGCAGACATACACAATTAATCTTCTCCTTTCCCCCTTCTGATGACCAGGTGGCGAATCGCATCTCTGCATGTCTGGCAGACATATCAGTGTGGATGACGGATCACCACCTCAAGCTGAACCTCGGCAAGACGGAGCTGCTCTTCCTCCCGGGGAAGGACTGCCCGTTCCATGATCTCGCCATCACGGTTGACAACTCCATTGTGTCCTCCTCCCAGAGCGCTAAGAACCTTGGCGTCATCCTGGACAACACCCTGTCGTTCTCAACTAACATCAAGGCGGTGGCCCGTTCTTGTAGGTTCATGCTCTACAACATCCGCAGAGTACGACCCTGCCTCACACAGGAAGCAGCGCAGGTCCTAATCCAGGCACTTGTCATCTCCCGTCTGGATTACTGCAACTCGCTGTTGGCTGGGCTCCCTGCCTGTGCCATTAAACCCCTACAACTCATCCAGAACGCCGCAGCCCGTCTGGTGTTCAACCTTCCCAAGTTCTCTCACGTCACCCCGCTCCTCCGCTCTCTCCACTGGCTTCCAGTTGAAGCTCGCATCCGCTACAAGACCATGGTGCTTGCCTACGGAGCTGTGAGGGGAACGGCACCTCAGTACCTCCAGGCTCTGATCAGGCCCTACACCCAAACAAGGGCACTGCGTTCATCCACCTCTGGCCTGCTCGCCTCCCTACCACTGAGGAAGTACAGTTCCCGCGCAGCCCAGTCAAAACTGTTCGCTGCTCTGGCCCCCCAATGGTGGAACAAACTCCCTCACGACACCAGGACAGCGGAGTCAATCACCACCTTCCGGAGACACCTGAAACCCCACCTCTTTCAGGAATACCTAGGATAGGATAAAGTAATCCTTCTCACCCCCCTTAAAAGATTTAGATGCACTATTGTAAAGTGGCTGTTCCACTGGATGTCTTAAGGTGAACGCACCAATTTGTAAGTCGCTCTGGATAAGAGCGTCTGCTAAATGACTTAAATGTAATGTAAATGTAGGCGCGACCTAACCACTGTAGGCGCGACCTAACCACTGTAGGCGTGACATAACCACTGTAGGGGCGACATAACCACTGTAGGCGCGACCTAACCACTGTAGGCGCGACATAACCACTGTAGGCGCGACATAACCACTGTAGGCGTGACATAACCACTGTAGGCGCGACATAACCACTCTAGGCGCGACCTAACCACTGTAGGCATGACATAACCACTGTAGGCGTGACATAACCACTGTAGGCGCGACATAACCACTGTAGGCGCGACCTAACCACTGTAGGCGCGACCTAACCACTGTAGGCGCGACCTAACCACTGTAGGCGTGACATAACCACTGTAGGCGCGACATAACCACTCTAGGCGCGACCTAACCACTGTAGGCATGACATAACCACTGTAGGCGTGACATAACCACTGTAGGCGCGACATAACCACTGTAGGCGCGACCTAACCACTGTAGGCGCGACCTAACCACTGTAGGCGCGACCTAACCACTGTAGGCGCGACATAACCACTGTAGACGCGACATAACCACTGTAGGCGCGACAACCACTGTAGGTGCGACAACCACTGTAGGTGCGACATAACCATTGTAGGTTGTAGGTGTGACATAACCACCGTATGTGCGACATAACCACTGTAGGTTGTAGGTGTAACATAATCACTGTAGGTTGTAGGTGTGACATAATCACTGTAGGTGTGACATAACCACTGTAGGTTGTAGGTGTGACATAATCACTGTAGGTGCGACATAAACACTGTAGGTTGAAGGTGTGACATAATCACTGTAGGTTGTTGGTGCGACATAACCACGGTATGTGTGACATAACCACTGTAGATTGTAGGCGCGACATAACCACAGTATGTGTGACATAACCACTGTAGGCACGACATAACTACTGTAGGTTGTAGGTGTGACATAATCACTGTAGGTGTGACATAACCACTGAAGGTGTGACATAATCCCTGTAGGTGTGACATAACCACTGTAGGTGTGACATAACCACTGTAGATGTGACATAACCAATGCAGGTGTAACATAATCCCTGTAGGTGTGACATAACGGTAGGTTCGAAATAACCACTGTAGGAGTGATATAACCACTGTAGGTGTGACACAACCCACCCTAGGTGTTTCATAATCACAGTAAGTGTGATATAACCACCGTAGGTGTGGCCTAATCCCTGTAGGTGTGATATAATCACAGTAGGTGTGACATAACCACTGTAGGTGTGATATAATCATCGTAGGTGTGGCCTAATCCCTGTAGGTGTGATATAACCACTGTAGGTGTGACACAACCACCCTAGGTGTTTCATAATCACAGTAGGTGTGATATAACCACGGTAAGTGTGATATAACAACCGTAGGTGTGGCCTAATCCCTGTAGGTGTGATATAATCACAGTAGGTGTGACATAACCACTGTAGGTGTGACATAATCATCGTAGGTGTGGCCTAATCCCTGTAGGTGTGATATAATCACTGTAGGTTTGACATAATCACAGTAGGTGTGACATAACCACTGTAGGTGTGGCCTAATCCCTGTAGGTGTGATATAATCACCGTAGGCGTGACTTAACCACCCTAGGTGTTTCATAACCACCCTAGGTGTTTCATAACCACCCTAGGTGTTTCATAACCACAGTAAGTGCGATTCAACCACTGTAGGTGTTTCATAATCACCGTAGGTGTGATATACCCACTGTAGGTGTTTCATAATCACAGTAGGTATGACATAACCACTGTAGGTGTGACATAATCACAGTAGGTGTGACATAATCACAGTAGGTGTGACATAATCACAGTAGGTATGACATAACCACTGTAGGTGTGACATAATCACAGTAGGTGTGACATAATCACAGTAGGTGTGACATAATCACAGTAGGTGTGACATAACCACTGTAGGTGTGACATAATCACAGTAGGTGTGACATAACCACTGTATGTGTGACATAATCACAGTAGGTGTGACATAACCACTGTAGGTGTGACATAATCACAGTAGGTGTGACATAATCACAGTATGTGTGACATAATCACAGTAGGTCTGACATAATCACAGTATGTGTGACATAATCACAGTAGGTGTGACATAATCACAGTATGTGTGACATAATCACTGTAGGTGTGACATAATCACAGTAGGTGTGACATAACCACTGTAGGTGTGACATAATCACAGTAGGTGTGACATAATCACAGTATGTGTGACATAATCACAGTAGGTGTGACATAATCACAGTAGGTGTGACATAACCACTGTAGGTGTGAATTTTAACCACGGTAGGTTGTAGGTGTAACAGGATTAAATTAATAAACAAATATTTCGAAAATGGAGAGGAAACACTGGACACTGCTGCTCATGCTCCCAGATGATTTTATTTATAATAATGTTTCGACCTTAGGATGCCTGATGAAGAACTAAGGGTCGAAACGTTGTAAATAAGTATCACCTGGGAGAATGAGCAGCAGTGTCCAGCGTTTTCCTTTCTGTTTTCCATGAGTTTACTTTCAACTTTAGCACCTGAGGAAAGTACCTGGATGTGTGTAAATTATTCAGCTTTTGTACCAAAAAATATACAGGTAATCAAATTGTTTAACTGAAGATCAACACAGAAGGGAAAGACTGACAGAGTGTGAGTTAAAAGAGCAATCTTAATTGTGCTAGCTAGCTAAATTCAAATCTGTCAGCTAGCTTACTGGCTAGCTCCAACTGTTTACTGGTGGTAACCATAGCAACATGGCCACTGCGGCAAAGCAAGCAGCACCCCAGTTTTCTAAATTTCCGGCAGAAATCAATTCAGAAAAGGAAAGAATCCATTTTAAACACAGAATGCAGAGGGAGAACCCGGAAAATGTGTTTGCCGACTGCTCACACAACAGGACTGTTACAAACCTATTATTTTACACAGACCACACTACTGCCTGGTATGCAGCTGGAACCAGGCATTTCAGCTATACAACAAAGAAAGGCATCTGCAAGGGAAGGCAAATATACATTTGATGACAGCTAAAAGGACCAGGAAAACAGGTTTCTGACGGTAACCGAGTACGAGAACAGCACTGTCATGCACCAGGACAGCACACCAACCTCACCTCAGGTACTCCAACAGCAGGAGCACAAACACAGATCCACCAACAGGTCTATCCTAGCCCCCCTCCCCCTGCCCGTCTACAACCACCAGAGCCAAGACCACACCACCATCCGTCTGCTGAGAGACAGGCTGGCTCTGTTAGAGGTATGAGTTACTGAGCTAAAATAGCAGCCCCCCGCCACACCCCCTTCAGCCCAGACCAGATCAACCAGTGCAGGACCCAGCTAAAGAACTTGTCCAGGAGCTGAGAGAGAGCCTTACCACAGTGCTTGAGGAGGTAAAGGCCACAATTTTTTAAATGTCTTTATTTGACCTTTATTTAACCAGGCAAGTCAGTTAAGAACACATTCTTATTTTCAATGAGAACAGTGGGTTAACTGCCTGTTCAGGGGCAGAATGACAGATTTGTACCTTGTCAGCTCGGGGGTTTGAACTCACAACCTTCCGGTTACTAGTCCAACGCTCTAACCACTAGGCTACGCTGCCGTCCCAATGAGGAGAGAGCCTTACCACAGCGCTTGAGGAGGTAAAGGCCACAATGAGGAGAGAGCCTTACCACAGCGCTTGAGGAGGTAAAGGCCACCATGAGGAGAGAGCCTTACCACAGCGCTTGATGAGGTAAAGGCCACCATGAGGAGAGAGCCTTACCACAGCGCTTGAAGAGGTAAAGGCCACAATGAGGAGAGAGCCTTACCACAGCGCTTGAAGAGGTAAAGGCCACCATGAGGAGAGAGCCTTACCACAGCGCTTGAAGAGGTAAAGGCCACCATGAGGAGAGAGCCTTACCACAGCGCTTGAAGAGGTAAAGGCCACCATGAGGAGAGAGCCTTACCACAGCTCTTGAGGAGGTAAAGGCCAACATGATGAGAGAGCATTACCACAGCTCTTGAGGAGGTAAAGGCCACAATGAGGAGAGAGCCTTACCACAGCTCTTGAGGAGGTAAAGGCCACAATGAGGAGAGAGCCTTACCACAACTCTTGAGGAGGTAAAGGCCACAATGAGGAGAGAGCCTTACCACAGCGCTTGAGGAGGTAAAGGCCACAATGAGGAGAGAGCCTTACCACAGCGCTTGAGGAGGTAAAGGCCACAATGAGGAGAGAGCCTTACCACAGCTCTTGATGAGGTAAAGGCCACCATGAGGAGAGAGCCTTACCACAGCGCTTGAAGAGGTAAAGGCCAACATGATGAGAGAGCCTTACCACAGCTCTTGAGGAGGTAAAGGCCACAATGAGGAGAGAGCCTTACCACAGCTCTTGAGGAGGTAAAGGCCACAATGAGGAGAGAGCCTTACCACAGCTCTTGAGGAGGTAAAGGCCACAATGAGGAGAGAGCCTTACCACAGCGCTTGAAGAGGTAAAGGCCACCATGAGGAGAGAGCCTTACCACAGCGCTTGAAGAGGTAAAGGCCACCATGAGGAGAGAGCCTTACCACAGCGCTTGAAGAGGTAAAGGCCACCATGAGGAGAGAGCCTTACCACAGCGCTTGAGGAGGTAAAGGCCACAATGAGGAGAGAGCCTTACCACAGCTAGGAAGAAGGAAAAGAAAAGATAACTCATGTTTGCTGTTATCCTGTTTCTCACTCTCAACAACTTAGTAGTTACTATAGTTCTGACTGTGCTGTTTCTCACTCTGAACAACTTAGTAGTTACTATAGTACTGACTGTGCTGTTTCTCACTCTGAACAACTTTGTAGTTACTGTATTTCTGACTGTTATCCTGTTTATCTCACTCTGAACAGCTTAGTAGTACAGATGCACAATTGAAAGCAAGTACGGCAACTGCACCGCCCGAAACCGCAAGGCTCTCCAGAGGGTGGTGCGGTCTGCCCAACGCATTACCAAGGGCAAACTACCCGCCCTCCAGGATACCTACAGCACCCGATATCACAGGAAGGCCAAAAAGATCATCATGAACATCAACCACCCGAGCCACTGCCTGTTCACCCAGCTATCATCCAGAAGGTCAGTGCAGGGGCATCAAAGCTGGGACCGAGAGACTGAAAAACAGCTTCTATCTCAAGGCCATCAGACTGTTAACTTAAACAGTCATCACTAGCACATTAGAGGCTGCTTGCTGCCTATAGGCATAGACTAGAAATCACTGGACACTTGAAGGAATGGAACACCAGTCACTTTAATAATGTTTACAAATCTTGCATTACTCATCTCATATGTATATACTGTATTCCTTACCATATCTTAGTTCGTTCCGCTCTGACATCGCTCGTCCATATGTATATAGTCTTAATTCATTCCTACTTAGATTTGTGTGTATTTGGTATATGTTGTGAAATTTGCTAGATATTACTTGTTAGATATTACTGCGCTGTCGGAGCTAGAAGCACAAGCATTTTGCAACCCCCACAATAACATCTGCTAATCACGTGTATGTGACCAATAACATTTGATTAGTACTGTATTTCTGACTGCTATTCTTTCTTTTTGCAACATGAAATCACTATCAGTTAGCATGTGGAACGTTCAGGACCTAAACTCATCAACCTTTGGACTGAAGAGTTTGGCACTGGAGTTCAACAAAAATCTTAAAGATGTTGACGTCATCATTCTGCAGGAGACATGGTGTAAGGCAGACATTGTCATTCACTGTCCCACAGGCTATAGAGAGGTAATTGTGCCATCACAGCTCAATAGAGGCAGAGACTCTGGAGGACTGATCATTTGGTACAAATCCCAACTACAACATCTAATTGATCCCCTCAAAATTGGGAAATATCACAATTGGTTAAAACTGAAAAAATGACTTGTACTGACAGAAAACTGTGTGTTCCTTTGCGCAATATATATATATATATATATATATATATATATATATCCCCCCCCCCCCCCAGAATCCCAATATTACTCAGAGGAGATCTTCCCCACCCTTGAGGAAGAGACGTGCCATTTACAGGCCCAGGGAACACTACCTGATGTAACGAGCACACGAGGGGACAGCTTTATTACAGGCCATACTGTTTCCAACTGTCTCCATTTCCCCCATAGAAACAACAGAGACAGCACCATCAACAACAACGGAAGGGATCTGTTGCAGCTCTGTCGAAGCCTGGGTCTGTACTTTGTCAATGGTAGGTTACGGGGGACTCTTTGGGGAGATTCAGCTGCTGCTCACCTCTTGGCCACAGTACAGTAGACTATATGATTACAGACATTGACCCTTTCTCTCTCAGCTCATTCACTGTCAAGCCACTAACACCTCTGTCTGATCACAGCCAAATTGTGTTGTTCCTCAAAAGAACAAACATGGAAACAACCCCACATTCACAGCCCCATCAGCTGTACAACATCAGAAATTCATACAGATGGGCCCAAAACAGCACAGAAGAATACCAGAAAGCAACCAGTAACCAAAATATCCAAACAGTCTAAGATAACTTTCTGGATACCACATCCACTCACAGGAAAGGAGGCATCAATCTGGCAGTACAAAAACAACTGATGACAGATGACAAACAAAAGCACAGAGACTCAAATAATGGTGAATTACGCCTTAATTACTGTGACTTTAAAACGCTATAAACGTAACACTCAGAGCCAAAAAAAAGCACAATACAACAGCAAGCAGCTGACATTCATTGAGGAGTCTATAAACACAAACAACTTCTGGCAAAATGTGAAAAACCACAAAGAATCTAAACGAGAGGAATTAGCGATACAAAATGTTGACATGTGGACAACCCATTTTGAAGCACTCTACAACACCGTTCAAATTGATGCAAAAGCAGAACAATGCCAAATCCATGCACTTTGTGACATCGGCTGATGTAAAAAGGGCTTTATAAATACATTTGATTGAATTTGATTGATCAGAAGTTGAACAGATTAGAATATGGGGTGGCTGGTTAGCCTAGTGGTTAGAGTGTTGGGCCAGTAACCAAAAGGTTGCTGGATCAAATCCACAAGGTACAAATCTGTTGGTCTGCCCCTGAACAAGGCAGTTAACCCACTGTTCCCAGGTAGGACTTCATTGTAAATGCAAATTATTTTTATTGATTCAAAAACGCTATAAAAGGACATTCAAAATCCATTCGACTCCCCAAGTACTGACCAGGAGCTCAATAAGAAAGTTCAGGCCCTCAAATTTGAGTGTAGGTTATTTCCCTGACATCTGGAATCAAGGACTCATAGCCCCAATCTTTAATTGACCCTAACAATTCCAGAGGCATGTGTGTGAACAGTAACCTGGTGAAGGTTTTCTGTAAGTATTAGAAATTAAAGAGTTCTAAACGTCCTTAATAAGCACAATGTCTTGAGTAAAAGCCTAATTAGATTCATACCAAAACATTGCACGACCGATCATATTTACACCCTACACACCCTGATAAACAAACATGTCCACCAAAATAATACCAAAATGTATGCTTGCATTATCGACTTCCAAAAATATTTGGATTCTATTTGGCATAAGCGACTGTTCAACAAAGTTATTGAAAGTGGTGTAGGGGGTAAAACAAATGACATAATTAAATCAATGAGTACAGGCAATACGTGCAGCATAAAAATGGGCAAGAAAATAACAGGATTCTTTAACCAACCAGGGGTGGGGCCTTCGCCAGGGTTGCAATCTGAGCCCTGCACTCCTCAATATTTACATCAATGAATTGGCTACTGTTCTAGAAAAATCCTCAGCCCCTGGTATTATTCTCCACAATTCAAAGGTTAAATGCCTGCTCTTCGCAGATGACCTGTGCCTGCTGTCACCCACAGCACATGGCCTACAGCAAAGCCTGGACCTGCTGGAGCAGTACTGCCAGACCTGGGCCCTGGCAGTAAACACCAAAAATACTAAAATAATGATTTTCCAGAGAAGATGCAGATTTCAGGGAATTAGACCAAAGTTCTCAAATGGTACAAAATACAATGCCTTCAGAAAGTATTCATACCCTTAGACTTTTTCCACATTTTGTTAGGTTACAGACTTGTTTTTCCCCTCATCAATCTACACACAATACCCCATAATGACAAAGCAAAAACAGGTTAAGAAATTTTAGCAAATTCCTAAAATAAAAAAAGACTGAAATCTCACATTTACATAAGTATTCAGACCTTTTCCTCAGTACTTTGTTGAAGCTCCTTTGGCAGTGATTACAGCCTCGAGTCTTCTTGGGTATGACGCTACAAGCTTGGCACTCCTGTATTTGGGGAGCCCCAGTCTGAGGTCCTTAGCGCTCTGGAGCAGGTTTTCATCAAGGATGTCTCTGTACTTTGCTCCGTTCAGCATTGCCTCGATCCTGACTAGTCTCCCAGTCCCTGTCGCTGAAAAACATCCCCACAGCATGATGCTGCTACCACCATACTTCACCGAATGGATGGTGCCAGCTTTCCTCCAGATGTGATGTTTGGCATTCAAGCCAAAGAGTTCGATCTTGGTTTCATCAGACTAGAGAATCTTGTTTCTCTTGGTCTGTGAGTCTTTATGTGCCTTTTGACAAACTCCAAGCGGAGGAGGAGTGGCTTCAAATCAAATGGAATTTTATTTAATTTTTTAATTTTTTATTTCACCTTTATTTAACCAGGTAGGCAAGTTGAGAACAAGTTCTCATTTACAATTGCGACCTGGCCAAGATTTGATTTCGACTGGCCACTCTACCATAAAGGCCTGCTTGGTGGAGTGCTGCAGAGATGGTTATCCTTCTGGAAGGTTCTCCCATCTCCACAGAGGAACTCTGGAGCTCTGTCAGTGTCACCATTAGATTCTTGGTCACCTCCCTGAGCAAGGCCCTTCTCCCCCGATTGCTCAGTTTGGCCGGACGGCCAGGTCTTAGGAAGAGACTTGGTGGTTCCAAACTCCTTCCATTTAAGAATGATGGAGGCCACTGTATTCTTGGGGATGATCAATTATGTAGAAATGTTTTGGTACCCTTCCCCAGATCTGTGCCTCGACACAATCCTGTCTCGGAGCTCTATGGACAATTACTTCGACCTCGTTGCTTGGTTTTTGCTCTGACTTGCACTGTCAACTGTGGGACCTTATATAGAAAGGTGTGTGCCTTTCCAAATCATGTCCAATCAATTAAATTTACCACAGGGGAGACTCCAGTCATCTCAAGGATGATCAATGGGAACAGGATGCACCTGAGCTCAACTTCGTGTCTCAAAGCATAGGGTATGAATACTTATGTAAATAAGGTATTTGTTTTTTATTTTTAACACATTTGCAAAAATGACTAAAAACCTGTTTCCACTCTGTCATTATGGGGTATTGTGTGTGGATTTCTGAGGATTATGTTTTATTTAATCCATTTTAGAATAAGGCTGTAACTTAACAAAATGTGGAAAAAGACAAGGGGTCTGAATACTTTCCCGCCATTAAAAAAAAACAAATTAAAATACTAATAAAAATGTGGCTAAAATAAATTGTATGTGTTATTGAACAAATTGAACTTGATGGCGGCGAGGTGTGGGGTCCACTTACAGAACAAGATTTCATCCAATGGGACAAACACCTCATTGAAACCCTGCATGCAGAGTTCTGTAAGATTCTCCTACATGTCCAGAGGAAAACTACAAGCAATGCATGTAGGGCAGAATTAGGCTAATATCCACTAATAATAAAGGCTACAAAAATAGCAAATAAGTTTTGGAAACATCTAAAATACAGTGACCCCCTCTCATAACATTACCAAGACCTGCAATGCCAAGAGCTGAGCAAAGAAAAGAGTCCCCTCATCCAGCTGGTCCTGGGGCTGAGTTCACAAACCTGTTCTACTAACACACTGAAGCCTCAGGACCAGAACATCCAATCAATCAGAATAAACCGAACTACAAGGCAGTCAAAACAAAACGTATTACTTATTGGAAAACAAGCACAAAGCAAAAGGCAGTGCTGTCTGGCCCTAAATGGACAGTACACTGTGGCAAAGTATTTGACCATGGTTAGTGATGAAAACCTTAGAAAAACCTTGACAAAGTACAGGTTCAGTGAGCACAGCCTTCCCATTGAGAAGGGTAGACACATGAAAACCTGGCTCCCTGTAGAGGAAAGGCTGTGCAACCACTGCACCACAGCAGAACCTGAGACGGAGCTGCATTTCCTGACAACATGTAAAATATATAAAACAATTAGTGTCATTTTCCCAAATTTGAAACCCTTATTCAAGGTTTCAAAGACCTCTCTGATGAGAATAGGTTACCCGTCCTGTTGGGGGAGGACACAGAGAGCTGTGGGTTGGCAGCGCACTACATTGCTGCCTGCCATAAGATGAGGGACAGTGTCTGACAGACCAACCAACCTGCATGTTTCTTCTAAGCCATTGTTATTGTTCAATGTATGGTTATTTTGACCCTTGATTATTGTTGTTACTATTGTCCCGTTGACTATAATGATTATTATTATTTAAATTATGTTAATATTGTATTCTTAAAGTATTCTTTGGCTATATTTACATTGTTACGTCACACCAATAAAGCAAATTGAATTGAGAGAGAGAGAGACAACACCAGGTTAACTCCTCAGAAATCTGAATCAATAACATAAAAATAATCAAAGTTGACTTAGGAGATACTGACGAGACACATTAGATGTGGACTATGTTGGACAAACAGCACGAATGTCTGAGGCTAACTTTTCATCATTTTAAATGATCAATGAGTAATTGACCCACGCCATGTGCTTTGCAATAGTTGATACTTAATGAGATACATCATCAGAAGTTCATTCCCCAAGGCTCACCTTGAGACTAGCTGTGTCTTGTACGTGGGACTGTGTCTTTCTGATAGGCCATGCTGTTTTCCTCAACGTGTCTGTGTCTATGGAACACCCAAAACGTAAGTCCCCCTTCCACGAGCCAGTGGTCAGAAAACAGTTGAAACTGTCATCTTTAAGGAGAGTCCCACACCGGCTGAAGTCTGTGTAGCTCAGAGGGTCGTAGGCCTGTGGGGAAAACAGGGAGGCTGGACACGAAGTACATGAACCCACGTCTACACATCTTGAAGTACACGACTGCACTGATCATAAGGAGTAGGAGAGAAGACATGGTCACCAGGGCAATTATCAAATAAAGCATGAAGTTACAGCTTGCCTGTGAGGGAATTCATCTGTGAATTCAAAGAGCTTGTTCAAAACAGGCCAAAACTACATTGACTGTTGCAGTGGCTGAGAGGAACTCAAGCCCGTTGTCCCTTGCCATGATCACATGGGTTTGTTTAGGCTAGTCCTGCTCTTCAAAACAGCCTCACAGTCCTGATTTCTCCACTGTGCAGGCCAATAGTGAAGGGGTTGGGCTGCGGTGCTTAGGAGAGCCACACGTTATGGCTGGAGTCGGCGTCCACAGCAACCACTTTGGTAACCAGGTAACTTTTAGGTGCCTCCAGCAGCAGCAGGTCCTCTGCGATGAAGCCAGATGATTGGACAGGTTACAGAACAACGGGTATGTTGTCATTATGGTCACTGATGAACACCCTTCACAGTGCAGGTACTGGAGAGAGGAGGGGTATCATTGTCTTGAGCTGTGACTCCCACCTTATAGTGACTGGCCTGCTGGTAATCAAAGGGGCGTGAAGTGAAGAGCTCTCCGGTCTGCGTTAATAGAGAAGGAAAAGGGTGTTTCTGGGTTTATGCCCTATGATGAAGAGTATAGTATTTTAGCATTGGATCCCGTGTTTAGATCCTCGGCTCTCATCCTTATCACTAATGTGCCTCTACGTTGGTTTTCCCAAACTTTAGCAGTGTACTCGCTCTGAGGAAAAGTACGGGGATTGTCATTCACGTCGTCCACTATGATGGATATTCATTTTCTACTGGACAGTGAGGGAGAATCAGAGTCACCGACTGTCACCGTGATGTTATAGTGTGGGTTCATCTCTCTGTCCAATATACCCTCAGTCACCAACACAAAGTATTTCTTAACCTCTGATATCAATTTAAAAAGGAATACTGTCTGAGATGGCACACTTGACCCGGCCGCCATTTCCAGTGTCCATTAATGCATGTTTAGCAAAGCAACCATGGTACCAGGTTGAGAATCCTCGGCCACCATAGCGGAGGCAGATTTCACAGCTATCACAGGCTCAATGTCATTCACATCAATCACTTCAATTATGAGTTTACAGGGTGACGCCTGACCGCCGCCATATTTAGCTTGGACATCTACCTCACGCGCACTCGCCTCCTCATAGTCCACTTGACCCACTACCCTCACCTCACCGCGGGGACATTGTCATTGGTATCCAGAACATGGATGTGAATAGACACGGTGCCTGACCTGGCAGAATTACCCCTGACAACACCACTGATGGTCAGAATTTATTCTGCCTGGGTCTCCTGGTCCAATGCTTTTTTTCAGAACCAGTTCGGGGTTATGGTATTTCATTAATTGGGGTGATCATTTTTAGGGCAAAATGATTAGTGTGGCTCAGTTTATAACCACGAACTGAGTTGGTTCCCAAATCAGGGTCATGCACACTCTCTAGAGGGAAGCGTCTATCCCAGCACCGTCGACTCGACCAGGTCAAGACCAATTTCCCCAGGAGCAAAAGCAGGGCTGTTGTCCTTCATATCCTGAATATCTAAAACAAGACTGTACACTTTGAGAGGATCCTCCAGCAGCAATTGATACTGTAGAACGCATACATTCTCTTGTACGCACCACCCCTCTCTATTTATTTGCTCGCTGACCAACAGAGAGCTGAAACCAGAGTCAAGACTCACAGAGCTGCCGAGTGCCCTCCGCCACGATGAGGGCTCGACGTGCTCCAAGTTCAGGCAATTTCTTCCTCAGATCTTTTGCCACATTCCCAATGACTGAACAGCGCACATCTCCAAGCAACGGTACAAAGAGAAAGATATTCACCCGAAACTGCATCCCTTAACTCTGTTTTAAGCATTGTTGTTCTACGGTACATCCTTTGTTGACATAAAAAAAATAAGTATATATACAGTGGGGAGAACAAGTATTTGATATTTTGATGCAAAATAATTACTAAAAAAATCATACAATGTGATTTTCTGGATTCTTGTTTTAGATTCCATCTCTCACAGTTGAAGTGTACCTATGATAAAAAATTACAGACCTCTACATGCTTTGTAAGTGGGAAAACCTGCAAAATCGGCAGTGTATCAAATACTTGTTCTCCCCACTGTATGTATGTATATATATATATACAGTACCAGTCAAAGGTTTGGACACACCTACTCATTCAAGGGTTTTTCTTTATTTTTACTATTTTCTACATTGTAGAATAACAGTGAAGACATTAAAACTATGAAATAACCCATCCGGAATCATGTAGTAACCCAAAAAAATGTAAGAAAATCAAATATATTTTAAATTCTAGATTTCTTCAAAGTAGCCACCCTTTGCCTTGATGACAGCTTTGCAAACTCATGGCATTCTCTTAATCAGTTTCAACTGGAATGCTTTTTCAAGTCTTGAAGGAGTTCCCACATATGCTGAGCACTTGTTGGCTGTCTTTCCATCACTCTGCGGTCCAACTCATCACAAACCATCTCAATTGGTTTGAGGTCGGGTGAATGCAAAGGCCAGGTCATCTGATGCAGCATTCCATCACTCTCCTTCTTGGTCAAATAGCCCTTACACAGCCGGAAGGTGTGTTGGGTCACTGTCCTGTTGAAAAACAAATGATAGTCCCACTAAGCGCAAACCAGAGGGGATGGCGTATCGCTGCAGAATTCTGTGGTAGCCATGCTGGTTAAGTGTGCCTTAAATTCTAAATAAATCACTGAGTGTCATCAGCATAGCACCCCCTAACCATCACACCTCCTCCTCCATGCTTCACGATGGGAACCACACATGCGGAGATCATCCGTTCACGTACTCTGCGTCTCACAAAGACACGGAGGTTCGAACCAACAATCTCAAATTTGGACCCATCAGACCAAAGAGCAGATTTCCACCTGTCTAATGTCCATTGCTCGTGTTTCTTGGCCCAAGCAAGTCTCTTCTTATTATGAAGCTGGTTGAGAGAATGCAAAGAGTGTGCAAAGATGTCATCAAGGAAAATGTTGGCTACTTTAAAGAATCTAAAATATATTTTGATTTGTTTAACACTTTTTTGGTTACTACATGATTCCATATGTGTTCTTTCATAAGACATCCTCATGATCTTTGGAGTCCCGGCTTTCACAACGCTAACCGGAATGAAGGTAGCAGCAACCTTGAAATGAGGTCATACGCTCGGCCTGCTCTTATACATTCGTATGCCCATATATGGTAGTAAGTCACACCAAAGTTTTGAAAGCACAGATCAATAGCCAAGATATTCAGCTTTCCGCAGACATCCTGCTTTTGCAGATAGGGGCTACCGCTCTCATACCAGACAGAATTGAATAAAACAAATCCAATAAGGTCCCCAAATATGGGGACTTTACATTTAAAGAGGTTTTAAGAATAAAGGTTGTCAACAAGTGGTTGGAAAAGTCTATAAGGTCACTTCAACAACAGACATGTTCACATAAATATTAGCAAGACAACTGTACACACTAACTCGCGCAGTACAGCTAAACCATTTCTACACATCTGTTAGCACGTGATGTGACATATATAAATCATTACAAGGAACAAAGGAAAAGAATGATTATGTCGTGTCTCACATGTATAAGGGGTGTTCAGTGACATGGAAAGTGGCGGCCAACTGCAGCAAGGAGGCAAACACTATCAAAACAGGCTTCTCATCTCATCCTTCTGTCTAAATTGCTCCACCCTTCCAAAAACGTTCTCACCTGACATCTGCCATCTGTTTTACATTGTGATTAGAAATGTTGGCCTAAGTACCTAGAATACACATCAAACGCGTAACACAATTGAATAGAGAGGCCTACCTCTGGGGACCCCTGGGAGTCATCAAATGCTTCAGCAAAGATTGTTGGAGTCTGGTCCACAAGCAGCGTGTTGTCATTGGAAGATCTGACGAACTTGAAGTCACTTGTGCGCGAGCCTGTCGTCAGGTATGCGTCATAATTGTAAGTGCTGCGGAGAGTTCCTGCGCCATCCAGCTCTGGGTAGTTGGGAGGGAGATACGTGCTGGGGATGGCGACCGTTCCGTCAAACAACAGTCTGGGCTTTCTCCTGCGGCAAAACTTCACGGTCAGGATGACAATGATGAAGGTGAAGAAAAAGGTGGAGACGGACACCAGCGCGATGATCAGATAAGAGGTGAGTTTGGAATTGTTTTCATCATAAGAGATATCTTTCAGTTTTGGCACTTCGGCCAAGTTATCAGAAATCACCAAATACATTGTACAGGTGGCAGAGTGAGAGGGCTGTCCGTTATCTTTCACTGATACAATGAGGTTCTGTTTCATGCTGTCAGATTCAGAAATGTCCCGCTGTGTCCTGATCTCTCCGCTGTGGAGACCAATAGTGAAAAGTCCCGGATCAGTGGATTTGACTATATGATAAGAAAGCCAGGCGTTCTGGCCGGAGTCCGAGTCCACCGCTATCACCTTGGAAACCAGAGAGCCCTCGTGCGCAGCTTTGGGGACCAGCTCGGTCATGAAGGATTTCCCCTCCGGGGCGGGGTATAGTATCTGAGGAGAGTTGTCATTCACATCCGTTATGAACACACTGACCGTGACGTTACTGCTGAGCGGAGGAGAACCGTTGTCTCTGGCCACCACGTGGACTTTAAAACTCCTGAATTGCTCATAATCAAACGACTTCACAGCGTGGATAACCCCCGTGTCTCCGTTAACGGATAAAAACGAGGACACTTGGACACCGTTCACCTCACCGGGAAAGAGAGAATAGATCACTGTGCCGTTCTGTCTCCAGTCTGGGTCCCGTGCAGTAACGGAACATAAGGAAGAGCCAGGTTTGTTATTTTCAGTCACGTGGGCTTTATAGGACTGTTCCTCAAACACAGGTGGGTTGTCGTTGACGTCAGCTACAGATAACTGAACACTTTTAGAGGAGGACAGAGGTGGCGAGCCCTCGTCGGTGGCAGTGATTGTAATGTTGTAATCAAACACTAGTTCCCGGTCCAGTTCGCCCGTGGTCACCAGAGAATAATAGTTTTTGATGGATGGCACCAGCTTAAAGGGAAGGTTTTGCTGAATGGAGCAACGGACCTGTCGGTTATTCTCAGAGTCTCTATCCTGCACGTTAATGATGCCCACCTCTGTACCAGGTGACGCGTTCTCAGGTATGGGGTTAGTTAGAGATTGTAGATAAATCACAGGAGCGTTGTCATTAACATCTGTGATGTCTATTATGACTTTAGAATATGATGCTAACCCTAAACCATCCTTAGCTTTGATTCGCAATTCAAATGATGAAAATTCTTCAAAATCTATAGTGCCAATAACTCGTATGTCTCCTGTTTTACGGTCGATAGAAAATATGTTCTTTACGTCTTCTGAAACATGACCGAAGTCATACGTGATCTCCCCATTTGCTCCGTCATCTGCATCCGCAGCACTCACTGTAACCACTACAGTATCTAAAGGGGAGTTTTCAGGCAGACTGGCTTTATAGACGGCCTTGCTAAACACTGGGGCGTTATCGTTAGCATCCAGTACAGTGACGTGTATGAGTACAGTACCTGATCTCTGCGGAGAACCTCCGTCTACAGCTGTAAGCAATAAATTAACATCCTGCTTTTGTTCTCGATCAAGCTCCTTCTCTAGAACAAGATCCACAGTATGACTATCTACAATCAAAACGAAATTGACATTCCTTTCAAGTGTGTATCTTTGAACTGAGTTCTGTCCTATATCCGCGTCATGAGCCTCCTCCAATGAGAATCGAGTGCCTTTAGCTGCAGATTCCCATATTTCCATATCTATCATCTCCTCGTTAAATTGTGGATAGTTGTCATTAATATCTTGAACATGAAGGCTAATACGTTGCAGCTCCAAAGGATTTTCCAATACAAGTTCCTGTTTTAAAACGCACAAAGCCTTATTGCCACAAAGCCCCTCTCTGTCAATCCTTTCAGCAACAATCAAATCTCCGGTACTCAGATTAATGTCACAATACCGTTTTTGGTTTCCTTCGGTATCAATACGGGCCTTACGAGCGGACAGTCCGCTCGCCTCCAGCCCGAGATCCTTGGCTATATTTCCAATAACAGATCCTCGTTTCATCTCCTCCGGAAAAGAATAGCTCACGTCTCCATTGGCGGAGTGCAGCGGTCGAAGAAAGAAAACAAAGCCACAGACCAGGCCTGTCACTGTGAATATTTTGTGCTCCATCCTTAGATGAGAATGGTGGAGAAATAAGGCTGCAGTTATGTGCGTCACTATATGCAAATATCCAAAGTGAAGATATAGTTTTCAATCGAATATAATTCCAATCAAGCCGAGAAAACACTAACAAACGTCAGGTCCCCACGATTTTCTGCAGCGCAGTGAACAACCCAGAGCGTTGTATTCGTCGACATGAAGTTGCTCACCAGGTGAACAGCGACACTTTGAGTGCACTTCATAAATTGCATGTTTTAAATGACAACACACCATTATCGATTTGATCAAATGCAAAGCACACTATCGGGCCAAGCTCATGAAATAGACATAGAAGATCAAGACAGCCAGAATAAACGAGGATGAAGGCAATCCGCACATAACAGAACATAACACCTGGACAGCTATACCCCTAAAAGAGGAAATCTCACTTTTCTTCTCATTCTCCATTTACATTTCAGACGATAAAGACAATATGTTTGTCCAGGGGCGCAACTTTCCCTGGGGATGGGGGACATGTCCCCCCCATATTCTGAAATTGCATCTTTGTTCACCCCAGTTAACTCATTGAAATGTGATGGAAAAAATTGCAATGGTGTGCTTTAGGAGCATGCGGATGACTTAGCGCAGTAGGGTAGGCTGTTTGGAGTGTTAAAATAAAATATGTATACACTATCGAACAGTAATGGTGGAATGTCATTTCTCTTTGCTCATTTTAGCTGTTCTTGCCATAATATGGACTTGGTCTTTTATCAAATAAGGATATCTTCTGTATACATCCCCTACCTTGTCACAACACAACTGATTGGCTCAAATGCATTAACTTCTTATGGCTGCGGGCAGTATTGAGTAGCTTGGCTGAATAAGGTGCCCAGAGTAAACTGCCTGCTACTCAGTCCCAGTTGCTAATATATGCATATTATTATATTTGGATATAAAACACTCTAACGTTTCTAAAACTGTTTGAATGATGTCTGTGAGTATAACAGAACTCATATGGCAGGCAAAAACCTGAGAAAAAATCCAACCAGGAAGTGGGAAATCTGAGGTTGGTTGTTTTTCAACTCATTCCCTATTGAAGATACAGTGGGATATTGGTCATGTTGCACTTCCTAAGGCTTCCACTGGATGTCAACAGTCTTTAGAACCTAGTTTGATGCTTCTACTGTAAAGTGGTGGTGAATGAGAGGGGAATGAGTCAGAGGTCTGGCAGAATGCTTTGAGCTAGTGCGCTCGTTCACGTGAGAGGTAGCTCGCATTCCATTGCTTTTCTACAGACAAAGGAATTCTCCGGTTGGAACATTATTGAAGATTTATGTTAAAAACATCCTAAAGATTGATTCCATACATAGTTTGACATGTTTGTACGGACTGTAACAGAACGTCTTGACATTTCTTCTGCTCTTGGCCTGAGTAGCAGGCAGTTTACTTTGGGCACGCTTTTCATCCGGACCCCCCCCCCCCCCCCCCCCTACTGCTCTCCAGGTCGCTGAGGCACTATTCCAGCAGGTCTTCCGGCATTATGGCCTTTCAGGGGACATCGACTCTAACCGTGGCCCCCAATTCACATCACGGGTATGGAGGGCCTTTATGGAGATGGTCGGTGTCACGGTCAGCCTCACTTCCAGGTATAGGCCTCAGTCCAAAAGGTAGGTGGAGAGGATGAACCAGGAGCTGGGGAGATTTCTGAGGAGTCCCTGTCAGGACCGGCAGGGAGAGTGAGCTCGCTTCCTTCCATGGGTGGAGTACGCCCAGAACTCGCTACGTCACTCCTCCACTGGGTTGACCCCCTTCCAGTGTGTTCTGGGTTTTCAGCCGGCCCTGGCTCCATGGACCCCGGGCCAGACCAAAGCTCCTGCGGTTGATGAGTGGTTCAGATGCGCAGAAGTGTGGACCGAGGCTCACGTGAGACTCCAGCGCACCGTCCTCCGTCAAAAGGAGCAGGCAGACCGCCACCGCCGTGAGACCCCAGTGTACCACCCTGGGGTTCATGTCTGTCTTTCTACCAGGAACCTCCCACTCCGTCTGGAGGTGACATATAGGTTACAGCTTCCCAGCGACTACCGTATCTCACCTTCTTTTCATGTCTCCCTTTTCAGGCCGGTGGATCCCGGTCCCCTAGCTGATGCTGTCCCCCATGACACCCCTCCACCTTCCCTGGACATCAGGGGGGTCCGGCCTATGCCGTCAGATCTCTACTGGACTCCCGATGTCATGGGGTTCGGCTCCAGTATCTGTTGGGCTGGGAGGGTTATGACCCAGAGGAGCAGTGTTGGGTTCCCGTGGAGGACATTCTGGATCCCAACTTAATCCGTGAATTCCACCTTCGCCGCCTGGACTGCGTCGTCCTGCAGCTGGAAGCCACGTGTCGGGGGGTGGGGGGAATGTCACGTCAACACCCGCTCCTTCCCTCCGGCATTTGACGTCGCCAGTATACTAACCACCGGTCCTGGGATCCATCATTACGCACACTTGGCATCAATCATTACGCACACCTGCACGTCACCATCAGGCACACCTGGACTCACTTAGGTCCTTTCCCCAGTCAGTATTGTTTGTCTTTCATGTCTATACACTACTCTTGTTTGTTATATTGTTCGATGTTCCATTTATTATTAAACTCACCACCTGCACTTGCTTTCCGACTCCCAGCATTTACTTTACAGCCCGTGTTAAGCTACAAACTATCCAAATTATCCACACATAATTTCAACCACCGTAGTCCTATAACATTCCAAAATATGAAATCCCGAACACACACAATATGCTCCATCCAAACTCAAATATGACATTAAAAATACATTTCAAAGCCACAGACAAGGCCTGTCATTTAGAATAATTTGTGCGCCATTCTGGCATACAAATCGACATAAACACCCAATAATTATATAGATTAGCAAAAGAAAACGGTATTCCAAAAAAACATGATAAACTCTCTATCTACAAAATGTACGTGCAATGTACGTGCAATCCAACCATCCACACTCATTTCTGCAGTGAAATGGCACCAGAGCTTTCTGAATGAAATCAGCAGGGGTGGAGTACTGTATATTACCTTCCTTTGCTGGTGAACAGCGACATTTTGAGTATCCCTACAAAACTATTATCTGATAGTGTGCTAAACACATTTTAATCAAAGTTGCTGGTAGACTGTATGCTTGCTTGATCAAAAAAAATGGAGACAGGTATGCCACCCAGCATAAGCGAAAAAACAACTAAAAACCATGGAAAAATAAAACAACACATTTTATTTTAAACAATCGTAAACTCTGCACAGGTTAAGCCTACACTTATGTGGAAAAAAAAATGCATTACAAAAGAGGTAGATCTAACTTCTAAATGATTTTTTCCCTAAAATGCACATGGAAGTTGCACTGTCATTTTGCCATCTGGAACTCATCAGTACAATCCACAAAAACAGTGAGTAGAACTGACAACAGGAAAGTAATAGCCTCGTGACAAACAAGCACTCGGAAGAAGCCCTAACTCCTTTACAACAGAAACCGGACATACCTGCACCACAGACAGCGACATCCGTTACTGCTCAAACAAAAGCTCCCTACTTTTCTCATCATAGTATAGTCCTACAGAGCTTTGTCAATTTTTCTATTTTGCAATGCCATCCAAGTAGGGCAGCAAACTGATTCCAAATAGAACCAGCGTATCAAATATGTTTTGTAACATTAAAATTGTGCAGTAGGCAAATCGTTAAAAAAAAAGTTAATTTATCAATCCTACAAAATGTTTTGAACCACAATTCAAACAACATGTAATCTGCAAAATGTCAGCATTGCAATGAAGGTGTTGAATTGATAACATAATCGATTACACCATCATATGTGGAGCTACGTTTAGTTCTTTAAACAATGGCAGCGGAAACAGACGTTATGACAGTCCCGTGGGAATAGTAGTTTTTATCCTGAACAAAATTACTTTGTAAAAAAACGACCTGCAGTTGTAAAATATCTGCCGCAGAGCCTATAGAGTTATAACGCACGTCTGTTAAAAATAAAGGCCTACCTCTGGGGATCCCTCGGAATCGCGAAAGTCTTCAGCAAATTCAGTTGTAGTTTTTCTCAGTGTCTGGTCCAAGGACAGCGTGTTGTCATTGTAAGATCTGAGGAACTTGAAGTCACTTGTGCGCGAACCTGTCGTTAAGTATGCGTCATAATTGTAGGTGCTGTGAAGAGTTCCCACTCCACCCCCCTCTGCGTAGTTGGGACGGAGATACGCGCTGGGGATGGCGACCGCTCCGTCAAACAACAGTCTTGGCTTTCTCGTGCGGCAAAACCTCACGGCCAGGATGACAATAATGAAGGTGAGGAAAAATATGGACACGGACACCAGCGCGATGATCAGATAAGAGGTGAGTTTGGAATTGTTCTCATCATACGAGATATCTTTCAGTTCTGGCACCTCAGCCAAGTTATCAGAAATCACTAAATACATACTACAGGTGGCAGAGAGAGAGGGCTGTCCGTTATCTTTCACTGACACAATGAGGTTCTGTTTCATGCTGTCAGATTCAGAAATGTCCCGCTTTGTTCTGATCTCTCCACTGTGGAGACCAATAGTGAAAAGTCCCGGATCAGTGGATTTGACAATTTGATATGACAGCCAGGCGTTCTGCCCGGAGTCCGCGTCCACCGCTATCACCTTGGAAACCAGAGAGCCTCCGTGCGCAGCTTTGGGGACCAGCTCGGTCATGAAGGAGTTCCCCTCCGGGGCGGGGTATAGTATCTGAGGAGAGTTGTCATTCACATCCGTTATGAACACACTGACCGTGACGTTGCTGCTGAGCGGAGGAGAACCGTTGTCTCTGGCCACCACGTGGACTTTAAAACTCCTGAACTGCTCATAATCAAACGACCTCACAGCGTGGATCACCCCCGTGTCTCCGTTAACGGATAAAAACGAGGACACCGGGACACCGTTCACCTCACCAAGTAAGAGAGAATAAATCACTGTTCCGTTCTGTCTCCAGTCTGGGTCTCGAGCAGTAACGGAACACACCGAGGAACCGGGTTTGTTATTTTCAGTCACGTGGGCTTTATAGGATTGTTCCTCAAACACAGGTGGGTTGTCGTTGACGTCAGCTACAGATAACTGAACACTTTTAGAGGAGGACAGAGGTGGAGAGCCCTCGTCGGTGGCAGTGATTGTAATGTTGTAATCAGACACTAGTTCACGGTCCAGTTCGCCTGTCGTCACCAGAGAATAGTAGTTTTTGATGGATGGCACCAGCTTAAAGGGAAGGTTTTGCTGAATGGAGCAACGGACCTGTCGGTTATTCTCAGAGTCTCTATCCTGCACGTTAATGATGCCCACCTCTGTACCAGGTGACGCGTTCTCTGGTATGGGGTTAGTCAGAGATTGTAGATAAATCACAGGGGCATTGTCATTTATGTCTGTAATGTCTATAATAACTTTACTGTCCGAAGAAAGACCAAAGCCATCTTTCCCTTCAATAAAAAGTTCAAATTGCGTCTCTTCTTCATAATCTATTTCTCCTGTCACTCTAATTTCTCCTGTGTTCTGGTCCATAGTAAATACATTCCTTGCTGTTTCAGATACTCGACTAAATTCATACGTCACTTCTCCATTCAACCCCTCATCTGCATCCGCAGCACTCACTGTAACTGCTACAGTACCCAAAGGAGAGTTTTCAGGCAGACTGGCTTTATAGACGGCCTGGCTAAACACTGGGGCGTTATCGTTAGCATCCAGTACAGTGACGTGTATGACTACAGTACCTGATCTCTGCGGAGTGCCCCCATCTACAGCTGTCATCAACAGTTTCAACTCCTGCTGCTCCTCGCGGTCTAATTCTTTGTCCAGAACTAACTCACCGTATTTAATACCAGCATTATTCGTTTGCAAACCCAAAACAAAATTATTATTCCTTTGTAGTTCGTAGCTTTGCACTGCGTTTTGTCCAGTATCTGCGTCGTGAGCTGCGTTTACACGATAGCGAGCTCCTTTCATAGCGGATTCTCTGATTTCTACCTTAATTAAATCCTTGGGAAATATGGGTGAATTATCGTTGATATCTTGGATTTGAAGTGATATATGATGCAACTCAAGTGGACTCTCTAGGACCAATTCGACTTTTAGTATGCATAAAACCTTTTCTCCACAAAGCCCCTCTCTGTCAATCCTCTCCGCAACAATCAGATCTCCGGTACTCAGATTAATGTCACAATAACGTTTTCGGTTTCCTTCAGTATCAACACGGGCCCTACGAGCGGACAGTCTGCTCGCCTCCAGCCCGAGATCCTTGGCTATATTTCCAATAACAGATCCTCGTTTCATCTCCTCCGGAAAAGAATAGCTCACGTCTCCATAGGCGGAGTGCAGCGGTAGAAGAAAGAAAGAAAAGCAGAAGACCAGGCCTGACATTGAGAATCCTTTGTTCAGCATCCTTAGACTTCCAACGACATCCATATATATAGTTAAACAGATCGATGTAAGGAGAAAGTATTCCACAAAAAGATCATTCACTAGATTATCAAAACAAAATCGTTTACCCCTATTATTTTATGTAGTGAAACGAAACCAGAGCTTTGTTAATGACAACACCAATGGGTGGAGAGCTATCTATTCTACCTCCGCTGGTGAACAGCGTCCCTATGAGCACCATTCAGAAATTACACGCTGACATTGGGCTAATAACATTTCAATAAAAGTCTCAGATAGATATTATTCATGATCAAACATTCTAGCTGTCTCTATTTATAACAACAAAAAGTAAACAAAAATGCCCACAGTCATCAAGTCATCAAGTAAGAGATAATTATTTAATATGTATAAGTGATTTATAAAACTGAACTGACAGCTCTTTGGTCTTGGCCATAGTGGGGTTTGGAGTGTGACTGTTTGAAGTTGTGGACAGGTGTCTTTTATACTGATAACAAGTTCAAACAGGTGCCATTAATACAGGTAACGAGTGGAGGACAGAGGAGCCTCTTAAAGAAGAAGTTACAGGTCTGTGAGAGACAGAAATCTTGCTTGTTTGTAGGTGACCAAATACTTATTTTCCACCATAATTTGCAAATTAATTATTTAAAAATCCTACAATGTGATTTTCTGGATTTTTTTTCTCATTTTGTCTGTCATAGTTGAAGAGAACTTGCACAATTGGTGGCTGACTAAATACTTCTTTGCCCCACTGTATATACATATATAAAACACATCCACCTACACATATACTGTACATTAACACACAGAAACAACACATCCTCCATATAATTCATCTCATAGCCCTAATAGTACTGCAGAGTTAATTTTACTAGCACACAATATAGCTGGGTCGCCTCGTCCTGCCCCTAGTGGTCCACCACCCTGCAGCTCCCAACCCAACACACTCCACTCAGCCTTAGGATCTTAGTGAAAAATTCATTATTGGTTTCAGGTGTGTTAGGCCAAGGCCAGAGAGACAACCAACAGGACGGCAGATCCCCAGGGCCAGGACTGAGAAGCCCATCAGCTAGGGATAGCCAAAATAAGTATCTCCTCTGACATGGGCATGTTTTCAATACAGACTCCTTTTGTCATACAGTATTCCATAGAAGTCATTCAGACCTTGTAAAAGTTGCCCAGTATACCCTTAATCTTGTAATAAATCTAATCTAATGATACATAACGTGATATTTACAGTGCCTTGCAAAAGATTTCCCAAGCTTTAAACATCCCAAGGAGCACTGTGCAAGCGATAATATTGAAATGGAAGGAGTATCAGACCACTGCAAATCTACCAAGACCTGGCCGTCCCTCTAAACTTTCAGCTCATACAAGGAGAAGACTGATCAGAGATGCAGCCAAGAGGCCCATGATCACTCTGGATGAACTGCAGAGATCTACAGCTGAGGTGGGAAACTCTGTCCATAGGACAACAATCAGTCGTATATTGCACAAATCTGGCCTTTATGGAAGAGTGGCAAGAAGAAAGCCATTTCTTAAAGATATCCATAAAAAGTGTTGTTTAAAGTTTGCCACAAGCCACCTGGGAGACACACCAAACATGTGGAAGAAGGTGCTCTGGTCAGATGAAACCAAAATTGAACTTTCTGGCAACAATGCAAAACGTTATGTTTGGCGTAAAAGCAACACAGCTCATCACCCTGAACACACCATCCCCACTGACAAACATGGTGGTGGCAGCATCATGGTTTGGGCCTGCTTTTCTTCAGCAGGGACAGGGAAGATGGTTAAAATTGATGGGAAGATGGATGGAGCCAAATACAGGACCATTCTGGAAGAAAACCTGATGGAGTCTGCAAAAGACCTGAGACTGGGACGGAGATTTGTCTTCCAACAAGACAATGATCCAAAACATAAAGCAAAATCTACAATGGAATGGAAACATATCCAGGTGTTAGAATGGCCAAGTCAAAGTCCAGACCTGAATCCAATCGAGAATCTGTGGAAAGAACTGAAAACTGCTGTTCACAAATGCTCTCCATCCAACCTCACTGAGCTCGAGCTGTTTTGCAAGGAGGAATGGGAAACAATTTCAGTCTCTCGATGTGCAAAACTGATAGAGACATACCCCAAGCGACTTACAGCTGTAATCGCAGCAAAAGGTGGCGCTACAAAGTATTAACTTAAGGGGGCTGAATAATTTTGCACGCCCAATTTTTCAGTTTTTGATTTGTTAAAAAAGTTTGAAATATCCAATAAATGTCGTTCCACTTCATGATTGTGTCCCACTTGTTGTTGATTCTTCACAAAAAAATACAGTTTTATATCTTTATGTTTGAAGCCTGAAATGTGGCAAAAGGTCGCAAAGTTCAAGGGGGCCGAATACTTTCGCAAGGCACTGTATGTGATCTATTGTGACATTGTGGGAGGATAACCAACCTTCCAATTAATGACAATGCAATTCTTAGACGTTACAAATGCTAGGTTATACAGTTTCCTTAACATATGCAAATAGGTCCTCTTTTGTGCTTTACACCTCCAGCACAGGAATGACATTTATGAGTGCACAATATTCAGTTTCACTCACATATGGTACGTTCTATGGATGGTCTTAATAAACTGCAGTCATTTATGTCTGAGATTATATGACTGGGCATTTAAACATAACTGTATCCATTCATGATCATCTTCCTCACATCTTTCAACCCTTGATTCAGCTGAAATCAACTTTAGACAATTGTCAGACTGCCTTAAAATAGTTTAAATCTTTCTGGCTTGTCAGTGTTTGCTGCACAGAATGAATAAAGTGTTGTATCTGCAAAACTTCACCTCAGCTTCATCACAGACTGGTCTTCCCTTGCTGTCTGACCCTGCTGAGACCCCTGTCACCATCTGATCCTGCTAAGATGAGGCATGACAAAGAATTACCTTGGTGTACATTTCTACATTATTTTATACAAGAATATAATCAATAGTTCAATAAATGAAATTACCATTATTCCCAGATCCCAGACTGTAGCTTTAAACTGCTGTCCTGTATCTACTGTAGGTCTACCAATCAACTCAAGATGGAACTTTATATCATTCACTGATATTGTTAATATACTGCAAAATTCACCTGACCTCCGTAGACTGGTCTTCCCTGGCTGTCTGACCCTGCTGGGACACCTGTCAACATCTGATCCTCCTAAGACAAGATGACTACAGTGTTGTGTACTGACTGTGCACCACGACAGTGAAGCCTGTAGAGCTGTTTATTACTGTGTCAGTGTGAAAAGTAGGGAATTAGCTAGGGAAAGTTATAAGTCAATATAACGTTACATTGCTATACTGCCTCTAATAAAAAGTCACATTGAGCTGAAAAAAACGTCAGAATGTCGATCTACAATCGTTTGCCCGCTGGATTCGTTTGATTCAGGTCTAGTGTGATTGTGGCAAAAATAATAGCTAACGTTAGTGAGCTAGTTAGCTCGCTAATGTTAGACAACATTTGGCTAGCTCTCTCTCTCTAACGGTACTTCAACTGGTGAAAGATAGCCAAGTTAATTTACATCTGTTAAAACGGGACAAAACAAAATCTACAAAACATTTCCACACACACAACAGCTGGTAGATATGCAGTGGCATGTATTCATGGATGCCAAGTAAAGACAAAATAAATTGACCAATATTATTATTTATTTTTTTACATTTAAAATAATGTATATTTCTCTGTATGTTTTTGTAATTTTTCTTCGATTTGCAAGAGGCTGAATGTATCTCACCGGAGAAAGCATCTGAGCAAGCAAAACAGTGCCCCTCTGTCTTTGTATGTGTAGGCCATCTAACTGATGCTGTCTGGTCATAAATGGTCATAAATAGTATGACATTGTTGCTGCCCGTAGAATTGAAGGCAAGGGAAGCCTGCGAGCATTTGGCCTCCCTTGATAAATAGCCAATCAGCGTTGAGCTAAACTGAGTGAGCTCAACTGTGAATGGTCCTGGCGCATAAAAAAAAAGCCTGTTTGGATTTGGCTTCAATCCAATTACATTCTATCAAGAGAAATATGTAATTGAAAGAAACAACTTGAATTGTTGCATCTCATTGTGTGTGTTGTTGTCCTCCGGTGGCCAGCTAGCTAGCTAAAATTGTCCCTTTCATAAATTAGCAATGGATGGAGACAGGGATTTGAGCAAGCATTTTTACCAGGTAGACTAGCACAAGAAAAAATAAAAGTGTGTACTGTATGACAATCAGACTGTTTTGTCAACATGAAAGAGATGAGGAGGGCATTGGCTTTTTTCTACTAGTAGGGTGAGTCAACATGTTTTTTCCACTTGCAGAATGCACGCACACACAACTCAGAACCATGGACAGCCACATCATATTTAACTTACGATGATTGGACTAAATAGTTTTTGGTATCTTTTAGTTGTCACTGTACTAGACTAAGCAGAGGTGATTTGATGATGTTGAAGTGTAAATGGTGCTGGAATAGTGGAGGCAGTTCCTGTCTTCTTCGTGGCTTGCAGTAACTCTCCATGGTTCTAAATCAATAGTTTTTCAGTAGTCGGAAAATGTCGGAAACATGAACTTGATTGACCATGTAGTAGGTCGTGTAGCTGTTTATTACATGCCAAATGCTTTGTGGACTTCGGACAGAGGTTGCTGTCTGGTTTTGTGATCAAACCAAGGTGTGGTTGAATTTTCTATGCCACCGTGTCTTCTTATTGTCTCGGCCTTACGCCTATATATCACGGTCACAAGACATATGAACTAACAGATTATAGAGCAATGAACACAATTATCACAACACAAAGAATGTAATATGGCTTTCCTTCTGGCTTGGCTTCCCCAGTGATTTTATTTACACACCATGTGGTGTAGATTGAACTGCATGATGGGTAAAATGTTGAAAATGAACTGTAATTTGGAAGCCTCTTTTAAAAATTAGTCTAACATACTGTATTTCTTTACAGTTATAGCTTATACACTGTAGATTCAAATGATCAGTTTCAGGCGCCAACCTCATGCCGTCGGGAGAGACACATAAAGCTCAGATGATTTTAGTAAATATCTTCTTGAAGCGCCTATGAAGTGAAAGAATATTTCTAGCAGCTGCTGGGAAGGTAAATTGAGTTGTTTATAAGTATATTTATTGTTAGCCAACATTGTATTACCGCATGTGTCCTTAGCTAAACTAGCCAACATTGTATTACCGCATGTGTCCTTAGCTAAACTAGCCAACATTGTATTACCACATGTTTCCTTAGCTAAACTAGCCAACATTGTATTACCACATGTTTCCTTAGCTAAACTAGCCAACATTGTATTACCACATGTTTCCTTAGCTAAACTAGCCAACATTGTATTACCACATGTTTCCTTAGCTAAACTAGCCAACATTGTATTACCACATGTTTCCTTTGCTAAACTAGCCAACATTGTATTACCACTTGTGTCCTTAGCTAAACTAGCCAACATTGTATTACCACATGTTTCCTTAGCTAAACTAGCCAACATTGTATTACTGCATGTTTCCTTAGCTAAACTAGCCAACATTGTATTACCACATGTTTCCTTTGCTAAACTAGCCAACATTGTATTACCACATGTTTCCTTTGCTAAACTAGCCAACATTGTATTACTGCATGTTTCCTTAGCTAAACTAGCCAACATTGTATTACCACATGTTTCCTTTGCTAAACTAGCCAACATTGTATTACCACATGTTTCCTTAGCTAAACTAGCCAACATTGTATTACTGCATGTTTCCTTAGCTAAACTAGCCAACATTGTATTACCACATGTTTCCTTTGCTAAACTAGCCAAAATTGTATTACCACATGTTTCCTTAGCTAAACTAGCCAACATTGTATTACCACATGTTTCCTTTGCTAAACTAGCTGGCTAACGTTTGCTAGCTGGCTAGCTAGCTCAAGTTGACAAAATACATTTTGGTCTGCTCTAAATTGCTCGTAAATATCTGGCAGTGCGACCTAGAAAAACATCACCCAGAGAATAGTGATTGTGATTATAGGCTGTGTGCCTGCCCCGGAGTGCCATACAGAATAGACTGAGATTCATGACTGCTATGTTTCCACTGTTACTACAGAGATAATGGTTTGTTTCTAGCAGTTTCAAAAATGACCCATATTTTTTCAGATAGACAGGCCACATTATACACATAAAACACGTTGTTTCTACCTAAGCTGCAGTACCACTGGTCAGCTGTAGCCTAACACAGTGTTGGTGGTGGAACCTAGTCACGTGGCAAAATCTTTCCCCTCCCAGGATTATACAGCATTTCAAGTAGGATAGCAGCCTACACAAGAATAACTAATATTGGTAGCCATCTAGATGTTACCGTGGTATATTTTAGTCAATGGGGAGAGCATAAATGTCAATACCAACGGGACAGTGTCCTCCTTAGCTGTCACAACACTGTGGGATTCGGTTCACTTGGCTCTCATCTGTGCAACATAAATCATCATTTTTCATGCCAGGACTGTCTGTATAGCCTCTTCCGCCAACCATTTGTTGAATTAAAAAAACATTGTTCCATAATGGTACAGTATTAGCTAAACTTGTTCACTTTACCAGTAGTTTGCAAACATTTGGTTACATAGCTAGAAAGGGACATGTGAGTCTGATAAAATAATATGTGATATTGCGTAGCCTATAGCAATGTTGTATTAGTTAGCTAGGGTTTGAAGTAGGTATATCTATCTTTCTTATGTGTGTTTGTTCAATGCCTCAAATGATTTCATAAACTATGTAGGATATGTGCTGTAGGTTTGAATCAAGCCAAGATGATGAACCCTGAAGACGGGACAAAGTGCATGACAACGTGGCCCAGAGGAAGCCAGCTGTTTGTTGTCAACCCCTACCGTGCCCCATTCTCCCAAGAGCTCACTGAGTTTGACTGAAGACCTCTAGTGAGGTAAGTACCCATTCACACGACACCAGCTTGATATGTCCCTTGTCCCTGTCGTTTTACCCACAGAGTAACAGCCCTGGTGCTCTCTGTCTCTCATTCTATTCTTTCTTTTTCTATGCTTGTCCTAGGGGTGAGATGAGCTGACAAATCATAACTGAGGAGGATTGTCACGGAGCCCGATGAGGAACACTGGATGCTGCGCTGTCTTCTCGCTCCTGGATGCTCTACTGCCCTAACTGTCCTGCTGTGTCTTTTACCACCTCTGAACCCCCTTACCCCAAACAGGGTTGCACCTGATCAGAGATTGAGCTGCATCATAACCTGGTACGGCAACTGTACCACCGCAGAAAGAAAGGAGTTTCAGAGGGTTATACGTGCAGCCGAACGCACAATTGGATGCACACTGCCTGCCCTCCAGGACACTTACAACACCAGGCCTGTTCAACCCGTTTCCATTACTCAGCGCGGGCAGCACTGGAGCACTACGGCAAAAACTGGAAAACTGGCAAATAATTTATAACCCCAGACCATCAAAGCACAGATCTGTGGAAGGGTCCAAAAAAATGTCTCCATTATTGAAGGTCCTCAAGAACACAGCGGCCTTCATCATTCTTAAATGGAAGAAGTTTGGAACCACCAAGACTCTTCCTAGAGCTGGCCGCCCGGCCAAACTGAGCAATTGAGGGAGAAGGGCCTTGGTCAGGGAGGTGACCAAGAACCCAATGGTCACTCTGACAGAGATCCAGAGTTTCTCTGTTGAGATGGGGGGCAAGGACTGGTCAGAATCGAGGGAAAGATGAACAGAACAAAGCACAGAGAGATCCTTGATGAAAACCTGCTCCAGAGCACTCAGGACATCAGACTGGGGCGATGGTTCACCTTCCAAAAGGACAATGGCCCTAAGCACACAGCCAAGACAATGCAGGAATGGCTTCGGGACAAGTCTCTGAATGTCCTTTAGTGGCCCAGCCAGAACACAGATTGAACCTAACCGAACATCTCTGGAGAGACCTTAAAATAGCTGTGCAGCAACGCTCCACATCCAACCTGACAGAGCTTGAAAGGATCTGCAGAGAGGAATGGGAGAAACTCCTCAAATACAGGTGTTCCAAGCTTGTAGCATCATACCCAAGAAGACCCGAAGCTGTAATCACTGTCAAAGGTTATTCAACAAAGTACTGAGTAAATGGTCTGAATACATTTGAAATATAATTATTGTTTTAATTTTTTTTTTAATTTGCAAACATTTCTGAAAACCTGTTTTGCTTAGTCATTATGGGGTATTGTGTGTAGATTGATGAGGGGGAAAATGATTTAATCACTTATAGAATAAGGCTGCAACGTAACAAAATGTAGAAAGATTCAAGGGGTCTGAAAACTTTCCGAATGCACTTCAGATATACAGTACCAGTCAAATTTTGGACACACCAACTCATTCAAGGGTTTTTCTTTATTTTTTACTGTTTTCTACAATGTAGAATAATGAAATAACCCATGTGGAATCATGTTGAAACCAAAATAGTGTTAAACAAATCTAAATATATTTTAGATTTTAGATTCTTCAAAGTAACCACCCTTTGCGTTGCTGGCAGCTTTGTACACTCTTGGCATTCTCTCTACCAGCTTCATGAGGAATGCTTTTCTAACATTCTTGAAGGAGTTCCCACACATGCTGAGCACTTGTTGGCTGATTTTCCTTCACTCTGCGGTCCAACTCATCCCAAACCATCTCAATTGGGTTGAGGTCGGGTGATTGTGGAGGCCAGGTCATCTGATGCAGCAGTCCATCACTCTCCTTCTTGGTCAAATAGCCATTATATAGCCTGGAGGCGTGTTGGGTCATTGTCCTGTTGAAAAACAAAGTATAGTCCCACTAAGCACAAACCAGATGGGATGGCGTAATGTTGCAGAATGTTGTGGTAGCCATGCTGGTTAAGTGTGCCTTGAATTCTAAATAAATCACTGACAGTATCACCAGCAAAGCACCCCCACACCATCACACCTCTTCCTCCATGCTTCACGGCGGGAACCACACACGCGGAGATCATCCGTTCACCTACTCTACATCTCTCACAAAGACATGGTGGTTGGAACCAACAATCTCAAATTTGGACCCATCAGACCAAAGGACAGATTTCCACCTGCCTAATGTCCATTGCTCGTGTTTCTTGGCCCAAGTAAGTCTCTTCTTACTATTGGTGTCCTTTAGTAGTGGTTTCTTTGTAGCAATTCGACCATGAAGGCCTGATTCATGCAGTCTCCTCTGAACTGTTGATGTTGAGATGTGTCTGTTACTTGAACTATGTGAAGCATTTATTTGGGCTGCAATCTGAGGTGCAGTTAACTCTAATAAATGTATCATTTCCAGCATAGGTAACTCTGTGTCTTCCTTTCCTGATGAGAGCCAGTTTCATTACAGTTCTTGAAATGCTCCTCATTAATCAACCTTCATATCTTAAAGTAATGATGGACTGTCATTTCTCTTTGCTTATTTGAACTGTTCTTGTCATAATCTGTACTTGGTCTTTTACCAAATAGGGCTATCTTCTGTATACCACCCCTACCTTGTCACAATACAACTGATTGGCTCAAACGCATTAAGAAGGAAATACATTCCACAAATTAACTTTTAACAAGGCACACCTGTTAATTGAAATGCATTACAGGTGACTACCTCATGAAGCTGGTTGAGAGAATGCCAAGAGTGTGCAAAGGTGTCATCATGGCAAATGTTGGCTACTTTAAAGAATCTAAAATATATAATATATTTTGATTTGTTTAACACTTTTTTGGTTACTACATGATTCCTTATGTGCTATTTCATCGTTTTGATGTCTTCACTATTATTCTACAATGTAGAAAATAGTAAAAATAAAGAAAAACCCTGGAATGAGTAGGTGACTCCAAAATGTTTACTGGTACTGTATATACAATATATTTAGCCCCAATATTTCTTGCTTCAACTGAAGAGGTCAAAACAATAATCTAAGAGGCTACATGACCAATTACATCAAATATGGAACCTATCAACCTGCCTGTACAGTGTCAAATATTTCCCTGTAAATTTACATATTTATACTGTCAGCAGTGTTGTCAGGCAAATACTGAAATTTTAAATGCTTTACAGTATACAATATACAATACAGAAGTATACTGTAAATGAGCCTACTGTAATCATTACAGCAACACAGCTAATATTTAATTACAGTAATTTACTCTGTTGCCAGTATAATGCTGTACATTTACAGCATATTACTGTAATCTGTTTTACAGTACAATACTCTTACTAATATTTTTACGGTAATTGTAATGAATGAATGGATGGATTGTTGAATGAATGAATTCAATTGAATGAGGAGAGGCAGCTTTGAATCTTACAGTATTTTAGTGTAATTGCATGGGATTGGTACAAGCAGGTTGGCTGCTATGTAACGTGTTTTCATATTACAGGGTATCAAATGTATATGAATAATTGGTCTTCAAAATCACTTGCATTTAACAAAGACTTCCAAATATTCAGTGACTACAGGGAAAAACAGACCAAGGACAACAAATACTTGAGGTTTGCTGCCACTCCAATCTGTCCCCTCTACATATTTCATTGTTGTGGCACTACCACCACATATATGTTAATTTGGTACACCACTCTCACTCACGGGTGCAACAAATGTCGTGTCTTACAAGGCACGCCTCAAAATGTGTTCATGAGCCAGAATCAACCATACCCACTAGTAGTAAAAATGTTTTTAACGATCCAAAAATATGGTAGGGTATTATATTCTTTGTGGTGGAATTATAGTTCCATTTTAAATACAGTACTTCTTTACAGTAACGTACTGTTACACCAATGTTTCATTGGAATTTGTGGTGGAATTATAGTTCCATTTTAAATACAGTACTTCTTTACAGTAACGTACTGTTACACCAATGTTTCATTGGAATTTGTGGTGGAATTATAGTTCCATTTTAAATACAGTACTTCTTTACAGTAAAGTACTGTTACACCAATGTTTCATTGGAATTGACGGTATCATTTACCAGTTACGCCTAAATTCACCCAGATTGCATTGCGATTCATGACTTTTTGCTGTAAATAATGAACATGGTACATTGCTGTTAGTTTTATTGTACAATATTGTAAAAACAACAATGCTTGTATCCAAATAAACGTTTCATTACCACACTGATTCAAAACTCAGTCTATTGAGTGACTGTGTGTGTGAGATGGGTGTTGGGGGAGAGAGAGACAAAGACAGAGAGGGAGATGGATTTAAAAATGGGATTGGGCACAACCTTAGATATATGATCAGGGGCAAATCTATTCGGAGTAAGAGGGTTCAGAGTCTGAGCTTAATGCATGCAACCCAAAGCATGAGGTTGGCACCTGAAACTGAAAATAGTCATCTACAGTTGGCATGAACCATTATTTATAAGAAATATGTTTTACAGGACACTTCCAATTACAATTAATAAGAATATTTTTCAGCATTTTACCCATAATGCAGTGCAACCTTGTGTTTATTTTCTGTTGAAATTATAGAAAGGACTAACAGTGTATAAACATGGGATAATGATGCACTGCCATGAAACAGGTGATTGTCTATGGGGAAAAAAAATTGTACAACACATCGTTGGACTAATTTAGTTTACAATAAAGGCCTACCTCTGGGGGGGACCCGTTGGAATCGCCAAGTTCTTCAGCAAAGTCTGTTGGAGTTTTTCTCGGAGTCTGGTCCGCAGGCAGCGTGTTGTCACTGTAAGATGTGACGAACTTGAAGTCACTTGTGCGTGAACCCGTCGTCATGTATGCGTCATAATTGTAAGTGCTGCGGAGAGTTCCCACTCCATCCCCCTCTGCGTAGTTGGGAGGGAGATACGCGCTGGGAATGGCGACCGCTCCATCAAACAACAGTCTGGGCTTTCTCCTGCGGCAAAACCTCACCGCCAGGATGACAATAATGAAGGTGAGGAAAAAGGTGGAGACAGACACCAGCCCGATGATCAGATAAGAGGTGAGTTTGGAATTGCTTTCATCATACGAGACATCTTTCAGTTCGGGCACTTCACCCATGTTATCAGAAATCACTAAATACATGGTACAGGTGGCAGAGAGAGAGGGCTGTCCGTTATCTTTCACTGACACAATGAGGTTCTGTTTCATGTTGTCAGATTCAGAAATGTCCCGCTGTGTCCTGATCTCTCCGCTGTGGAGACCAATAGTGAAAAGTCCCGTATCCGTGGATTTGACTATATGATAGGACAGCCAGGCGTTCTGGCCAGAGTCCGCGTCCACCGCAATCACCTTGGAAACCAGAGAGCCCCCGTGTGCAACTTTGGGGACCAGCTCGGTCATGAAGGAGTTCCACTCCGGGGCGGGATATAGTATCTGAGGAGAGTTGTCATTCACATCCGTTATGAACACACTGACCGCGACGTTGCTGCTGAGCGGAGGAGAACCGTTGTCTCTGGCCACCACGTGGACTTTAAAACTCCTGAACTGCTCATAATCAAACGACCTCACAGCGTGGATCACCCCCGTTTCTCCATTAACGGATAAAAACGAGGACACCGGAACACCGTTCACCTCACCAGGTAAGAGAGAATAAATCACTGTTCCGTTCTGTCTCCAGTCTGGGTCCCGTGCAGTAACGGAACACACGGAGTTACCGGGTTTGTTATTTTCAGTCACGTGTGCTTTATAGGACTGTTCCTCAAACACAGGTGGGTTGTCGTTGACGTCAGCTACAGATAACTGAACACTTTTAGAGGAGGACAGAGGTGGAGAGCCCTCGTCGGTGGCAGTGATAGTAATGTTGTAATCAGACACTAGTTCACGGTCCAGTTCGCCCGTGGTCACCAGAGAATAGTAGTTTTTGATGGATGGCACCAGCTTAAAGGGAAGGTTTTGCTGAATGGAGCAACGGACCTGTCGGTTATTCTCAGAGTCTCTATCCTGCACGTTAATGATGCCCACCTCTGTACCAGGAGACGCGTTCTCAGGTATGGGGTTAGTCAGAGATTGTAGATATATCACAGGGGCGTTGTCATTAATATCTGTGATGTCTATTATGACTTTAGAATATGATGCTAACCCTAAACCATCCTTAGCTTTGATGCGCAGTTCAAAATATGACATTTCTTCAAAATCAATTGTGCCGATCACTCTAATTTCTCCAGTCTTCCGGTCGATAGAAAATAATTTGTCATCTTCCTCTGACACGTGAGCGAAGTCATAGGTAACTTCCCCATTCACTCCGTCATCTGCATCTGTAGCACTCACTGTAACCACTACAGTATCTAAAGGAGAGTTTTCAGGCAGACTGGCTTTATAGACGGCCTGGCTAAACACTGGGGCGTTATCATTAGCATCCAGTACAGTGACGTGTATGACTACAGTACCTGATCTCTGCGGAGAACCTCCGTCTACAGCTGTAAGCAATACTTTGATTTCATTGCTTTGTTCACGATCAAGCTCTTTCTCTAGAACAAGCTCAACAGTATGACTATCAACTGTCAATAGGAAATGGTCATTTTTTTGTAAAGTGTACCTTTGCACTGCATTCTGTCCTAAATCTGCATCATGTGCCTGATCAAGTAAAAAACGAGCGCCTTTATCTGCTGATTCGCTCATTTCAATTTTAATCACTTCGTCCTTAAATTGCGGAGAATTATCATTTATATCTTGAACATGAAGACTAATATGTTGCACCTCCAAAGGATTCTCCAATACAAGTTCTTGTTTTAAAACACACGAAGCCTTCTTGCCACAAAGCCCCTCTCTGTCAATTCTCTCCGCAACAATCAGATCTCCGGTACTCAGATTAATGTCACAGTAACGTTTACGGTTCCCATCGGGATCAACACGGGCCTTACGAGCCGATAGTCTGCTCGCCTCCAGCCCGAGATCTTTGGCTATATTTCCAATAACAGATCCACGTTTCATCTCTTCCGGAAAAGAATAGCTCACGTCTCCATAGGCGGAGTGCAGCGGTAGAAGAAAGAAAGCAACGCTGCAGACCAGACCTGTCACCGAGATTCCTTTGTGCCCCATCCTGGGATTAAAACGTCAAAACACAATATAGCCTTGATAATACAATGTGAACAAATAGTATTCCACAAAAATATTCAACTTGATGAAAATAATATCCTCAAAATTTTCAAGCAATCTGACCGTCTCCAGTCTTTTCCGCAGCTTAATGGGACCCGAACACCCGAGTCTTGTTACAACACCAGTGGGTGGAGAACTGGATCTATCCAAACACAGCTGGTGAACAGCGACACAGTCAGTACTCTTCAGAAATTACACATGTCAACATACATTCTTCTATATCTGTATTTCAGGTCAAGTCGTAATAGGAAGCTAAATTTTTAGCCGGCATGATTGAATAATGTGCAGCCTACTAATATAGGTCTACATCTTTCAAACCATAAATACATGTAATTCCTTGTTGCAAAATAACCTAATAGAAATACACAGAAAACAACATTAAAAAGCCTAAAACATAAACCATAGCATTGAAATCATGCATTGAGTTAAGTTTGGTCTAGCTGGAAGGAACACATTAGAAAAGGTTATGACACATCGGGGAGAACGTGTATGGGCTACCTACATAGCAAATGACATGTTATGTTGCTATTTTAGTCGACACTATCGTCAGAATGGACAAACACAAAAACAGAGAGTAGCCTATGGGAAAGAAAGAAGGTGAGGACAGTCAAGTAGCAATGACTCGTAGTAAACCCCGCTGGCCTTATGTTGGATTTTCTGCATGTTCAGCACCATGGACAGCAACACTGAGGCTCAAGCCGCAAATCAGATACTGTCACACCACTTCTCCACAGACAGTACTTTTTATTTTCCATCCTTTTTCCAAATAAGCCTATTCCAACAGAGCAAAACTCCTATATCAACCCATTTTCAGTGAACTCAAAACGCTGCACTGTGTATGTGAAAAATCCAACCAATCTATTCATCAAAAAATAACAGAATCACAAATCCCATCACAACTAAAAATATCCATCAGCAACTATACATCAGCGCCTAAGTAGTTCTCACTTCAGCTGAGGGGATCTAAATGAGGATCTAAAATGCTTAATTACAAGTCAGACCTGGATCACTAACACATTACGTCAAACCTGGATCACTAACACATTACCTCAAACCTGGATCACTAACACATTACCTCAAACCTGGATCACTAACACATTACCTCAAACCTGGATCATTAACACATTACGTCAAACCTGGATCACTAACACATTACCTCAAACCTGGATCACTAACACATTACCTCAAACCTGGATCACTAACACATTACCTCAAACCTGGATCATTAACACATTACGTCAAACCTGGATCACTAACACATTACCTCAAACCTGGATCACTAACACATTACCTCAAACCTGGATCACTAACACATTACCTCAAACCTGGATCACTAACACATTACCTCAAACCTGGATCACTAACACATTACGTCATACCTGGATCACTAACACATTACCTCAAACCTGGATCACTAACACATTACCTCAATCCTGGATCACTAACACATTACCTCAAACCTGGATCATTAACACATTACCTCAAACCTGGATCACTAACACATTACCTCAAACCTGGATCACTAACACATTACGTCAAACCTGGATCACTAACACATTACGTCATACCTGGATCACTAACACATTACCACAAACCTGGATCACTAACACATTACCACAAACCTGGATCACTAACACATTACGTCAAACCTGGATCACTAACACATTACGTCATACCTGGATCACTAACACATTACCACAAACCTGGATCACTAACACATTACCACAAACCTGGATCACTAACACATTACCACAAACCTGGATCACTAACACATTACCTCAAACCTGGATCACTAACACATTACGTCAAACCTGGATCACTAACACATTACGTCATACCTGGATCACTAACACATTACCTCAAACCTGGATCACTAACACATTACCACAAACCTGGATCACTAACACATTACCACAAACCTGGATCACTAACACATTACCACAAACCTGGATCACTAACACATTACCTCAAACCTGGATCACTAACACATTACGTCAAACCTGGATCACTAACACATTACCTCAAACCTGGATCACTAACACATTACCTCAAACCTGGATCACTAACACATTACCTCAAACCTGGATCACTAACACATTACCTCAAACCTGGATCACTAACACATTACCTCAAACCTGGATCACTAACACATTACGTCAAACCTGGATCACTAACACATTACCTCAAACCTGGATCACTAACACATTACCACAAACCTGGATCACTAACACATTACCACAAACCTGGATCACTAACACATTACCTCAAACCTGGATCACTAACACATTACCTCAAACCTGGATCACTAACACATTACCTATAGACAAGTTGTGATATTGAAGTTGTGCTGTAAAAAACAAATCATCGGGAAAAAAATGTATTTTACGTAGTGATGCTATTTTTCCCGATGATTCGTTTTTTTACAGCAGAACTTCAATATCACAACTTACTCTCATTTTAAATGTATTTTATATAGCATCATTACTCTAATTTTAAATGTATTTTATTTAGCATCATTACTCTCATTTTAAATGTATTTTATATAGCATCATTACTCTCATTTTAAATGTATTTTATATAGCATCATTACTCTAATTTTAAATGTATTTTATATAGCATCATTACTCTCATTTTAAATGTATTTTATATAGCATCATTACTCTAATTTTAAATGTATTTTATATAGCATCATTACTCTAATTTTAAATGTATTTTATTTAGCATCATTACTCTCATTTTAAATGTATTTTATATAGCATCATTACTCTAATTTTAAATGTATTTTATATAGCATCATTACTCTAATTTTAAATGTATTTTATATAGCATCATTACTCTAATTTTAAATGTATTTTATATAGCATCATTACTCTAATTTTAAATGTATTTTATATAGCATCATTACTCTCATTTTAAATGTATTTTATATAGCATCATTACTCTCATTTTAAATGTATTTTATATAGCATCATTACTCTCATTTTAAATGTATTTTATATAGCATCATTACTCTAATTTTAAATGTATTTTATATAGCATCATTACTCTCATTTTAAATGTATTTTATATAGCATCATTACTCTCATTTTAAATGTATTTTACATAGCATCATTACGCTCATTTTAAATGTATTTTATATAGCATCATTACTCTCATTTTAAATGTATTTTATATAGCATCATTACTCTCATTTTAAATGTATTTTATATAGCATCATTACTCTCATTTTAAATGTATTTTACATAGCATCATTACTCTCATTTTAAATGTATTTTACATTGCATCATTACTCTCATTTTAAATGTATTTTATATAGCATCATTACTCTCATTTTAAATGTATTTTATATAGCATCATTACTCTCATTTTAAATGTATTTTATATAGCATCATTACTCTCATTTTAAATGTATTTTATATAGCATCATTACTCTCATTTTAAATGTATTTTACATTGCATCATTACTCTAATTTTTGCTCAAATTGTTTTAAAACGTGTCTTAACTGAAAATGTGGAACACACAACAAGATACTATTTTTTATTTACGAAGAAGGCCTACCTCTGGAGGGGACCCATCGGAGTTGTCAAATTCTTCAGCAAAGTCTGAGGGAGTTTTTCTCAGAGTCTGATCCGCGGGCAGTGTGTTGTCACTGTAAGATGTGACGAACTTGAAGTCACTTGTGCGCGAACCCGTCGTCAGGTATGCATCAAAATTGTAGGTGCTGCGGAGAGTTCCCACTCCATCCCCCTCTGCATAGTTGGGAGGGAGATAGGCGCTGGGGATGGCGACCGCTCCGTCAAACAACAGTCTGGGCTTTCTCATGCGGCAAAACCTCACAGCCAGGATGACAATGACGAAGGTGAGGAAAAAGGTGGAGACAGACACCAGCGCGATGATCAGATAAGAGGTGAGTTTGGAATTGCTCTCATCATAAGAGATGTCTTTCAGTTCTGGCACTTCAGCCAAGTTATCAGAAATCACTAAATAAATTGTACAGGTGGCAGAGAGAGAGGGCTGTCCGTTATCTTTCACTGACACAATGAGGTTCTGTTTCATGCTGTCAGATTCAGAAATGTCCCGCTGTGTCCTGATCTCTCCACTGTGGAGACCAATAGTGAAAAGTCCCGTATCAGTTGATTTGACTATATGATAGGACAGCCAGGCGTTCTGGCCAGAGTCTGCGTCCACCGCTATCACCTTGGAAACCAGAGAGCCCCCGTGCGCAGCTTTGGGGACCAGTTCGGTCATGAAGGATTTGCCCTCCGGGGCGGGATATAGTATCTGAGGAGAGTTGTCATTCACATCCGTTATGAACACACTGACCGTGACGTTGCTGCTGAGCGGAGGAGAACCGTTGTCTCTGGCCACCACGTGGACTTTAAAACTCCTGAACTGCTCATAATCAAACGACCTCACAGCGTGGATCACCCCCGTTTCTCCGTTAATGGATAAAAACGAGGACACTGGGACACCGTTCACCTCACCAGGTAAGAGAGAATAAATCACTGTTCCGTTCTGTCTCCAGTCTGGGTCCCGTGCAGTAACGGAACACACGGAGGAACCGGGTTTGTTATTTTCAGTTACGTGGGCTTTATAGGACTGTTCCTCAAACACAGGTGGGTTGTCGTTGACGTCAGCTACAGATAACTGAACACTTTTAGAGGAGGACAGAGGTGGAGAGCCCTCGTCGGTGGCAGTGATTGTAATGTTGTAATCAGACACTAGTTCTCGGTCCAGTTCGCCCGTGGTCACCAGAGAATAGTAGTTTTTGATGGATGGCACCAGCTTAAAGGGAAGGTTTTGCTGAATGGAGCAACGGACCTGTCGGTTATTCTCAGAGTCTCTATCCTGCACGTTAATGATGCCCACCTCTGTACCAGGTGACGCGTTCTCAGGTATGGGGCTAGTCAGAGATTGTAGATAAATAACAGGGGCATTGTCATTAACATCAGTGATTTCTATTATCAATGTAGAGTAGGATGCTAACCCTAAACCGTCCTTTGCACTGATCTGCATTTCATATGAAGACTCCTTTTCATAATCTACTGGACCAACAACTATAATTTTTCCATTCATATGATCTAGATTAAATACTTTGCTATTTTCATCTGAAACATCATCGAATTCATATGTAACTTCACCATTCAATCCCTCATCTGCATCCGTAGCACTCACTGTAACCACTACAGTATCTAAAGGAGAGTTTTCAGGCAGACTGGCTTTATAGACGGCCTGGCTAAACACTGGGGCGTTATCGTTAGCATCCAGTACAGTGACGTGTATGACTACAGTACCTGATCTCTGCGGAGAGCCTCCGTCCATCGCTGTAAGTAATAACTTGATTTCATGGTGCCCCTCGCGGTCTAGCTCTTTGTCTAACACTAACTCGCTGTATTTGCGTCCACCACTTTTGGCTTTGACATTCAAAATAAAATGTTCATTTCTTTGTAGTGTATAGCTCTGAACCGTATTCTGTCCTATGTCAGCGTCATGGGCCTCATCTAGAGAAAAACGAACGCCTTTGTCTGCTGATTCCCTAATTTCCATTTTGATAATATCCTTTTTAAACTGTGGGGAATTATCATTTATATCTTGGACATGAAGACTAATACGGTGAAGCTCCAACGGATCTTCAAGCACAAGTTCCTGTTTTAATACGCACGAAGCCTTCTTGCCACAAAGCCCATCTCTGTCAATCCTTTCAGCTATAGTCAAATCTCCCGTACTTAGATTAATGTCACAATACCGTTCGTGGTTCCCTTCGGTAACAATTCGGGCCTTACGAGCGGGCAGTCTGCTCGTCTCCAGCCCGAGATCCTTAGCTATATTTCCAATAACAGATCCGCGTTTCATCTCCTCTGGAAAAGAAAAGCTCACTTCTCCATTGGCGGAGTGCAGCATTACAATAAAGAAAGCAAAGCCGCATAGCAGGACTGTCATCGAGATTCCTTTGTGCCCCATCCTGGAATTAAAACGCAAAAACACAATATAGCCTTGATAATAAAATGTAAACAAATAGTATTCCACACAAAGGTTCAGCTTGATGAAAATAATATCCTCAAAATGTTCAAGCAATCTGACCGTCTCCAATATTTTCTGCAGAATGACACCCGAGTCTGGTTTACAACAGCAGTGGGTAGAGAACTGGATCAAACCAAACACAGCTGGTGAACAGCGACACTTTGCGTACTCAACAGAATGTACATTATTTGCTTACAGATTTCTTAATGTTTCACCGAGAAGTGGTTAGAAATACCCCTCAGTAAGTTTGATTTGTTAATTTACTATTAGAAAACGAAAGAGAAACACGGAAAACTAAAGGATATTAAACAATACAAACATAAATTATTAAAATCACCCCCACACTTTTTTTCATCATTTAAGATCAGATATACTATGAATATAAAATACAACACATGTGCAAGAGAGGCAACAAAGCAATATATCCGATGCTGGTTCCTCAGCCAGAGCAAACTCATAACTGCTATAGAAAAAACAGAGCAGGGGAAGGAATAAGAATATGAAGGTCAAACTGGTTTAAATAGGATTTTAGCCATCTTAGCCATTTCAGCACCATGGACAGTGACAGTGCGAGGACTCTCGTTGCTCTTCAGACGGTCTCACGACGCTTCTCCCATCACTCAGTTACTAATCAATACAAATGCCCAACTAGCTGGAATCATTTACTTATAGAAATCAGGACATTCAAATCACACAGTGAAGTTAAGATAGCCCTTTTTCACATGTCAAGAACAAAGTGTTTGTGTTTTTATTAACTAGGAGAAACGTCAACACGTGACGATATTTGTAATGATGTATATATTATAGGCAGCCAACTTAGTGTTTTTAGTTGCATCATTTATTTGTATTTGTTGGAGGCCCATTAGTAGGTGTATAACAACTTTTTTATCCTCAGAATTGACCTTTTATCATCATTATTATTATTTGATTTATTTATTATTATTTCATTGTTATTATTATTATTATTTGACAGTAGTTGAAATATGATTCTTGTTAATAAGTACTGTTTGTTTTATGAGGGGTTGGTTTTTCATTTGGAACATTCTTTAAACCGAGAAGGTGCATCTCAAGAGATTTCATCCTGTAAAATGTTTAAAAAATAAATATCTCTCCAAACACAGCATTTCTCTTTTCTTGCCTCTTTCCAAACAGGCTTTCACTCCTCCAGTGCCAAAACAGAATTGCATCTCATTGTTAATGTGCCCCTAATCACAAAACTGTGAAGGCCAGGCTATCGTGAAAAATCCCCAGATTCTATCAATCACAAAACTGTGAAGGCCAGGCTATCGTGAAAAATCCCCAGATTCTATCAATCACAAAAAGAACTTCCCACATTACAACTCAAGCAAATCACACACAATAGACCATCGGGATTTCTCAAGTAAAAACAGAGAGGATTGAAATAGTATTTTAAAACATTTCAAATATCATGAAACCAAAGCATACATAACTTGCTGTTGTAGTAAAGCTGGGCTAATGAGGAAAAGCTGTTTCTCCAGAATGTGATTATACTAAGTATGTTAGCTACAATGAATTTAGCCTCAATACTATCATATTGGCCTATAAACAAATCTACTGTATGATTAATATAGAATTAAAGCCCTACCTCTGGTGACCCTTCGGAGTCGTCATGATCTTCAGAAAAGTCATTTGGAGTTTTTCTCAGAGTCTGGTCTGCAGGCAGCGTGTTGTCATTGTAAGATGTGAGGAACTTGAAGTCACTTGTGCGCGAACCCGTCGTCGGGTATGCATCATAATTGTAAGTACTGCGGAGAGTTCCGGCGCCATCCACCTCTGCGTAGTTGGGAGGGAGATACGCACTGGGGATGGCTACCGCTCCGTCAAACAACAGTCTGGGCTTTCTCCTGCGGCAAAACCTCACGGCCAGGATGACAATAATGAAGGTGAGGAAAAAGGTGGAGACGGACACCAGCGCGATGATCAGATAAGAGGTGAGTTTGGAATTGCTCTCATCATAAGAGATGTCTTTCAGTTCTGGCACTTCAGCCAAGTTATCAGAAATCACTAAATAGATGGTACAGGTGGCAGAGAGAGAGGGCTGTCCGTTATCTTTCACTGACACAATGAGGTTCTGTTTCATGCTGTCAGATTCAGAAATGTCCCGCTTTGTTCTGATCTCTCCACTGTGGAGACCAATAGTGAAAAGTCCCGTATCAGTTGATTTGACTATATGATAGGACAGCCAGGCGTTCTGGCCAGAGTCTGCGTCCACCGCTATCACCTTGGAAACCAGAGAGCCCCCGTGCGCAGCTTTGGGGACCAGTTCGGTCATGAAGGATTTCCCCTCCGGGGCGGGGTATAGTATCTGAGGAGAGTTGTCATTCACATCCGTTATGAACACACTGACCGTGACGTTGCTGCTGAGCGGAGGAGAACCGTTGTCTCTGGCCACCACGTGGACTTTAAAACTCCTGAACTGCTCATAATCAAACGACCTCACAGCGTGGATCACCCCCGTGTCTCCGTTAACGGATAATAATGAGGACACTGGGACACCGTTCACCTCACCAGGTAAGAGAGAATAAATCACTGTACCGTTCTGTCTCCAGTCTGGGTCCCGTGCAGTAACGGAACATAAGGAAGAACCGGGTTTGTTATTTTCAGTCACGTGGGCTTTATAGGACTGTTCCTCAAACACAGGTGGGTTGTCGTTGACGTCAGCTACAGATAACTGAACACTTTTAGAGGAGGACAGAGGTGGAGAGCCCTCGTCGGTGGCAGTGATTGTAATGTTGTAATCAGACACTAGTTCACGGTCCAGTTCGCCCGTGGTCACCAGAGAATAGTAGTTTTTGATGGATGGCACCAGCTTAAATGGGAGGTTTTGCTGAATGGAGCAACGGACCTGTCGGTTATTCTCAGAGTCTCTATCCTGCACGTTAATGATGCCCACCTCTGTACCAGGTGACGCGTTCTCAGGTATGGGGTTAGTCAGAGATTGTAGATAAATCACAGGAGCGTTGTCATTAACATCAGTGATTTCAATAATTAAAAAAGAATATGATGTTAAACCTGCCCCATCCTTAGCCCTTATTTGTAATTCATAAGATGACGCCTCCTCATAGTCAACTTTCCCAATAATTCTTACTTCACCTGTTTTGTGATCTAGAGAGAATAAATGTACATATTCATCTGAAACATGGTCAAAGTTGTATGTTACTTCGCCATTTGCTCCGTCATCTGCATCTGTAGCACTCACTGTAACCACTACAGTATTTAAAGGAGAGTTTTCAGGCAGACTGGCTTTATAGACGGCCTGGTTAAACACTGGGGCGTTATCGTTAGCATCCAGTACAGTGACGTGTATGACTACAGTACCTGATCTCTGCGGAGAGCCTCCATCTACAGCTGTAAGCAATACTTTCAACTCGTGTTGTTGTTCACGATCTAGCTCTTTGTCTAATACCAATTCGGCGTATTTGCGTCCCCCTGTTTTAGTATTAACATTTAAAACGAAATTTTCATTTCTTTCTAGTGTATAACTCTGAACCATATTCTGTCCTATATCTGCGTCGTGGGCCTCGTCTAGAGAAAAACGAGCCCCCTTGTCTGCGGATTCTCCTATTTCAAATTTAATCAAATCCTCTGTGAATTGTGGAGAATTATCATTTATATCTTGAACATGAAGACTAATACGGTGCAGCTCCAAAGGATTCTCCAACACAAGTTCCTGTTTTAAAACACACGAAGCCTTCTTGCCACAAAGCCCCTCTCTGTCAATTCTCTCCGCAACAATCAATTCTCCGGTACTCAGATTGATGTCACAGTAACGTTTACTGTTCCCTTCGGTGTCAGTACGGGCATTACGAGAGGAAAGTCTGCTCGCCTCCAGCCCGAGATCTTTGGCTATATTTCCAATAACAGATCCACGTTTCATCTCCTCCGGAAAAGAATAGCTCACGTCTCCATAGGCGGAGTGCAGCGGTAGAAGAAAGAAAGCAACGCTGCAGACCAGACCTGTCACCGAGATTCCTTTGTGACCCATCCTGAGATTAAAAACGTCGATAGACCCTTAATCCAAAATAATATAATGTAGATAAATTGTATTCCACAAAAGCAGGAAGTTTGATGAAAATAACATCCATAAAACCTGCAGTTTGACCGTGTCCAATAATTTCAAATGCGGAATGAAAACCGAATACCCGAGCCTTGTAACAACAGCAGTGGGTGGATAACTGGATCTATCCAAACACAGCTGGTGAACAGCGACACTGTCAGTAATCTTTAAAAAGTACACATAGTGACAGTAATAATTCTGAATATATATTTCAGGAAAAGCCGTCATAAGAAAGTCAATAAGTGGTCTGCATGATTGATTACTGAACAATTGAATATAAAATCCCCCGTAGTTTATGAAAATAACCAAATAGAACCAGGAAACGATAAAAAGCCACACAGGAACAGAAAGGATATGTAAACCGATCCCACGCTTTTTTTCACGAGATATAGATTATGTGGAAGAAATACGTTGCAAATTTCAGATTTATAGTGCTGTTTTTTTTGTTGTCAACACACATTCATCAGCGCAATACGCAAAAACAGAGAGTATGGCAATGGGTGGAAATGATGATGGTCAAACAACGATGAATAAATGTATTCATAGTAAACCCTTCTGGTTTATAATTGGACTATAGTACCATGGCCAGCGGCACAGCAAGGCCGCTGCATTTCAGACGTTCTAACCCCAAACGCCACTTCTCTCGTCACTCTGTTTAGATATGCTAGCTCTCCACATACAGGATTTCTCTTTTGTAACTCCTGTCCAAATAGGCCTTCATGCCAACAGGCCACAATCCTAAGAGCAAACACATTTTAATAGAACTCCTGCTTGGGGCGGCAGGGTAGCCTAGTGGTTAGAGCGTTGGACTAGTAATCGAAAGGTTGCAAGTTCGAATCCCTAGCTGACAAAGTACAAATCTGTCGTTCTGCCCCTGAACAGGCAGTTAATTGAATATAAGAATTTGTTCTTAACTGACTTGCCTAGTAAAATAAAAATTGCCTATATGCTTGATCAACTGGATAGATTTAGTCCCCGGTCAGGATTAACTACATAAAACACAAGAAGTAGTTGTACAAAAAAACCAGAACAAATAACTAATCAAATGAAAACCATCGACAATCTTTGAATCAGCTCAAATCATACGGACAAAACAGACGGAGTACAGCATTACAAGAAAGAAAACAAAGCCCCAGACCTGTCACCGAGATTCCTTTGTGCCCCATCCTGGGTTCAAAAACGTCGATACACCCTTAATCCAAAATAATATAATGTAGATAAATAATATTCCACAAAAAAAATAATTCAACACCCATTCAGTCAGAGCAATGCCCTGAAAAGTATGCCAAAAATATACTGAATAAAAATATAAACCCAACATGAAACAATTTCAATGATTTTGCTGAGTAACAGTTCATATAAGGAAATCAGTCAAATGAAATACATTCATTAGGGCATATTCTATGGATTTCAGATGACTGGGCAGGGGTGCAGCCTTGGTTCGGCCTTGGAGGGCATAGGCCAACCCACTTGGCAGCCAGGTCCACTTACTGGGGAGCCAGGCCCAGCCAATCAGAACGAGTGTTTTCCCCTACAAAATGGCTTTATTACAGACAGAAATATGCTTTAGCCCCCCAAATGCTCACTAACAGGGATGTAAACACATTTTTGCATAATATTTGGGAGAAATAAGATTTTTGTGCATGTGGAATATTTCTGGAATATTTTATTACAGTTCATAAAACATGGGACCAGCACTTTACATGTTGTGTTTATATTTTTGTTCTGTGTAGTTTGGGATTTTTCATAAAACTGAGTTTACATTTTCAGCACCATGGACACTAACGCTGCAAAATCCCTCTGCACTTCAGATACAGAGCCTATAGAAGGTCTACACCCCCTATGGATTTCTTCACATTGTTTTATGTTACAAAGTTGGATTCAAATTGAATTAATTATATACATATATATATATATATATATATATATAATATATAAAAAATGTCAACGATCTACTCAAAATACTCTGTAATGTCAAAGTGGAAGAAAAATGATATATTTGTTGAAGGTTAACGGCAAATAAACCACTAATATACCTTGATTAGATAAGTATTCATCCCCCGGGTCAATACATGTTAAAAACACCTTGTCACTGATTACAGCTGTGACTCTTCTTGGGTAAGTCTCATAAGAGCTTTGCACACCTGTATTGTGAAATGTTTGTCCATTATTCTTTTCAAGATTACTCAAGATCAGTCTAGGTGTTGGGGATCATGGCTAGACAGCCATTTTCATGTATTGCCATAGAGTAAATGGTGTAAATCACACTGAAGCAGATTTTCCTCTAGGATTTGTTTTCTTTGCAGTGTTTCTTTTGCAGTTTTACTTTAATGCCTTATTACATATGTATGTTTTGGAATATTCTGTATATTTGTATTCTTCTTTTCACTCTGTCATTCAGGTCATTATTGTGGAGTCACTTCAATGTTGTTGATTCATCCTCACTTTTCTTCCATCACAGAAATTGAACTCTGTAGATGTTTTAAAATCACCAATGGCCCTAAGCACTGTCCTTCCTTCCTGCAGCTCAGTTCAGAAGGACGACATCTTTGATGTGTCTGGGTGATTTATTACATCATCCACAGTAACATGTTTTAACTTGACCATTATTAAAGATATATTCAACGTCTGATTTGTTATTGTTACCCATCCACCAATCACCGCCTGTCTTTGTGAGGCTTTCGAAAAGCTCCCTGGTCTTTGTACTTGAATCTGTACTTGAAATTCAATTCTTGACTGAGGGACCTTACAGATGTTGTATGTATGGGGGACATAGGAAGGGGTAGTCATTCAAAAATCACGTCAACACATTATTTCAGGCTATATAACTTAATAGGTTCTTACGTTAAGCCACATTTTGCTTCTGAAATCATTTAGGCTTGCCTAAACAAAGGGGGTTATTACATTATCTTTTCATTTCCACATTATGCAGCTTTTTGTCTAGATCAATCTATTTATGACTTTTTGCAAATCCAATCAGTTTTCCACGTTGATTCAACGTCAGCACAATTATTTTTTTAGGTTTGAAATGATGTGGAAAAAACGTTGATCAACCAGTTTTTTTCCCAGTGGGATAGCATATTTTTTTAAAATCCAGCCTTTAAATTATCGTAAAGCCCTACCTCTGGGGACCCCTCAGAATCGTCAAGATCTTCAGCAAAGTCAAGGGAAGTTTTTCTCAGAGTCTGGTCTGCAGGCAACTTGTTGTCATTGTAAGATGTGACGAACTTGAAGTCACTTGTGCGCGAGCCCGTCGTCAGGTATGCGTCATAATTGTAAACGCTGCGGAGAGTTCCCGCGCCATCCACCTCTGCGTAGTTGGGAGGGAGATACGCGCTGGGGATGGTGACCGCTCCGTCAAACAACAGTCTGGGCTTTCTCCTGCGGCAGAATTTCACGGCCACGTTGACGATAATGAAGGTGAGGAAAAAGGTGGAGACGGACACCAGCGCTATGATCAGATAAGAGGTGAGTTTGGAATTGCTCTCATCATAAGAGACATCTTTCAGTTCTGGCACTTCAGCCAAGTTATCAGAAATCACTAAATAAATTGTACAGGTGGCAGAGAGAGAGGGCTGTCCGTTATCTTTCACTGACACAATGAGGTTCTGTTTCATGCTGTCAGATTCAGAAATGTCCCGCTGTGTCCTGATCTCTCCGCCGTGGAGAGCAATAGTGAAAAGTCCCGTATCAGTTGATTTGACTATATGATAGGACAGCCAGGCGTTCTGGCCAGAGTCCGCGTCCACCGCTATCACCTTGGAAACCAGAGAGCCCCCGTGCGCAGCTTTGGGGACCAGCTCGGTCATGAAGGATTTCCCCTCCGGGGCGGGGTACAGTATCTGAGGAGAGTTGTCATTCACATCCGTTATGAACACACTGACCGTGACGTTGTTGCTGAGCGGAGGAGAACCGTTGTCTCTGGCCACCACGTGGACTTTAAAACTCCTGAACTGCTCATAATCAAACGACCTCACAGCGTGGATCACCCCCGTGTCTCCGTTAACGGATAATAACGAGGACACTGGGACACCGTTCACCTCACCGGGTAAGAGAGAATAAATCACTGTTCCGTTCTGTCTCCAGTCTGGGTCCCGTGCAGTAACAGAACACACGGAGGAACCGGGTTTGTTATTTTCAGTCACGTGGGCTTTATAGGACTGTTCCTCAAACACAGGTGCGTTGTCGTTGACGTCAGCTACAGATAACTGAACACTTTTAGAGCAGGATAGAGGTGGAGAGCCCTCGTCGGTGGCAGTGATTGTAATGTTGTAATCAGACACCAGTTCTCGGTCCAGTTCGCCCGTGGTCACCAGAGAATAATAGTTTTTGATGGATGGCACCAGCTTAAAGGGGAGGTTTTGCTGAATGGAGCAGCGGACCTGCCGGTTATTCTCAGAGTCTCTATCCTGCACGTTAATGATGCCCACCTCTGTACCAGGAGACGCGTTCTCAGGTATGGGGCTAGTCAGAGATTTGAGATAAATCATAGGGGCATTGTCATTAAGATCCGTTATTTCTACTATCAACGTTGCATATGACGCCAACCCTAAGCCATCCTTCACACTGACTTGCATTTCATATGAGGATTCTTCTTCATAATCTAGTGACCCAACAACTGTAATTTCTCCTGTTTTATAGTTTATAGAAAACACATTACTTTTTTCATCTGAAACATGATCAAAGCCATATGTGACTTCGCCATTCAATCCCTCATCTGCATCCGTAGCACTCACTGTAACCACTACAGTATTTAAAGGAGAGTTTTCAGGCAGACTGGCTTTATAGACGGCCTGGCTAAACACTGGGGCGTTATCGTTAGCATCCAGTACAGTGACGTGTATGAGTACAGCACCTGATCTCTGCGGAGAGCCTCCATCAGATGCAACTAGTATTAGATGTATCTCTTGCTCCTTTTCACGATCTAGCTCCTTGTCTAACACTAATTCACCGTACTTGCGTCCCCCATTGTTGGTATTAACATTCAAAATGAAGTGATCATTTATTTCTAGAGTATAGCCTTGAACCGTATTTTGTCCTATATCAGTATCATGGGCCTCGTCTAGAGAAAAACGAGCACCTTTGACTGCAGACTCTCTTATTTCCATTTTGATAATCTCTTCCTTAAATTGCGGTGCGTTATCATTTATATCTTGAACATGAAGACTAATACGGTGCAGCTCCAAAGGATTCTCCAACACAAGTTCCTGGTTTAAAACACACGAAGCCTTCTTGCCACAAAGCCCCTCTCTGTCAATTCTCTCCGCAACAATCAGATCTCCGGTACTCAGATTAATGTCACAGTAACGTTTACGGTTCCCTTCGGTGTCAATACGGGCCTTACGAGCGGACAGTCCTCTCGCCCCCAGCCCGAGATCCTTGGCTATGTTTCCAATCACAGATCCGCGTTTCATCTCCTCCGGAAAAGAATACCCCAGGTCTGCATTGGCGGAGTGCAGCGGTAGAAGAAAGAAAACAAAGACGCAGATCAGGCCTGTTATCGAGATTCCTTTGTGACTCATCCTGGGATTAAACACGTCAAAATAACATATAGTCTAAATACTGCAGTGTAAACGAATAATATTCCACAAAAAGATGCCGTTTGATCAAAATGGTATCCTCAAAATGTGCATGCTGTATATGTCCGTGTCCACTCTTTCCGCAGCTAAATGGTACACGAACACCCGATCCTTATAACAACACCAGTAGGTGGAGAACGGTATCTATAAAAACGTAGCTGTTCAACAGCGACAGAGTGAGTATACTTCAGATATTATACATATTACCTGACATTATTTTAAATGTTCCACGAAAAGTCGTTCTAGGCCTATAAATAACCTAGGCTGAATTGATTTATAAACTAATAAACTAAATAACCAAAAAGAAGACCAAAAAACGACATGATAAAAATCACAAAAACATTCATTATTGCCAATCATCCTGTGTTGATTTGAGTTAAGATCAGGTGGATTAAAGACAGTATACAATAGAACACATGCGAGAGGGGGTGCAGTAGGCTACAATTCAAATATCAAATGTATGCAATTGATGGTGCTGGTCATTCAGCCACAACAACTCATCAGTGCTATAAACAAAAACAGAGTATGGCAAGGAATGAAAGTTATGACAGTCAACAACCATTATTAGTAAACCCTACTGGCAGGGAAGGGAATTGTGTGCATTTTCAGCTGCATGGACAGCAACAAGGCGAGGCGCTGCCAGTCAGACACTTAACACCACTTTAAAAAAATGTATTTTTACTTAAGTAGGCATGTCAGTTAGGAATAAATTCTTGTTTGCAATGACGCCCTACCACTAACCTGAGCGATGCTGGGCCAATTGTGCGCTGCCCTATGGGACTCCCAATCACGGCCGTTGGGATTCAGCCTGGAATCGAACCACGGTCTGAAGTGACGCCACTAGCACTGAGATGCAGTGCCTTAGACCACTGCGCCACTGGGAAGATGCATTCGCTCATCACTGACTGTAAATAGCTCTCCATATTAGGAAAGTATTTATCTCATTCCCAAAACAAGCTAAATATCCCCTCACTCCAACAGAGCCAAATATCAACCCATTTCCTTAAACTCAAAACTGTGCAGAGTATATGTGAAAAATCCAATCACAAACAGTAGGCTACATATCCCACATCACAAACCACACCACATAATGTTAACATCCGTGTATTTCTCACCTTAATTTAGGGGGGATTGAAAAAAATCATCCAATGAGTTGCAAAGTACATCACAACTTGACAACTAACAAGTTGCCTAAATAGTCAAGCTGCATTACACATTCCTGTGTACCCATGGGGAGAATGATTTTCTCTAGGGTATTTTAAAAAGAAAAACCTCTTAGCTGTAATTGGATGAAAATATACCATATTCCACAACATATCAAACCAAAAGTAGATTATTTTATTTACAGTAACGGGCCTACCTCTGGGAAACCATCAGAGCCATCAAGTTCTTCGGCAAAGTCTGTTAGAGTTTTTCTCAGAGTCTGGTCCGCGGGCAGTGTGTTGTCACTGTAAGATGTGACGAACTTGAAGTCACTTGTGTGCGAACCAGTCGTCATGAATGCATCATAATTGTAAGTGCTGCGGAGAGTTCCCACTCCGTCCCCCTCTGCGTAGTTGGGAGGGAGATACGCGCTGGGGATTGCGACCGCTCCGTCAAACAACAGTCTAGGCTTTCTCCTGCGGCAAAACCTCACGGCCAGGATGACAATAATGAAGGTGAGGAAAAAGGTGGAGACAGACACCAACGCGATGATCAGATAAGATGTGAGTTTGGAATTGCTCTCATCATAAGATACATCTTTCAGTTCTGGCACTTCAGCCAAGTTATCCGAAATCACTAAATACATGGTACAGGTGGCAGAGAGAGAGGGCTGTCCGTTATCTTTCACTGACACAATGAGGTTCTGTTTCATGCTGTCAGATTCAGAAATGTCCCGCTGTGTCCTGATCTCTCCGCTGTGGAGACCAATAGTGAAAAGTCCCGGATCAGTCGATTTGACTATATGATAGGACAGCCAGGCGTTCTGGCCGGAGTCTGCGTCCACAGCTATCACCTTGGAAACCAGAGAGCCCCCGTGCGCAGCTTTGGGGACCAGCTCCGTCATGAAGGAGTTCCCCTCCGTGGCGGGATATAGTATCTGAGGAGAGTTGTCATTCACATCCGTTATGAACACACTGACCGTGACGTTGCTGCTGAGCGGAGGAGAACCGTTGTCTCTGGCCACCACGTGGACTTTAAAACTCCTGAATTGCTCATAATCAAATGACCTCACAGCGTGGATCACCCCCGTGTCTCCATTAACGGATAAAAACGAGGACACAGGGACACCGTTCACCTCACCAGTCAAGAGAGAATAAATCACTGTACCGTTCTGTCTCCAGTCTGGGTCCCGTGCAGTAACGGAACACACGGAGGAACCGGGTTTGTTATTTTCAGTCACGTGGGCTTTATAGGACTGTTCCTCAAACACAGGTGGGTTGTCATTGACGTCAGCTACAGATAACTGAACACTTTTAGAGGAGGACAGAGGTGGAGAGCCCTCGTCGGTGGCAGTGATTGTAATGTTGTAATCAGACACTAGTTCCCGGTCCAGTTCACCCGTGGTCACCAGAGAATAGTAGTTTTTGATGGATGGCACCAGCTTAAAGGGGAGGTTTTGCTGAATGGAGCAACGGACCTGTCGGTTATTCTCAGAGTCTCTATCCTGCACGTTAATGATGCCCACCTCTGTACCAGGAGACGCGTTCTCAGGTATGGGGTTAGTCAGAGATTGTAGATAAATCACAGGAGCATTGTCATTAACATCAGTGATGTCTATTATGACTTTAGTGTCTGAGGAAAGTCCATAACCATCTTTTCCTTCTATGAACATTTCATATTTGGATTCATCTTCGTAATCTAACGCTCCTACTACTGTCATTTCTCCTGTTACGTGATTCAATGTAAACACTTTCCTTGTCTTATCAGACATTCGACTAAATTCATACGTCACTTCTCCATTCATTCCTTCATCTGCATCAGTACTGCTGACAGTAAGAACTAGTGTACCTAAAGGAGAGTTTTCAGGCAGACTGGCTTTATAGACGGCCTGGTTAAACACTGGGGCATTATCGTTAGCATCCAGTACAGTGACGTGTATGACTACAGTACCTGATCTCTGCGGAGTGCCCCCATCTACAGCTGTAAGCAATAATTTCAACTCTTGTTGTTGTTCACGATCTAACTCTTTATCTAAAACCAACTCTCCATATTTACTACCGGCAGCAGTCGTTTGAACACTTAAAGCAAAATGATCATTTCTCTGCAGAGTGTAGCTTTGAACAGCATTCTGTCCTATATCCGCGTCGTGAGCTGCGTTCACACGAAAGCGAGCGCCTTTGAATGCGGATTCCGCTATTTCCAGTTTGATTGTATCCTTTGGAAAGATAGGTGTATTGTCGTTGATATCTTGGATTTGAAGTGATATACGATGCAACTCCAGAGGACTCTCTAAGACCAACTCAAACCTAAGAATACAGGACATCTTTTCTCCACATAGCTCCTCTCTGTCAACCCTTTCGGCAACAATAAAATCCCCGGTACTCAGATTAATGTCACAATAACGTTTTCGGTTCCCTTCGGTATCAACTCGGGCATTACGAGCGGACAGTCTGCTCGCCTCCAGCCCGAGATCTTTGGCTATATTTCCAATAACAGATCCGCGTTTCATCTCCTCCGGAAAAGAATAGCTCACGTCTCCATTGGCGGAGTGCAGCGGTAGAAGAAAGAGAGCAACGTTGCAGACCAGACCTGTCACCGAGATTCCTTTGTGACCCATCCTGGGATTAAAAGCGCAGATACACCATTTAGCCAAGATAGTACACTGTAAACAAATAGTATTCCACGAAAAGATTCAGTGTAATTAAAATGATATCCTCAAAATGTGCACGCTATCTGACCGTGTCCAGTCTTTTCCGCAGCTTAATGGCACCCGAACACCCGAGCCTTGTAACAACAGCAGTGGGTGGAGAACTGGATCTATCCAAACACAGCTGGTGAACAGCGACACTGTGAGTACTCAACAGAAATGACACATGTTCACACATAATTCTAAATCCATATTTTAGGAGAATTCGTCGTATGAAGTTATAGAAGTAGGATGATTGATTGACTACTATTTGAAATCATTTTCACCCTATTGGAAAACACAGGAAACGACAGTAGCTCACATAAACCCCACACACCATAAATGATGACATGAAAACCATCCGCACACTACATGAGTTAATACATTACAAAGGGAACCAATTTGCGTGAAAATATCGGCCTACATTGCAAATGTCCGATTTTAGTGTTGATCTATGAGTCAGCACACTCATCAATGCAATACACAAATACAGAAAGTATGGTAATCAATGCAAGTGATGACAGTCTAAAAGTGATGAATACCTCTGCCTACTGCCTTCAAATTGGAATTTAGACATTTCAGCACCATGAATAGTGACCTCGCGACGATTCCCGATGCACTTCAAATACTCTCACGCCGCTTCTCTGATAACCAAATAGCTCTCCGTAGACAGTATTTCTCTTGTAAATTAAAAACCAATGCCAAATAGGCTTTCATTCCTACAGTGATAAATTCATGACATCGAACCATTGTCTGTAATCTCAAAACTGTGCAGCCAGCGTGAATGTGAACATTCACATCAATCAATCACAAACAGTAATTAGCCCATCACAAATAAAACCCTATCATTATATCATCTCTGGACTTCTCACAAAACTGTCAGGGGATTCAAATAATCATCCAAAACCTTACATCCGAACTGGAGACCTACTCCCGTTGACCCGTGGGAAAAGGGCATTTCTCCAGGGAAAATATAATATTTGTTTTAGCTGTATAAAAAGATATCTAGTCCCTAATCCATAATGTATCCAAATCTAGGTTATTTCTATTAACAGTAAAGCCATACCTCTGGGGACCCTTTAGAATCGTCAAGATCTTCAGTAAAGTCATTTGGAGTTTTCCTCAGAGTCTGGTCTGCAGGCAGCGTGTTGTCACTGTAAGATGTGAGGAACTTGAAGTCACTTGTTCGTGAACCCGTCGTCAGGTATGCGTCATAATTGTAAGTACTTCGGAGAGTTCCTGCCACATCCACCTCTGCGTAGTTGGGAGGGAGATACGCACTGGGGATGGCGACCGCTCCGTCAAACAACAGTCTGGGCTTTCTCCTGCGGCAAAACCTCACCGCCAGGATGACAATAATGAAGGTGAGGAAAAAGGTGGAGACGGACACCAGCGCGATGATCAGATAAGATGTGAGTTTGGAATTGCTCTCATCATACGAGATATCTTTCAGTTCTGGCACTTCAGCCAAGTTATCCGAGATCACTAGATACATTGTACAGGTGGCAGAGTGAGAGGGCTGTCCGTTATCTTTCACTGACACAATGAGGTTCTGTTTCATGCTGTGAGATTCAGAAATGTCCCGCTGTGTCCTGATCTCTCCACTGTGGAGACCAATAGTGAAAAGTCCCAAATCAGTGGATTTGACGATATGATAAGAAAGCAAGGCGTTCTGGCCTGAGTCCGCGTCCACGGCTATCACCTTGGAAACCAGAGAGCCCCCATGCGCAGCTTTGGGGACCAGCTCGGTCATGAAGGAGTTCCCCTCCGGGGCGGGGTATAATATCTGAGGAGAGTTGTCATTCACATCCGTTATGAACACACTGACCGTGACGTTGCTCCTGAGTGGAGGAGAACCGTTGTCTCTGGCCACCACGTGGACTTTAATGCTCCTGAACAGTTCATAATCAAACGACCTCACAGCGTGGATCACCCCCGTGTCTCCGTTAACGGCTAAAAACGAGGACACAGGAACACCGTTCACCTCACCGGGTAAGAGAGAATAAATCACTGTTCCGTTCTGTCTCCAGTCTGGGTCCCGTGCAGTAACAGAACACACGGAGGAACCGGGTTTGTTATTTTCAGTCACGTGGGCTTTATAGGACTGTTCCTCAAACACAGGTGGGTTGTCGTTGACGTCAGCTACAGATAACTGAACACTTTTAGAGGAGGACAGAGGTGGAGAGCCCTCGTCGGTGGCAGTGATAGTAATGTTGTAATCAAACACTAGTTCCCGGTCCAGTTCGCCCGTGGTCACCAGAGAATAGTAGTTTTTGATGGATGGCACCAGCTTAAAGGGAAGGTTTTGCTGAATGGAGCAACGGACCTGTCGGTTATTCTCAGAGTCTCTATCCTGCACGTTAATGATGCCCACCTCTGTACCAGGTGACGCGTTCTCGGGTATGGGGTTAGTCAGAGATTGTAGATAAATCACAGGGGCATTGTCATTAACATCAGTGATTTCTATTATAACTTTGGCGTATGATGCTAAACCTAAACCATCTTTCGCTTTGATACGCAATTCAAATGACGAAACCGCTTCAAAATCAATTGTGCCTATTACACCAATTTCTCCTGTTTTACGGTCGATATAAAATATCTTCTTTACTTCTTCTGAAACACGGCCAAAGTCATACGTGACCTCCCCATTCACTCCCTCGTCTGCATCGGTAGCCTTCACTGTAATTACTGCAGTATTTAAATGAGAGTTTTCAGGCAGGCTGGTTTTATAGACGGCCTGGCTAAACACTGGGGCGTTATCGTTAGCATCTAGTACAGTGACGTGTATGACTACAGTACCTGATCTCTGCGGAGAGCCTCCGTCTACAGCTGTAAGCAACAGCTTCAAATCATATCTTTGTTCTCGATCAAGCTCTTTATCTAGAACAAGCTGGACAGTATTACTATCTACAGCCAATGCAAAATTCTCATTTCGTTCTAGTGTGTATTTTTGGACAGAGTTCTGTCCTATGTCCGCATCATGAGCTTCCTCTAATAGGAAACGAGTTCCTTTAGCTGCCGATTCTCCTATTTCCATATGTATCATATCCTCGTTAAAAAGTGGTCCGTTATCGTTAATATCTTGGATGTGGAGGTTGATACGATGAAGCTCCAAAGGATTCTCCAACACAAGTTCCTGTTTTAAAACGCATGAAGCCTTTTCGCCACAAAGCCCCTCTCTGTCAATTCTCTCCGCAACAATCAAATCTCCGGTACTCAAATTAACGTCACAGTACCGATTGTCGTTTCCTTCGGTGTCAGTACGGGCCTTACGAATAGAAAGTCTCCTCGCCTGCAGCCCGAGATCCTTGGCTATATTTCCAATAACTGAACCGCGTTTCATCTCCTCCGGAAAAGAATAGCTCACGTCTCCATAGGTGGAGTGCAGCGGTAGAAGAAAGAAAGAAATGCCGCAGACCAGGCCTGTCACCGAGATTCCTTTGTGTCCCATCCTGGGATTAAAACGTCGAACAACTTGGTAAGATTTTGAAATGGAAACAAACAGTATTCTACAATAAAATATTTCGCTTGATGAAGCTAGTCAGAACACAATGTGCACGTCTCCAATATTTTCTCCAGCTCAGTGGCACCGGAGCACCCGAGCGTTGTGACAACACCAGTTGGTGGGGAACTGGGTTTATCCAAGCATAGCTGGTGAACAGCGACACATTGAGAATATCTTTAGAAATTACACAAAGCAACGATTTTTCTAAATATTTCATAAAAAGTTAAGTATGCTTATAAGTAAGCTGCTTTATAACTATGGGGAATAACTTTTACCTCCAGTGTCTTGAAATCAGCATAACCAACTAGACAGATAGGAACGGGCATTATATTAAATCACAACAGATAAATAATTGTATGAAAACCGTCTACATACTCCGTTGAAGGACATATAACAAAATAGTTTAGGCCTACATATCTGGTTCGAATCCCGAGCTACTTGGTGAAAATGTGTCAATTATCCCCGAGCAAAGCCCTAGTAGCTCTGGATAAGAGCGTGACAAGACAGTCAAACTGTAGGCGGGCTTCCATCGACCCAGGTTTATTCGACAAAAGCAACGTCACAAAACAATTAATTGCGACACATGTAATGGAAACTGCAGCCATATGATACATTTTCTAAAGATAAAACCTGGTCTCAGAGCATTTTAAATGATTCTTTACGTAAATCCAAGACACTCCATTTAGCATGATATGTTACGTTTCAAATTGTATGTCTTACGGGTAGGGTTAGGTGAAGGGAAGGGTTAGCTAACATGCTAAGTAGTTGCAATGTAGCTTACAAGCAGTAAGTAGTTGAAAAGTTGCTAATTAGTTATCATGCAAAAGAAGTCCATGATGAGATTGAAACTCGCAACCTATGGGTTGCTGGAAGTTTGCGTTATACGCGCACACATGAGTTGCTGGACGTTTGAGTTATACGCCCACCAATCCACCACGACCAACCACTCTACTTTCGTTTTTGGCTTAAGTAACCATCTGTCTTATGTAACAATACTAAACATATTATACATACTAAATGAAAAGTATAGGATTTACGTACAGAATAATAGGAAATTATCTGAGGCCAGGTTGAAAAATCGACAACACTTTTATCCATTTAACGGGTGGATTTTTCATTTTTTTTCAAACTTTCTTGATTTTGACAAATGATGATGGAAAGAAACAACAAAATGATTGATAAATACTTTTGAAGGTTCGTGGGGCACGTGATGTCATTACGTAACTATAAGCTCCACTCCACATTTAATTCTAAATGCCTACTGCTTGCAAAATAAAAATGTAGACTATAAAAAAGTACGTTTCAAGAATTGTCCTGACTTTGAAGAATGTCCGAATTGCTTCGCCTTGCGTTTCTGGTTGGCTGGTAATTTTCACCATTCAATTATTTCAGATCTACAGGATTGCAATTTTCACCATAGCATGGACTTTGGCTATACTGTCACATGACAATTATTATAATATGGCAAATGTTTATCAATGATTGCATTCTATCTACGCTGGCTTTCGCAGGCTACCTGAGAAATGAAACAGTTAGGTGGAAGCGCATACAGACTCTCGATCATTTGTTAATGAGCAATTTCTCTAAATGTGTAATGGAAACACGTCAACCACTAGCTCTTTATTCCACGCTGTAGGTTCTTTAGAAAAAGTGTTGTTGTTTTAGGTGTGACGTCATTACGTCCAGCTGTTTTTATCGACAACAAGATAGTTCAATAGAAACGCACCCTAGCAAGCAGTTGCCGCGTATATTTTCTTTGCAAACTTTTTTAATGTCGCCCTAAAAAATCACTGGGCAAGTTACTGGAAAGAGGTAATGATGAATGAGCGTTAGCCGACATTTTCTGAATTTCAGTACCATGGAGAGCTACACTGCAATAAGCTCTCCGCAGACTGTATTAACTCATTTTCTTTTAACCTCAAAACTGTGAAGCATGTAGGCTATGTGAAAACTCCACCTCATAAAACAATCACAAACACACCCCATCAAAAAAGGACATTAGCATCTGAAGACTGAGGCTATCAGTTAAACAGCGAGGGGATGGAAATAATCATCTAACAAAATGACATATTTCCTGAAACCTGAAACATGTGTAAACTGACTAAATAGCCCAGCTAGAGAATTGAGTAAGTCCTTGGGACTAGTGAATTCTACAGGGGGGGAAGTGACTGTAAAAAAAAGATTTAAGTATAGTCTCTATGCCATCATGAAGATCTTGAAGATCATGAAGCAAATCTAGATGATATATATTTACAGGCCTACCTCTGGGGACACATCAGAGTCATCAAGAGCCTCAGCAAAGTCGATGGGAGTTTTTCTCAGAGTCTGGTCCGCGGGCAGTGTGTTGTCATTGTAAGATGTGACGAACTTGAAGTCACTTGTGTGCGAGCCTGTCGTCAGGTATGCGTCATAATTGTAAGTGCTGCGGAGAGTTCCTGCGCCATCCACCTCTGCGTAGTTGGGAGGGAGATACGCGCTGGGGATGGCGACCGCTCCGTCAAACAACAGTCTGGGCTTTCTCCTGCGGCAAAACATCACGGCCAGGATGACAATAATGAAGGTGAAGAAAAAGGTGGAAACGGACACCAGCGCGATGATCAGATAAGAGGTGAGTTTGGAATTGCTCTCATCATACGATATATCTTTCAGTTCTGTCACTTCAGCCAAGTTATCAGAAATCACTAAATACATGGTACAGGTGGCAGAGAGAGAGAGCTGTCCGTTATCTTTCACTGACACAATGAGGTTCTGTTTCATGCTGTCAGATTCAGAAATGTCCCGCTGTGTCCTGATCTCTCCACTGTGGAGACCAATAGTGAAAAGTTCCATATCAGTGGATTTGACTATATGATAGGACAGCCAGGCGTTCTGGCCGGAGTCCGCGTCCACAGCTATCACCTTGGAAACCAGAGAGCCTCCGTGCGCAGCTTTGGGGACCAGCTCGGTCATGAAGGATTTCCCCTCCGGGGCGGGGTATAGTATCTGAGGAGAGTTGTCATTCACATCCGTTATGAACACATTGACCGTGACGTTGCTGCTGAGCGGAGGAGAACCGTTGTCTCTGGCCACCACGTGGACTTTAAAACTCCTGAACTGCTCATAATCAAACGACCTCACAGCGTGGATCACCCCCGTGTCTCCGTTAACGGATAAAAACGAGGACACAGGAACACCGTTCACTTCACCGAGTAAAAGAGAATAAACCACTGTTCCGTTCTGTCTCCAGTCTGGGTCCCGTGCAGTAACGGAACACACGGAGGAACCAGGATTGTTATTTTCAGTCACGTGGGCTTTATAGGACTGTTCCTCAAACACAGGTGGGTTGTCGTTGACGTCAGCTACAGATAACTGAACAGTTTTAGAGGAGGACAGAGGTGGAGAGCCCTCGTCGGTGGCAGTGATAGTAATGTTGTAATCAGACACTAGTTCACGGTCCAGTTCACCCGTGGTCACCAGAGAATAGTAGTTTTTGATGGATGGCACCAGCTTAAAGGGAACGTTTTGCTGAATGGAGCAACGGACCTGTCGGTTATTCTCAGAGTCTCTATCCTGCACGTTAATGATGCCCACCTCTGTACCAGGTGACGCGTTCTCAGGTATGGGGCTAGTCAGAGATTTGAGATATATCACAGGAGCGTTGTCATTAATATCTGTGATGTCTATTATGACTTTAGAATATGATGCTAACCCTAAACCATCCTTAGCTTGAATACGCAATTCAAATGAAGACACCTCTTCATAGTCAATAGATCCAATAACTCTGATTTCACCCATTTTCGAATTGATGAAAAACATGTTCTTATCCTCCTCTGAAATATGGCCGAAGTCATAGGTAACTTCCCCATTCACTCCGTCATCTGCATCTGTAGCACTCACTGTAACCACTACAGTATCTAACGGAGAGTTTTCAGGCAGACTGGCTTTATAGACGGCCTGGTTAAACACTGGGGCGTTGTCGTTAGCATCCAGTACAGTGACGTGTATGACTACGGTACCGGATCTTTGCGGTGTGCCTCCGTCAGATGCAGATAGCAATACTGTTAAATCCCGTTCCTGCTCACGATCAAGCTCTTTGTCCAGGACTAGTTCAATGACATTTGCATCAACACTCAAAATGAAATGACCATTACTTTGTAACGTATAGCTTTGGACTGCATTCTGTGCTACATCTGCATCGTGGGCCTCTTCTAATAAGAAACGGGCTCCTTTAAAAGCTGATTCTCGTATCTCTAGTTTTATCAATTCATCTTTAAATTGCGGGGAGTTGTCATTTATATCTTGAACATGAAGACTGATACGGTGCAGCTCCAGAGGATTCTCCAACACAAGTTCCTGTTTTAAAACGCACGATGCCTTTTTGCCACAAAGCCCCTCTCTGTCAATCCTCTCCGCAACAATCAACTCCCCGGTACTCAGATTAATGTCACAATACCGTTTTCGATTTCCTTCAGTATCAACACGGGCCTTACGAGCGGACAGTCTGCTCGTCTCCAGCCCGAGATCCTTGGCTATATTTCCAATAACAGATCCTCGTTTCATCTCCTCCGGAAAAGAATAGCTCACGTCTCCATAGGCGGAGTGCAGCGGTAGAAGAAAGAAAGAAAAGCAGAAGACCAGGCCTGACATTGAGAATCCTTTGTTCAGCATCCTTAGACTTCCAACGACATCCATATATATAGTTAAACAGATCGATGTAAGGAGAAAGTATTCCACAAAAAGATCAACATTCATTAAATTATCAAAACAAAATATGTGCTCAGTCTGACCGTTTACCTCTATTATTTTATGTAGTGAAACGAAACCAGAGCTTTGTTAATGACAACAGCAATGGGTGGAGAGCTGTCTATTCTACCTCCGCTGGTGAACAGCGACACTATGAGGACCCTTCAGAAATTCCCCATATTTCCCCATACACACTGGCATTGGTCTAAATAGGCCTACATTTCAATAAAAGCAGTAAATTAACTGTATTTGCGTCATCAAACATTGAAAACATGATGTGTGTCCCCAGCATATGGGAAGAAAGAAAAAAAGGAAGAAAAAAAGACACAGAAGAAGAAAAAATAACCACTGTTCTCACAAAAACTATTCGTACTCATTGGGGTTTTTTTTGTATTATTTTGGGGGTCTTTTTTTATAATTTAGCATTGCAGATAGTGTGGGTTCTATCATTGTAAATCTCCACATCATTTCCAATCCGCCATATATATTTTTCCCCTTCTTTGTTATTTTCCCCTCATCCTACTACCCCAATCCCAAATTGAGAAGAATAATGAGGTGTCAGGTAGGTGAAATAACGACATTACAAAAAGATAGACATAGGCCTAACTTCTGTCAAAATTGAGGAAAACGCACATTAAAAGAGTTGCAGTGTAATTTTTTAAAGGCAACTAGCATTCATCAGTAAAATGCGAAAAGTAAGTAGAGCTGGCGAGGAAAGAAAAATAATAGGCTAGCTCTGCTGTTAAACTAGAATAAAACACGCTAAAGGAAGGAAAGTAATAGGCTAGCCCTGCTGTCAAACTAGAATAAAACACGCTAAAGGAAAGTAATAGGCTAGCCCTGCTGTCAAACTAGAATAAAACACGCTAAAGGAAAGTAATAGGCTAAACTAGCACGCTAAAGGAAAAAGTAATAGGCTAGCTGCTGTTAAACTAGAATAAAACACGCTAACTAGAAACTAGAATAAAACACGCTAAAGGAAGGAAAGTAATAGGCTAGCTCTGCTGTCAAACTAGAATAAAACACGCTAAAGGAAGGAAAGTAATAGGCTAGCCTGCTGTCAAACTAGAATAAAACACGCTAAAGGAAAGTAATAGGCTAGCTCTGCTGTTAAACTAGAATAAAACACGCTAAAGGAAGGAAAGTAATAGGCTAGCTCTGCTGTCAAACTAGAATAAAACACGCTAAAGGAAGGAAAGTAATAGGCTAGCTCTGCTGTCAAACTAGAATAAAACACGCTAAAGGAAAGTAATAGGCTAGCTCTGCTGTTAAACTAGAATAAAACACGCTAAAGGAAGGAAAGTAAAAACTAGTAAAACACGCTAAAGGAAGGAAAGTAATAGGCTAGCTCTGCTGTTAAACTAGAATAAAACACGCTAAAGGAAGGAAAGTAATAGGCTAGCTCTGCTGTTAAACTAGAATAAAACACGCTAAAGGAAGGAAAGTAATAGGCTAGCTCTGCTGTCAAACTAGAATAAAACACGCTAAAGGAAAGTAATAGGCTAGCTCTGCTGTCAAACTAGAATAAAACACGCTAAAGGAAGGAAAGTAATAGGCGCTAAAGGAATAAAACACGTAATAGGCTAAAACACGGAAGGAAAGTAATAGGCTAGCCTGCTGTCAAACTAGAATAAAACACGCTAAAGGAAGGAAAGTAATAGGCTAGCTCTGCTGTCAAACTAGAATAAAACACGCTAAAGGAAAGTAATAGGCTCAAACTAGAATAAAACACGCTAAAGGAAAGTAATAGGCTAGCCTGCTGTCAAACTGAATAAACTAGAATAAAAGGCACGCTGTTAAACTAGAATAAAACACGCTAAAGGAAGGAAAGTAATAGGCTAGCCCTGCTGTCAAACTAGAATAAAACACGCTAAAGGAAGGAAAGTAATAGGCTAGCCCTGCTGTCAAACTAGAATAAAACACGCTAAAGGAAAGTAATAGGCTAGCTCTGCTGTCAAACTAGAATAAAACACGCTAAAGGAAAGTAATAGGCTAGCTCTGCTGTTAAACTAGAATAAAACACTCTAAAGGAAGGAAAGTAATAGGCTAGCCCTGCTGTCAAACTAGAATAAAACACGCTAAATTAAAGTAATAGGCTAGGTCTGCTGTTAAACTAGAATAAAACACGCTAAAGGAAGGAAAGTAATAGGCTAGACCTGCTGTTAAACTAGTTGTTCCCAAACCATTCCCAAACCAAATTTAGTCAATCACAAATCAAACAAAATAATATAATTTGCGAATACTGCCTTGAAATTAGTATGTTTGATTTCAAAGCATGACATAAAACACATTAATCATATGTGGAGCTAAAATGCATTGGAAAATATGATCACAGGACAGATGAAATTCTAAATATACTAGTCCTGTGGAAATAGTGCTTTCACCATGTATCACAGAAACACTTTAGCTATTGTCAAATCTGTTAAATGTGAAACACCTGCTAGACAGCCTCTAGAGTTATAAGGCTACTAACACAGTTTAAGCCTACTTCTGGGGACCTCGGAGAATTGTGCCCCATCTTGGGATTACAAGGGTCGAACATCATAAAGCCCTAGATACTGCCATGTAAACAAATACTATTCAACAAAAGATGCAATTTGATGTAAATCATTTACACAAAATGTGCATGCAGTTAAATGATTGTCTACAGCTAAATGGCACCCAAAAGCAGTGGGTGGAGAACTGGACCTATTCAAACACAGCTGGTGAACAGCGAGACAGTGAGTACACATGCACAGGGACATAATTAAATAGGCATAATCAACAGAAATGTGATTTTCTACATGTTCAGCACCATGGACAGCAACACGTTGAAGCCTCAAGTTGCTCTTCAGTCACCCAAACCACTTATACAAAGACAGTATCAATCTTTTTTAACCTATTCCCATGGAGCAAAAAAATAGAAATCTAGTAAACAGAGCAAAACTCTTTTATCATCCCATTTCCTGAAACCTCAAAAATGGTGCTGCGTGTACATGATAAAGATGAGTAAAAAATATTGTATTAAATAAATCATTAAAATACTGACTTATAATATTGTACACAAATAAAAGGGAAATTCTATAATTTCATACTAATACAATTGCTCAGAGAAAAACATTTTGTATAACAAATAATACAAAAATCTCAAAACATTAGTTGTAAAAAATCATTGTCAGCCATGTTTTCAATACTTTTTGCAGCCGCCCCTTACAGTGACAACGGTATCTTAGCCTTTTCTATAAAATAAAAAATATGAGATTTGAGAACACATTGGGAGGAATCTTAGACCATTCCTCTTTACAGAATATTTCAAGATCCTCGATATCCTTAGATCTGCTCTTATAGTGCTTTCCTCTTCAATTCAAACCACAGGTTTTCAATGGGGTTCAAGTCCGAAGACTGGGATGACCATTGCAAAATGTTGACTTTATGGTCAATGGACCATTTCTTTGTGGATTTTGATGTGTGCTTAGGGTCGTTGTCTTGCTGGAAGATCCACCTGCGGTCGAGTTTCAGCTTCCTAGCAGAGGCAACCAGGTTTTTGGCTAAAATGTCCTGGTATTTGCTAGATACCTTATAGTAGGTATGAGGTTTTTTCCTGCATTGCATCCTTCTTTCGAGCCAAACTGGTGTGCGTGGCCAAAGAGCTCTATTTTGCGTCTCTTCTGACCATAGCATCTGGTGCCAATCCAAGTGCCAATGCCGTTTAGCAAACTCCACACTTTTACATTTGTTTATTGCCCTCAATAAGGGCTTTCTATGGCAACCCTTCCAAATAGCCCATTGGCATAGAAGTGGCATCTAATTGTACATTTGTAGACTTGGTGACCCCAAGATGTGACTTTTCTTTTCCCCCAAACCATCTTCCTCACTGTGCGTGGGGACAAGATACACTTGCATCCTCTTCCAGGCAAGTTTACAACCAATTCAGTTGGTTTTACATTTTTCAATTATTGCCCTAATATGGATAAGTGGTATATTTGGTTTTCCAGTAGTGTTTTTTTAGACCTAATTACTGATATATGAAAGTCAACAACGATTTGTCTCTCTCTTCATTTGTGAGTTTGTTGCCTTTCCCCCTGGTGATGGACAACAAAGGACTTGACATGTATGTTAACTAATTTTTATACCCAAGGGAAACAGGAAGCCATGGAAGGCCACAATACAGTTTATGAAGATGAGATCAACTTTATTTTAAAGTAGAATGTTAATGCAGATTTAAATTTAGTTTGATTTATTCACGAGAATCATGGCGCTGGCAAAACAATTTGACAACCAATCTTTTTGAGATTTTATTTTTTACTTGTAACACACAATCTCTTTCTCTGAGCATTTATAGGAGTATAAATGAATATAATTTTGCACACAATAGCTCTATATTTGTATTATTTATTTCATGCAGTCTTCGTTGCTCATCTGTATCAAGGCTGTCAATAATTTTGGAGGTGACTGTAATCACTGTAGGAGCAAACTCACTCCTGAGTGGCGCAGAGGTCTTAAGGCACTGCATCTCAGTGATAAAGGTGTCACTACGGACCCTGGTTTGTTTCCAGGCTGCATCACAACTGGCTGTGATTGGGAGTCACATAGGGCGGCGCACAATTGGCCCAGCGTCGTCCAGGTTAGGGTTTGGCCGGGGTTAGCCGTCATAGCGAATAAGAATTTGTTCTTAACTGACTTGCCTAGTTAAATAAATAAACTAACACCATCACAACTCAGATTATATATCAACACCTCAATATTTCTCACTTCAACTGAGTGGGTCAAAACAATCATTTTACAGGAGACTTTACAAATGACATCAAACCTGGAGCCTATCAACCTGCCTATACACTGTCTAACCTTTCCCTGTAAATGTACAGAAGGATATTATCAGCAGAGTTGCCAGGCGAATACTGTTATTGTAAATGTTTTACAGTAAATATTTTAATACTGGGATTAATTAATTCATTGAAGGGAGGCGGGTTTGTATTTTACAGTATTTTAGTGTAATTCCATGGGATTGGTGGAAGCAGGTTGGCTGCTAGGTAATGCGTTTTCATATTACAGCATACCAAACAAATATATATGAGTAATTGGTGTTTAAAATCACATGCACTTAACAAAGACTTCCAAATGTTCAGTGACTACAGGGAAAAACAGACCAAGAACAAAACAAATACTCAACCATCAAAGGTTAGATGCTTGCTAGAGAGAGAGAGAGACAAAGAGAGAGAGAGAAGAGAGAAGAGAGAGAGAAGGAGATGGAGTTAACATTGGGATTGGGTACAATCTTAGATCTATGATCAGGGGCAAATCTATTCAGGGTAAGGAATTAATAGTCTGAACCTCATGTGTCTTACCCACCGCATGAGGTTGGTGCCTGAAACTGAACATTGTAATCTACAGTAGGCATAAACTATTACTGTAAAAAGAAAATGGAGTATAATACAATCATTTCCACAGGAGACTTCCAATTACAATGAATAAAAAGCATTTTTCAGCATTTGACCCATAATGGAGTGAAATCAATAGAATGTAGCTATTGTGTAAAACACATTTAACAACCATCTGTCTCTTTCTGTTGCAAATACAGACTGACAATGTAGACAAACATTGGAAAATGAATGTATTGCTGTGAAAAGTGTGATTTTCTATAGGACAAAGGATTTAGCTCTAATTGACGCTTTAATTGTTTTGCGAAGCATGACACCTGAACATGTATGGAAAAGTATAGCCTCAATTTAATAAAACATAAAACCAATAGTATATTTTTGTTTACAATAAAGCCCTACCTCTGGTGACCCTTCGGAGTCGTCACGATCTTCAGTAAAGTCATTTGGAGTTTTCCTCAGAGTCTGGTCTGCAGGCAGCGTGTTGTCACTGTAAGATGTGAGGAACTTGAAGTCACTTGTTCGCGAACCTGTCGTCAGGTATGCGTCATAATTGTAGGTGCTGCGGAGAGTTCCTGCCATATCCACCTCTGCGTAGTTGGGAGGGAGATACGCGCTGGGGATGGCGACCGCTCCATCAAACAACAGTCTTGGCTTTCTCCTTTGGCAAAACCTCACGGACAGGATGACAATGATGAAGGTGAAGAAAAAGGTGGAAACGGACACAAGCGCGATGATCAGATAAGAGGTGAGTTTGGAATTGCTCTCATCATAAGATACATCTTTCAGTTCTGGCACTTCAGCCAAGTTATCAGAAATCACTAAATACATGGTACAGGTGGCAGAGAGAGAGGGCTGTCCGTTATCTTTCACTGACACAATGAGGTTCTGTTTCATGCTGTCAGATTCAGAAATGTCCCGTTGTGTCCTGATCTCTCCACTGTGGAGACCAATAGTGAAAAGTCCCGGATCAGTGGATTTGACTATATGATAGGACAGCCATGCGTTCTGGCCGGAGTCCGCGTCCACCGCTATCACCTTGGAAACCAGAGAGCCCCCGTGCGCAGCTTTGGGGACCAGCTCGGTCATGAAGGAGTTCCCCTCCGGGGCGGGGTATAGTATCTGAGGAGAGTTGTCATTCACATCCGCTATGAACACACTAACTGTGACGTTGCTGCTGAGCGGAGGAGAACCGTTGTCTCTGGCCACCACGTGGACTTTAAAACTCCTGAACTGCTCGTAATCAAACGACCTCACAGCGTGGATCACCCCCGTGTCTCCGTTAACGGATAAAAACGAGGACACCGGGACACCGTTCACCTCACCAGGTAAGAGAGAATAAATCACTGTTCCGTTCTGTCTCCAGTCTGGGTCCCGTGCAGTAACGGAACAGACAGAGGAACCGGGTTTGTTATTTTCAGTCACGTGTTCTTTATAGGACTGTTCCTCAAACACGGGTGGGTTGTCGTTGACGTCAGCTACAGATAACTGAACACTTTTAGAGGAGGACAGAGGTGGAGAGCCCTCGTCGGTGGCAGTGATTGTAATGTTGTAATCAGACACTAGTTCTCGGTCCAGTTCGCCCGTGGTCACCAGAGAATAGTAGTTTTTGATGGATGGCACCAGCTTAAAGGGAAGGTTTTGCTGAATGGAGCAACGGACCTGTCGGTTATTCTCAGAGTCTCTATCCTGCACGTTAATGATGCCCACCTCTGTACCAGGTGACGCGTTCTCAGGTATGGGGCTAGTCAGAGATTTGAGATATATCACAGGGGCGTTGTCATTAACATCAGTAATTTCTATTATCAATGTAGAGTAGGATGCTAACCCTAAACCGTGTCCTTTGCGCTGATCTGCATTTCATATGAAGACTCCTTTTCATAATCTATTGGACCAACAACTGTAATTTTTCCAGTCTCATGATCAAGAGAAAATACATTGCTATTTTCATCTGAAACGTCATCAAATTCATAAGTAACTTCACCATTCAATCCCTCATCTGCATCCGTAGCACTCACTGTAACCACTACAGTATCTAAAGGAGAGTTTTCAGGCAGACTGGCTTTATAGACGGCCTGGCTAAACACTGGGGCGTTATCGTTAGCATCCAGTACAGTGACGTGTATGACTACAGTGCCTGATCTCTGCGGAGAGCCTCCGTCCATCGCTGTCAGTAATAACTTGATTTCATGGTGCCCCTCGCGGTCTAGCTCTTTGTCTAACACTAACTCGCTGTATTTGCGTCCACCACTTTTGGTTTTGACATTCAAAATAAAATGTTCATTTCTTTGTAGTGTATAGCTCTGAACCGTATTCTGTCCTATATCAGCATCATGGGCTTCATCTAGAGAAAAACGAACACCTTTGACTGCTGATTCCCTAATTTCCATTTTGATAATATCCTTTTTAAACTGTGGGGAATTATCATTTATATCTTGGACATGAAGACTAATACGGTGAAGCTCCAACGGATCTTCAAGCACAAGTTCCTGTTTTAATACGCACGAAGCCTTCTTGCCACAAAGCCCATCTCTGTCAATCCTTTCAGCTATAGTCAAATCTCCCGTATTCAGATTAATGTCACAATACCGTTCGTGGTTCCCATCGGTATCAATACGGGCCTTACGAGCGGGCAGTCTGCTCGCCACAAGCCCGAGATCTTTGGCTATATTTCCAATAACAGATCCGCGTTGCATCTCCTCCAGAAAAGAATAGCTCGCATCTCCATAGGTCGAGTGCAGCGATAGAAGAAAGAAAGCAACGCTGCAGACCAGACCTGTCACCGAGATTCCTTTGTGCCCCATCCTGGGATTAAAAGGTCAAAACACAATATAGCCTTAATAATACAATGTGAACAAATAGTATTCCACAAAAATATTCAGCTTGAGGAAAATAATATCCTCAAAATGTTCAAGCAATCTAACCGCGTCCAATATTTTCTGCAGAATGACACCCGAGCACCCGAGTCTTGTTACAACACCAGTGGGTGGAGAACTGGATCTATCCAAACAAACCTGGTGAACAGCGACACTTTGCGTACTCAACAGAAATGACATTATTTGCTTACAGATTTCTTAACGTTTTTCTGGCAGATGGTTATAAATACGCTTAATTAAGTAAGTTTATTTGGTCAATTAACTAAGGAAAACGAAAGAGAAACACAGAAAACGATAGGATATTAAACCTACAAACATAAATTATTACAATCACCCCCACTCTTTTTTTCATAATTTAAGATCAGGTATACTATGAATATAAAATACAACACATGTGCAAGAGAGGCAACAAAGCAATATATCCGTTGCTGGTCCTCAGCCAGAGCAAACTCATAACTGCTATAGAAAAAAACAGAGCAGGGGACGGAATAAGAATATGAAGGTCAAACAGCGATCAATATTAAAGCCAACTGGTTTAAATAGGATTTTAGCCATTTTAGCCATTTCAGCACCATGGACAGTGACATCGCGAGGACTCTCGTTGCTCTTCAGACGGTCTCACGACGCTTCTCCCATCACTCAGTTACTAATCAATACAAATGCCCAACTAGCTGGAATCATTTACTTATAGAAATCAGGACATTCAAATCACACAGTGAAGTTAAGATAGCCCTTTTTCACATGTCAAGAACAAAGTGTTTGTGTTTTTAACTAGGAGAAACGTCAACACGTGACGATATTTGTAATGATGTATATATTATAGGCAGCCAACTTAGTGTTTTTAGTTGCATCATTTATTTGTATGTGTTGGAGGCCCATTAGTAGGTTTATAACAACTTTTTTATGCTCAGAATTGACATTTTATTATTATTATTATTTGTATTTAATTGTTAGCATTATTGGACCGTAGTTGCCATATTATAAGTATTGTTTTTTGGGGGGTTGTTTTTTTATTTGGACATTCTTTAAACCGAGAAGGTGCATCTCAAGAGATTTCATCCTGTAAAATGTTTAAAAAATAAATATCTCTCCAAACACAGCATTTCTCTTTTCTTGCCTCTTTCCAAACAGGCTTTCACTCCTCCAGTGCAAAACACACAATAGCAATTAATTGTCAGTACAACCCTAATCAGAAAACCGAGAAGAGACTGAAGTCTATTATCTGAAAAATCCACCGATTCTATCAATTACAAAAAGAGCATATACGATGTTACAACTCTAGCAAACCACATATAATCGCACATTGGGATTTTGCAATTAAATTGCGACGGGACTGAAATAATAATCTAAAACATTTCAAATTGAATGAAACTGAAGTATAAATAATGTCCTTAATAGACAAGCAGGGTTAACGATGAAAAGTGGTTTCTCCAACAACAACTAAAATATTACACAACGCAGATTAGCTGCAAGTTTTAAATATAAGCCTAAAAAACTATTCCGTTATGTTATTATTTGCATTAAAAGCCTACCTCTGGGGACCCTTCCGGGTCGTCAAGATCTTCAGAAAAGTCGGTTGGAGTTTTTCTCAGAGTCTGGTCCGCGGGCAGTGTGTTTTCGTTGTACGATGTGAGGAACTTGAAGTCACTTGTTCGCGAACCCGTCGTCAGGTATGCGTCATAATTGTAAGTGCTGCGGACAGTTCCTGCGCCATCCACCTCTGCGTAGTTGGGAGGGAGATACGCACTGGGGATGGCGACCGCTCCGTCAAAGAACAGTCTAGGCTTTCTCCTGCGGCAAATCCTTACGGCCAGGATGACAATAATGAAGGTGAGGAAAAAGGTGGAGACAGACACCAGCGCGATGATCAGATAAGAGGTGAGTTTGGAATTGCTCTCATCATAAGAGACATCTTTCAGTTCTGGCACTTCAGCCAAGTTATCAGAAATCACTAAATACATGGTACAGGTGGCAGAGTGAGAGGGCTGTCCGTTATCTTTCACTGACACAATGAGGTTCTGTTTCATGCTGTCAGATTCAGAAATGTCCCGCTGTGTCCTGATCTCTCCACTGTGAAGACCAATAGTGAAAAGTTCCGGATCAGTGGATTTGACTATATGATAGGACAGCCAGGCGTTCTGGCCGCAGTCTGCGTCCACAGCTATCACCTTTGAAACCAGAGAGCCCCCGTGTGCAACTTTGGGGACCAGCTCGGTCATGAAGGACATCCCCTCCGGGGCGGGGTACAGTATCTGAGGAGAGTTGTCATTCACATCCGTTATGAACACACTAACTGTGACGTTGCTGCTGAGCGGAGGAGAACCGTTGTCTCTGGCCACCACGTGGACTTTAAAACTCCTGAACTGCTCATAATCAAATGACCTCACAGCGTGGATCACCCCCGTGTCTCCGTTAACGGATAAAAACGAGGACACAGGAACACTGTTCACCTCACCAGGTAAGAGAGAATAAATCACTGTCCCGTTCTGTCTCCAGTCTGGGTCTCGTGCTGTAACGGAACACACGGAGGAACCGGGTTTGTTATTTTCAGTCACGTGGGCTTTATAGGACTGTTCCTCAAACACAGGTGGGTTGTCGTTGACGTCAGCTACAAATAAGTGAACACTTTTAGAGGAGGACAGAGGTGGAGAGCCCTCGTCGGTGGCAGTGATTGTAATGTTGTAATCAGACACTAGTTCCCGGTCCAGTTCGCCCGTGGTCACCAGAGAATAGTAGTTTTTGATGGATGGCACCAGCTTAAAGGGAAGGTTTTGCTGAATGGAGCAACGGACCTGTCGGTTATTCTCAGAGTCTCTATCCTGCACGTTAATGATGCCCACCTCTGTACCAGGTGACGCGTTCTCAGGTATGGGGCTATTCAGAGATTTGAGATATATCACAGGAGCGTTGTCATTAACATCAGTAATTTCTATTATCACTTTGGCATATGATGCTAAACCTAAACCGTCCTTCGCTTTCACGCGCAGCTCAAAGGACGGAACCTCTTCAAAGTCAACAGAACCGATAACTTTAATTATTCCTCCCTTACGGTCTATAGAAAATACTTTTTTATCATCATCTGAAATGTGATCGAAATCATATTTCACCTCTCCATTAACTCCCTCATCTGCATCTGTAGCACTCACTGTAACAGCTACAGTATCTAAAGCAGAGTTTTCAGGCAGACTGGCTTTATAGACGGCCTGGTTAAACACTGGGGCGTTATCATTAGCATCCAGTACAGTGACGTGTATGACTACAGTACCTGATCTCTGCGGAGAGCCTCCGTCCATCGCTGTAAGCAATAATTTAATATCCTGCTTTACTTCACGGTCAAGCTTTTCATCTAGAACAAGCTCAACATTGTTACTCTCAACGGACAACACAAATTTGTCATTCTTTTCTAGAGTGTATATTTGAACTGAGTTCTTCCCTATGTCCGCGTCATGAGCCTCTCCTAATAAAAAACGAGACCCTTTCTCCGCGGATTCCCTTATCTCTATATCTATCATGTCATCATTAAATTTTGGCGAATTGTCATTAATATCTTGAACATGAAGAGTAATTCGGTGCAGCTCCAAACGATTCTCCAATATAAGTTCCTGGTTTAAAACGCACGAAGCCTTCTTGCCACAAAGCCCCTCTCTGTCAATTCTCTCCGCAACAATCAGATCTCCGGTACTCAGATTAATGTCACAGTAACGTTTACGGTTCCCTTCGCTATCAATACGGGCCTTACGAGCGGATAGTCTGCTCGCCTCCAGCCCGAGGTCCTTGGCTATATTTCCAATCACAGATCCGCGTTTCATCTCCTCCGGAAAAGAATAGCTCACGTCTCCATAGGCGGAGTGCAGCGGTAGAAGAAAGAAAGCAACGCTGCAGACCAGGCCTGTCACCGAGATCCCTTTGTTTCCCATCCTTAGATTAAAAACGTCAAATAACCACCTTACAGTTAGACAGATCGATGTAATGAAAAATTATTCGACAAAACCATGAAAATTCCCTATATTCTCAACAAAGAATATGTGCATCTACCTCAACTGTTATCTGCAGTGAAACGGCACCAGAGCTTTGTCAATGAAAACAGCAATGGGTGAAGAGCTACATATACTGTACCTCCGCTAGTGAACAGCGACACTGTGAGTACCCGTCCAAAATTACACATAGTGTACACATAAATACATATTTAAAAGTAGTAGGTGAACATTGGAAACATGATGTATGCCCCTAGCATAAGGAAAGGCATAACCAAATAGGCACAGGAAACATAAACATAAAACCACAATCACTCATTTCCCTAAAACCATTTGCACTCTCAAGTAAAGTATATGCCAGGTTGAAATTAACTACTATTTACCAAATGGTAGCTAGGCCTATAAAGTCTGCAGAGGTGCAGGGTCCTTCTGTCTCTCATCTGTCACTCATTGGTGAAATGCACAAAGCCAGTGAGTAGAACTGTCAAGGAAGATATAGCTGAAGTCGGAAGTTTACATACAGTACACCTTAGCCAAATATATTTAAACTCGGTTTTTCACAATTCCTGAAATTTAATCCTAGTAAAAAGTCCCAGTCTTAGGTCAGTTAGGATCACCACATTATTTCAAGAATGTGACATGGTAGAATAATAGTAGAGAGAATGATTTATTTCAGATTTTATTTCTTTCATCACATTCCCAGTGGGTCAGAAGTTGATATACCGTCAATTAGTATTTGGTAGAATTGTCTTTAAAATGATTCACTTGGGTCAAATGTTTCAGGTAGCCTTCCACAAGCTTCCCACAATAAGTTGGGTGAATTTTGGAACATTCCTCCTGACAGAGCTGGTGTGTAACTGAGTCAGGTTTGAAGGCCTCCTTGCTCGTACACACTTTTTCAGTTCTGCCCACAAATCTTCTTTAGGATTGAGGTCAGGGCTTTGTTATGGCCTCTCCAATACCTTGACTTTGTTGTCCTCAAGCCATTTTGCCACAACTTTGGAAGTATGCTTGGAGTCATTGTCCATTTGGAAGACCCATTTGCGACCAAGCTTTAACTTCCTGACTGATGTCCTGAGATGTTGCGTCAATATATCCAAATAATTTTCTTTCCTCATTCCTCATGCAATCTATTTTGTGAAGAGCACCAGTCCCTCCTGCAGCAAAGCACCCCCACAACACGATGCTGCCACCCCCGTGCTTCATGGTTGGGATGGTGTTCTTTTGCTTGCAAGCCTCCCCCTTCTTCCTCCAAACATAAAGATGGTCATTATGGCCAAACAGTTCTATTTTTGTTTCATCAGACCAGAGGAAATTTCTCTAAAAAGTACGATCTTTGTCCCCATGTGCAGTTGCAAACTGTAGTCTGGCTTTTTTATGGCGGTTTTGGAGCAGTGGCTTCTTCCTTGCTGAGTGGCCTTTCAGGTTATGTCGATATAGGACTCGTTTTACTGTGGATATAGATACTTTTGACCCCGTTTCCTCCAGCATCTTCACAATGTCCTTTGCTGTTGTTCTGGGATGGATTTGCACTTTTCGCACCAACGTACGTTCATCTCTAGAAGACAGAGCGCGTCACCTTCCTGAGCGGTATGACAGCTGCGTGGTCCCATGGTGTTTATACTTGCATACTATTGTTTGTACAGATGAACGTGGTACCTTCAGGCATTTGGAAATTGCTCCCAAGGATGAACCAGACTTGTGGAGGTCTACAATTATTTTTCTGAGGTCTTGGCTGATTTCTTTTGATTTTTCCGTTATATCAAGCAAAGAGCACAGAGTTTGAAGGTAGGCCTTGAAATACATCCACAGGTACACCTCCAAGTGACTCAAATTATGTAAATTAGCTATCAGACGCTTCTAAAGCCATGACGTCAATTGCTGGAATTTTCCAAGCTGTTTAAAGGCACAGTCAACTTAGTGTATGTAAACTTATGACCCACTGGAATTGTGATACAGTGAATTATAATTGAAATTATCTGTCTGTAAACAATTGTTGTAAAAATTACTTGTGTGATGCACAATGTAGATATCCTAACTGACATGCCAAAACTATAGTTTGTTAACAAGAAATTTGCGGAGTGGTTGAAAAACGAGTTTTAATGACTCCAACCTAAGTGTATGTAAACATCTGTGTTCAACTGTAAGTGATAGGCCTACTGTCAATCAAAAATAATAGACCCTACAGGCTTTACAAAACAAACACGAGCGTTTTAACACAATGGACAGCGACACTCCGATACAGTTCTGTACTTTTCTCAACATTGTGCTCTCTACACGTTGTTCTTTAGCCTTATGAGGGTACATACAATCAACGGTTCCGCAGAGAACCAGGCCATAACACGCTCTCTGTAATATTAAAACTGGGCAGTAGGCTATGAGGGAGAATTTATTTTTGTTTATCAGTCCCAAACCAAACGTTCCCAAACACAATGCAAAGAACATAATATCATCTGGGATGTCTGCCTTGAAATGAGGAGGGTTGTTTCAAAGCAGAAAATAAAACACTTACATCATATTTGAAAATACAAACATGGGACAGATAATGAATGCAAATCTACATATAGGAGACCTGTGGAAACTGTTTTCATCATGAATCACACATTTTTTTTTTTTTAAATTGTGGCCACAAAATACTTTGACTACAAGTGTAAAACCTGCTACAGAGCAGCGGCACTCTGTCATTCAGGGAAAATACCCACCTGTTTTGAGCTCCAGCTGTTTAGCCCAACAAGTAAATACTGTATATACAGTACCAGACAAAAGTTTGGACACACCTACTCACTCAAAGGGTTTTCTTAATGTTTTACTATTTTCTACATTGTAGAATAATAGTGAGGACATCAAAACTATGAAATAACACATATGGAATCATGGTGTAACCAAAAAAGTGTTAAACAAATCATAATATGTTTTATATGTGAGATTACTCAAAGTAGTCACCCTTTGCCTTGATGACAGCTTTGCACACTCTTGGCATTCTCTCAACCAGCTTCATGAGGTGGTCACCTGGAATGCATTTCAATTAACCTGCGTGCCTTGTTAAAAAGTTAATTTGGAGATTTTTCCCCCTCTTAATGCATTTGAGCCAATCAGTTGTGCTGTGACAAGGTAGGCGTGGCATACAGAATATTTGGTAAAAGACCAAGTCCATATTATGGCAAGAACAGCTCGAAAATAAGCAAAGAGAAACAATATTCCATCATTACTTTAGGACATGAAGGTCAGTCAATGCATTACATTTCAAGAACTTTGAAAGTTTCTTCAAGTGCAGTCACAACAACCATCAAGCTCCCTGATGAAACTGGCTCTCATGAGGACTGCCACTGGAATGGAAGACCCAGAGTTACCTCTGCTGCAGTTCCATGATGAAACTGGCTCTCATGAGGACTGACACAGGAATGGAAAACCCAGAGTTAACTGCACTTCAGATTGCAGCCCAAATAAATGCTTCCCAGAGCTCCAGTAAACAGACACATCTCGACATAAACTGTTCAGAGGAGACTGTGTGAATCAGGCCTTCATGGCTGAATTTCTGCAAAGAAACCACTACTAAGAAGAAGACACTTGTTTGGGCCAAGAAACATGAGCAATTCACATTAGACTGGTGGAAATCTGTCCTTTGGTATGATGAGTCCAAATTGGAGACTTTTGGTTCCAACCCTGTGTCTTTGTGAAACGCAAAGAGGTGAAAGTGTGATTTCTGCATTTGTGGTTCACACTGTGAAGCATGGAGGAGGAGGTGTGATGGTGTTTTGCTGGTGACAATGTTGGTGATTTATTTTGAATTCAAGGCACACTTAACCAGCTTGGCTGCCACAGCCCTCTGCAGCGATGCGCCATCCCATCTGGTTTGCGCTTAGTGGGACTATCACTTTTCTTTCAACAGGAAAATGACACAAAACACACCTCCAGGCTGTGTAAGGGTTATTTGACCAAGAAGGAGAGTGATGTAGGGCTGCATCAGATGACCTGGCCTCCACAATCACCCGACCTCAACCAAATTGAGATGGTTTGGGATGAGTTGCACCGCAGAGTGAAGGAAAAGCAGCCAACAAGTGCTCAGCACATGTGGGAACTCCTTCGAGACTGTTGGAAAAGCATTCCTCATGGAGCTGGTTGAGAGAATGCCAAGAGTGTGCAAAGCTGTCATCAAAGCAAAGGGTGGCTACTTTGAAGAATCTCAAATATAAAATATATTATGATTTGTTTAACACTTTTTTGGTTACTACATGATTCCATATGTGTTATTTCATAGTTTTGATGTCTTCACTATTATTCGACAATGTATAAATAGTACAAATAAAGAAAAACCCTTGAATGGGTGTGTGTGTCCAATCTTTTGACTGTTACTGTATATATATATATATATTTATATTTTTTTTTTACTGTTTTGCATGTTATTTCTTCATTAATACTTGTCACATTTCAGTTTGCAAACAATGTAAACCCTTTTATTGAGTTAATAAAGCTGCATACAAACATGGGCTCCAAGAAAGTTATATATACCCTCTCAGCTCACTGTCCACCAAGGACGTTGCCTCTCTGATCATCACTCTCCCTCGCTTGGGCAAGGGACATTTAAGGTACACTCAGATTTGACGATGTAAAACGTAATTCAAGGGTTGAGGGTTTAGGTCTGAGGGCTGTCTATTTTCAGTTTGAAATGCAGCCAACGTCTCTTTTTCGCTTTGTTGAGTAAGGCTGCTTCAAAATGCAGGTGTTTCAGCCTAGCTCATTGCTTTCTGTGGTGGAGGGGCAGCCAGCGACGAACACAAAGCGTAGGGGTTGGTAATCTTCTCTAGTTACGCCATTATTGGCTCAGTGTTCTGTCACTCATGGGGACACTCCCTCACTGCAAAACAGTTCAAGACCCCTTGGTTGCTGCCTTAGATTTACATTAGAAGTGCCCAACCAAGAAGGCAGAAAGTCATTGGCCACAGATACAATTACGTCAAATCACATTATATCTACCATAGCTTTGATTGAAGTGATCATGTCAACATCATACTTTCAAAATCTTAGCTAGCAAACTACACAGGCAGTCACCATCATGATTCACGTTGACAATCTACTGGCAAATCCTTTTCAATCCTTGTCATAGGAAGATCAATTATTGATAAAACCGTATCAGTGCTCATCGGCCATTAGACATAAACATTACACAACAAGTTGGAAATTGCAAATTCATCAATGAGTTGTTTGGAAGATATCAGTGGCTAACTGCAAGCATTGAAAAAAACAAATCCCTATGTCCTGCCTGCTATTCGGCGGAGAAAGTGTGTGGACCATGTCTGGTTTTAATGGTCTCTTCTCCAAGCTTAAAAGGATAAACATTAACACGCAACACAATGGGACAGAAAAGGTTGAATACATTGGCCATGCTGTCAAGCCAGCATGACCTCAGCCACGTTCAAACAACTGGAAACTCAGAACTGGGAAATTGTTTTGAACGATCATCCAACTCACAATTCCAAGTCGGGTAACTCGGGCCTCTTTCTAGAGCTCCAACCCAATCCTCACTGACGTCACTGACGTGATTCAACTTTTTTTGTTTGTTTAGAGTTCTCAGTTGTCTTGAAAGCAGCATAAATCCAGAGAATGCCAGACTTTTATGACAAAATTTTATGTCAAAATGTGCCCACAAGAAGGACCGCCGCGCCACCTATCTGTTCAAGTTAGCACAGCACAACTGTGAGTCCAAATATGTATTGTATGCTGCTACATAAATGATGTAATATATTATGTAATATGCCAGGGATTATGTAATATGCCAGGCAGATATGTGTAACTAAGAAGGTAATACTGAGTGTACGTTAAGTAGTAAGCTGTTTGTTGCCCTGTGCCTCACCTTAATCATTCGGTCCCTTTCCCCTCATCTGACTTGGTGGTGCACATGTAGGCAATAGCCTGTTTTAGAGAAATGTCAACATTGAATATTGTAAGAGCTTTCATTGTCTGTTTACATGCCCCGTTTATTTGTCCTATGATTCTGACTTGGTGTACAGGGAGAATACTGTAAGAATGGCCCATGTTCTGACTTCTGTCGCTGTACATTTCAAAAGCACTGAACAAATACTTAAATTGACTACGTCCGTCTTAGCTCGCTCATTCATGTCTTCATCGAAATGACGGATTGCCTCATTCACACACATCGTTCCATTATGCCATAGTTTGTACACCTCAATTGTCAGTAGAAATCACATTTATTTAAGCTAGTCAGCCATATCATGTATGTTTTTTTTAACGCAGCAAACGAGGCTGAATATACTCTTTCGCTGCCAGACAAGGCTCTACTGATGTAGCAGTGGTAAGGATTCACTCCATGGTGCTGAAAAGAAAGCTCTGCTGTTGGGACAGCTTTATGTAGGCCAAAAAGTTTGTGGGCACCTTTTTGTCACCATTATAGTGCAATTCATGTATGGTTTAGTGTTGTGTTGTGCAGTGACTTTGCTGGCATGAATTTAAAAAATGGAGAGCTCACCCCACCAAGATATACATGCAAAAAACGCCACTGATACAGAGCCTAATTAGTGCCAAGTCGATTAACGGTAAAGACCTACCTTTGCGGACACATCGGAATCTCCAAGATCATCAGCAAAGTCTGTAGTAATTTTTCTCAGAGTCTGGTCCGCGGGTAGTGTGTTGTCATTGTAAGATGTGACGAACTTGAAGTCACTTGTGCGCGATCCCGTCGTCAGGTATGCGTCATAATTGTATGTGCTGCGGAGAGTTCCTGCGCCATCCACCTCTGCGTAGTTGGGAGGGAGATACGCGCTGGGGATGGCAACCGCTCCATCAAACAACAGTCTGGGCTTTCTCCTGCGGCAAAACCTCACCGCCAGGATGACAATAATGAAGGTGAAGAAAAAGGTGGAAACGGACACAAGCGCGATGATCAGATAAGAGGTGAGTTTGGAATTGCTCTCATCATAAGATACATCTTTCAGTTCTGGTACTTCAGCCAAGTTATCAGAAATCACTAAATAAATTGTACAGGTGGCAGAGAGAGAGGGCTGTCCGTTATCTTTCACTGACACAATGAGGTTCTGTTTCATGCTGTCAGATTCAGAAATGTCCCGCTGTGTCCTGATCTCTCCGCTGTGGAGACCAATAGTGAAAAGTCCCGGATCAGTGGATTTGACTATATGATAGGACAGCCAGGCGTTCTGGCCGGAGTCCGCGTCCACCGCTATCACCTTGGAAACCAGAGAGCCCCCGTGCGCAGCTTTGGGGACCAGTTCGGTCATGAAGGATTTCCCCTCCGGGGCGGGGTATAGTATCTGAGGAGAGTTGTCATTCACATCCGTTATGAACACACTGACCGTGACGTTGCTGCTGAGCGGAGGAGAACCGTTGTCTCTGGCCATCACGTGGACTTTAAAACTCCTGAACTGCTCATAATCAAACGACCTCACAGCGTGGATCACCCCCGTGTCTCCGTTAACGGATAATAATGAGGACACTCGGACACCGTTCACCTCACCAGGTACGAGAGAATAAATCACTGTTCCGTTCTGTCTCCAGTCTGGGTCTCGTGCTGTAACGGTACACACAGACACACCCGGTTTGTTATTTTCAGTCACGTGGGCTTTATAGGACTGTTCCTCAAACACAGGTGGGTTGTCGTTGACGTCAGCTACAGATAACTGAACACTTTTAGAGGAGGACAGAGGTGGAGAGCCCTCGTCGGTGGCAGTGATAGTAATGTTGTAATCAGACACTAGTTCACGGTCCAGTTCGCCCGTGGTCACCAGAGAATAGTAGTTTTTGATGGATGGCACCAGCTTAAAGGGAAGGTTTTGCTGAATGGAGCAACGGACCTGTCGGTTATTCTCAGAGTCTCTATCCTGCACGTTAATGATGCCCACCTCTGTACCAGGAGACGCGTTCTCAGCTATGGGGTTAGTCAGAGATTGTAGATATATCACAGGGGCGTTGTCATTGACATCAGTGATTTCTATTATCAACGTAGAGGAAGATGCTAATCCTAAACCGTCCTTTGCGCTGATCTGCATTTCATATGATGACTGATCTTCATAATCCAGAGACCCAATAACTCTTAGTTCTCCTGTTTTATGATCCAGAGAAAATACAATGTTATTTTCATCTGAAACATGGTCAAAATCATACATAACTTCGCCATTGGGTCCCTCGTCTAAATCACTGGCGCTCACTGTAATTACAAGAGTACCTAAAGGAGAGTTTTCAGGCAGACTGGCTTTATAGACGGCCTGGCTAAACACTGGGGCGTTGTCGTTAGCATCTAGTACAGTGACGTGTATGACTACAGTACCTGATCTCTGCGGAGAACCTCCGTCCACAGATGTGAGTAATAATTTAAATTCCTGCTGTTGTTCACGGTCTAGCTCTTTGTCTAAGACTAAATCGGCATTTTTCCGTCCATCACTTTTTGTATTAACATTCAAAATGAAATGGTTATTCCCTTCAAGTGTATAGCTTTGAACCGTGTTCTGTCCTATATCCGCATCACGAGCCTCATCTAATAAAAAGCGAGCTCCTTTGACGGACAATTCTGCTATTTCAATTTTAATCACCTCTTTCTTAAATTGCGGTGCGTTATCATTTATATCTTGAACATGAAGACTAATACGGTGCAGCTCCAAAGGATTCTCCAATACAAGTTCCTGGTTTAAAACGCACGAAGCCTTCTTGCCACAAAGCCCCTCTCTGTCAATTCTCTCCGCAACAATCAAATCCCCGGTAGTCAGATTAATGTCACAGTACCGTTTTTGGTTCCCTTCGGTATCAATACGGGCCTTACGAGCGGACAGTATCCTCGCCTCCAGTCTGAGATCCTTGGCTATATTTCCAATAACAGATCCTCGTTTCATCTCCTCCGGAAAAGAATAGCTCACGTCTCCATAGGCGGAGTGCAGCGGTAGAAGAAAGAAAGCAAAGCCCCAGACCAGACCTGTCACTGAGATTCCTTTGTTTCCCATCGTTAGAATGCGGTGAAGAAATCCCCTTATATTTAGATTGATCGAAGTATAACGATTCCACAGGCTGAGATATGGTTTGATAAAAATTACAACAAAAAATAAACCAAGAGAATGCGCAATCTGACCATTTCCACGGTTTTCTGCATTAGTGGCAAACCCTGAGCTGTAACTACGACAGCAGTGGGAGGAGAGGTGTATACAGTATATTCAACCTCAGCTAGTCAACAGCGACACTTAGAGCAACCTTCAGAAATGACGCATACTCAATTACATTGCACTGTTAAATATATTTGATACAGGAAATATTTACGTATACTTACTCATAGTATATCCTGTAGGCTTCTATGTTGAGGAAACGAGGCCATTGTAAGCGTTTAGAGCAATCAATAGCCGTAGGTCACAGCCAGTATGTTTCAGCACCATGGACAGCGACCACTAGGGACCGACACTCTCAATCTTCTCGTCTCTCGAGTCTCTCTATACAAATAGTGTTACGAGTTGGAAACTAAAAACCAACTTACCATGCTGCTACTCTTACAGTTAGGGCTCCTTTACTTTATGAGGCGACAGAGATGGTTGGTTAGCAACAAATAAATACAATGGAATCACACCATTCTAAGAGCATGCATATCAACAAAACGACACGAAAGTCCCAAACCTGTCAATCCTCATCTCAATTTAGTTTGGCTGCTATAAAGATACCCATACCCATTTGTTAATACCATGTCGTTAACAAGTGCTGGGATCCCATTGTATGGGCCTACTATTAGTACACTGAAGGGATAGAGAGCTCGGGAGGGAGGGAAAGAGCAGCGCGTGCGCAATTCATTCGAAGCAGCTCGTGCCTGGTGCTACACAGCGGCATACAGAGAGTCATTTTAGAACTGCACACAGCGATGAAATAGTCACCGGCCAAGTCGACTGATTAGCCTTTGTACTTAAATGCAAGGTATTCATTCCAGTGATATTAAACAGCATAGTTAGCCTACGTTTTCGGGTTTGCGAGGCCGAGGCAGTATTCTTCAAAATAGATGTAGGTTAATATTTCGTTTCTGTAAAGGCTACGCTTCAGACACACAAAGCTTGATGATTGCAACCCTGTTATTTCACATTCCAAAGGGCTGGGCATACACTGAAGCATAGCCATCACCTGTCAATCCTCCATCTAACGTTCTACATGTATCGATGAATCCATAGCACCATACGTTTTCTCTGTGGGATCCATGAAGAACTTCATCCTCCCTGAAACTGATCCCGTGGTCGTGGGAAACAACCTGCAATGATAAAAAGCTCGATAAATATCATTGCTTACATATTGCTGTTTGCTTGGAAATCACGGAATGTAACCGCAACTGCACGTTTAGCTTTCATATGCTTATTTTTCCAATCAAATCAAACTCTATTGGTCGCGGGGGTAGACTACATGGGTACAACGTTTAAGAGGGTAATCATTGAAATTTGAGTAACAGCCTTCCCCCTAAAGTTTAGCATGATTGACCCACTCTCCAAATAGCCTGGCCTGGGTATGCACTGGCTTGCTTAACTTGGCCCCATCAGACTATATTCTCGTGTGAACATGCATTTTTGGGTAAGGAGGAGGATACTGTGTTGAAAATGCACTGCCTATAATCGGCTGTAAACGAAAGCATGTTTAACAACGCTGGTCCCCTTGCTTGACTGTAACAGCTTTGTCTGTGTGTGTTGTGTTTCTCCAGCAGAGAGCGCCTTCCACTCAGAGCCCAAGCAAGACTCAATGCCGGCGAAAGCTATTAACAATGTCTTCACACACCATTTGTGCTTTACAACAGCTCTGCAACATGTCCCGTTGTTGGTCTAAAGCATATTTAAATTGCATACAATATTTCAGATGCGTTATCAACCTGTAAAATGTTTGTTTGTGTGTGATGATAAACTATTAATTCCGGGAAATAGGAGCGTGTCTCTTCTCTGAAATATTGGAGTTCGTATGTGCATGTCGGCGCCTTTTTGACATTAGAATTATTCCAAAATAGTGACAAGGGATCACCACGCTAAACGTGTTTGCTATTACTTAAACAGCACTATAATCTACGGTGCCATGTTCTGCAAGGTCAATGCACCTCAAAACCAGGGCGTGTAGTCTGGGCATTTCCCTCAGTACAAGGCAAGGAAGCGCTTGTTGGTAGGAGGCAGATTGACATCTATAACCAAATAATTTATGTCCATGAAGAAACACTGAGAATGCATTTAGTGTTTTCTATAGAGTAGACTATTGTGCATATGAGCGAGAGAGAGAAAAGAGAACCGAGAACATAGAACAGAGACTCAGATTAAACGTGGTTAACTCTTCACCCCTGCAGTCTCTGGGCTCCTCATTAGACCAGTCTCTCTGGCCACTGCGGCCAAGATAGCATCAGCAGTCATTTTGTTTGGTCTAACCAGCTCTTTTAATACCTCCCCTGTGCCCCGTTCACTGTGCCCCACTGTTCACTGTGCCCCGTTCACTGTGCCCTGGCTCTTATGACCATCCAGCTACAACCATGCCCCTGGCACATAGCCTGCAGCGGGACACACACGCACCTCACAGGGGCATACACACAAAAACACACATTCACCTCACATCTAGCTGCCTCTTTCTTTCTCTCTCACACTACACACACACACACACACACACACACACACACACACACACACACACACACACACACACACACACACACACACACACACACACACACACACACACACACACACACACACACCACGTTGCCTCAATCCTCACAGCTATGAAGTAGTTTCACATATTCCTCCTTTTAATTCTCTCTTTGTTTTGACTTCTTTCCAAAGTGGAGTTGAACAGTGTCGGTGTCTATCCAAGCAGAAGGAACAGGTAACCTCTGCGGTGTGGTTTTGAGGTGTGGTATGGCTGTGAACATGACCGTGGGGGTTGGTTGGTCATCAGAGCCGGACAGTGCTATGCTGCAGCCTGTTTCGTGCAGAGTGGGAAACATGGGGAGATGGTGTTAGTCTGGCACCTCCTGTGAGACAGGTGTGGCTGCCAGGTCTGTGAGCCAGCAGCACTACTCAGCTCTACTATACTAGAACAGGGAAATACTGCAAAGGTTGACATTCATCATATTGAAACTTCTTCTGTAAGTGCAAATGACATACACAACACTTAGCCTGATCTCATAGATTAGACGCAATATAGTAAATGTAAATCCGGGACACTCAAATGAGTATGATATGTTTCGTTTAGTATGGTTACATAAGACAGAAGGTTACTTAAGGGGCAAAAACTAAAGTAGGGTAATTGATTGTGATGGATCGGTAAGTGTATAACGCTAATATCTAGCAACCCAAAGGTTTCGTGGTCGAATTTCATGATGGACAACTTTACCTAATTAGCAACTTTGCAACTACTTACTACTTTTTTAGCTACTTTGCAACTACTTAGCATGTTAGCCAACCCTAACCTAACCATATCCTTAACCTTAACCCTAACCTTAACCTTAACCCTTAACCCCTAACCCTAAACCCTACCCTAGTTAACATTAGCCATCTAGCTAGCATTAGCCACCAAGCTATCGTTACTAAAAACAAATTGTAATTCGGAAAATATCATACAAAATGGATGATGGACATCCACAAATTAATACCTACCATATGACACGTAACATATCATTCTAATTGGAGGGTCCCAGATTTTCATTTACTGTGTTATGTCTACCCCTGACTCCAGGTTGCAACACTTCATAGAAAAATCTGTATCTTTATCAAATCTATAGTGTGAATTGCATCCTTCATCAGAGCTGCTCAAACACACACTCACTCTCTTCGGATTGTGTTTAAGTGTTCTTGTCTCTATGTCACTTTCTGATACTGGAGTGTCCGTCAGTCACACACTGACTCTGTCCTTGCCCTCTCCCTCTCCCTCTCCCTCTCCCTCTCCCTCTCCCTCTCCCTCTCCCTCTCCCTCTCCCTCTCCCTCTCCCTCTCCCTCTCCCTCTCCCTCTCCCTCTCCCCAGACCAAATGTGAGTTTATGTCAGTCACACACTGACTCTGTCCTTGCCCACTCCCTCTCCCTCTCCCTCTCCCTCTCCCTCTCCCTCTCCCTCTCCGTCTCCCTCCCCTCTCCCTCTCCTTCTCCCTCTCCCACTCCCTCTCCCTCTCCCTCTCCCTCTCCGTCTCCCTCTCCCTCTCCCTCTCCCTCTCCCTCTCCCACTCCCTCTCCCTCTCCCACTCCCTCTCCCTCTCCCCAGACCAAATGTGAGTTTATGTCAGTCACACACTGACTCTGTCCTTGCCCACTCCCTCTCCCTCTCCCTCTCCGTCTCCCTCTCCGTCTCCCTCTCCCTCTCCGTCTCCGTCTCCCTCTCCCTCTCCCTCTCCCTCTCCCTCTCCCTCTCCCTCTCCCTCTCCCTCTCCCTCTCCCTCTCCCTCTCCCCAGACCAAATGTGAGTTTATGTCAGTCACACACTGACTCTGTCCTTGCCCACTCCCACTCCCTCTCCGTCTCCCCAGACCAAATGTGAGTTTATGTCAGTCACTTAATTGTCTGCCTGTTTCCTCCTCCTGTCCTCACATCTTTCATCATCTCTCTCTCAGACTCTCCAGACACTTTGTATTTCTCTCGGCGAGGTTTGGTGCTGCTGTTGCTGCCGAGTAAATTTATTACAGACATTAATCTCCCCGTCTGCGTGGCTGTGGTCGTGCGTCTGACCGGCGCTGTTTGCTCCTCTCAGCAGGATGTTGTTCTTTCTAAGGCACTGCGGCTGGAGAGCTGGCTGACCCCAACATGACAACCCCCACCACAGACACCCCCAAACCCTTACCCCTTCAAACATTATATCCCAATCCCTCAAACCCCAAATACTCAAACCCCCTACAATATACATTCACACCCCAATGGCCAAATAGTCTCTTAACATCAATTAAAAGCAACCATATTATTATTAGTTTGAATGATGTGGGAGAATTAGTGAGACAGACACGATAGTGAAATGTTTCAACCATTGATATATACATTTCACAGAACCTTACTCTACCTGCTTCTTGCACTTCAGTCCTCCAGGGCTTCAGGTCAGCAGTCCTCTTGACTTCAGGTTAGGCTGCAATCCTTCATCTCCTTCATCCCCTTCTCCACAATCCCTCTCTCCATTTTCAGGGTTAATTTCGTTCTTCTTTTTCTTTTGCAGTTAGCTAAAGGGTTGGAGTCGTTCAGGGCCTTTTTATATTAATTCTCAAAAAAAAACAGTCCTACTATTCATTGTTGTTGTGTGGGACTAAATGGGCTCTTATTTATCTCTGTGGATGACATATGAGTAGATCATGGTTGGTAGAAGAGAGACCAGAGACCCCTGTTAGTGCAGCAGCCTATTGCTAGTAGTGCTGGAGGTCTGTTAATTCTGCCACAATGCATATCTATATTCATTAACTGGAGTGACGCAATACTCTACAGACCAAATGCTGCTGGCAATGCTTTTTCCCCCTTCGCTTGTATGTTTGTTTGTTTTACTGAGGAAGTTGAAATGAGACAAAATGCAGAAATTAGGAACGGCCAGGACCCCCTTGTGAATGCTCTGGGGAGATGTTGTTCCCACGCATGCAGACCAGGAAGTCTGTGAGTGTATGTTTCTTTGGCGGTGTGTCTGGAACATATGTTGTAGTGGGGATTCAGACAGCAGTTTGTCCTGACAGTGTACTATAGCTTTGATCGGTGGAGGACTCATTGACAATGACACCAGGACAAAGAAAGGTGTGTGTGTGTTAGAACTCTGACAGTCCTTTGAACCTTTGAAGTTGTGTCTGTCAGACATAAGGGACCCAACCCATCCTGCTTTCCTGGTTCAAAACTGTTTCCACCCTCCACCTCTGCACAAGGAGTTTATCAGGCTCCCGAGGGTTGCAGTGGTCTAAGACACTGCATCTCAGTGCAAGAGGCGTTACTGCAGTACATTGTTCAAATCCAGGCTGCATCACATCCAGCCGTGATTGGGAGTCCCATAGGGCACCAGCAAATTGGCCCAGATTCGTCCAGGTTTGGCTGGGGTAGGCTGTCATTGTAAATAAGGATTTGTTCTTAACTGACTTGCCGAGTTAAATAAAGGTTAAATAATATATATATATATTTTTTTAAATCAGGAGTCTGTTGCCATGGAGACTGTCCCCTACTGGTGGTAACCATAGAAACTTCCTTGTCTGGCTCCCACAGCGGGCGAGGAAGAGAGAGGGTTGTTTTGGCAGACATTAACCCTTGAACTCTCTTCACCGTTTCTCCCTACCCTCTCCAAGATGCAGGATGAAAGAGAGGAGAGGAAGAGAGAGATAGAGAGGAGGGTGAAAGATGATAAGCAACAAACATCATCTGCAGCTCAAAGACCCAGATGACAGGCAGCAGAGAATAGACAATTGAAAAGAGACAAGAGCTCCCTGATCTTTCAAAGCTTCGTGCTTGATAAACAGCCATTAATCACTGAGCTACAGAAGCAATGTGCTGGAGAAACACTTAGGTACTCCAGAATCTAAACCCCATAATGAGCAACGTGAAAATCAGAGAACACAGTCAATGGTTAACAGTCTAATTGGAATATTCCTAGATTTCTAAATGAGCCCTTTGGAGATCAGTAGAGTTCATGAGAATATGCAGTCAGACACCATCATTTGTACATCAAATCAATCATATTTATAAAGCCCTTTTTAAATTAGCAGATGTCACAAAGCGCTTATACAGAAAGCCAGCCTAATACCCCAAAGAGCAAGCAATGCAGAAGAAGAAGCACGGTGGCTTGGAAAAACTCCCTAGAAAAGGCAGGAACCTAGGAAGAAACCTAGAAAAGAACCAGGCTCTGAGGGGAGGCCAGTCCTCTTCTGGCTGTGCTGGGTGGAGATTCATTTACAAGTTACTGGATCATTATAATACATACGCAGGGCTCATCTAGCGACTTGATAAAGATGTATATCAGTATGGTATTACTTAGCAGTATTGTTCCAATGTTATGCTTGTGATTTCACTTATACTTGTCCATTGTACTCTACATACCATTTACCAACCATTGCTGTCTTCTTGGTGGACCGTCGTTGTGACCTCCTAATGCATTATGAGGCTTCACTGTATCCACTGAGCTCTATGGTCAAATGATTTGACTATTGCATAGTCAATAAACAATTCATTTCAGAGTAGTTGAATGAAGGTTTGATGTAAAAGCTGGTGTTCTTCAGGAGAGATCAACGGGAGTCTGGCCGTTCAGCAGGGCTGAGCCTTTCTGACTGGGCACCACAACACAGACAGGAGTGGACGTGTGGGAGAGACTGAGAGTGAAGTATATATGCCTACCCTCCTCCTCCGACCAATGCAGATCAATGTCTGTTCTCTCTCTCTCTCTCTCTCCTCTCTCCCTCTCTCCCTCTCCCTAGCAACAATGTCCCACCGTGAGGCAAATATACTGATGTGCTGTGCATGGACGAATGCCTGTTTCCAAACAGGCGACAACATCAGTCTCATTTTTATGAAAGAAAACTTTATTGAGTGATTTATAAACAAAACACATTACCACTGTATCCATTTAGGGCAAATAAAAAAACGGAAAGAAATGCAATTTCACAATTTTACAGTCATAGTAGATGAGCAGGTGTACAAAAAAAGGTTTTACAACAGATCAGTACTGCCCAGCAGACCAGGACAGCACCACCATTGTTCACCACCGTACTCTGAATAAAGAATGACAGCGTGAACGCTCACTAAACACAAGCATACACTACATATACCATTTTTACATTGGACTTTTTTTTTTCTGTCATTTTTTTAACATTTTATCTGTTGAAAGGGGGTGGAAGGGAAAATATAGCTCATCACAGGATCATACATATTTCAATTACAATATTAGTGTTAGGTAGAGCATCATGTCAAAGCTGGACACAAAACGTATTATTATTATATTTTTTAATATTTTTTTTGTTGTTCCTTTTCTTTGCTTGTTCTCAAAAACGAAAATTATATTTTGGTAAAACAAAATGAACAGAGCTGCATTCAAGGCCATCACACTATAGCATTTACAAATATCTAAGAGGTTAAGTTAACGTATAACACCACTGTGGATTGTGTAGGATGTTATATGCACAAGATGCATGGTAGAGACGGTACACACAAATATCTCCTTTGCGAGTCATGAAGTAAAATGATAATACAAAATAATAAAACCATAACCATCTATTTCTATATATATATATTTCTCTATATACTATGTTTCCTTTGGGACTTACATGCAGCAGCCACTTTAGTGGAGTGAAGTCATACTGAGCTGCAGAACTTGGGGGGGTGTGGCAACAACTTACAGGCAAGGGAAGGAGGAACCAATAGAAGCAGGGCTGAACCATGTCTCCGCCCCTTCACAAAACCTCCTGAAAGAGGATTGATGGGATAGAGCTGTGGGGTAGGAATCCTTAGATGCTCGTATTTAGTCATTAATAATGTAATAATCAGGTTACACATCGCATTTATTAATGCAAAGTCCATGTATGAAAAGTCTAAATCTACATTTATCGTGTACATAAACGCCAATGGGTGACCTACTGTTTTCATATATGTTTACCCAGGAACATGGAGGACAGGGATAGCCCTCAGCACCATGCCCCAGACCTCCATCCCTGTCCCCATCCCACCTCGTCCCCTCTCGCCAGTGACCACAAACAGGAATGAACAGCGTAGTATTCACAAGTTAAAAGCACTCAACCGTTTTGCACTTAGAGGCATCTGACATTGGCTAACAGAGTACTGGACCACCGGCACCGACTGGGTTCTACAGGCCTCACACATATTACTGATCCCAGCACACCACAAGGTTCAGAGTAGGCCTTCCCAGTTCACCCTGAATGAACAGGGGGTTAGAGGGGGGGTCTATGGCCAGAAAAAGAGAGAGATGAAGGGCAGGGGGGGACAAGAAGAAGCACTGCAGATCAGTTAAAGCTAACAAAACAGAGAAGGAAATCGTGGCTCTTCTCCAAGAACAAATAAAAAGAGAAAAAGATTCACAAATGTCATCATCATCATCATCACGTGAAGAAGCAGTCTGTGGTTGGGGTAAGGGAGGGGTGGTGTGGGGTTGAGGGTGGAAAGCTCAGGGGAGTGGGGAGGATAGAGATCAGGTTGGGTATCAGGTAAAGGATGGTTGCTACCAAACATTCAGAGCAGAAAGCATCAGGCTTTTGCTGAGTGGCAGGGGAGAGATCATCTTTAGCTAGAGACACTCCTGCTATTCTACAAGGTTCCAACTGAGCCCTGATCAACAAGCTGGATCACAGGCCAACTCAGCTGGACTCGTCTCTTTCGTTCTCAAGATAATCTGAAGTGTTCCTCCTTTCTCTCATTCCCTCTTTCTCTGTCTTCGCATTGAGCTGTTGGCTCCTTTTGAGAGAGAGGGATCTCATTGAGCTGTTGGCTGCTTTGACAGAGAGGGATCTCCTTGAGCTGTTGGCTGTTTTGAGAGAGAGGGATCTCATTGAGCTGTTGGCTGTTTTGAGAGAGAGGGATCTCATTGAGCTGTTGTCTGAGAGGGATTTCATTAAGCTGTTGGCTGCTTTGAGAGAGAGAGAGAGAGAGAGATCTCATTGTCCCAGAATAGAGTATTGAGCAGACCAACCAGGAGTTATTGCAGGGGATGCAGCTGTGTCGATACTGAGACGCTAGATCTACAGTACACGTGTGTACTGCTAAGGAGACTGTACTGCTAAGGAGACTGTACTGCTAAGGAGACTGTACTGCTAAGGAGACTGTACTGCTAAGGAGACTGTACTGCTAAGGAGACTGTACTGCTAAGGAGACTGTACTGCTAAGGAGACTGTACTGCTAAGGAGACTGTACTGCTAAGGAGACTGTACTGCTAAGGAGACTGTACTGCTAAGGAGACTGTACTGCTAAGGAGACTGTACTGCTAAGGAGACTGTACTGCTAAGGAGACTGTACTGCTGGGGGAAAAGCTTGCGTTTTGTATTAAACATATTGTTATTTGTTCGCTGTGGTTTGTTGGCAGCTCCTAGATTTTGTACCTCTCTCCAGGTCTCAGGTGTTCTCAGTGTCCATGTTTGTGAGTGTGTGTGTGTGTGTGTGTCAACGTGTATGTGTGTATCATTGACAGCCATGTTTTCCTTGCCGGCTCAGGGAACACTGACAGATAGAGAACGCGATAGGAAGCTGCAGCAGCAGTGTCATGTTAGCCTTTAGCCTCAGCTTTAGCGAACTCTCTCCTGTGCTATTTACAAGTGTGAGTGTCCAGCTCTAAACATCTAGCGCTGTCTGTGTCTTCGAGTTACTTTCTTTTCTTCTTCTTGACATTTGCTTTTTTTGTTCTTTTTCCGAGGCTGGCACAGAGCTGTTTTCTTCTCATCCTCAGATTTTCTTTTCCTTTCAAAGAAAAGAGATTCTACAACATGGTGGGAAAGGGTAAGACCGAGGTGCCAACGTATCCGTGGGAGAGAAGGTGAAAAGCAGAGGGCAAGGGGAGACAGTAGCTCTTGTCCCCTTGCTGAGAAGAGTATTATTTGGCTCAGGGTGTATAGGCAGGCACCAGGGGGCATGGAGGAAAATGCATCAATACATTTTTGTCTCATCAAGGCATGATTATTAAGCAATTACCCAAGACAGGGATTTGGAGGAGACGTTAAACTACAGTAATCTTGGTAAGGCCAGATTATTATCAGAGAGAGTTAGAAAGACCTGGGCTATTATCTTTGTTCCAGGGGTGGGTATTGAGCAGAGGACGGCAGTGTGACTTTGTCTGCCTGTCTGTGTTACTGAGCCAGAGATGATGAAGTTGAACTGGGGATCTCTCTTTTCACCTGTTGTCTCAAATACTTGTATTTTTGTTACCAGGTGGACTTTGGTTGGTACCTCTGTTTTAACAGCTCCCTTTCCTTCTCTTCCTCGTCCTCCTCCTCCGCTACTCGTCATCATCCTTCCCCTTATCCTTCTTATCCTTCTTCTCCTTCTTCTTCTTCTTCTTCTTCTTGGCCTCCTCCTTCTTTCCAAAAGTGATGAAGTCGCTCTTGTCGTCCTCTCCTCCCTGCTGGCGGATTGAGATGATTGCGGGGGATCCGGGGATGATAAAGGCTTCGGGGGGGACCTCGCCAGGCTTCAGGTGCTGGGGGGGCCCACCGGGACCGCCTGCACCGTAACGGAAGTGCCAGCTGTTACTATCCACTCCGGCTCCCATGGGCGGGGATGTCTCTCCACCCTCAGCATCTAGGGAGAGAGAGAAAGATGGGGGGTTATTGATGTTGAGATAGAATCATCAATCTCATCTATGGTGCATAAAGGAACAAAGTAAGATCAGTTGTCATGGCAATGGACACTTCACAGAAAAGCATGAGAAACCTCTGCCATATCAGACTGCATCCTGTGGTGATGCATCATGACACAGTCCACACTGTGCTGCATCGAAAAACCACAGGAGTACTCTGATCACCCTGACTCCCATTGTGATGTCACTAATCGGTCACTAATCCACATAAACAGCCATAACACCCCTCAAAAGAAAGGGGTGGCGACTCAGAATGCAAGCTTTCAAATGCTTCCACTGGTAAGCGGCTATACAGAATCAAAGCGTCGGTCACACCTGTCCTTCCCACGTCTAGCGTCCTCGATTGGCGCTATGAGATAAGACATGAATCGCTCCATCACGCCGGGAGAAGCAGGGAAAGGTCAGGGAATAAAGACATGGCATTTGAAAGGAAAGTGTGTGCGTGCTTGTGTCAAAATCAAATAAAATGTATTTATAAAAACCGTTTTACATCAGCAGATGTCACAAAGTGCTTATACAGAAACCCAGCCTAAAACCCCAAACAGCAAGCAATGCAGAGGTAGAAGCACGGTAGCAAGGAAAAACTCCCTAGAAAGGCAGGAACCTAGGAAGAAACATGGAGAGGAACCAGGCTCTGAGGGGTGGCCAGTCCTCTTCTGGAGATTATAAGAGTACATGGCCATTAAGGCCAGATCGTTCTTCAAGATTTTCAAATGTTCATGGATGGCCAGCCGGGTGTGTGTTTGCATGTGTGTGTGCAAGATGTGTCAGTCAGTAGCTTCAACAACAGTGAACTAAACCCTCTCCAACACTCAGTATTGTAAGTGGTCTCCAGTTAGTTAAACAAGGCTGTACTCAGTGCTTTGAGACAGACAGGTGTGACACAGCCTCTCTATGCTGCCTCCATCTCTAGACACATGTCATGACTCACTGCAGCAGAGCAGAGTGACTCTTGGCTCAGCTCTCAGCTCTCCCCTCCCGACCCCATCAGTCTACCCAAGGAGAGAGAGCACTCCCCTGTACACATAAATAATACAATTAAAGGGGCGAGAGTGCACACATAAATAGCTTCTCATTAAAGGAGATGGGGATGGCAGAGGTGCCTGGTCGGTCAAACTCACTGTGACTCTGCGTTATTCAAAGTGTGTGTGTTTGTGTGTGTGTGTTGACAACCCAGGGTGCTTGTAACAAAGCTCCCACACCAACTTGAAGACCCAAGGATCCAGATAGGATTGTTCTAACTACTACCCCGTTATGTCTTCTCAGTCGCCTAACACACATAAAACGAGATGCACACACACACACACACACACACACACACACACACACACACACACACACACACACACACACACACACACACACACACACACACACACACACACACACACACACACACACACACACACACACAGAAAAAAACTCCCCACAACACTTTCCCTCGTTCCTCACAGCTATGACCTAGTTTCTACACTTCCTTCACGTTTCTCCATTTATTTATCTCTCTTTTTTTGACTTCCTTCCAAAGTGGAGTTTAACAAAACTGTATTCACCCAAGTAGAATGAACTGTGTCTGGAAGAGGGAGTGCTGGCCTCATAACACCCAGGGTATGGAAGCCCATCTCACCATTCCCTGTCCTCCCCAACCAAGCCTCTATTGGACAGTTAGGAGGGCATGTCCTGCCCTGGTATAGTCTAATAAAAAACGAAACAATTTTAACCTTTATTTAACAAGGCAAGTCAGTTAAGAACAAATTCTTATTTACAATGACGGACAACACCGGCCAAACCTGGACGACGCTGGGCCAATTGTGCGCCGCCATATTGGACTCCCAATCACGGCCAGATGTGATACAGCCTGGATGGTCAAAGTACTTTCAACTCAAATTCCCATCAACGTAACTTTTTGCCTTGACAGATGTGCTAAAGGCAGCCAAAATACCTTGGATATATACAGCACCAGTCAAACGTTTGGACAAACCTACTCATTCAAGGGGTTTTCTTTATTTTGAATATTTTCTACATTGTAGAAAAGTGGTGAAGACATCAAAACTATGAAATAACAGATATAGAATCATGTAGTAACCAAAAATGTGTTAAACCAATCCAAATCTATTTTATATTTGAGATTCTTCGAAGTAGCCACCCTTTGCCTTGATGACAACATTGCACACTCTTGGCATTCTCTCAACCAGCTTCACGAGGTAGTCACGTGGAATGCATTTGAATTAACAGGTGTGCCTTGTTAAAAGTTCATTTGTGTAATTTATTTCCATCTTATCGCGTTCGAGCCAATTAGTTGTATTGTGACGAGGTAGGGGTGGTATACAGAAGATAGCCCTATTTGGTAAAATACCAAGTCCATATTATGGCAAGAACAGCTCAAATAAGCAAAGAGACATGAAGGTCAGTCAATCTGGAACATTTCAGTGCAGTCGCAAAAACCATCTAGTGCTGTGATGAAACTGGCTCTCATGAGGACCCGCACAGGAAATGAAGACCCAGAATTACCTCTGCTGCAGAGGACAAGTTCATTAGAGTTAACTGCACCTCAGATTGCAGCCCAAATAAATGCTTCATAGAGTTCAAGTAACAGACACATCTCAACATCAACTGTTCAGAGACTACGTGAATCAGGCCTTCATGGTCAAATTGCTGCAAAGAAAACTTTACTAAAGGACACCAATAAGAAGAGACTTTCTTGGGCCAAGAAACACGAGCAATGGACATTAGACTGGTGGAAATATGTCCTTTGGTCTGATGAGTCCAAATTTGAGATTCTTGGTTCCAACCTCTGTAATCTTTGTGAAACGCAGAGTAGGTGAACGGATCATCTCCGCATGTGTGGTTCCCACCATGAAGCATGGAGGAGGTGGTGTGATGGTGTGGTGGTGCTTTGCTGGTGACACCGTCTGTGATGTATTTAGAATTCAAGGCACACTTAACCAGCATGGCTAATACAGCATTCTGCAGCGATACGCCACACCGAGCCACACAGAGCCACACAGAGCCACACAGAGCCACACAGAGCCACACAGAGCCTTGCCAAGTATTCACCCCTTTGGGGTCTTTCCTATTTTGTTGCATTACAACATGTAATTTACATACACAAAATAGTCCAAATTGGTGAAGTGAAAAGAAAAACATGACTTGTGAAAGGAAAAAAAAGAAAAAAGGGAAAGTGGTGTGTGTATATGTCTTCACCCCCTTTACTATGAAGCCCCGAAATAAGATCTGGTGCAACCAACTACCTTCAGAAGTCACCCCCTTTACTATGAAGCCCCTAAATAAGATCTGGTGCAACCAACTACCTTCAGAAGTCACCCCTTTACTATGAAGCCCTAAATAAGATCTGGTGCAACCAACTACCTTCAGAAGTCACCCCCTTTACTATGAAGCCCCTAAATAAGATCTGGTGCAACCAACTACCTTCAGAAGTCACCCCCTTTACTATGAAGCCCCTAAATAAGATCTGGTGCAACCAACTACCTTCAGAAGTCACCCCCTTTACTATGAAGCTCCTAAATAAGATCTGGTGCAACCAACTACCTTCAGAAGTCACCCCCTTTACTATGAAGCCCCTAAATAAGATCTGGTGCAACCAACTACCTTCAGAAGTCACCCCCTTTACTATGAAGCCCCGAAATAAGATCTGGTGCAACCAACTACCTTCAGAAGTCACCCCCTTTACTATGAAGCCCCTAAATAAGATCTGGTGCAACCAACTACCTTCAGAAGTCACCCCCTTTACTATGAAGCCCCTAAATAAGATCTGGTGCAACCAACTACCTTCAGAAGTCACCCCTTTACTATGAAGCCCCGAAATAAGATCTGGTGCAACCAACTACCTTCAGAAGTCACCCCTTTACTATGAAGCCCCTAAATAAGATCTGGTGCAACCAACTACCTTCAGAAGTCACCCCCTTTACTATGAAGCCCCTAAATAAGATCTGGTGCAACCAACTACCTTCAGAAGTCACCCCCTTTACTATGAAGCCCCTAAATAAGATCTGGTGCAACCAACTACCTTCAGAAGTCACCCCCTTTACTATGAAGCCCCGAAATAAGATCTGGTGCAACCAACTACCTTCAGAAGTCACCCCCTTTACTATGAAGCCCCTAAATAAGATCTGGTGCAACCAACTACCTTCAGAAGTCACCCCCTTTACTATGAAGCCCCTAAATAAGATCTGGTGCAACCAACTACCTTCAGAAGTCACATAATTAGTCAAATAATGTCCATCTGTGTGCAATCTAAGTGTCACATGATCTGTCACACGATCGTAGTATATATATACACCTGTTCTGAAAGGCAACACAGTCTGCAATACAACTAAGCAAGGGGCACCACCAAGCAAGCAGCACCATGAAGACCAAGGAGCTCTCCAAACAGGTCAGGGACAAAGTTGTGGAGAGGTACAGATCAGGGTTGGGTTATAAAAAAATATCTGAAACTTTGAACATCTCACGGAGCACCATTAAATTCCTTATAAAAAATGGAAAGAATATGGCACCACAACAAACCTGTCAAGAGAAGGCCGCCGACCAAAACTCACAGACCAGGCAAGGAGGGAATTAATCAGAGGCAACAAATAGACCAAAAATAACCTTGAAGGAGCTGCAAAGCTCCACAGTTGAGATTGGAGTATCTGTCCATAGGACCACTTTAAGCTGTACACTCCACAGAGCTGGGCTTTACAGAAGAGTGGCCAGAAAAAAACAGTCACATTCGCCATTAAAAAATAAGCAAACACTTTTGGTGTTCACCAAACATATGGAGGAAGGTACTCTGGTCAGATAAGACTTAGCCATCAAGATTTTTAGCCATCAAGGAAAACGCAATGTCTGGCACAAACCCAACACCTCTCATCACCCCAAGAACAACATCCATGGAGGATGCAGCATCATGCTGTGGGGATATTTTTCATCGGCGGGGACTGGGAAACTGGTCAGAATTGAAGGAATAAAGATTGTCGTTAAGTAAAGCGATGTTCTTGAGGGAAACCTGTTTGAATCTTCCAGAGATTTGAGACTGGGACGGAGGTTCACCTTCCAGCAGGACAATGACCCTAAGCATCCTTCTAAAGCAACACTTGAGTGGTATAAGGGGAAACATTTAAATGTCTTGGAATGGCCTAGTCAAAGCCCAGACCTCAATCCAATTGAGAATCTGTGGTATGACTTAAAGATTGTTGTATACCAGCGGAACCCATCCAACTTGTCGGAGCTGGAGCAGTTTTGTCTTGAAGAATGGGCAAAAATCACAGCAGCTAGATGTGCCAAGCTTATAGAGACATACCCCAAGAGACTCGCTGCTGTAATTGCTGCAAACGGTGGCTCTACAAAGTATTGACTTTTGGGGGCTGTTTTTTTTGGTCTTATTTCTTGTTTGTTTCACTATTTAAAAAAATATTTAGCATCTTCAAAGCAGTAGGCATGTTGTGTAAATCAAATTATACAAACCCCCTTAAATCTATTTTAATTCCAGGTTATAAGGCAACAAAACAGGACAAATACTTTCGATAGGCACTCTCCCATCTGGTTTGTGCTTACTGGGACTATCATTGGTTTTTCAACAAGGCATGACCCAACACACATACAGGCTGTGTAAGGGCTATTAGACAAAGAAGGAGAGTGATGGAGTGCTCCATCAGATGACCTGGCCTCCACAATCACCCGACCTCAACCAAATTGAGATGGTTTGGGATGAGTTGGACCGCAGAGGAAGGAAAAGCAGCCAAAAAGTGCTCTGCATATGTGGAAACTCCTTCAAGACTGTTGGAAAAGCATTCCTCATGAAGCTAGTTGAGAGAATGCCAAGAGTGTGCAAAGCTGTCTTCAAGGCAAAGGGTGGCTACTTTGAAGAATCTCAAATATACTAAATGATTCCATAAGTGTTATTTCATAGTTCTGATGTTTTCACTATTATTCTGCAATGTCGAAAATAGTAAAAAGAAAGAAAACCCCTTGAATGAGTAGATGACCAAACTTTTGACTTGTACTGTACATGTACAGAAGAACGGGACTAGGTTTTAAGGACTATGAAGCACCCCATGGGGCAGAGCCCCATACCTTGGTACAGGGCAAGAGTTCCGTAAGTCAGTTTTGATCAGCCAGTACAGTCTCATCTAGCAGGTAGTAATTGATGTTGCCAGAGGGAGGCATTGTTACATGGCTTCAAAGAACAGGAACAAGACAACAGATCTAACCTGCCTCCACCTCCACCAGCACCATCACCTTCATCACTTCCACCACCTCCACCTCCTTCACCACCTCCTTCACCCCTCCATCATCACCACCTCCATCAAAATCTCCACTTCCACCATATCCACCATCCACCACCACATCCACCACCTCCACCACACAAAGCTCACAACTAGAACACCGATGCATTCTAAAACTACACTATTCCTCTCTTCTCTGGCTTTATCTCTGAATTCATAAGGAACCAAAATAGTTGTTTCTTATCAAAGCATTTTTAAAGTGCTTTAAACAGCAGCTGAGGGACTAAGCAAAAACACATTTTATGACAATTAGTGACCATTAAAACAATTAAAACTATGGATTATGATGATGTTTACAAATCTCTTTATCCTAACCTCTTCCTCTCCTCTGCTCAAACCAATCCTCTCATCCCTTCTCCTCCCTCTCCATTTCTACCCCCCACTTTTTTCTCTCCTCTCTATCTCTCTCCCGCCTTCTTCCCCTGCTGTCCCTTCTCCTTTCCTCCCCCTCTCACCCCTCGGTCCCAGCCTGGGCTCTCTGCTGGAGCTGCTCAGAGTGATGGATTGTGGGAGTAAATCCAGGCCAGGCGTGGGCAGCGTCACGTCCCCTGCATGGCACACACTCCTAATCTCTCTTATGGAGTCAAACACTGCAGGAAGTCTTTCAGGCTGATGGGATGGTGTCCTTATTCACCTCTCTCATACATAGCCTACAGAAGCTGTCCTATTCACTTCTCTCATACATAGCCTACAGAAGCTGTCCTATTCACCTCTCTCATACATAGCCTACAGAAGCTGTCCTATTCACCTCTCTCATACATACAGAAGCTGTCCACCTCTCCTACAGAAGCTGTCCTATTCACCTCTCTCATACATAGCCTACAGAAGCTGTCCTATTCACCTCTCTCATACATAGCCTACAGAAGCTGTCCTATTCACCTCTCTCATACATAGCCTACAGAAGCTGTCCTATTCACCTCTCTCATACATAGCCTACAGAAGCTGTCCTATTCACCTCTCTCATACATAGCCTACAGAAGCTGTCCTATTCACCTCTCTCATACATAGCCTATAGAAGCTGTCCTATTCACCTCTCTCATACATAGCCTACAGAAGCTGAACCTATTCACCAACCTGGTCTCAGAGCATTTCATATTATTCTGTATGTAAATCCGGGACACTCCATTTTGTATGATATATTAAGTGTTGTATGTATTAATTTGTGGATGTCCATCACCCATTTCATATGATATGTTAGGAATTACAATTCACATTATGTCTTATGAATTTGCAAAATGTACAATATGTTACAAATTTGCTAAACGTACGATATGATATGAATTTGTAAAACGTATGACATGTTACGAATTCTAGCTAGGTGGCTAGGTGACTAATGTTAGCTAGGGGTTAGGGTTAGGGTTAAGGTTAGGGTTATGTTTAGGAGTTAGGTAAGAGGGTTAAGGTTAAGGTTAGGGCAAGGGGAAAGTTTAGCTAAAAGGGTTAAGGTTAGGGGAAGGGTTAGCTTAAAAGGTTAAAGTTATGGTTAGGGGAAGTGTTAGCTAACATGCTAAGTAGTTGCAAAGTAGTTCAAAAGTAGGTGTGAGTGGCAAATTATCTAAAATGCTCAAGTTGTCTCTGATGACATTCACATTTGCAAACTTTGGATTGCTAGACGTTCGCATTATATGCTTACCCATCCACCATGACCAACCACCGTGCTTTCGTTTTTGCAAAGTAAACACCTGCCTTATGTAACCATACCAAATGTAACATACCATACTAATTTGACTGTCCCGGATTGACGTTTACTATGTTACGTCTAGTCTATGAGACCAGGCTGTATTCATTCTCGTACATAGTCCTCTTTCTCTATTCTTCTCCCCTACATTGTACACTTGCTAACTTCCATTTGTGGATTTAAAAGGAAATGACTGGTGTAAGAAATATGGCGGCAACTCTCTAACCAACGCTCAAGCTAATCCAATGCTTTTTTTAAATACATGGAGAGGATTGCACAATTTGAACGCAAGGAAGGAAACATTATAGAGAATATCCTCACTACTACCAGACATTTTGCATTGTCTTCTCTGTCAGAGGGCACATACCACAGACTGGCCGACAGACAGACGGACACAGACACTATAGTTACAGCAGTCACATAGTCCTACTTCTCACTTCCGATTCTAGACAGGAGTGCTATCTGACCTCCACTGATTTTGTCATCAGAGCCATGAGACCTATGAATAGACAGAATCAGACAGACAGAAAGACAGAGGATAAGGATAAGAGGAGAAGAAGAGCAGGAGACAGACACGGTCTTTCTCTCTCTCTTTCTCTCTCTCTCAGACTCAGAGATAGTGAGAAAGTCATATTAATTTGCTGTGAGAGATCCCACTCTCCCTCTCTGTATCAACCTCAGCTAAATGCCATTATCTGACTCCCAGACAACATTGTGAACTGATTCTGCTCTTTGAAAGGGACAACATTAAGTGAAAGGAGGAATGAGAGGAGAAAAGGAAAGACAGCGATCCTAGAAAGTGGAAGGGTATTTACTCTACAATGCCTTTGCTCAGCTTTCCTGCCCCTAGGTAATTTCCTGTCTAAAACTGCTCAGGCAGATGATGAGACACCCGTGATACAAACAAAGAGGATTCCAGAGAGTGATGACTCACTGCGAGAGAGAGAGAGCAGGCATTATGGCTTGGTAGAATAGCCTTATAATTGTCTCTGACATATCATGACCAAGCCAAAAGCCCCATGACTGGGTCTGACTGCACATCGGGATATCAAAATCCAGGTCCAAATGAATCTAGCCACCTCTCCTCCCTCCACTCTGAATCCATTAATGCTACATTACTTGCTTGTCTATATCTTTCTATCTTTTTTGCTCACTGCCCTCAAGCGTCAATTAGATTAGATTCAGCCATAACAATCAAACAGAAAGAGAACATCTGACTGTGTTCCATCATCACATTCCTCGCCCATCACAGATCCACACACGGCCACAGCGACAATCTGATTTGTCGATGGCTGTTGCAGTGCAAAAAATCTCCCTCACTTCTTCCCTCCCTCCCGCTCTATCTCCCTCACTTCTTCCCTCCCTCCCGCTCTATCTCCCTCACTTCTTCCCTCCCTCCCTCCCTCCTTCCTGCTCTATCTCCCTCACTTCTTCCCTCCCTCCCGCTCTATCTCCCTCACTTCTTCTGACCTTTCGTCTAATCTAGCGCAAAACCTGGTCCAGCAAACACCCGTCCCTTCCAGTTACTGATGGAGCATGCATTATGCCTATCACTGTTGTGGAAACATTATTGTGATTGGAAATTAAACCGCTTGTCCATCACTGATCACTAAGAGGCACATCAGTGATGGGAATGATTTGTTTTACACTGAGATGATCACAGCCTCTAACACCCTCTCTGTGTCAGTGTATCTCTCTCTGTTGTGTTTCTAAATTTTTCAGTCTCTTCCTCTGCCTCTGTCTTTAACAAATATTTAAATCATAACCCGACACTCTCACACTCCTAGTCTCACACTCCGAGATTTTTTCTCTCTCAGAAGCAGATATAGAAAGCAATACACTTCTCTAATGTAGCCTAACTCTCTCTCTCTCTCTCTCTCTCTCTCTCTCTCTCTCTCTCTCTCTCTCACGGTTTGTTAATGTCTCCCCTCTTCTCTCTGCTATCCAAGGTTTTCACAGTGACTTAAATCATCCAGGAGCTCCATTTTGCCACGTCTACTTTATTCATCTCCTCGCCTCGCCCCACGATCTATTGGCCGCTTGGGCAGAAGCGCAGTGGAGCGCAGTGCAGCGTTACATAACGAGGGGAGGACAAGGAGAGGAGAGGAGGAGGAGAGAGGAGGTGGAGGAGAGAGGAGGAGGAGAGAGGAGGAGGAGAGAGGAGGTGGAGGAGAGAGGAGGAGGAGAGAGGAGGAGGAGGAGGAGGAGAGAGGAGGAGGAGAGAGGAAGAAGGGAGAGAGGAAGTGCAGGGATGCAAGTATGAAATGTGATCCACCCAGAAAGGCAGAAAACATTCTACTAAAAAGTCTGAAGGTGCAGATTTTTTTAGAGAGAGAAACACTGCAGTGGTGGAGGATACTTGTCATGATAGAAAGCTCTCTGTGCTGGGACCACACCCTTCTCTATATAAACACATGCTACGTATGTGCTCTGCGTGTTTGTGCTCTCTTTGTGTGTGTGTGTGTGTGTGTGTGTGTGTGTGTGTGTGTGTGTGTGTGTGTGTGTGTGCCCGTGCGCACACCTTGAAGTGTAATGTCCAGATGGATCATGTGACACATGGTGGAGACAAGCTTTCCCAAGAGACAGTCTTGAACAGGAGGACGAGCCACTGCCAAGGGTGTGTGTGTGTGTGTGTGTGCGTGCGTGCGTGCTTGCGTGTGTGTGTGTGCGTGTGTGTGTGCGTGTGTGTGTGTGTGCTCATCTAAAGGAGAGTAATGCTTCTAATGAGGATGATAGGGTCATTAATAGTGACTAAATATCAGACTAGAAGAAACAGATGTATTCTCAGTGGAGCAGAGAGAGAGGGGGGAGGGAGGGAGAGAGGGGATGGAGAGAGAGGGGGATGGAGAGAGGGGAGGGAGGGAGAGAGGAGGATGGAGAGAGGGGAGGGAGGGAGAGAGGAGGATGGAGAGAGGGGAGTGTGTATTCATAGCAGCAAGATGTGTGACCTGTTGCCACAAGAAAAGGGCTACCAGTGAAGAAGAAACACACTTGCAAATACAACCTATAATTATTTTTTATTTACTTTGTACTTAAACTATTTGCACATCATTACAAGACTATATACGTATAGACATAATATGACATTTGAAATGTCTTTATTCTTTTGGAACTTTTGTGAGTGTAATGTTAACTGTTAATTTGTAATTGTTTATTTCACTTTTGTTAATCATCTAGTTGTGCAAATAATTACTTTCAGAGGTGACATAATTAGTTAAATAAAGTCTACCTGTGCGCAATCTAAGTGTCACATGATCTGTCACACGATCTCAGTATACAGTATATCATATATATATATATATATATATATATATATATATATATATATATATATATATATATATATACGCACACCTGTTCTGAAAGGCCCCACAGTCTGCAACACCACTAAGCAAGGGGCACCACCAAGCAAGCAGCACCATGAAGACCAAGGAGCTCTCCAAACAGGCCAGGGACAAAGTTATGGAGAAGTACAGATCAGGGTTGGGATGTAAAAAAATATCAGAAACTTTGTACATCCCACGGAGCACTTTAAGACGTACATCCCACGGAGCACTTTAAGACGTACACCCCACAGAGCACTTTAAGACGTACATCCCACGGAGCACTTTAAGACGTACATCCCACGGAGCACTTTAAGACGTACATCCCACGGAGCACTTTAAGACGTACACCCCACGGAGCACTTTAAGACGTACATCCCACGGAGCACTTTAAGACGTACATCCCACGGAGCACTTTAAGACGTACACTCCACGGAGCACTTTAAGACGTACATCCCACGGAGCACTTTAAGACGTACACCCCACGGAGCACTTTAAGACGTACATCCCACGGAGCACTTTAAGACGTACAGCACTTTAAGACGTACATCCCACGGAGCACTTTAAGACGTACACCCCACGGAGCACTTTAAGACGTACACCCCACGGAGCACTTTAAAACCCCACGGAGCACTTTAAGACGTACACTTTAAGACGTACACCCCACGGAGCACTTTAAGAGCACCCACGGAGCACTTTAAGACGTACACCCCACGGAGCACTTTAAGACGTACACCCCACGGAGCACTTTAAGACGCACACCCACACTTTAAGGAGTACACCCCACGGAGCACTTAAGACGTACACCCCACGGAGCACTTTAAGACGTACCACCCCACGGAGCACTTTAAGACGTACACCCCACGACGGAGCACTTTAAGACGAGGAGCACTTTAAGACGTACACCCCAAGACGGAGCACTTTAAGACGTACATCCCACGGAGCACTTTAAGACGTACACCCCACGGAGCACTTTAAGACGTACACCCACGGAGCACTTTAAGACGGAGCACTTTAAGACGTACATCCCACGGAGCACTTTAAGACGTACACCCCACGGAGCACTTTAAGACGGAGCACTTTAAGACGTACACCCCACGGAGCACTTTAAGACGTACACCCCACGGAGCACTTTAAGACGTACAGCACTTTAAGACGTACACCCCACGGAGCACTTTAAGACGTACACCCCACGGAGCACTTTAAGACGTTTAAGACACCCCCACAGCACTTTAAGACGTACACCCCACGGAGCACTTTAAGACGTACACCCCACGGAGCACTTTAAGACGTACACCCCACGGAGCACTTTAAGACGACGTACACCCCACGGAGCACTTTAAGACACACCCACGGAGCACTTTAAGACGTACACCCCACGGAGCACTTTAAGACGTACCCACGGAGCACTTTAAGACGTACACCCCACGGAGCACTTTAAGACGTACACCCGGAGCACTTTAAGACGCATATCCCACGGAGCACTTTAAGACGTACACCCCACGGAGCACTTTAAGACGTACATCCCACGGAGCACTTTAAGACGTACACCCCACGGAGCACTTTAAGACGTACATCCCACGGAGCACTTTAAGACGTACACCCCACGGAGCACTTTAAGACGTACACCCCACGGAGCACTTTAAGACGTACACCCGGAGCACGGAGCACTTTTAAGACGTACACCCCACGGAGCACTTTAAGACGTACACCCCACGGAGCACTTTAAGACGTACACCCCACGGAGCACTTTAAGACGTACACCCCACGGAGCACTTTAAGACGTACACCCCACGGAGCACTTTAAGACGTACACCCCACGGAGCACTTTAAGACGTACACCCCACGGAGCACTTTAAGACGTACACCCCACGGAGCACTTTAAGACGCCCCCCCACGGAGCACTTTAAGACGTTTAAGACGTACACCCCACGGAGCACTTTAAGACGTACACCCCACTTTAAGACGCACGGAGCACTTTAAGACGTACACCCCACGGAGCACTTTAAGACGTACACCCCACGGAGCACTTTAAGACGTACACCCCACGGAGCACTTTAAGACGTACACCCCACGGAGCACTTTAAGACGTATACCCCACAAAGCTGGGCTTTCCAGAAGAGTGGCCAGAAAAAAAGGTATTGCTTAAAGAAATAAATAAGCAAACACGTTTGGTGTTCACCAAAAGGCATGTGGGAGACTCCCCAAACATATGGAAGAAGGTACTCTGGTCAGATGTGACTAAAATTGAGCTTTTTGGCCATCAAGGAAAACACTATGTCTCTCAAATCCAACACCTCTCATCACCCCGAGAACACCATTTGTCATAGGCAGGGACTGGGAAACTGGTCAGAATTGAAGAAATTATGGATGGCGCTAAATACAGGGAAATACATTAAGGGAAACCTGTTTCAGTCATCCAGAGATTTGAGACTGGGACGGAGGTTCACCTTCCAGCAGGACAATGACCCTAAGCATCCTGCTAAAGCAACACTTGAGTGGTTTAAGGGGAAACGTTGAAATGTTTTGGAATGGCCTAGTCAAAGCCCCAACTTCTATCCATTTGAGAATCTGTGGTATGACTTAAAGATTATTGACACCAGCGGAACCCATCCAACTTGAAGGAGCTGGAGCAGTTGTGTCCTGAAGAATGGGCAAAAATCCCAGTGGCTAGATATGTGTAAATCAAATAATACAATCCACCCCCAAAAAATCCCTTTTAATTCCGGGTTGTAAGGCAACAAAATAGTAAAAATGCCAAGGGGGTGAATACTTTCGCAAGCCACTGCAGACAGAAGTCAGATGGGATGGAAATGGGGAGGGGTTGAGGAGAAAGAAGAAAAGATAGGGAGGCATTTTTGGATGGGCAGTGAGGAACAGCTTAGTCTTCCCCTCCTGAGTTCCCTCTCTGCCCCAGGCAATTTCCAGAGAGTTCTATCCAGCACACCTGCCCACATAACAATACTTCCACCATGGAGTCTCTGCTTAAGCAGCTGAAAGCTGCAACTTCAACCCTCTAACTCTGCATTCATAAAATGTGAATTCTATGTCTGCACCCTCCTCCAATCTAACCCAGCAGTGCTCTTGTGGTCATGTTGTTAGGACTCCAGGAGGTTGAGTTGAGGGAGAGTGACACAGAATGGACCACATGCCGAGGAGTTCATTTCCTGAAGAGAGGGAGCACAAAATACCTCCACTTTCCTCTTCCCCCTTCCTCCACCTCTCTTCCCTTTCTCCCCCTCTCTCACCCTTCCTCACTTTCTCACCCTTCCTCTCTCTCTCACCCTTCCTCCCTCTCTCCCCCTTCCTCCCCCTCTCTCACCCTTCCTCCCTCTCTCTCTCCCTTCCTCCCTCTCCCCTTCCTAACCCCTATCACCCTTCCTAATAGTCTATCACCCTTCCCCATCTCTCACCCTTCCTCCCCCTCTTCACCCTTCCTAACCATCTCTCACCCTTCCTCCCCCTCTTATCACCCTTCCTAACCATCTCTCACCCTTCCTCCCCCTCTATCACCCTTCCTAACCCTCTATCACCCTTCCTCCCCCTCTCTTTCTCTCCACCCTCATCCTCTATCCTCTGTTTAGCCTCGACAGGTGCAGGCTGTTGTTGACTCCTGTCCCCCCTCATCAAATCAGGCTGTGTGTGTGTGTATGTGTGTTTGTGTGTGTGAGTATATGTGCGTGTGTGTATGTCATCAGATACAGCAGTAATGCAGAAAGACCTGCACTAAACCTGCCTCCACCTCTGCAGTACAGCACAGCCCTTTCTATGTAGGTCAGTCTCCCTCTCTCTTTCTCCCTCACTCCCTCTATCCTTGCCTCTCTACCTCACTCTCTCTCTCCTTCCCTCTCCCTCCCTCACTCCCTCTCTCCTTTTTTACCCTTGCCATGCCCTTCGCAGAACATTTCTAGCTAACACATCCTCTTCCTCCCTCCAAATACATCTCCCTCCTTTCCTCTAACACTTGTTTTTATTCTCTCCCTCGTAGTTTTGTTTTTAACCAACAGTCACCTCCCTTTTTCTCTCTTTATAAACAGGCTTCAACCTCAACGCACTCCACGTCCATATTTCCATTTCCTTCTCCCTCTCTCCCTGCATATCTCTCTCCCTCCCTTCCTCTCTCCCTGCATATCTCTCTCCCTCCCTTCCTCTCTCCCTGCATGTCTCTCTCCCTCCCTTCCTCTCTCCCTGCATGTCTCTCTCCCTCCCTTCCTCTCTCCCTGCATATCTCTCTCCCTCCCTTCCTCTCTCCCTGCATATCTCTCTCCCTCCCTTCCTCTCTCCCTGCATGTCTCTCTCCCTCCCTTCCTCTCTCCCTGCATATCTCTCTCCCTCCCTTCCTCTCTCCCTGCATGTCTCTCTCCCTCCCTCTCTCTCCTCCCTCCCTTCCTCTCTCCCTGCATATCTCTCTCCCTCCCTTCCTCTCTCCCTGCATGTCTCTCTCCCTTCCTCCTCCCTTCCTCTCTCCCTTCCTCTCTCCCTGCATGTCTCTCTCCCTCCCTTCCTCTCTCCCTGCATGTCTCTCTCCCTCCCTTCCTCTCTCCCTGCATGTCTCTCTCCCTCCCTTCCTCTCTCCCTGCATATCTCTCTCCCTCCCTTCCTCTCTCCCTGCATGTCTCTCTCCCTCCCCTTCCTCTCTCCCTGCATGTCTCTCTCCCTCCCTTCCTCTCTCCCTGCATATCTCTCTCCCTCCCTTCCTCTCTCCCTGCATATCTCTCTCCCTCCCTTCCTCTCTCCCTGCATATCTCTCTCCCTCCCTTCCTCTCTCCCTGCATATCTCTCTCCCTCCCTTCCTCTCTCCCTGCATATCTCTCTCCCTCCCTTCCTCTCTCCCTGCATGTCTCTCTCCCTCCCTTCCTCTCTCCCTGCATATCTCTCTCCCTCCCTTCCTCTCTCCCTGCATATCTCTCTCCCTCCCTTCCTCTCTCCCTGCATGTATCTCTCCCTCCCTTCCTCTCTCCCTGCATATCTCTCTCCCTCCCTTCCTCTCTCCCTGCATGTCTCTCTCCCCCTCCCTTCCCTCCCTTCTCTCTCCCTGCATGTCTCTCTCCCTCCCTTCCTCTCTCCCTGCATATCTCTCTCCCTCCCTTCCTCTCTCTCCCTGCATATCTCTCTCCCTCCCTTCCTCTCTCCCTGCATATCTCTCTCCCTCCCTCCTCTCTCCCTGCATATCTCTCCTCCATTCTCTCTCCCTCCTCTTCCTCCTCTCTCCTGCATATCTCTCTCCCTCCCTTCCTCTCTCCCTGCATATCTCTCTCCCTCCCTTCCTCTCTCCCTGCATGTCTCTCTCCCTCCCTTCCTCTCTCCCTGCATGTCTCTCTCCTCCCTTCCTCTCTCCCTGCATGTCTCTCTCCCTCCCTTCCTCTCTCCCTGCATATCTCTCTCCCTCCCCTCCCCTCTCTCTCCCTCCCTTCCTCTCCCTGCATGTCTCTCTCCCTCCCTTCCTCTCTCCCTGCATGTCTCTCTCCCTCCCTTCCTCTCCCCTGCATCTCCCTGCATGTCTCTCTCCCCCTTCCTCTCTCCCTGCATATCTCTCTCCCTCCCTTCCTCTCTCCCTGCATGTCTCTCTCCTCCCTTCCTCTCTCCCTGCATATCTCTCTCCCTCCCTTCCTCTCTCCCTGAATGTCTCTCTCCCTCCTTCCTCTCTCCCTGCATATCTCTCTCCCTCCCTTCCTCTCTCCCTGCATGTCTCTCTCCCTCCCTTCCTCTCATCTCTCTCCCTGCATATCTCTCCCTCCCTTCCTCTCTCCCTGCATGTCTCTCTCCCTCCCTTCCTCTCTCCCTGCATGTCTCTCTCCCTCCCTTCCTCTCTCCCTGCATGTCTCTCTCCCTCCCTTCCTCTCTCCCTGCATGTCTCTCTCCCTCCCTTCCTCTCTCCCTGCATGTCTCTCTCCCTCCCTTCCTCTCTCCTGCATCCTCTCCCTCCTCCCCCTGCATGTCTCTCTCCCTCCCTTCCTCTCTCCCTGCATATCTCTCTCCCTCCCTTCCTCTCTCCCTGCATATCTCTCTCCCTCCCTTCCTCTCTCCCTGCATCTCCCCTGAATTCCTCTCTCCCTGCATGTCTCTCTCCCTCCCTTCCTCTCCCCTGCATATCTCTCTCCCTCCCTTCCTCTCTCCCTGCATGTCTCTCTCCCTCCCTTCCTCTCTCCCTGCATGTCTCTCTCCCTCCCTTCCTCTCTCCCTGCATATCTCTCCCCCCCTTCCTCTCTCCCTGCATCTCTCTCCTCTCTCCCTCCCTTCTCCCTCCTCTCCCTGCATATCTCTCTCCCTCCTCTCTCCTCCCTTCCTCTCTCCCTGCATGTCTCTCTCCCTCCCTTCCTCTCTCCCTGCATGTCTCTCTCCCCCTCCCTTCCTCTCTCCCTGCATGTCTCTCTCCCTCCCTTCCTCTCTCCCTGCATGTCTCTCTCCCTCCCTTCCTCTCTCCCTGCATGTCTCTCTCCCTCCCTTCCTCTCTCCCTGCATGTCTCTCTCCCTCCCTTCCTCTCTCCCTGCATATCTCTCTCCCTCCCTTCCTCTCTCCCTGCATGTCTCTCTCCCTCCCTTCCTCTCCCCTGCATATCTCTCTCCCTCCCTTCCTCTCTCCCTGCCTGTCTCTCCTGCATGTCTCCTCCCTTCCTCTCTCCCTGCATATCTCTCTCCCTCCTTCCTCTCCCCTGCATGTCTCTCTCCCTCCCTTCCTCTCTCCCTGCATGTCTCTCTCCCTCCCTTCCTTCCTCTCTCCCCATTCCTCTCTCCCTCCTCTCCCTTCCTCTCTCCCTGCATATCTCTCTCCCTCCCTTCCTCTCTCCCTGCATATCTCTCTCCCTCCCTTCCTCTCTCCCTGCATATCCCTCTCTCCCTCCCTTCCTCTCCCTCCCTTCCTCTCTCCTGCATATCTCTCTCCCCTCCCTTCCTCTCTCCCTGCATGTCTCTCTCCCTCCCTTCCTCTCTCCCTGCATGTCTCTCTCCCTCCCTTCCTCTCTCCCTGCATGTCTCTCTCCCTCCCTTCCTCTCTCCCTGCATGTCTCTCTCCCTCCCTTCCTCTCTCCCTGCATGTCTCTCTCCCTCCCTTCCTCTCTCCCTGCATATCTCTCTCCCTCCCTCCCTCCCCTGCATGTCTCTCTCCCTCCCTTCCTCTCTCCCTGCATATCTCTCTCCCTCCCTTCCTCTCTCCCTGCATATCTCTCTCCCTCCCTTCCTCTCTCCCTGCATGTCTCTCTCCCTCCCTTCCTCTCTCCCTGCATATCTCTCTCCCTCCCTTCCTCTCTCCCTGCATGTCTCTCTCCCCCTCCCTTCCTCTCTCTCCCTGCATATCTCTCTCCCTCCCTTCCTCTCTCCCTGCATATCTCTCCCTCCCTTCCTCTCTCCCTGCATGTCTCTCTCCCTCCCTTCCTCTCTCCCTGCATGTCTCTCTCCCTCCCTTCCTCTTTCCCTGAATGTCTCTCTCCCTCCTGTCCTCTCTCCCTGCATATCTCTCTCCCTCCCTTTCTCTCTCCATGCATGTCTCTCTCCCTCCCTTCCTCTCTCCCTGCATATCTCTCTCCCTCCCTTCCTCTCTCCCTGAATGTCTCTCTCCCTCCCGTCCTCTCTCCCTGCATATCTCTCTCCCTCCCTTCCTCTCTCCCTGCATGTCTCTCTCCCTCCCTTCCTCTCTCCCTGCATATCTCTCTCCCTCCCTTCCTCTCTCCCTGCATATCTCTCTCCCTCCCTTCCTCTCTCCCTGCATGTCTCTCTCCCTCCCTTCCTCTCTCCCTGCATGTCTTTCTCCCTCCCTTCCTCTCTCCCTGCATGTCTCTCTCCCTCCCTTCTTCTCTCCCTGCATGTCTCTCTCCCTCCCTTCCTCTCTCCCTGCATGTCTCTCTTCCTCCCTTCCTCTCTCCATATCCCCCTCCCTCCTCCCTCCGTCTCTCTCTCCCAATACCCTCTCTTTGCTGTCTCTATCCACAGTATCTCTCCTTCTCTCTCGACACTCAGTTCAGGGCTATGAATGGTTGCAGTGGAAACTGCATCCTCCAGTGAAGCGGTAGAACATGGGCGTTACAGAAACAGTACTGATGCTGATGGAGAATAATGCTGCAAGCTTTCACACTCTCCCTCTTTCACACTCTCCCTGTTGCTAGCGGAGAGTCCAACCACTCTCCACTAGCAACAGCAGCCTTGTACCCCCTCCTCTACCTCCATCTCTCATTTTCTCCCTCTTGTTCTTTCTCTCCCTCCCTCTCTCATTCTCTTTTTTTTAAACTCATTGTCACACTCCCCCCTTTATCTCCCCTTTCCTTCTCTTGCCTCTCACTGCTCTCCATCTCTCCTCTCCTTCCTTTCCATCTCTTTCTCTTTTCTCTCTCCCAGGGGATTGTTCAGATCCTACACTGTACTCTGTGAATCCCAATGCGTGCCTCTGCTTCAGAGACAAAGCCCTGAAATGGAGGGATGGAGGGAAAGAGGGAGGAGAGGAGAGAGGGAGAGAGATAGTTAGGCAGCAGGCAGAACCCTGATTTCATTAATGTGAGTCTGTTAATCTGGGCTCCATCTGTCACACCAGGAGCTGCACACAAAGTAGGGAGCCAACACACACACACGCGCACACGCACACACACACACACACACACACACACACACACACACACACACACACACACACACACACACACACACACACTCACAAACAGACATACCAAAGCACCCTGGGGGATGACACAGAGGTGTAATGTTTTGCTGTGGCTCTTCATCCAACAGGCAAAAATAGACTATCAGACACAAACCCACCCTGCAGTTCTAACACTCCCGGGATACAACTCCACTCCTATCTACACAAACCTCTCGTCTCACACTGCAGCAACATATTAGAGTTACTTCAGGTCCGAACCTGCAGAAAGCAGACAAGCAACGACTGACTGACTGATCATGAGACCAGCAGATGGCTCATTCAATGAGTGTCATGATAGCGGCTGACTGGCCACTTCCATCCGCATCCTCCACTACATTGTCACTGTTAAAACTGACTCACATTTTGAGTTTGTTAAATCAAAGCACTCTACATCCTAAAATGTACCAGAACTATTGTTTCGACTCCATCCCCAAATCCTCATGCCCACAGTTGACACTGCTCAATTTGGTACGCATCTCATTATTTTTACTCCCTCCACCCATTAAAATCCATCCCACTCCTTCCCCCCAACCCCTTAGTCAACTTCAGCAGACTCTACCCATGAAGACAAGCAGCTCAACCCCTTCAGTCTCCCTCCACTCACCACCCTCTGCTCCAGGCTGCCACTCCTCAACCTGGGCATGACATCAATTGTAGAGTGGGGGAGGCTGTGTGTGTGTGTGTGTGTGTGGACAGAGAGATCACAATCTACTCAGTTATTGCACTGTCATCCCTCTCTTCCTGTGTCAATCCATCTCTCTCCCACTCTTTCTCCATCTCTCTGTCCTCCACATTCTATACCTCTTCTACTCCTCTCTTTACCCTCCACCTTCTATCTCCTCTAACCCTCCCTCCTTCCTTGGATTTCTACTACATAACACATTCTAGCCGAGTTCCTCTCCACCCAAACACACGTCTTTTCCGGATGGTACTGACCTTGAGTCAGATGTTAATGCTGCTTCTGCAGTCATAATGAGTATGATAATGAGGTAGAGAGCAGCTGAGAGCAAGAAGCCATGACCTGTCCTTGTCCTCCACGGATTACAGGAGTGACTTGAACAGTCAACAGGGTTTCCAAATGATGGTGGATGAATGCCATTTTGGCAAAAAGACAAGCCCGACACTGCATCACATTGGGCCTATAATAAGAAGGAAGAGTGTGTATGTGAGAGGGGGATGGGGGGAAGGAGGGAGAGAGAGCGAGTGAGAAAGTGAGAGAGAGAAAGAGAGGGCGAGAGAGAAAGAGAGGGCGAGAGAGAACGAATTGGCGAGGGCACTAGAACGGTCTGCAGCACCGGGCCTCACCCTACTAGAATCTGAAGTCAAATGTCTACTGTTTGCTGATGATCTGGTGCTTCTGTCCCCAACCAAGGAGGGCCTACAGCAGCACCTAGATCTTCTGCACAGATTCTGTTAGACCTGGGCCCTGACAGTAAATCTCATTAAGACAAAAATAATAACTCAAAAATCATAATAACTTGCATAATAATTATGCAAAAATATCCTCACAAAAAAAACACAAAAAAATGCATGCAGAGCAGAATTAGGCCAATACCCAGAAAAATAGTCTTTAAATTCTACAACCAGGAAGCGATTCCCAAACCTTCCATAACAAAGCCATCACCTACAGAGAGATTAACCTGGAGAAGAGTCCCCTAAGCAAGCTGGTCCTGGGGCTCTGTTCACAAATGGACCCCACAGAGCCTCAGGACAGCAACACATTTAGTCCCAACAAAATCATGAGAAAACAAAAACATAATTACTTTACACATTGGAAATAATTTACAAAAAAAACGAGCAAACTAGAATGCTATTTGGCCCTAAACAGGGAGTACACAGTGACAAAATACCTGACTATGTACAGACTCAGTGAGCATAGCCTTGCTATTGAGAAAGGCCGCCGTAGGCAGACCTGGCTCTCAAGAGAAGACAGGCTATGTGCTCACTGCCCACAAAATGAGATGGAAACTGAGCTGCACATCCTAACCTCCTGCCCAATGTATGACCATATTAGAGAGACATATTTCCCCCAGATTGCACAGACCCACAAATAATTTGAAAACAAAATTTAATTTTGATCAACTCCCATATCTACTGGGTGGAAATACCACAGTGTGCCATCACAGCAGCAAGATGTGTGACCTGTTGCCACAAGAAAAGGGCAACCAGTGAAGAACAAACACCATTGTAAATACAACCCATATTTAAGATGTTTTCCCCCTTTTGTACTTGAACCATTTGCACATCATTACAACACTGTATATAGACATAATATGACATTTTAAATGTCTTTATTCTTTTGGAACTTTTGTGTAATGTAATGTTTACTATTAATTTTAGATTTGTGACTTTTTGTCTATTTCACTTACTTTGGCAATGTAAACATATGTTTCCCATGCCAATAAAGACTCTAAATTGAAATTGAAATTGAGAGAGCGAGACAGAGAGAGAGAGAGAGAGAGTGTTTAATATGTCTATGTGATTAGGTCTATGAGGCTCAGAATCTCTTAGCCTCTGTAAATGGTATCTATCCTATTGATTCTGGACATCTCTCTCAATCTCTCTCTTTCTCTGTCTCTCTGTCTCTCTAAATTGCTTTATTGGTATGACGTACCTATTACCAAAGCATACTTTAAGTGATTCATTTACAATATTAACATAATTCAAATAATAACAATCAATATGGTCAACGAGACAACAGTCACAACGATAATCAAGGGACAAAATAACCATACATTGAACAATAACAATGGCTTAGAAGAAACATGCAGGTTGGTTGGTCTGTCAGACACTGTCCCTCATCTTATGGCAGGCAGCAATGTAGTGCGCTGCCAACCCACAGCTCTCTGCGGTAGCCTATCCTCATCAGAGAGGTCTTTGAAAACATCAATAAGACATTCAAACTAGGGGAAATGACACTCTCTAATCGTTTTATATATTTTTCAGGAAATGCAGCTCTGTCTCGGGTAATTGAATTCATTCTGATTGATTGGATGTTCTGGTCCTGAGGCATCAGTGTGTTTGTAGAACATGATCGTGAACTCAGCCCCAGGACCAGCTGGATGAGGGGACTGTTCTCTTCGCTCAGCTCTTGGCAGGTCTTGGTAATGATATGAGAGGGGTTCACTGTATTTTAGATGTTTCCAAAACTTAATAGCAAGTTTTGGAGTTTTTATTATTAGTGGATAATGGCCCACATCTAACCTGCATGCATTGTTTCTGGTTTTCCTCTGGACATGTAGGATAAAATACAGCCGGTATAATGCATTTTGCATCAGGCTAATTTTCTGTATTTTGAAAGTTGTATATCTTGAAAACCTAATTGCTGACATGCAAAACATTTTGGAAACATATCAACAATAGACAAATGAAACAAATACAAAAGGAGAGTTTTTGGGTAGAATTTTCTTTTAAGAGTAAAAGGTAAACAATATAGATGTCAGCAAACATTTATTCTCTTTGAATTGTTCTTCTTCCAATTCATTGAACAAGTTAACTTTCAGTGCAATAGCTGTGTGTGTGTTTGATTAGTGCAGATGAACTGGAGGAGCTGTTACATCAATCCGACATGGTTCTCCTGTCCTCTGAAGGCCTCCGCGTAGCTGCGCTGGTCCTGCTGTTGGGCCCTGTGGAGGTCTGGGCCAGAGGGCTGCCTGTTTGGTCTGGTAGAGGTGGTGGGAGGGGCCTGTGGGGTGCATTGGGTCTGGTGTGGCGTTGAGGGGGCCTGGGGCTCCTTGGTGGTGCGGTGGTCTGGTTGGGGTCTCTGGGTGGTCCTCTGTCCAGTGCTGCGTGGGCTGTTTGTCAGGGCAAGCTGTCAACATGATGTCAGTATTGCTTTTCTGTATGGTACAGATGAAAGTCTCTGCGGGGCAGCAGAGGGGAGATGGCGATGTGGGAGTTAGGGAAGGACTCAAGCCCACTCTGTTGACCAGGCTGTCTACTCTCTCCTGCTCCTCTCTGTTGACCAGTCTGTCTACTCTCCCCTGCTCCTCTCTGTTGACCAGGCTGTCTACTCTCTCCTGCTCCTCTCTGTTGACCAGTCTGTCTACTCTCTCCTGCTCCTCTCTGTTGACCAGGCTGTCTACTCTCTCCTGCTCCTCTCTGTTGACCAGGCTGTCTACTCTCTCCTGCTCCTCTCTGTTGACCAGTCTGTCTACTCTCCCCTGCTCCTCTCTGTTGACCAGGCTGTCTACTCTCTCCTGCTCCTCTCTGTTGACCAGTCTGTCTACTCTCTCCTGCTCCTCTCTGTTGACCAGGCTGTCTACTCTCTCCTGCTCCTCTCTGTTGACCAGGCTGTCTACTCTCTCCTGCTCCTCTCTGTTCCTGCTCCTCTCTGTTGACCAGGCTGTCTACTCTCTCCTGCTCCTCTCTGTTCCTGCTCCTCTCTGTTGACCAGGTTGCCTACTCACTTGGGGGCTCTCTAGGAGTCTCTACAGTCTGTTCCCTTCACCTTCTTGTTGACAGACTCCTTATCCATCTCCTACTTCACCTGCACTTGCCCACTCCTCATGGTGGACTTTACCTCCTCAAGCGCTGTGGTAAGGTTCTCTTGATCTCAGCTCCTGGACAAGTTCTTTAGTTGCGTTCCGCAATGGTTAATCTGGTCCTGTAGAAGCTCTGTGTCTGGGCTGGAGAGGGTGTAGCGGGGGGCTGCTATTTTAGCTCAGTAACTCATACCTCTAACAGAGCCAGCCTGTCTCTCAGCAGACTGATGGTGGTGTGGTCTTGGCTCTGGTGGTTGTAGATGGGCAGGGAGAGCGGGGCTAGGATAGACCTGTTGGTGGATCTGTGTTTGTGCTCCTGCTGTTGGAGTGCCTGAGGTGAGGGGAGAGGTAGGGGCGCTGTCCTTGTCCTTTTTCCCCCACTATCTTCTCCAGGGTGGGGAAGACCTGCACTACAGAGCTGAGTGGAGCCTCACTGCCGTTCTGGTCCACGACACTGCCGTTCTGGTCCACGACACTGCCGTTCTGGTCCACGTTTACCGTCTGGAACCTGTTTTCCTGGTCCTTTTCACAGTCCTCGAAAATGTGTATTGTCCTTCCCCTGCAGATTCCTTTCTTTGTTGTATAGCTGAAATGCCTGGTTACAGCTGTATGCCAGGCAGTGGTGTAGTCTGTGTAAACTAACAGGTTTGTCTCCCCCCCACAGAACATGTGTGATTTACTCTGAGTGGGGCGGTGAGCAGAAGAGTCAGGGGGATTGAGTACCTGATCTCTACCTCAGTTAAGTTATAGTTGGTCTGGGTTAAATGTGTCAGTCAAAGTCAGTAAAGGTTTGCTTTGGTCAGTCTGGATTGTTCTGGGTTGGTCAGGATTCGTTAGTCAGGGTGGTCTTAGTCTGGTTTCATCTGCTTTGGTCTGGGTTGGTCAAGATTAGAGCAGTTCAGTGTGTAGGGTCGGGGCCCGGCTCTTACCTCCGGTGGCGCTAGACACGGTCGGCCAGTTCTGGACCAGAACCCCCTGGGCTCCCTGCATCACCGACGACTCCTCCATGTGCACTGAGCTGGAACAACACAAACACACACACTGAGGTTACACACTGGAGAAATATAACACACACTGAGGTTACACACTGGAGAAATATAACACACACACTGAGGTTACACACTGGAGAAATATAACACACTGAGGTTACACACTGGAGAAATATAACACACACTCAGAGGTTACACACTGGAGAAATATAACACACATTCAGAGGTTACACACTGGAGAAATATAACACACATTCAGAGGTTACACACTGGAGAAATATAACACACATTCAGAGGTTACACACTGGAGAAATATAACACACACTCAGAGAATACACACTGGGGAAATATAACACACATTCAGAGGTTACACACTGGAGAAATATAACACACACTCAGAGAATACACACTGGAGAAATATAACACACACTCAGAGAATACACACTGGGGAAATATAACACACTGTGACATGGTGAGGTTGGACCCGGGTGCAGATAAGAGACCAGACGAGGAATAAGTGGTTAAGGATAAACATAATACTTTACTGAGAAACGGTAGCCGCAGGATCACAGTACACTTGAAAAACAACAAACACTAAGTTTCCAAAACCCAAACTGACACGAGAACAGCGACAGTCCAGTGGACGAGTTTGGCAGTGTGTTGTGAGCAAACTCTGCCCAGACAAGGAACTTGCTCCAGTTGCTGACCTGGGTGGAGATTAAACAGAGGAGGAACTTCTCCAGCTCCTGGTTGACCCAGTCTGTTTGCCCATTCCACTGTGGGTGGAACCCTGAGGAGAGACTCGCCGACGCCACCAACAGGGAGAAGAAAGCTTTTCGTGCAAGAACTGGGGCCCACAATCCAAGACAATGTCCTGGGGAAGTCCGTGTAGGGAAACTTGGGTAAGGTGACGAAATAGGCTGCCTTGGAAAACCAATCGATGACCACCAGGATAGTGGTAAGCCCTTGGGATGGGGGTAACCCTGTGATAAAGTCTATGGACAGGTGAAACCAGGGCCTGGCTGGGGATGGGCAGAGGTTGAAGCAACCCAGCCGGTCACTGTTGGGCTTTGGGAACAGGTGGAGCAAGCTGTAACAAAGGATCTCACATCCTCAATCATGTTGGGCGACCAGAATTTCCGCCTCAGGAACTCTAGTGTCCGATTAACCCCTGGATGCCTGGTTAATTTAGAGGAGTGTCCTCATTGTGGTACTCGGGAACAGACTCATCATGGATCATAAAGTCTGTTAGTGGGTCCTCCGCCATTGTCAGGTTCTCGGGTCTGGGCTTGTCGGACCGTGGTCTCAATACTCCATATCACGGGGGCCACAATGTGGGAGCTGGGGATGATGGGCTCGGAGTCCCTCTCCTCATTAGAGACATTGTGTTGACAGGACAGGGCGTCTGCTTTCTGATTCTTGGATCCCGGACAATAGACTAGTGTGAAGTTGAACCCGTTAAAGAACAGAGCCCATCTAGCCTTTCAAACGTTCAACCTCTTGGCTTCTTGAAAAGAGACCATGTTCTTATGGTCAGTCTAGATCACAAAATGTTGAGGTGCACTCTTCAACCAGTGTCTCCACCCCTTAAGGGCCCACTTAACTGCCAAGAGCTCCCGGTTGCCTACATCATAGTTGTGTTCCGCTGACGGGAACTGCTTGGAGAGAAAGGCACAGGGGTGCAATTTCTTATCCCCCTCTTTCCGCTGTCAAAGGATCGCTGCTGCTACTGTGTCCAAGGTGTCCACCTCTACCATGGAGGGGCGGGTAGGATCAGGATGGACGAGGATGGGTCCAGAGGTGAAACGTCCCTTGAGCTCCTCGAATGCCTTGTCAGCCTCGTCCACTGACTGGGTGGTTGAAGACTCGTCGCAGCTCGGCAGTGAAGGCTAATATGGATGGTGGCTGCTGTTCCCACACCGTCGCTGCCCACGCCAGGGCCTTGCCCGAGAGTAGAGAGATGATGTAGGCGATCATGGCCCGATCTGTGTGGAACAAGGACTGTAGCTTGAACACCAGAGAGCACTGAGTGAGGAACCCCTTGCATCTTCCCGGTTGGCCGTCGGATAAATATAACACACACACAGTCTGATGGTATACCATTAGAGTGTTTTTCGAGTACATACATACAAACACACCCACATTTTCTGGCTAAGCACAATATTATAGTGGCAGCAGCTATAAGCTTCTGTGGACGCAATCCTCTCTCACTGCATTTTCCCCATAATGATATAATTGAACCATGGCAGGGAGCCACAGGATGTGTGTGTGTGTGTGTGTGTGTGTGTGTGTGTGTGTGTGTGTGTGTGTGTGTGTGTGTGTGTGTGTGTGTGTGTGTGTGTGTGTGTGTGTGTGTGTGTGTGTGTGTGTGTGTGTGTATACAGTCAGTAGTGGGGGTCAGCCAATTCCATCTGAGGAACTCAAGCAGGACCCTGGATTAGGATAAATCACGCCCACCCCAGGGATTTCAGCACACCCTCCCACTAAAATTTGACTGAGCTTTGCAGTGTGATAAAAAAAAGAGACAGGGTGCGGCCACAACACAGCAAACACAGAACCTTAAACACACAGACTCCCACCATATTCAAACACAGAACCTTAAACACACAGACTCCCACCATATTCAAACACAGAACCTTAAACACACAGACTCCCACCATATTCAAACACAGAACCTTAAACACACAGACTCCCACCATATTCAAACACAGAACCTTAAACACACAGACTCCCACCATATTCAAACACAGAACTTTAAACACACAGACTCCCACCATATTCAAACACAGAACCTTAAACACACAGACTCCCACCATATTCAAACACAGAACCTTAAACACACAGACTCCCACCATATTCAAACACAGAACCTTAAACACACAGACTCCCACCATATTCAAATGTAACGGATCACATTTCACTAAATCCCTTGTCCTCTATTCAAACTTCAAAACATCATTACGGAGTTTAATTATGCAAAGGTTCAGGAACATTTCATGTCGCTTTTGAAACAATCTGCGTATTCCAGTATCATTTATCCCAACATGGGTAGCACCTTCTGGAATAGTGAGCTACGGAGCAGGGTTTTAACTGAGGATTTAAGAGACTCTCTATCTTTCTCTTTATTGTGTTAGCAAGATAGAGGATGGAACCAGGTACCAGAACATCTCCTGATAAAGACAGAAACCCATGCAGGTGGTTTTAAGGCAGTGCTCTCCCTCTCTCAATCCCCCCTGCGCTTCCATTCTCCTTTTGTCCCTGCTTGGAGAACTGGGTCTCATTTAGTCTCACTAAGGTCAGGTGAGAAGAAACCATTAGCCACTTCGGCAGGAATCGCTCTGCCTTTCACTGTCTCTGTTGCTGTGTTTCTCACTCACACAGACACACACGCCAATATGTTATTGACTATGAAAATTCTCTACGTTTTCCCCCACCTCTATACTGAAAAACGTCAATGTTCAGCTGCAAGGACATGTTCTCCATGAGGTAAATTAAAGTGTTGTATGATATAATAGTTGAACATATACAGTAAGAGAGACAAAAGGAAGGGGAACCTTGTGGGAGGAGGTAGCAGGATAGCCACCATTTTAGTTGCACTTCTTCTCAATGCTCTACACACGTCTGGTTGTCTGCGCGTACACAGTGTGTGTCCGTGCGCGCATTTACACGTCCAAGGTCAGGCAATCACAGCTCGATTCCCATCCTCTCCTCGCTCTCTTCCTATCTGATTCCCTCTCTCTCTCCCTCCCCCCATTCTCTCTTTATTCATTTGTCCCTTCTCCCTCTCTTTCTTGCTATCAATTTTTCACTCTAGCTATATTGAAAAGTGTCTGTGGTGTGTGTGTGTGTGTGTGTGTGTGTGTGTGTGTGTGTGTGTGTGTGTGTGTGTGTGTGTGTGTGTGAATGTCCTCCTGTCTTTGTGTAGCGGTGTAAGGAGATGAATAGAGATTTGGTAGGGTGGCCATTTTGTGTAGACTGCTGTTTAGAGCTGGAGTCAATTATTAATGGGGAACCCGGGACCGAAAAGCATGTTCCCTCAGCTAATGGCTGTATCTGTTTCTCTCTCTCATTGTCTCACCTCCTACTTGTGTCCCTCTGAAAGTCTGTCTGTCTGTGTCTGTCTGTCTGTCTGTCTGTCTGTCTGTCTGTCTGTCTGTCTGTCTGTCTGTCTGTCTGTCTGTCTGTCTGTCTGTCTGTCTGTCTGTCTGTCTGTCTGTCTGTCTGTCTGTCTGTCTGTCTGTCTGTCTGTGTCTGTCTGTGTGTCTGTCTGTCTGTGTCTGTCTGTCTGTGTCTGTCTGTGTGTCTGTCTGTCTGTGTCTGTCTGTGTCTGTCATACTTACAGCCATGAACCCATATAGACACACTGCCCTCTAGATAAGCATGGTTTATAATTACAGTGAAATAGATGTAGGGCTACAAAACTAAGCAGCTCAACATCATTACACAAGTTGATATTGTGTTTGGGGTATACATTCAAAATCTCTCAAAATGTTTCAAGCAAACTGTAATCTCATTAGATTAGAGTATAAAGAGATACATCAACATTCAGATTGAGGGAGGGAGGGAGGGAGGGAGGGAGGGAGGGAGGGAGGGACGGCTCCATGTTAAAGTAACAAGAGATCCAATGCATTAGAAGGATTTGCTCTAGCCAATTAACTCACATTAAACCGTGCTGTAATTATGAGGGAATCGGTGTAACACTAATGACACTAGGATGTTACACTCGTATTAATCTGACACACAAACACATTAATGTACTCGTACAATGAGACTTATACTGTAGACAGACACATAAAACATTAAATTATAACTCATAATACAAAGATAAACACATATATGGTGAAGCTAGTGCTGAACCTAGTGCTGAGCCTAGTGCTGAACCTAGTGCTGAACCTAGTACTGAGCCTAGTGCTGAACCTAGTGCTGAGCCTAGTGCTGAGCCTAGTGCTGAACCTAGTGCTGAACCTAGTGCTGAGCCTAGTGCTGAACCTAGTGCTGAGCCTAGTGCTGAACCTAGTGCTGAGCCTAGTGCTGAACCTAGTACTGAGCCTAGTGCTGAACCTAGTGCTGAGCCAAGTGCTGAACCTAGTGCTGAACCTAGTGCTGAACTGAACCTAGTGCTGAACCTAGTACTGAGCCTAGTGCTGAACCTAGTGCTGAGCCAAGTGCTGAACCTAGTGCTGAACCTAGTGCTGAACCTAGTGCTGAGCCTAGTGCTGAACCTAGTGCTGAACCTAGTGCTGAGCCTAGTGCTGAACCTAGTGCTGACCATAGTGCTGACCATAGTGCTGACCATAGTGCTGAGCCTAGTGCTGAGCCAAGTGCTGAACCTAGTGCTGAACCTAGTGCTGAGCCTAGTGCTGAACCTAGTGCTGACCATATTGCTGACCATAGTGCTGAGCCTAGTGCTGAGCCTAGTGCTGACCACAGTGCTGACCACAGTGCTGACCATAGTGCTGAGCACAGTGCTGACCACAGTGCTGACCATAGTGCTGACCACAGTGCTGACCACAGTGCTGACCATAGTGCTGAGCCTATTGCTGACCACAGTGCTGACCACAGTGCTGACCACAGTGCTGACCATAGTGCTGAGCACAGTGCTGACCACAGTGCTGACCCTAGTGCTGACCATAGTGCTGACCACAGTGCTGACCACAGTGCTGACCATAGTGCTGAGCCTAGTGCTGAGCCTAGTGCTGACCACAGTGCTGAGCCTAGTGCTGACCATAGTGCTGAGCCTAGTGCTGAGCATAGTGCTGACCACAGTGCTGAGCCTAGTGCTGACCATAGTGCTGACCACAGTGCTGACCACAGTGCTGACCACAGTGCTGAGCCTAGTGCTGACCACAGTGCTGAGCCTAGTGCTGACCATAGTGCTGACCACAGTGCTGAGCCTAGTGCTGACCACAGTGCTGACCACAGTGCTGACCACAGTGCTGAGCCTAGTGCTGACCACAGTGCTGACCACAGTGCTGACCACAGTGCTGACCACAGTGCTGAGCCTAGTGCTGACCACAGTGCTGACCACAGTGCTGAGCCTAGTGCTGACCATAGTGCTGACCACAGTGCTGACCACAGTGCTGACCACAGTGCTGACCATAGTGCTGACCACAGTGCTGACCACAGTGCTGACCACAGTGCTGAGCAATTTGTGCTTTTTGATGTCGAATTTGCTTCGGTTTGCAAAAAATAATAGTGGTTTTTGATTTCGGTTTTGGATTAATTCTGTTTTACATTAAACGCATTATGAAATATGATCTTGAAATATTATTTTTTTAGCTTTTGAATTGAAAATCCAAATATTGAGAATGTGCAATTGCCAAAACATTGAAAACCTTCCATTGTCTCTAACAACACAGAATACAGGAATCAATAAGAGCCCCATGACAGTAGGGACTGTCCATTACTGCTTATGACTTATTAACCATCATTTATTCACACTACTTTACTTTAATAAAATACTTCAGTTGTGTATATTCTGATTAGATTTTTTATGACTTCATTGTTTAATTTCTTAAAGTCATCATCTCAGTTCAGGCAGTAGCAGCCAGACAGCCAGCCAGCCAGCCAGCCAGACAGACAGACAGCCAGACAACCATCTATCGCTGTCACTGTGCTCCCCAACGAGCCAGGCTCCTCTTGGCTAGTGAAAAGGATAGCCCGTGATCAATGGGTTGCCACAGCTGCCCATGCTGCAGAGCTGTCTGACGAAATCACTATTTTAGTAGTTATTTTAAGAAGATAAGGCACACTTTCAAGACTGCTACAACTATGAATTGGGTAGAGCTACCTCACAAACGGTCTTTATTGCTCTAGTAGACGCTGTGTTGTGCACATTCCTCTCTCATAGGGTCTACGTGCATCGCCGAGAAGAATAGGTGCAATGGTTTCTGGTCATTGAAGTTATTTACCACGTTTTCTGCGCTGAACTAGGTAGAATATTTTCCTGTTGAAAACTACACTACAACGCCCCGCAGTTCGTTCTTGATTTGATGTCTCTATAGAGAAACAGTGTGTTGGGCTCACAAAAACAACTAGAACTAAATGGGAATTCAAGTAATTGAACCGACATTGGTTAATTAGGTCTTTGATAAATGGGGGGGGTAAACTTTGGTTAACCACTCAGCACTAGTTGACCCTGAAAAAGCAGCATGACTCTGAGCAGACAGTAGGACGGACAGCAGGACGGACAGCAGGACAGACAGCAGGACAGACAGCAGGACAGACAGCAGGACAGACAGTAGGACAGACAGCAGGACAGACAGCAGGACAGACAGCAGGACAGACAGCAGGACAGACAGCAGGACAGACAGCAGGACAGACAGTAGGACAGACAGCAGGACGGACAGCAGGACGGACAGCAGGACAGACAGCAGGACAGACAGCAGGACAGACAGTAGGACAGACAGCAGGACAGACAGTAGGACGGATGGACAGGCAGACATTGTTTACAGCGAGATGTGAAAGCGCCGTCAGTTCTGTCATCTCTCATGTTCCTCATCACTTTCACAATGCTGTCCGCCACGTCCGGAGGGACAAACTTGTGTGTGTGTGTGTGTGTGTGTGTGTGTGTATGTGTGTGTGTGTGTGTGTGTGTGTACACTATGAGATGGCCCCGGCGCAGTGCAGTAGGCGATGTGGTTCACCTGGCTCGTTATGGCTGGCTCTGCTCGTTAACTTGGTCCCTCCCTCTCATTAGCATGCTACTCGTTTGAGTCAGGCTCAGACCATACCCACAGCAGCTAGTGGCCCAATGTCTCATGGGTAATGTGATCCCTGAATTGTGCATTCCCAGTGTCCCGACGGGCCATATTTCCACCTGACTGCCTTCCCTGTCATCCCTCTCTCCATCCCTCCTTCAGTCCCCTCAGTCTTTAACTGACCCCTTGTTCACCCCTCACTCTCTGTCTGTCTACTACTGTCCAATGGCCAAGCTGATAGAAGACTGTCAAACGGATGCTTATAAATAGGATAATATCTGGTTTAATTGTAATGTATTGACAGAAGGAAATGACTCTGTAGTTCAACAGGGTTTGTTAAACAAGCAGCATCATGAGAGGTTCCTTTGGTGGAGGGCAATGGCTAGAGTAGTTTATGATTTAAGAGGGATTAGAGGAATGGAATACTGGTGAAATGTGAATTATCATTCTTATGGACAGCGGACACTTATTGAGGAATGGTAAAAGGATATATGTGCTTACCTCTGCATCCCAGTCCTAAGTGAGGCAGAGTAACGCCAGTCTGAATTCGGCACCTTGGGCTGCAAGAGAGAGAGTGAGAGAAAGAGATTGAGTCTTAAGTACTGCAAGAGATCACACAGGCAAAACCCAATATCTTCTCATTAATGAATCATGGCGTGAACCACAAGTATGTGCACACACACACACATACACACACATCATAACAGTGACAGCTTGCCTCTGCCTGTGGAGAGAAATTAATTCTGAGTTGCACTGGAGATCCCTGCTCCTCTCCTCATTTCCTCCCCTCCTCCTCCCTCCCTGTCCTCTGTGAGAGTGATGACTTCAAGAGATAAGCCTGTTCACAGACTGCCCACACCAGACCGGTCCAGTGACCCTGCCTCTCTGCCACAGGCCCTCAGGCCACCCTCACCCTGGGTCAAACCACTCAGCTTCACGTGGTACGCTCCGTTACCATGGAGACGCAGTGGAATTCTCACATGGCAGTTTGTGTTGATGGACTTCATCAGGGCTGCAGCTCTATCTCTCTCTCTCTCTCTCTCTCTCTCAGTCTTTCACACTTTCACTCTGAATCTCCTTCTTACCAATTTACTATTTTCTTTCTGACTTCTCTTGTACTAGGCTTGGTTCAGCTCACTCTCCTTCTCTCTCCTTCTCTCATCCTCTCTCCTTCTCTCTTTCCTTCTCTCCTCCTCTCTAACCTCTCAATCTCTTTCTCCTTCTCTCTCCTTCTCTCCTCCTCTAGCCACCAAACCACCATTTTACCCTAAAAGGCCAATAAAAAAAATGTAAGCATCATAAAGTAATTATTTGAATGGACACCTTGTGTGGCTAGAGGATGGAATTTCTCCTCCATCTGGCATGGAGTAAGTCAGAGATCAAGCTAACCAAGCTTCCTCTATGACCACATACCTAGGATCAAATGACCCATTTCCCATTCCAAACCACCATTACAGATTCAAAACATCTCTGTTTGGGAGTCTATTAGATGACTGGTGTGATGTGGTTGTTGAGCGGCTTCACTGCAACTATATTATATGTTTTAAATATTCAATCAAAAAATATTTTTTCATAATTTTCAAAAACATCTCTGTTCCAGGATCAGTAGTAGGAACAACCTCTAACTTCTCCACAGCGTTGACCCATTTCCTGTGCTGTCCACAAGACAGATGTTAACTTCCTGGCGATGGAGAATCGACCGTAGTCTCTCCACACAGCACATTCATGACGCCAAAATCTAATATGTGGGTCTAATGAGAAGGTCTTGGTATCCCTCCAGGAGTCATTCAGACAGCCCATTACATCATCCACAGGGAAACAAACAGCTACACACAGACAGCTACACACACAGACAGCTACACACACAGACAGCTACACACTCCACAGCTACACATACAGACAGCTACACACACAGAGGCTACACACTCCACAGCTACACACACAGACAGCTACACACAGAGACAGCTCCACACACAGATAGCTACACATGGAGACAGCTCCACACACAGACAGCTAGACACACAGACAGCTACACACAGAAACAGCTCCACGCACAGACAGCTACATACAGAGACAGCTCCACACACAGACAGCTACACACACAGACAGCTACACACAGAGACAGCTCCACACTCCAAAGATACACACACAGACAGCTACACACAGACAGCTCCACACACAGACAGCTACACACTCCACAGCTACACACACAGACAGCTCCACACTCCAAAGCTACACACACAGACAGCTCCACACACAGACAGCTACACACAGAAGACAGCTACACACACAGAGACAGCTACACAAACAGAGACAGCTACACACACAGAGACAGCTACACACAGAGACAGCTCCACACACAGATAGCTACACACACAGACAGCTAGACACACAGACAGCTACACACAGAGACAGCTCCACGCACAGACTGCTACATACAGAGACAGCTCCACACACAGACAGCTCCACACACAGACAGCTACACAGAGACAGCTCCACACTCCAAAGATACACACACAGACAGCTACACACAGACAGCTCCACACACAGACAGCTACACACTCCACAGCTACACACACAGACAGCTCCACACTCCAAAGCTACACACACAGACAGCTACACACAGAGACAGCTCCACACACAGACAGCTACACACAGAAGATAGCTACACACACAGACAGATCTACACACAGAAGACAGCTACACACACAGAGACAGCTACACAAACAGAGACAGCTACACACACAGAGACAGCTACACACAGAAGACAGCTACACACAGAGAAAGCTACACACACAGAGAAAGCTACACACAGAGACAGCTAAACACAGAAGACAGCTACACACAGAAGACAGCTACACACACAGAGACAGCTACACACACAGAGACAGCTACACACAGAAGACAGCTACACACAGAGAAAGCTACACACAGAAGACAGCTACACACACACAGAAAGCTACACACAGAGAAAGCTACACGCAGAGAAAGCTACACACAGAAGACAGCTACACACACAGAGAAAGCTACACACACAGAGAAAGCTACACACAGAGAAAGCTACACACAGAGAAAGCTACACACAGAGAAAGCTACACACATGAACACACTCCTCTATACAGGAACAGGAACACATTTTATAGCCCAAAAATTCAGAGAAGCCATATTTGTATTTGTGTTGTGTCAAATCCACAAAGAAGTACATGTTATGGAGGAGTGATAAACTCTGTACTGGTCTTGCAAATCCAAGGATAAAATAGACTTTGTTAGCACAATGAGGATGGAGATAGACTTCACACCTACAATATTCAAAGGCATATTTCAACACTCCAACCACTTGTGACACTTACAGTGAGAGACTGACTTCACAGTCCACACAAACGTTCATAAATAAGAGCGTTAAAGAGAGGGGAGATGGTAAAGGAATACGCCATCATTAAGCATGTACCCTGTTGTACCAGAATGGCCGATGGGGGAGTGGTCTGGCCGTCCTTATGGTGTCTGTGTGTGTAAATGAGAACAGACACACACTAACACTGCAGGTTAGAGACGAGCATCTGGACCCTAAACACATCCACAGTCTGAGGCACTCCCACAGGAGGACACACACACACACACACACACACACACACACACACACACATATATATATATATATGGGCTTGGAGTATATCAGCACCGCCCAGTGAAAGCAAATACTCACAGGTCATAGGGTTGTAATGGAGCTGATATTGTAAATGGAATTTGGTATCTGAGAGAGAGCAAGATAAATGGAATGAGAGAGAGAGAGAGAGAGAGAGAGAGAGAGAGAGAGAGAGAGAGAGAGAGATTTATCCCTATGGGCTTTTTGTGTACTCCTTCCCTCCCTGCCTAGCTGTGTGGACACAAATTAGGGCCCTGGGTTTGATTTGGCATCTATCTCCTTGACCCTCTCTTTCTCCCTCTCCCTCTCTTTCTCCCTCCCTCTCTCTTTCTCCCTCTCTCCCTCTCCTTCTCCCTCTCCCTCTCTTTCTCCCTCTCTTTCTCCCTCTTCCTCTCTCTCCCTCTCTTTCTCCCTCTCTCCCTCTTTCTCCCTCTCCCTCTCTTTCTCCCTCTCCCTCTCTTTCTCCCTCTCTTTCTCCATCTCCCTGTCTTTCTCCCTCTCCCCCTCTCTTTCTCCCTCTCCATCTCTTTCTCCCTCTCCCTCTCTTTCTCGCTCTCCCTCTCTCCCTCTCTTTCTCCCTCTCCCTCTCTTTCTCCCTCTCCCTCTCTTTCTCCCTCTCTTTCTCCCTCTCCCTGTCTTTCTCCCTCTCCCCCTCTCTTTCTCCCTCTCCATCTCTTTCTCCCTCTCCCTCTCTTTCTCGCTCTCCCTCTCTCCCTCTCTTTCTCCCTCTCATTCTCTCTCTCCCTCTCGCTCTCCCTCTCGCTCTCCCTCTCTCTGAGTAGAAACCCCTCGCATGGATACAGTGTGCGCACCTCCGCCATCGAAGCCTCGTCCAATGACCTTGCTTCCCCCGGCCCTGTCCTCACCGAACCGACCAATCCCGCGGTGGTATAGAGAAACATGTCGCTGCCGGTTAATTACACGGCAAGAACAAACATGAATGGCATTTAATGAGGAAAACGCCAGGGGATAGAGGAGCAATTACCTGAACATTGATGTACGTGTCCCTTTTCATCTCCCTCCTATTTTCCTCTTTAATGACTTTTCTTTCCTTTGCTCAGACCACCCATACATTTGCAGGGGTTGACAATAACGACCAGGACACCATACAGCTATTTCTGAATGAAAGCCTTAAATTATGTCTGAAGTTAACATTAGCCGTGTCCCTACTGTCAACATTTTTTTGTAGTAATGGTCATTTTCTCTACTGTGTCTCTATGACAACACTGCAGTCATAACAGTTTCCTAGAAACAGTGAGCCAGTCAACAGTCACCAGTTTCCACGTCACACCTGTCAGTAAGAACAAACCACTCCAATAATGATGTAAAGCCACCAGAAACCTACTAATGGTTTTTATCTATTTTTTCCCTGCTTCTCACATGATGGCAAACGAATGAGAAAACCCACTGAACTGAAAATGGGTCTTTAATCCAGCTCCGAGTGTCTGCCTCTCATCCCATCTCTAGCCCACCGAACCAAACTCAAGGCAATCGTTTTGTGCTCTGAGCGCGACTGACCTGTGGGGGATTTTACTGCAGTAGGACCCATGACTCTTTAAGCTGGACAGAACAACACTAATGCCCAGAATATCTCTCTGCCCAGAGATAACCGCACCAGACAAGTCTGTGCCTATTGGACCACAACTAGTGGACCAATCCTATTGACTGGCTGAGGTCGTACTAGACCAATCACACTAACCCTTTACACTTTAACCTTCAACATTCCAATCAAGTTTCCAACAGCTATACCACTACCCCTGGACCAACCATGGATCCCATTCCCATATGTATTTTCTACATATGGACCCAGCAGCAGAGTTCACAAAGGAGTGGGGAAGAGAGTAGGAAATGGAGGGAGAGCGATGTTTACTCTGAATATCCATGTTGAGAAGCATTTTGATGACAGCTCTGTAAACGACTGCAGAGAAGCGAGGCGCTTAAACCTCTGATACCCTGACTCAACAGAAACAAACACCAGCTCTCTGAAGAATCTCTGATACCCTGACTCAACAGAAACAAACACCAGCTCTCTGAAGAATCTCTGATACCCTGACTCAACAGAAACAAACACCAGCTCTCTGAAGAATCTCAGATACCCTGACTCAACAGAAACAAACACCAGCTCTCTGAAGAATCTCTGATACCCTGACTCAACAGAAACAAACACCAGCTCTCTGAAGAATCTCTGATACCCTGACTCAACAGAAACAAACACCAGCTCTCTGAAGAATCTCTGATACCCTGACTCAACAGAAACAAACACCAGCTCTCTGAAGAATCTCTGATTCCCTGACTCAACAGAAACAAACACCAGCTCTCTGAAGAATCTCTGATACCCTGACTCAACAGAAACAAACACCAGCTCTCTGAAGAAGCTCTGAGCACCACACACACACACACACAGAGCTGAGGGCATACCCTCCCACACAAACACACTGCTCCCACAAAGAAGCTCTGCGCATGGGTGAACACTCACACCTCAAATCTGAACAAATGCATAAAGTGCTGGAAAAGGTAGAGAGCATATTGCAGGAAACTGCATGTTTGTACATACTGAGCTCGCGATAGAGCACTGCAAATGCAAAACACCTATGCTACAGCAACACAATGCAGCCTGCGCAGGTAATAGTACCAGACTACTGACAAGAATAAACAAAGGATAGGAAGGAGACCTGGGAGTGGCACTGCGATTTTTAGGTTTTTAGTGTTCAAGGTCTCTGACATAAGAGTGATATATATAAAATATATCTACAGTACAGGTCAGAAGTTTGGACACACCTACTCATTCAAGGGTTTTCTTTCTTTTGACTATTTTCTACATGGAAGAATAATAGTGAAGACATCAAAACTATGAAATAACACATATGGAATCATGTTGTAACCAAAAAAGTATAAAACACATCGAAATAAATGATATATATACTTAATTCTTCAAAGTAGCCAACTTTTGCCAAGAGTGTGCCAAACTGTCATCGAGGCATTCTCTCAACCAGCTTCGCCTGGAATGCTTTCCAACAGTCTTGAAGGAATTCCCACATATGCTGAGCACTTGCTGGCTGCTTTTCCTTCACTCTGCTGTCCAACTCATCCCAAACCATCTCAATTGGGTTGAGGGCAAGTGATTGTGGAAGCCAGATCATCTGATACAGCACTCCATCACTCTCCTTCTTGGTCTAATAGCCCTTACTAGCTTGGAGATGTGTTGGGTCATTGTCCTGTTGAATAACAAAAGATAGTCCCACTGAGCGCAAACCAGATGGGATGGTGTATCGCTGCAGAATCCTGTGGTAACCATGCTGGTTAAGTGTGCCTTGAATTCTAAATAAAACACAGACAGCAAAGCAACGACACACCATTACTCCTCCTCCATGCTTCACGGTGTGAACTACATGTGCAGAGATCATCCGTTCACCTACTCTGCATCTCACAAAGACATGTTGGTTGGAACCAAAAATCTCAAATTTGGACTCATCAGACCAGAGGACAGATTTCCACCAGTCTAATGTCCATTGCTCGTGTTTCTTGGCCCAAGAAAGTCTCTTATTATTATTTCTGAGGCTGGTAACTCTAATGAACTTATCCTCTGCAGCAGAGGTAACTCTTCGTCTTCCTTTCCTGTGGCGGTTCTCATGGGAGCCAGTTTCATCATAGCGCTTGATGGTTTTTGCAACTGCACTTTCCGCATTGACTGACCTTCATGTCTTAAAGTAATCGTGGACTGTCGTTTCTCTTTGCGTATTTGAGCTGTTCTTGCCATAATATGGACTTGGTATTTTACCAAATAGGGCTATCTTCTGTATACCACCCCTACCTTGTCACAACAAAACTAATTGGCTCAAACACACTAAGAAGGAAATCAATTCCACAAATTAAATTTTTACAAGGCACACCTGTTAATTGAAATGCATTCCAGGTGACTACCTCATGAAGCTGGTTGAGAGAATTCCAAGAGTGTGCAAAGCTATTATCAAGGCAAAGGGTGGCTAATTTGAAGAATCTCAAATATAAAATATTTTTTTATTCGTTGAAAACTTTTTGGTTACTATATTATTTAATGTGTTATTTCATAGTTTTGATGTCTTCACTATTATTCTACAATGTAGACTCTACAAGGTGTCGAAAGTATTCTACAGGGATGCTGGCCCATGTTGACTCCAATGCTTCCCACAGTTGTGTCAAGTTGGCTGGATGTCCTTTGGGCGGTAGACCATTTTTGATACACACAGGAAACTGCTGCACGTGAAATAAACAGCAGTGTTGCAGTTCTTGACACACTCAAACCTGTGCACCTGGCACTTACTTCCTTACCCTGTTAAAAGGCACTTCAAAATGTTGTCTTGCCCATTCACCCTCTGAATGGCACGCATACACAATCCATATCTCAACTGTCTCAAGGCTTAAAAATCATTCTTTAACCTGTCTCCTTAACACTGATTGGAATAGATTTAAGGTAACATCAATAAGGGATCATAGCGTTCACCTGGATTAACCTGGTCATACTATGACATGGAAAGAGCAGGTGTTCCTAAAAATTTGGACACTCAGTGTAAATGATTTATGCAAATTCAGAATCCTCCATATCTGCCACAGTATGTTTTTTTTCAATTTAAATTGGATAAAAAAAGAGCACTGCTTAATTAAAGGTCAAATCCACTCAAAAACATTTGTTATTTGTTAAATTAGTCCACTGATGATGCAGTCCTAAAATGTTTTGCATGTCAGCAGTCAAGGTTTTAAGGATTTGGGCTTCAAGCAGAAAAGTGTAACTTTCCACACCATCACGATGAAGCAAAATGTCGATGTGGCCGATGACACTTGTCTTCTTCAGCGTCATATATCTTGAAAACTTGACTGCTGACATGCAAAAGATGTTGTGACTGTATCAATAGTGGACCAATGAAGAGGATTTTCCCTTTAATATTGCATAAACCCCCCCAAAAAATCGGAAGCCCTCACACATCCCTCACCTTCCTTGGAAAAACCCAAATACTAAAACACCCCAAAAAAACAATCCATGAATAGCTCCTCAGTGTATTGTGGATGGTGTGTTGTTGGGATGGGATGACAGGACACACACAGAGATACACACACACACACCTGTATGGCGGTTGCATCTGGCATGCTCAGCCTGCGTACAAACATCTGGCTCTGTCCACTCTGGCTGGTGACGTATCCCCCGGAGCTCCAGGTGCCGCTGTGGGGCCGGCCCGTGTTATAGAACATGAAGGTGTCGCTCCCCGACGTGGCCGTCATACATGTCTTATAGCAGTACGTTTTGGTCATGGAGCCGTTCCCCCGCACCTCGATGTAGTGAGGTTCAACCTTCAGGTCCCTTCGCAGAGCAACGTTGTTGTTGGGTTGACCCTGACCTCCTCCAACTCCCCCACCACCTCCACCTCGACCCAATGACCCTCCACCCCCACCAGCCGAGGTGCCACCCTCAGGGACACTCTTTTGGGACACACAGCAGGGCGAGCAGGAACCGGGCTGGGTGCAGTAGGCGTGGCAGCGGACGATGGCCAGCACCACAATGGTGACAAGGAACACAAAGGTGGTGGCGCTCAGGGCCACGATCAGGTAGAGGGTTACGTTGGAGAACAGCAGCGGGCTGTGAGGCCTGATGATGCGTTTGGGGTCAGGGGTCAGCTTGGGTGGCAGCTCCATGACGTGCACATTGATGGTGGCGGTGGAGGAAAGCGGCGGGAGGCCATGGTCACGGACCAGAACGGTCAGCAGGAAAGAGGTGGAGTTGTCCTCGCTGACACGCCGCATGGTGCGGATCTCCCCCGTGTGCTCGTGGACTTTAAACAGGTCCAGCTCGGAGGTGGTCTGCTCCAGGGCGTACACCAGCCAGGCGTTCTGACCTGCGTCCCCGTCCCACGCCACCACCTTGGTCACCAGAGCCCCCGCCTCTGCATTCTTCATCAGTGTCTCGGTGGTCCGCGTCCCATTGGCTGGAGGATGGACTACCCTGGGGGAGTGGTCGTTCTGGTCCATAATGTAAACGTAGACTGTTGCTACGCGGCTGAGGGGCGGCACGCCACCATCCTGGGCTTTCACCTGGAAGTGGAACTCTCTGAGCTTCTCAAAGTCGAAGGCTCGCAGGGCATAGGCCTCTCCCGTGTCGGGTTTGATGCTGACGTAGCTCGCCACAGGGATGCCGTGGTTGTTGTCATTGAGGACGGTGTAGGTGATGCGAGCGTTCTCCCCAGCGTCTGCATCCATTGCCTTTACAACGCACATCGATGCGCCAGGTGCATTATTCTCCGTCATGTACACTGTGTAGGAAGTCTGTTCGAAGCGGGGAGGGTTGTCATTGACATCGGCCACGTCAACTTTAATGGACATGTGTGAAGACAGGGCTGGGGTTCCCCCATCGATGGCGGTTACTGTGACGTTGTAGGTGGAGATGGTCTCTCGGTCCAGGAATGCAGCGGTGACCAAGGTGTAGTGGTTCCGGAAGGACTTGATCTTAAAAGGGACACCAGGTTGGATCTCCAGGGTCACCTGTTTGTTCTGGGCGGAGTCCCGGTCGTTAAGACTGATCAGAGCCACAACGGTGTCAGCCCGGGCATCCTCCCGGACCGGGCTGGAAAGAGATGACAGCACGATTTCAGGAATGTTGTCATTCACATCCAAAACCTCCACCACCACTTTACAGTGGACTACCACTGCAGAGGGACCTCTGTCCATAGCTTGTATGTACATCTCATAGGAGTTAGTCTCCTCATAGTCTATGTTTTTCTTCACTCTGATCTCTCCTGTATCTGTGTCCATGGAGAACATTTGTCTCACCCTCTCTGGGGTGTAACTGCTAAAAGAGTAAAACACCTCCCCGTTTGTGCCTTCATCCCGGTCTGTGGCGTTTAACTTTATCACTAGAGCGCCCTTGGGCGAGTTCTCCGAAAGTTTCACTTTGTATACGGAGTTGTCGAACACAGGCACGTTGTCGTTGGAATCCAGGACACGCACGTTGATTTTTGCTGTACCTGTGCGCGCCGGAGTGCCTCCATCGACAGCAGTCAGTATCAACTGATGAGATGGTGTAAGCTCACGGTCAAATGGCTTTTTGAGCACGAGCTGGATGTTCTTGCTATTTGTCGCGGGCTTGTTGGAGTCCAGCGCGAGGTGCTCATTGTTGCTGAGCCGGTAGAGGCGAACTGAGTTGGAGCCTTCGTCTGCATCCTGCGCGCCCTCGATGGGGAACCGGGACCCAGTTATGGCGGACTCTGAGATTTCCAGCTGGTACTCGTCCCGGGGGAACTGTGGCGAGTTGTCATTCGCATCCAGAATCTCCACCTCCACATTATGCACCTCGAGCGGGTTCTCAACCCCCACTTCTAGGTTGAGCAAACAGGTGCCACTGAATTCACACAGCGTCTCCCGGTCGATGCGGTCACTTACCGACAGCTTGCCGTTTTTATGATTTATGTTGAAATATCTCCGTGCGCTGTCCGAGGTGATTCTGACGCGTCGGGAGGAGAGCTTTTGCAGGTCCAGACCCAAATCGCGAACAATGTCGCCGACCACAGCCCCATTCTCTAGCTCCTCCGGAATGGTGTATCGTATTTGTGCATTTGTAAGGCCACTGAGTACAAAAATCACCAAATAAAAAGTAAAAGGCACATTCTGAGTTATGCTGTAACAGCATCGCACCGCCACAGCCATTGCAAGCAGGCAGGATCCGCAGACGGATTAGAGAAAGCTTTCCATGCGTCCCCACGCGCAACATTAAAAACGGGGGGAAGAGTCCTTGAGTTACCCCCTACTATGTGCAGGACGACCAAAACATCCTCCCCGGTACATATGCTTGTTTTAAATAGCGTTTTTCCGTTACATCCATGTTTCCTTTGTTCGTTTGGCTACTGCTTTTTTCTCTTCTCTCTCCGCGCGGCTGAATCTTGTTCCCCTCTCACGGGTGCTGACTATCGCTCTCTCTCCCTCTCCTCTCTCTCCTTCCCCCTCCCTCTCTCCCTTTCTGTGCAATGGTGTCTGTGGGAAGCGGGGGAGGGGGAGCAGTGCTCTCTAACCGTACTGGCTGCATTTCACCGATTGAAAACAACGTCAAATGAAAATAAAAAACACATTAATACCTTAATAATAGCAATAATTGTATTGCAATTCATCATTATTTTTAACCGTCGGTCGTTTTTCTATTTTTTGAGAGAGCGCGCTCGAGCAGGCTGTGTTTTTTTTATCAGAAAGGGAGAGAGAGTGAGGGAGCGAGCGAGTGCCACCGCCCTTTTCATTGTGTGCGGCAGATACATTGCTGATCTGATTTAACCGTACGCCCAGGCGATTACTTCTCTCTTTTCATTGATCCAAACCTGCCATTAAGCCAAAGCTCTGGACCCAAACGAATAAATAAAAATAACAGGAATAACGGACATTTAATCGAAAAGTCTATGGAAATAGATCAATAAATTCAATAACAAATGAAATATATTTGTGCAGCAATTATCCTCATAAAATGAGTCGTTACATTTGAAGTATAATCACGGCAGTTTATTGAAATATTTGCATTATTGTAGAGAAGAGAGGCTCTGCCATCAATAGAATCAACAGGGCACTGCAAATCAAGTTAGGCTGAGCATTATAATATGGACTTAACAACAGAGACAATAGAACGAGAAAAACAACACAAAGATAAAAATGAAAGCTGTATGTATCCCTCTCCTCTATTTAGGTACAGCAGCTCTCAAAACAAAGCATACTCTGTCCAGTGCTCTCTCGCTGTCCCACGAGCCATAGGGCTGAAATATTGCTGCTCGCACCCTCCTCTCACTTACTGCCCTGTGAGTGACAGCTGGGTCGATCGTATATTAGGACTACAGGGGTACTTGACTGCCGCTTCAGTTTCGCATCATATTACTCGCAGAACACAGGACCACCCCCTTTAGGCCTATATGTTATCATATGAAGCATGTTAACTCGGGGTGAGCGGGCGAAACGAACCAGGTCACCAACAAGATGCTCGAGACTTAGCCCCTCGCCATATCTGTCAAAACAAACTAGCATGCCCTCTTCTGTCAGACCCAAATTGCTGGAATAATATAGAGCTCGTGCACGCTGCAGATGTGGAAAGCACAAAGAATTTAGACTCATGTCGATTTGTTGACAAGCAGTTCTCCATTTCCTTTCGAAAGTCTCACTTGTCCCAAACATCTAAGCTATAGCCCAATACAATTCAGCAAACAAAAATGTCCACCTGGTGTTAAAGACCGACTTAAAAACAACTAGGGCTAACTGTTTGCCACCCCCAAAAAATATTTTGAATCCATGAGTGCTGGGACAGCTTTTACAGACACCATAACCCCTGGTAGTTTCAGAGTGCTTTGGGGGCAGTTCACACCAAGCAATGGTAATGTAATAGTCTGGCAGACATTAATAGACACACACTGCCCTGTCTCCTGGCGCCTTGATATACTTTCGTTAATCCATTAAAAAGGGACCTCAGCTTTATAGACGATCGTGACGTGTTTAAATTTCTTGAAAATCCTGCGCCACCGACCTTTCTGACTTGACAATCACACTGTACACAGACTGTCTGGCTATATTAACCCTCCTGCTGTGTTCCGGTCGAATTGGACCGATTTACAAGTTCTCTCTGAAAAATGTAATTCATTTAATCTGATTGTCATAAGGTTCCATGACTTTGTCCACACAGGGCATCTGAACACACAAAATACATTTGAATGATTTTCATTACATTTTGGGTGTTTTATTTAACTTTTCTACACTTGTAGTGTTCCTGGTCAAAATGACCGGTCATTAGAAATGAATGGGTGAGACTACAATTAGTGTATACAATTGAGTTCAGGCACATGCCCATTCATCAGATGGACACACTTCTTCTCCCAGATCCTCACATGCATGTGTGTTTGAGCACACACACACACACACACACACACACACACACACACACACACACACACACACACACACACACACACACACACACACACACACACCTTACCCCTCTTCTTGGCTTCCATGGCAACCCCCACGGGTACCTTTCCCCAATATAATCTTTCCACCACGGGAACCACACCCGTTGGCATTCTCACAAACAATCGCAACATTGTTTCAATAATAAGTATAACGCATCTCTGGTATATAACGTTTTTTTGAAGCCTTGCTTCAATTCATTCTGTGGCAGCACAATGACCAAATGATAAACTCTATGTGAGGCTCTTGATCATATCTTTGATCATGACACTGGTGAGGAGGAGAGAGTCCTTGTTAAACTTTGACACAAAGTATTCTGTGATAAATAGCACAATATGTTTCATCTGAGTATGGGTTATAAGTCTAAATAATCCATACATTATGATTTTTTTTTTACTCAAAAACGAGTTCTATGAGCCCAGCTCTCCTCCACCGACCCCTCAGAAAAAGCAATTACAAGTTCAAAACGTGTAACGTTCACAATAACTTAATTAAGTTGAAAAAAAGATCTAACACAACATTAGGTGATAATATATGTTTTATTGTGGATTTATAATCAGCTGTAATGGGGCGGTCATTTTGAACCGGGAACACAGAATTAATTAACATGAAACGAACACAACATGAGGGTTAAATACATTTCAAGTACAATAATATTGCTCAGCCAACGTATGTTCATCAAATGTTGTAGGGGTGTTAAGCCTTTGATGGTTTTTCATTTAAATTCGACTCAATATCTCAAACACCTCAAACATCTGCCCATGGGGCCGAGATGTCTCATGTGCGCATGTCTGTCCGCAGGTGGTCGGATAGTAGCGTTAAATGCCCAAATCATCCCGCTCAGACTTTCCTCCTAATTAGTACAGTCTGAACCCATGTACCCCTATTAAAATCCAATTTAAATCGAATTCAATTCAATTTAGAGGGGGCCTCTAGTCCAAATGCGATCAGTACGACAAAGTGAGAGGGAGCATCTTTCGACACTAATTTCATTTCTACGCCAGCGGCAGCGGTTCATAGTGAATTGAATCGCGTCTCTCGTCTCATCTCCGAGCCCTTTACCTCTGGAAAAGCTCAATAGTTAGATAACACTCAGACAGCCAGTTTGCTAGACAATCGGCTTTCACACCATTCAAATTGATTGAGACATGCAGTGAGTGCAGTGCCATTCAAAGCACCGCTAGGAAGGACAATGTGACCTAAAAGGTGATGTCATTGAATGCTGGTCTCATCATATGGATTTATGCAATCCAAAAGGAGAATGTCTGGGATCTTTTAACATTACCTGGAGCCAAATTAATGTAAAAAATAAATTTAAAAAAGACAAAATGACAATATTGTTTTAGATAGACTGCCTTTGGTCATTCATTTGTGTGTATATGTATCTCTGAATAAGTCAAACATTCAGGTTAGTAAGTATAGCCTGAGTGGTATATCTGTATGGTAGACTGAGCATGAAGTTATTGTGCTGTGTTTATTTGGGATGTGGCCTCAGAGAGCCCCAGTGCCAGCCTGATTCACCCGGCCACCGGGCCACGCTACGTGCCCACACAACTCTTCCCTCTCCCAGTGCGGCTCCAGCTCTCCTCCACCGACCCCTCTGCCTACATCTGTGAAAGGCGCTGGCAACCTGCGAGAAAGCCGCTCAGCGGTGAGTCACACCGTTGTTAGGAGTGGATGGATAGATAGCTGAGAGACTCTTCTTCACACTCCAAAGCCAGACTGGGGGTGGTGAACTGGGGAGCTGGAGAGATACAACTGAAGAGAACAGAGATGGAACGGAACTTCCGTTAGGTTCGATGGGCCTAGATGGAACTTTTCCTTTGTGCAGAGATGGATGTTTTGTGATTTTTTATTTTTTTACACATCAACTGTCCTCCGCTGTCCTGGAGATGAGACCGCGTGGGTCTCGTGTCAGTCAGTTCTCCTGAGTCTCAGAGGCATGCGAGTTGCAGAGCTCCTGACGTTTAGCAGATTCTCCCGGTGGTGCGTGCAAGGCAATTTGAGAGTGATAAAAATAGGAGACTATTATCTTGTCAATTGCACACGCCGTCGGATTTACACCTGTCATTTTCCAATTCACCCTGTTGTCTCCTCTCTCTCTCTCTGTATATTGAGCTGTACACGGGCAGGTAACTGATCTCTCTTTCCCTGTACCTGTTAGAGTCCCACCCATCTGTCCCGCCGTTAATTGCTCGCAACAGAGCTGTGGGTTGTTTTATTTTCACTCAAGGGGCTCGAGATGAAGTTATCTCAATTCCTTCTCCGGAAGACTAACATACATATGTATCGCCAGAACAAACACGTTCTAATGCTCTTAAATGGATCCCTCTCTCTGTCTCTCTCTATCCCATTTTCTCTTGTCACCAACTCTTACCCTTCCCCACTCAATTCAATTAAAGATGCTTTATTGGCATGGGAAAATATATGTTAACATTGTCAAAGCAAGTGAAGTAGATGATATACAAAAGTGAAATAAACAATAAAAATGAACAGTAAACATTACACTCACAGAAACAGTAAACATTCCATTCTCCCCTCACTCTCACCACCCACTCTCTCTCCCCCTCCCAACTGCCTCACACTCCCCTCCTCAGAGCATCTATCCCCCTTCTCTCCTGTCTCACCTCTTCTTCCCCCTTCCAACCCCTCCCTCCTCTATCCCCCTTCTCTCCTGTCTCACCTCTTCTTCCCCTTCTCTTCCAACCTTCTTCCCCCCCCTCCCTCTTCTATCCCCCTTCTCTCTCTGTCTCACCTCTCTTCTTCCCCCTTCTCAACCCCTCCCTCCTCTATCCCCCTTCTCTGTCTCACCTCTTCTCCCCTCACCCCTCCCTCTTCTTCCCCCTTCTCTCCTGTCTCACCCTTCCCCCCTCCTCTTCTACCCCCCATCTCTCGGTGACATCCGCTGCTCCAGCTGGGAGAGCTGTGGCCGAGGGGCACCGGAACGTCTGAAGTGGAAACACAGGAGCTAATGTCTCCGCGGCTGCTTCTGCACTACACTGTCCCGTCTTCTATTGAAAAACACCCCAGAGAGAGAAAGGGAGCAGGAAGAGAGAGGGGGAGGGAGGGACAAGGAACAGGGGAGCAGGAGGATAGAGAAGGGAGAGCGACTAACAGGCGAGCTCGACAGCAGATAAAGGGAGAACTCTGAGTACGCGCCCTATCATCTCTTTTTGGAAATAGAGGAGCATTTTTGAAAAGTGGAATATTAATGACCTTCTCACCATCCATTATGCAAGATGGCGGACAAATTAATAAAACGCTCTCTATTAATACACAGTAATCATCCCGGTTTAAAAGCCATCATTTCACTCTCTAAGCGTCTGTTATCTCATGTGGAAGACCGCCGTTTGTGAGTCAGATTTCCCACAAACGACTGGGACCGGGACTGACTGGGCTTGGGGAAGAGTCTGAATGAGTGTCTGGGCTGGAGCCTCTCTCTTTCTCTCTCTGAGAGTCTTTCTTTGTTATTGTCAGCTGCTGTCTCGTCTGGTGTGCTTAGGGCAAGGAGTGATGACCTCATACATGTCCCGCCTCACCAGACGGAGTCCGAGCTCTGAGTCGCCTACTGTTCATCATGCAGACACACAGACAACATGGTTATTACACCGTGATTTTTTTAAACTGCAAAGTTAATACTTAGTGTTTAGGCCACCCAGTGAGACACATGACTTTTACATGACTATTGATGCCATATTTTGCTTTTAGAAAATATATTAAAGAAATTAGGAAAATACAAAAAATATATTTTGATCTTTCATTATTTTACACATGGAAATGCCTGCATGCTGTTGTGTAGGAAGACAGTAGTCACAGTGTCTGTGTTGCAAGGGGGAAAGGCCAGAGTGATAAAGAATCTGCATCGACAGACTGAAAATGACAAAACATCCATTTCCTCAGAGAAAATGAGTTAGGTTATAGCAGGAGAGGCTGACAACCATGAAATAAATATAATAGAAGTGCTGATAATCTAGCTACAAAATCACAATTTTATATCAACGTTTTATTTTCAGAATATCCACACCATCACGGAGAATTAAATAAAATGCTTGCTTCTCAGTGCATAAGCGTTCGGCCAAATCACATATTGAAAAAAAGAGTTCCATAAAAAGAATGTGCTCAATGATGGAGATGATTCCATTATAACATTTTAAAATATCGATTTTGGCCTGTACTACTAAAGCGCATAGAAACTCATTGAATAACAGATTCATATGGCAAACATTTAGTCAAAACATAAATCGTAAGAAACAAGGTTTTGAAGTGTCTGTCCTAAGTCTAGGAGTCCGTCAGATGAAGGCCATAAAAATGGTCAAAGACACTCTAGTCATAGACTGTTCTAGGTCCAAAAGGTCCAAAAGGCTTCTTAACAGCTTCTAACCCCAAGTCATAAGACTCCAACTTCAGACGAGTCTCCTGAGACTTGTTTGTAGGTCAATCTGTTCGATGCTACAGACGTTTACGTGAGAAGACCGATTTTGGGGATGTCTGTGTCCCCGCAGATGCGGAAGTGCGACTGGAGGATGTGGTGGATTGAGACTCATCCCTTGCAAAAAAAAAACATACATCTATCTTAAACTGAAGGATTTTGATGGGGATTTTTTTGTTATGTAACTGAGATTGACTCACCGGTGCGTCAATCGACTAGGGGATTGCTTGATAGGTACAATATATTCCATGTTTTGAGGAACAGGTGGGGTGGGAGAGAGATGTTTTTCAGGAACTAAACGTATTAGAATCTGGGCCACAGAGAGCGAGAGAAAATCAAAGGTGCGGTGGGGTTCTGTCTCAGTGCCAAGAGCACTGCAGCTTGCAGCCAGGACAGGATGAGAGAGAGAGGGAGACAGTAGTACTGGGACCTCTATTGGTGTAAGGGGGTACTGCAGAGACTGTGAACTCCATCTACTGACTGCCATCGCTAAGCTATGTCACTACTGAAACCTGATTGCAAGCTGCTGAGTGTGCTTGTGTGCCTGTGTCTGTGTGTGTGTGTGTGTGTGTGTGTGTGTGTGTGTGTGTGTGTGTGTGTGTGTGTGTGTGTGTGTGTGTGTGTGTGTGTGTCCCAAGCCGCAGATCGCCTCCTTTCCTCTCCTTCAGTGTCTGACAGTGTGACTGTGAAGGGCAGATTCAGGCACCCTCCAGAGGAGAGAGATGGAAACAAAATATGCTGATGAGGAATCTGTTTCCCAAGGACAACACCCTCACTCTGCAAGAGAGTATGTCTCTACCACAAAGCATTAGAAAATCACACAAGCCAGATCTCACAGATTGATCACAACACTCTGAAGTAAAAATGATCAATCCTTTAGCACAAAATCAGACCTAACCACCAGACATCCTACAGTCCTTCAGAAAGTATTCATGCCTCTTGACTTCATCCACATTTTATTCGACATTGTATTGTGCTACAGCCTGAATTTAAAATGGATTACATTTAGGTTTTATGCCACAAATTATTTTATTTTTAAATTTGAAATGTCACAAGTCATTAAGTATTAAGCCCCTTTGTTATGGCAAGCCAAAATAAGTTCAGGAATAAAAATTCAGTCATGTCAGTATTCAACGTTAGGAGATGACGTAGAAACCAGCCACTATGGGCAACAGTGAGCACTGTGACCTTCAAGTAGGCTTTGGTTTTGCTAGGGCGTTGTGGACAGGGATGGCGGATGGGCGCGATAGGAGTAAGCATCTGCCTCTGTTTTTATATATATATTTTGATGTCTATCCCAAACCTTAACACTAACCATTCTAATGCCTAACCTTACGATTTCTGAGTTCATGTCTGAAGACAGATTACATTTCCACAGGCATCAGGAATCATCATCTCAGTGTCTAAAATCCAAGACTGTGTCAGCCAAATTTAAAACACCACCAAAAAGTACAGACACCCACTTTCTCAAAAGGTGATGGAGAGTTGGAGGTAGACCAATGGAGACCAACGGAGACAAAATGTCTTCTCTCTCTCAAAGAAACCGAACAATGCAAACCTACAATCCATTCCGGTGTAGACTAAGATTGGATTAAGTGGTCCACTCACCGGATGGTATCCCATGCTACTGTGGGAACCTGTCTAGCAAGATAGTTCTAACTAAGGTTCAGTCACTGTTACATGTAATGGTGCTAGATTTACATCCAGAAGTCATAAATGGAGAAAATATTGCTTTAATAGCCTAGCCAAAGCGACACGAAGAAGTGCTACAACTAAGAACCATCTCAGTGCACCAGTAATAGACTTAGGCCACTATAATCCTCAAATTCATCATTATTCATTATCACTGTTGAGTCTCTGAAGCTCTGAATTAGACTGGGGAGTAACAATTCTGTATTGTTATCGTCACTGTGAAATATGGATACAAGTATGAGCTCCAGATGTTGTAGGCCAGGAATGTCTGGGTTGCTAAATCAAATTCGTATTGTTGTTGCAGCGTTTTAGGATGCTCGCAATGCTTAACCTTGGAACGATACAGAGAAGTAACCAATCACTCCGAATTTTGACGTTTGGGACAACTTTGAAATGTGACATTTGAGAAACATGGATGAACGTCTAGTTCTGACGTGAGACTGTGAGAGCTGGTTGTAAAAAAAATCCTTAACAAGTCACATAATAAGTTCCATAGACTCACTCTGTGTGCAATAACAGTGATTAACATTAATTGCACTTTGGATGGTGTATCAATACACCCAGTCACAACAAATATACAGGCGTCCTTCCTAACTCAATTGCCGGAGAGGAAGGAAACCACTCATGGATTTCCCCAAGAGATCAATGGTGACTTAAAACAGTTATTAATGGCTGTGAAAGGAAACTGAGGATGGATCAACAATATTGTAGTTACTCCACAATACTAACTGAAATGACAAATTGAAAAGAAGGAAGTGTGTACAGAATACTATTTTTCCAAAACATGCATCTTGTTTGCAATAAGGCACAAAAGCAAAACAGCAAAACATGTGGCAAAGAAATTAACTTAATGTCCTGAATACAAAGTGTTTTGTTTGGGGTAAATCCAATAAAACACATCACTGAGTACCACTCTTCATATTTTCAAACATGGTGGTGGCTGCATCACGTTATGGGCATGCTTGTTATCAGCAAGAACTAGGGAGTTTTTTAAGATTAACATAAATGGAAAAGAGCTAAGCACAGGTAAAATCCTAAAGGAAAACCTGGTTCAGTCTGCTTCACAACAGACACTGTGAGACAAATTCACCTTTCAGCAGGACATTTGAGCTGTTCTTGCCAAAGTATGGACTTGGTCTTTTACCATATAATGCTATCTTCTGTATACCCCGACATCTACCACAACACAAATTGATTGACTCAATCGCATGAAGAAAGAAAGAAATTCCACAAATGTGCTCAAATAGACAGACCCGTGCTATACAGCAGACCAATCCAAACTCATCTCTCGGCAAATCCAGCCCAATCATTATCTCAGCCAATCATGGCTAGTGGGAAGGTTGCTGGCTTTTTCTCTGACTAAACCAGCTAGGCTCGTAATTTAACAATTGTATTTGTATTTGTATTTACAGATGGCATACACGTTTGCTATTAAGGTACATGAAAGTGCACAAGTTCGAGAACGCATTCCTGACAAAAAAAAGCATTTTGATTTAAAAAAAAAAGTTAACGTTCAAATGGCTCTCTTGTTAAGTAGTGACCAGGGACATATGCCTAGTTTCCTGAAACAGGTCACAAATGTACTTTTAACAAGGCACAACTGTTAATTGAATTGCATTCCAGACAGTGGCGATTTTAGCATGTAAATCTTGGTGCGGCAAAAAAAAAAATCAAAAGTGGGATGTATGCGAGCAAAGCCACTACACAACACAACACTAAACAACACATGAATTGCACTATAGCAGTGATGAACGGAGTCCACAAACTGTTAGGGCCTAGATAAAGCTGTCCCAACAGCAGTCCCAACATCTTACCACTGCTAAACCTGGCTATCAGCGGAGCCTTGTCTGGCAGCGAAACAGTTCATTCAGCCTCATTTACTGCCTTTAAAAAAACATAGCTAATATGGCTGACTTGCTTAAACAAATGTGGTTTCTAATGACAATTGAGATGTACAAACTATGGCATAAGGGGACGACAAGTGGATAAGAGGCCAATTGTAATTTCGATTGAGAAACAGATGACTCACAAGTCCTCAACTGGCAGCTTCATTAAATAGCACCCACAAAACACAAGTCTCAACGTCAACAATGAAGAGGATACTCCGAGATGCTGGCCATCTAGGCAGAGTTCCTCTGTCCAGTGTCTGTGTTCTTTTGCCCATCTTAATCTATATTTGTATTGGCCAGTCTGAGATATGGCATTTTCTTTGCAACTCTGCCTAGAAGGCCAGCATCCTGGAGTCGCCTCTTCACTGTTGACATTGAGACGGGTGTTTTGCGGGTACTATTTAATGAAGCTGCCAGATGAGGACTTGCGAGGCGTCTATTTCTCAAACTAGACACTCTAATGTACTTGTCCTCTTGCTCAGTTGTGCAACGGGGCCTCCCACTCCTCTTCCTATTCTGGTTAGAGCCAGTTCTGTTCTGTGATCTGTGAAGGGACTGTTACATAGCATTGTACGAGATCTTCAGTTTCTTGGCAATTTCTCGCATGGAATAGCCTTAATGTCTCAGAACAAGAATAAACTGACGAGTTTCAAAATAAAGTTATTTGTTTCTGGCCATTTTGAGCCTGTAATCGAACCCACAAATGCTGATGCTCCAGATACTCAACTAGTCTAAAGGCCAGTTTTATTGCTTCTTTAAGCAGAACAACTGTTTTCAGCTGCGCTAACATAATTGCAAAAGGGTTTTCTAATGATCAATTAGCCTTTTAAAACGATAAACTTGGATTAGCTATCACAACGTGCCATTGGAACACGAGTGATGTCTGTACGCCTATGTAGATATTACATAAAAAATCTGCCGTTCCCAGCTACAATAGTCATTTACAACATTAACAATGTGTCACGTTCTGACCTTAATTTCCTTTGTTTTGTATTTATTTAGTATGGTCAGGGCGTGAGTTGGGTGGGTTGTCTATGTTTGTTTTTCTAGGTTTTGGGAATTTCTATGTTTCGGCCTAGTATGGTTCTCAATCAGAGGCAGGTGTCATTAGTTGTCTCTGATTGAGAATCATACTTAGGTAGCCTGGGTTTCACTGTGTGTTTGTGGGTGATTGTTTCCGTGTCTGTGTTTGTTCGCCACACGGTACTGTTTCGGTTTTGTTCACGTTTATTGTTTTGTATTCATTGAGTGTTCAGTTCATGTTTTTAAATAAACAACCATGGACACTTACCACGCCGCATCTTGGTCCGATCCTTGCTACACCTCCTCTTCAGACGAAGAGGAGGAAAACCTTTACACAATGTCTACACTGTATTTATGATCAATTTAACGTTATTTTAATGGACAGAAAATGTGCTTTTCTTTCAAAAACAAGGACATTTCTAAGTGAACCCAAACATTTGAACGGAAGTGTATATTTTCTTTACATTGTTTGCAAACTGATATGTGACAAGAATTAATGCCAAAATAATATACAATACCGGTCAAAAGTTTTAGAACACCTACTCATTCAAAGATTTTCTTAATTTTTTTACTATTTTTTACATGGTAGAAAAGTAGTGAAGACATCAAAACTATGAAATAACAGATATTGAATCACATAGTAACCCCAAAAAGTTTTAAACAAATCAAAATATATTTTACATTTTAGATTCTTCAAATAGCCACAGTTTTCCTTGATGACAGCTTTGCACACTCTTGGCATTCTCTCAACCAGCCCACTCCTCCATACAGACCTTCTCCAGATCCTTCAGGTTTCGGGGCTGTCGCTGGGCAATATGGACTTTCAGCTCCCTCCAAAAATGTTCTATTGGGTTCAGGTCTGGAGACTGGCTAGGCCACTCCAGGACCTTGAGATGCTTCTTACGGAGCCACTCCTTAGTTGCCCTGGCTGTGTGCTTCGAGTCGTTGTCATGCTGGAAGACCCAGCCACGACCCATCTTCAATGCTCTTACTGAGGGAAGGAGGTTGTTTGCCAAGATCTCGCGATACATGGCCCCATCCATCCTCCCCTCAATACGGTGCAGTCGTCCTGTCCCCTTTGCAGAAAAGCATCACCAAAGAATGATGTTTCCACCTCCATGCTTCACGGTTGGGATGATGTTCTTGGGGTTGTACTCATCCTTCTTCTCTTTCCAAACACGGCGAGTGGAGTTTAGACCAAAAAGCTCTATTTTTGTCTCACCAAACCACATTACCTTCTCCCATTCCTCCTCTGGATCATCCAGCTGGTCATTGGCAAACTTCAGACGGGCCTGGACATGCGCTGGCTTGAGCAGGGGGACCTTGCGTGCGCTGCAGGATTTTAATCCATGACGGCGTAGTGTGTTACTAATGGTTTTCTTTGAGACTGTGGTGCCAGCTCTCTTCAGGTCATTGACCACGTCCTGCCGTGTAGTTCTGGGCTGATCCCTCACCTTCCTCATGATCATTGATGCCCCACGAGGTGAGATCTTGCATGGAGCCCCAGACTGAGGGTGATTGACCGTCATCTTGAATTTCTTCCATTTTCTAATAATTGCGCCAACAGTTGTTGCCTTCTCACCAAGCTGCTTGCCCACTGTGTATATATATTTACTTTTTTGCAAATAATGTGGGTCTCGAAGCCCCACCTGCCATGAATGACGGGTCGCATCTGATTCCAGGTGACTACCTCATGAAGCTGGTTGAGAGAATGCCAAGAGTTTGCAAAGTTGTCATCAAAGCACAGGGTGGCTACTTTGAGGAAAGTCAAATATAAATATATATTTGATTTGATTTGTTTTCTACATGATTCCATATGTGTTATTTCATAGATTTGATGTCTTCACTATTATTCAACAATGTAGAAAATAGTAAAAATAAAGAAAAACCCAGGAATGAGTAGGTGTGTCCAAACTTTTGACTGGTAATGTATGTAAATAATGTAATAAATTTGCAAAAATGTCTAAACACTTTGGCGTTATGGGGTATTGTGTGTAGATTGGTGAGAAATAAAATATATTTAATCCTTTTTGAATTCAGGCTGGAACACAAGAAAAATGTGGAATAAGTCAAGGGGTATGAATACTTTCTGAAGGCACTGTATCTCCTATTAATACATCCAGAGCAGAAACATATATCTTCAACACCTCCCGGTGCACTGAGATGAGATCAAAGACAACTATGCGGCAAAACTATTAACTGCATTGCATCATGTCTGATTAATAACATTCTACTAGTCTAGCAGCATCAGCACTTTAACTTTTTAAAACCATGTATTATTAAAGACTACATATACTTCTAACAAGAATCTCCATCTAAAGACTCAGGAATCTAAGGCCCTACTCGAAAGTGTTGGGCGGGTTTACCCCTGTGTATTTAACTCGTTAATAACATGCTTTAGAACCTCTTCATCTCAGATATCAAATCGTAGTTTCAATAGAGATGATGATTCCTTTCCCATGTATAAAGAATGAGGTGGAGAGACTGTTCTGGATTTGCTTGACTGTGCCTTCCCCAGTGTATCCTCCTTTCAGTGTAAAGGGTTGGATGGAGAGACTGTTCTGGATGCGCTTGGCTATGGCTTCCCCAGTGTATCCTCCTTTCAGTGTAAAGGGTTGGATGGAGAGACTGTTCTGGATGCGCTTGGCTATGGCTTCCCCAGTGTATCCTCCTTTCAGTGTAAAGGGTTGGATGGAGAGACTGTTCTGGATGCGTTTGGCTATGGCTTCCCCAGTGTATCCTCCTTTCAGTGTAAAGGGTTGGATGGAGAGACTGTTCTGGATGCGCTTGGCTATGGCTTCCCCAGTGTATCCTCCTTTCAGTGTAAAGGGTTGGATGGAGAGACTGTTCTGGATGGGCTTGGCTATGGCTTCCCCAGTGTATCCTCCTTTCAGTGTAAAGGGTTGGATGGAGAGACTGTTCTGGATGGGCTTGGCTATGGCTTCCCCAGTGTATCCTCCTTTCAGTGTAAAGGGCATGACAGAACTAAAAGCCATGTAAATCTCTCCCCTGGAGTCCTGGAAGGGTTAAACAGCACTTGGTCTGTCCCTGTTCTGCCTGAAAAGAAATCTAACAGATTCATGTTGTGGTAAACAAAGCTATCTGAGACAGCAGGCAGCCACCGGTCCCCTCTATCACTCCACTCAGAACCCTGGCTTTGTGTCCATGCTGGGTGGATGGGGATGGATGTGGAAGAACCCTGTGGTTCTGAGCATGACAAAGCTAATCTAATGACTGCACAACAGCCTTACGCCATAAGGTGTGTGTGTGTGCGTGTGTGTGTGTGTGTGTGTGTGTGTGTGTGTGTGTGTGTGTGTGTGTGTGTGTGTGTGTGTGTGTGTGTGTGTGTGTGTGTGTGTGTGTAATTTGAGTGGGCCAGTGACACATCATACTACTGAAACCCACTCAGTACCAGTCAAAGGACAGGCTGACTGGCTTTATATAGCATTCACAGACAGACTGTCAGTGTACTGTATTTCCCTTTAGATCAAAATCTAATACATTGTTTAGTAGACTACCTTGGGAATGAGTGTGTGTTCAGTCATTTTATCTGTGACCAATTCTCAACCCTTAGTATGTCCGCTTACCTGGGAAACACATATTTAATTGTTTTCTTCCTCCTCATCCTGACTGCCTCTCCTTGACCCTCTTTTACATGATATTTTACATGATCTCACACTCCCTGGTCAAACCTGTACCCTTATTGCTGTCTTCCTCTCCCTCCCTCTCTCTCAATCCCCTTTCCTCTCTCGATTCTCACTATGATTTTCTTCCTTTCCACTCTCTCTTTGTCCATCTTTGAATGTGATAAATGAGAGGATGGCTTAGTGGGGGTGGATGCACATTTGCAGCTCTCTCTCTCTCTCTGAGAAACAGACTGGTGCACTATCAGTAATGAGGATCATCTCCATGGCAACCTCCATGGCAACCTCAGCTGAGTTCCCATCCCCTTGCCAAAACCCACACCCAGGAGGGAGGAAAACAGGAAGTGATGTTTTAACACACGTCCATGAAACAAAACCAGGACAAGGAGTCAACTGTCTGGAGGGGCCCAATTATCATTAGCCCAATCACATTGACCACGATGCAATCAACATCTGAGCCAGATCTCTGGGGGTAAGGGTGGGGTGAGGAGAACAATTCTAAGTCATGTTTTTGGGTCACAATAGTTGATCCCATCTGGATGGTTACTGAACCTAAATGACTTACAGTAGGTGAATTATGGCCCTGCTGTGTAGAAATACCATCCAGTTCAGATGTGAAGCACTTAGCTGGCTACCTCATCCAGGATAATGTCCTTAGATAATCAATAATGTAATGCTTTTTGCAACACTGGGGCCAGCAGAGCAGAGGAAGAGGCTTTACGCCAACATACAGTCACTGCAATACACGTATTAATAAAGAACTGACACACAGCTAAATACATGACTACATACACTGCTGCTATTACAAAAGAAGAAACACACCACATATGCTGCAATACTCTGAAATACAAATAATATCTATTGCTATGAAGCAGAACACACACACTCACACATACTCAGAGAACACACTGACAAACACACACCCACCCACACACAGAAGTAGTGGTGATCTGAGGGATATGAATAAGCCCCTCGACCTCATTCCCCTAGCCCTTTGTCCCGCCTCCCCTGTTTAGCTGTGATTGACAGCTGGATTCCTGCCGGTGCTGTCAGCCCCGCCCAGCCCAGGGTGTACCTCGCTGAGACGCCAGGGCTCCAAGAGATCCCTGCTGCTGCAGCACAGAACGGAAAATTACCAGCGCCTCCCCCTCCTGTTCTGTCTCTCTCTCCCTCCCTCACACACACACACAGTGAGCAGCAGTATACAGAGCACATACTGAACCACTCAAAAGCAAAGAGACAGCTCCAGGCTGTTATTACTGGAGCCATGCTGGAGCCATGCTGGAGCCATACTGGAGCCATGCTGGAGCCATACTGGAGCCATACTGGAGCCATACTGGAGCCATGCTGGAGCCATACTGGAGCCATGCTGGAGCCATACTGGAACCATGCTGGAGCCATGATGGAGCCATGCTGGAGCCATGATGGAGCCATACTGGAGCCATGCTGGAGCCATACTGGAGCCATACTGGGCCCAAACGTATCAGAGAGAGAGAGATAGCATGGCAATATAGAGAATCTGTTATTTATTACTCTCAGACACCTAGTGATCTTCCTAACACACCCTGACCCACTACCACATGCACAGCACTGCAACATTCAGAACCCCTGTGTGATCATAGAGAGCCCCAAAGCACATGGAGAAGACTAAAATATGAGCCAACCAAAAGATCATACCGTGGCTCTGAGCTTGTATTTTACTTAGTTGTTTATACTGACCCACCACTCACTAAAATGAGGTCAGTGCATTATCAAATAGTATGAAATAATGTATTAACAAACAGGATACATCATAGCGCTTAATGTGAGGCAGTGCCTAGGAGCTCACAATATTAACAAAACCACTTGAATGCCACTGGTTACAAACAAGCACCACTTTAAATGGCAAAAAGAAAGCTAAGTCCACACAAGTAGATAGCGTTTGCAGTTGATATACACAGTTTGTGGTCAAATAAAAGGGTCTGAGCAGCTTACATGCTGAGCGGATCAAGCCGCCCTGACATACTTAGTGTATGTTAATGAAAATGGGGAGAATCCTGTTTACAGCGTGCTGAGGCAGATAGTGCACATGTCTGGGGAGAGGGATGATATTTCACCATTCCTCCTCTCAGCTGCTACCCACACACTCCCACAATACACACACACTCCCACAATACACACACACTCCCACAATAAACACACACTCTCACAATACACACACACTCCCACAATACACACACACTCCCACAATACACACACACTCCCACAATACACACACACTCCCACAGATACACACACACACACACTCCCACAGATACACACACACTTCCACAGATACACACACTCCCACAGATACACACACACTTCCACAGATACAGATACACACACTCCCACAATACACACACACACTTCCACATATACACACACACTTCCACACACACTTCCACAGATACACACACTCCCACAGATACACACACACACTTCCACAGATACACACACACTCCCACAGATACAGATACACACACTCCCACAATACACACACACTTCCACATATACACACACACTTCCACACACACTTCCACAGATACACACACACTTCCACAGATACACACACACACACTCCCACAGATACAGATACACACTCCCACAGATACACACACACACACACTTCCACAGATACACACACTTCCACAGATACACACACACACTTACACAGATACACACACACACTTCCACAGATACACACACACACTTCCACAGATATACACACACAGTCCCACAGATACAGATACACACACTCCCACAATACACACACACTCCCACAATACACACACACACTTCCACAGATACACAAACACACACACACACACTCCCACAATACACACACACACTCCCACAATACACACACACACTTCCACAGATACAGACACACACTCCCACAATACACACACACACTTCCACAGATACAGATACACACACACTCCAACAATGCACACACACACTTCCACAGATACAGATACACACACACTCCAACAATGCACACACACACTTCCACAGATACAGATACACACACACTCCCACAATATACACACACACTCCCAGAGATACAGATACACACGCACACACGCACACTCCCACGATACACACACACACTCCCACAGATGCAGATACATACACACTCCCACAATACACACATACACTCTCCCACAATACACACACACACTCCCACAATACACACACATACTACCACAGATACAGATAAACTCACACAAATACACACACACTCCCACAACACACACACACACTCCCACACATCCAGATACACACACACTCCCACACATCCAGATACACACACACTCCCACAGATACAGATACACACACACACACACACAGAAATACAAACACATTCACACACACTGAGAATACAAGGCCGATGGACTGAAAGAGGGAGGGGAGAGGGAAGGAGGGGGTGGGGAGAGATAGATATACTGTACATTGAAATTGAGGGAAATATTGTGAGACTGATGGAAAGCAACATGATGCGTAAAGAAATATACACAGAGATGGATTGACAGAAAGATATACAGAGAAAGAAAGAGAGATGGATACAGATGGACTGACAGAAAGATAGACAGAAAGAAAGAGAGATGGATACAGATGGATTGACAGAAAGATAGACACAGATGGACTGACAGAAAGATAGACAGAGAAAGAAAGAGAGATGGATAAAGATGGACTGACAGAAAGATAGAGAGAGAAAGAAAGAGAGATGGATACAGATGGACTGACAGAAAGATAGACAGAGAAAGAAAGAGAGATGGATACAGATGGATTGACAGAAAGATATACAGAGAAAGAAAGAGAGATGGATACAGATGGACTGACAGAAAGATAGACAGAGAAAGAAAGAGAGATGGATACAGACGGACTGACAGAAAGATAGACAGAGAAAGAAAGAGCGATGGATACAGATGGATTGACAGAAAGATATACAGAGAAAGAAAGAGAGATGGATACAGATGGACTGACAGAAAGATAGACAGAGAAAGAAAGAGAGATGGATACAGATGGACTGACAGAAAGATAGAGAGAGAAAGAAAGAGAGATGGATACAGATAGACTGACAGAAAGATAGACAGAGAAAGAAAGAGAGATGGATACAGATGGACTGACAGAAAGATAGAGAGAGAAAGAAAGAGAGATGGATACAGATGGACTGACAGAAAGATAGACAGAAAGAAAGAGAGATGGATACAGATGGACTGACAAAAAGATAGACAGAGAAAGAAAGAGAGATGGACACAGATGGACTGACAGAAAGATAGACAGAGAAAGAAAGAGAGATGGACACAGATGGACTGACAGAAAGATAGACAGAGAAAGAAAGAGAGATGGACACAGATGGACTGACAGAAAGGAGGAGGGGAAAGATAGAGAAACAGTGAGAATGGAGGAAATTAAAAATAGGAATGAGACAAGGTAACATAGACCGAAAAACAAATCAAATCAACCTTCATTTGTCACATGCGCCGAATACAACAAGTGTAGACCTTACCATGAAATGCAAGCCCTTAACCAACAGTGTAGACCTTACCATGAAATGCAAGCCCTTAACCAACAGTGTAGACCTTACCATGAAATGCAAGCCCTTAAACAACAGTGTAGACCTTACCATGAAATGCAAGCCCTTAACCAACAGTGTAGACCTTGCAAGCCCTTAACCAACAGTGAAATGCAAGCCCTTAACCAACAGTGCAGACCTTACCATGAAATGCAAGCCCTTAACCAACAGTGTAGACCTTACCATGAAATGCAAGCCCTTAACCAACAGTGTAGACCTTACCATGAAATGCAAGCCCTTAACCAACAGTGTAGACCTTACCATGAAATGCAAGCCCTTAACCAACAGTGTAGACCTTACCATGAAATGCAAGCCCTTAACCAACAGTGCAGTTCAAGAAGAGTTAAGAAAAGATTTAACAAATAGACTAAAGTAAAAAATTCTAATAAAAAGTAACACAACAAGAATAACAATAACGAGACTATATACAAAGGGTACCAGTACCAAGTCAGTGTGCGAGGGTACAGGTTAGTTGAGGTCATTTGTACATGTAGGTGGGGTGGCGTGACTACGCATAGATAATAAACAACGAGAAGCAGCGGTGTACAAAAGGGAGGGGGGGTTTAGTGTAAATAGTCTGGTGGCCATTTAACTAATTGTTCAGCAGTATTATGGCTTGGGGGTAGAAGCTGTTGAGGAGCCTTTTGGTCCTAGACTTGGCTCTCCGGTACCGCTTGCCGTGCGATAGCAGAGAAAACAGTCTATACTGGGTGACTGGAGTCTCTGACAATTGTTTGGGATTTCCTCTGACACTGCCTATTATATAGGTCCTGGATGGCAGGAAGTTTGGCTCCTTACACGGTCAGATACCGAGCAGTTGCCATACCAGGCGGTGACGCAACCGGCCAGGATGCTCTCGATGGTGTAGCTGTAGAAACTTTTGAGGATCTGGGGATCCATGCCAAATCTTTTCAATCTCCTGAGGGGGAAAATGTTTTGTTGTGCCCTCTTCACGACTGTCTTGGTATGTTTGGACCATGCTAGTTTGTTGGTGATGTGGACACCAAGGAACTTGAAACTCTCAACCCGCTCCACTACAGCCCCGTCGGTGTTAATGGGGGCCTGTTCGGCTCGCATTTTCCTGTAGTCCACGATCAGCTCCTTTGTCTTGCTCACATTGAGGGAGAGGTGATTGTCCTGGCACCACACTGCCAGTTCTCTGACCTCCTCCCTACCAGGTCGTTTCATCGTTGTCGGTAATCAAACCTACCACTGTTGTGTCATCAGCAAACTTAATGATGGTGTTTGAGTCATGTTTGCCCACGCAGTTGTGAGTGAACAGGGAGTACAGGAAGGGACTAAGTACACACCCCTGAAGGCCCCAATGTTAAGTATCAGCGTGGCAGACGTGTTGTTGCCTACTCTTACCACCAGGGGGCGGCCCATCAGGATGCCCAGGATCCAGTTGCAGAGGGAGGTGTTTAGTCCCAGAATTCTTAGGTTAGAGGTGAACTTTGTGGGCACTATGGTGTTGAACGCTGAGCTGTAGTCAATGAACAGCATTCTCACATAGGTGTTCCTTTTGTCCAGGTGGGAAACGGCAGTGTGGAGTGCGATTGAGATTGCGTCATATGTGGATCTGTTGGGACGGTATGCGAATTGGAGTGGGTCAAGGGTGTCCGGGAGGATGCTGTTGATGTGAGCCATGAGAGCCACGTGAGTGCTACGGGCAGTAATCATTTAGGCAGGTTACTTTTGCTTCCTTGAGCACAGGGACTATGTCTGTCTGCTTGAAACATGTAAGTATTACAGACACGGTCAGGGAAAGATTGAAATGTCAGTAAGGACACTTGACAGTTGATCCGCGAATGCTTTTAGTACACATCCTGGTAATCTATCTGGCCCAGCGGCTTTGTGAATGTTGACCTGTTTAAAGGTTTTGTTCACATCGGCTACCGAGAACGTTATCACACAATTGTGAGAGACGGAATCTAAAACAAAAATCCAGAAAATCACATTGTATGATTTTTAAGTAATTAATTTCCATTTTATTGCATGACATAAGTATTTGATCACCTACCAACCAGTAAGAATTCCGGCTCTCACAGATATATTAGTTTTTCTTTAAGAAGCCCTCCTGTTCTCCACTCATTACCTGTATTAACTGCACCTGTTTGAATTTGTTACCTGTATAAAAGACACCTGTCCACACACTCAATCAAACAGAATCCATCCTCTCCACAATGGCCAAGACCAGAGAGCTGCGTAAGGACATCGGGGATAAAATTGTAGACCTGCACAAGGCTGGGATGGGCTACAGGACAATAGGCAAGCAGCTTGGTGAGAAGGCAACAACTGTTGGCGCAATTATTAGAAAATGGAAGAAGTTCAAGATGACGGTCAATCACCCACGGTCTCGGGCTCCATGCAAGATCTCACCTCGTGGGGCATCAATGATCATGAGGAAGGTGAGGGATCAGCCCAGAACTACACGGGAGGACGTGGTCAATGACCTGAACAGAGCTGGGACCACAGTCTCAAAGAAAACCATTAGTAACACATTACGCCTTCATGGATTAAAATCCTGCAGCGCACGCAAGGTCCCCCTGCTCAAGCCAGCGCATGTCCAGGCCCGTCTGAAGTTTGCCAATGACCATCTGGATGATCCAGAGGAGAAATGGGAGAAGGTCATGTGGTCTGATGAGACAAAAAATAGAGCTTTTTGGTCTAAACTCCACTCGCCGTGTTTGGATGAAGATGAAGGATGAGTACAACCCCAAGAACAACATCCCAACCATGAAGCATGGAGGTGGAAACATCATTCATTGGTGATGCTTTTCTGCAAAGGGGACAGAGACGACTGCACCGCATTGAGGGGAGGATGGATGGGGCCATGTATCACAAGATCTTGGCCAACAACCTCCTTCCCTCAGTAAGAGCATTGAAGATGGGTCGTGGCTGGGTCTTCCAGCATGACAACGACCCGAAACACACAGCCAGGGCAACTAAGGAGTGACTCCGTAAGAAGCATCTCAAGGTCCTGGAGTGGCCTAGCCAGTCTCCAGACCTGAACCCAATAGAACATCTTTGGAGGGAGCTGAAAGTCCGTATTGCCCAGCGACAGCCCCGAAACCTGAAGGATCTGGAGAAGGTCTGTATGGAAGAGTGGGCCAAAATCCCTGCTGCAGTGTGTGCAAACCTGGTCAAGAACTACAGGAAACGTATGATCTCTGTAATTGCAAACAAAGGTTTCTGTACCAAATATTAAGTTCTGCTTTTCTGATGTATCAAATACTAATGTCATGCAATAAAATGCTAATTAATTACTTAAAAATCTTACAATGTGATTTTCTGAATTTTTGTTTTAGATTCCGTCTCTCACAGTGGAAGTTTACCTATGATAAAAATTACAGACATCTACATGCTTTGTAAGTAGGAAAACCTGCAAAATCGGCAGTGTATCAAATACTTGTTCTCCCCACTGTAAATGCCAACTCTCTTGGTAGATAGTGTGGTCTACAGCTTATCATACGGTACTCTACCTCAGGCGAGCAATACCTCGAGACTTCTTTAATATTAGACATCGCGCACCAGCTGTTATTGGCAAATAGACACACACCCACACCTCGTAAGACGTAGCTTCTCTGTTCTGCCGGTGCACTGAAAATTCCGCCAGCTCTATATTATACATGTCATCGTTTAGCCACGACTCAGTGAAACTTAAGATATTTCCGTATTTAATGTACTGTTGGAAGGATAATCTTAATCATAGGTCATCCATTTTATTTTCCAATGATTACACATTAGAAAGAAGAACGAACGGCACTGGGAGTTTACTCACTCGCCTACGGATTCTCAGGAGGCATTCCGATCTGCGGCCCCTTTTCCTGTGTCTTTTCTTCAAGCAAATTACGGGGATCTGGGCCTGTTCCACTGAATGCAGTATATCCATTTCGTCTGACTCGTTAAAGGAAAACGTTTTTTCCAGTCCACGGTGAGTAATCGCTGTTTTGATGTCCAGAAGTTATTTTTGGTCATAAAAAGCAGCAAGATTATGTACAAAATAACTTTAAAAATATGTTACACAAAACGCAAAAAAAATAACAAAATAGCACATCTGGTTGCGAGAATGTAAAAAGTCAGCCATGTTCTTCGGCGCCATCTTTTCAAGGGAGAGCGATAGAGAGACAGGGTAAGGGCAAAGGGATAGAGAGAAATGGATGTTAAAAGTTGGGAACCCAAGAGAAAAACAGAGACCATGAGATTGAGAGAAAGGCACAGTGAGTCAGGGAAATGTAGGAAGAAGGGGAGAGAAAGAGGGAGATATATATATATTTTTTTAAAGGTTAGAGAATGAAAGCGAATGATTACTCGAGCACTCAAAAGTGAAAGTAAGGATTGTTACAGCAAGGCTTCTTCTGTCATCCACATACCTCCTGGGGACTCAGAGAGATAGACAGACCCCTGACTGTGCCAGGCCAGCTCACTCGCACACAGAAACACATACTCCACCATAAAAATGATGGTCTGTTTGTTTCAATTGCGATATCAGTTAACCTGGGTGGTGTTTGTGAAAGATTCAACAACATGCAATCATGATCTATCAATCGACCTTGTGAATGCAAGGGATTGCCTTACTGACTGACAGAGGAGCATATTTTCAATGTTCAGAGAGGGAGTGATGGACTCAGAAGAAGGTACTGAGTAGTAGCATTCCGAACATGGGGATAGGCATTGACATGATATAATTACAAAAAAACAACAAACCGACATCCTGTGAAAGTATTGGTTCCTTCACAATGATGACAACCAATAATCCATCAAAGAAAACAAACAGCTGACATTCTGATTCTGCTTTCATTACAAAGTTCACAATTTGCCCTTTCCAATCAGTCTACAACTCTAACTCTATCCATGGTAAAAAATAATAATATATATATTCATTGCAATAGAATCAATACAAAAGTAGCTTGCAACTAGCTTCCACTAGCGTCATGGAGAGCCATTCATACCTCACAGAGGAATAAACACTTAGCGCGAATATTTAGTTCTGAAAGGTCAGCGCGCCTTCAGCACCTTGGAGAGCAACACTGGATCTATTTACCTAGGAGGCCATACGGACAGTGCAAAACAAAGCCAATGTGACAACTCTCGAGGGGTGGGCTGATTTCCGGAAAAGAGGCATTTCTAAAACCATAATCTTGACTGCATCACGTTAAAATGAGCAATACAGTTTCAATTTAATAGAAAATAGGCCCGTTTATGTATATAGATCTTACCTTATCTTTATTAGGAAGCGTTTGTGTTCTGTTAAACGTGTCATTGCAATCATTACGGCACATATTTCGTTCACTGAACTGTACTTCTTACCTTCTCATTGTTGGGTAATGTCTGAATCATGTTAAACGTGTCATTTCCATTAATACTGATCAGTTCCGCATCTGCAGGTGGATACGGAGCGGGGAAAACCACTACGTCACTCTTCAGTGTGTCTGAGCTGAAACACACGTCATACTGCTGAGTAGATTTAGAGTAAGACCAGCTTCCGTCAGGGTGTGTGGTGATCATTGGGGCGCTGTACCTTCTGAAACTGTCCTCTGTCCTGTGGCATTTTACAGCTATTAAACTGATGAGGCTCAGTAAAAATATCACTGACACCGAGGCAATGGCGATCAACAAATACACGTTCAAATCAGAGAAGTTCTCCTCCTTTCTCGGCACATTTCTGAATTGAGTCTGGATTTCACCTGTACTTTCAATCACCACTACATCAATAGATACAGTCGCTGACAGTGAGGGTTCTCCGTTATCAGAAACCAAAACGACCAACGGGTGAGTTTTCAGGTCATTGTCACTCATTCTCCTCTTCGTCCTTAGTTCCCCGGTGCTGGTTCCGATTCGGAAGAGGTTGGTTCCCTTGGGCTCAGAGATGTGATAAGAAAGCAGCGCATTGTAGCCAGAGTCGGCGTCTACAGCCCTGATCTTGGCCACAAAGTAGCCCGCTTCAGCAGAATAGGGAACGTTCTCAGTATTAACGGAGCCGTGTTCAGAATAGGGCGCGAGAATCCCAGGACTGTTGTCATTCTCATCCAGGATAAAAACGTTCACAGTCACGTTGCTGCTGAGTGGAGGAACACCAGAGTCTGTGGCCTGAACTTTGACCTGGAAAGTTTTGATCTCCTCATAGTTAAAAGACTGCAGACTGATTATATCTCCAGTATCCGGGTTTATATTTACAGATGATGATATTGAAACACTTTTATCTAATAACGAATACGTCATCTTTGCATTTTCATCTGAATCTGGGTCAAAAGCAGACATCGTGTAAATGACGTCTCCTACCGGACTGTTCTCTTTCACATAAACATTCACCACGGGTTCTGAGAAGTGAGGAGCGTTGTCATTTACATCAGAAACGTGTACTGTAATAACGCTGGTGCTGGAGAGAGGCGGGGTCCCTTCATCCGTAGCTGTGATGGTGACATTATACTGAGAAGCGCTCTCTCTGTCAAGAGGTCCATCAACCACTAAGGAATAATGATTCTTGTATGAGTTGTTTATCGTGAATGGCACAGAGCCTAGTATTTTAACCTGTATAGCGCCATTTGTGCCTGCGTCATTGTCTTTCGCAGTTATCAGACCAACCGTTGTCCCTAATGACGCATCCTCTTTCACTACGTTAACTAAAGAAGTGATAAATATCTCTGGTGTATTGTCATTCACGTCAGTTATTTCAACCAGGACTTTACAGTGAGATGCTCTAGGATTCTGTCCCCTGTCTTGAGCTTGGACACGTATTTCAACAGCATTGTTTTTTTCGTGATCCAACTCGCTTTTAACCGTTATTTCACCGGTAGCTGCATTAATGGCAAATGCGGCAATGTTATTGTCACTGTTTTGGTTAATGAAAATATAAACAATTTCCCCATTCAGATCTTCATCTGCGTCACTCGCTTGAACCGTGATGACGGATGCACCAATAGGCGTATTCTCAGGAATACGAGCTTTATAAAGTGGCTTTTTAAAAACGGGCATATTATCGTTAACGTCTTTCACATTTACAATGATAAGCGATGTCCCTGATCTAGGGGGTTTTCCTCCATCTACAGCGGTCAGTGTGAGCTGGATAACGGGCTGTTTCTCTCGGTCTAAGGCTTTCTGCAGCACTAACTCAGCAGACACACTCTGCTCTCCACCGCTCTGTACATCCAGGGAGAAGTGTTCATTCGGGCTCAGCTTGTAGTATTTTACTGAGTTAGCCCCTACATCCGTGTCGTAGGCGCTTTCCAAAGGAAATCTCTCCCCTGGAAATGCAGATTCAGATACATTCAAATATGTTTTAGAGGACCTAAACGAGGGTGAGTTGTCATTTATATCCAAAACATTCACTTCAAATCTGTATAGATTCAATGGCAAATTCACAATGGCTTCCAGTTCTAACGAACACTTCGTGCTCCGAGCACAGAGGTCGTCTCTGTCTATTCTCTCTCTCACCGACAGAATTACAGTTTTTTTATTTACATCAAAATACCTCTGATTGGGTCCGGATATCTTAAACCCACGATATTCAAGTTGCTGCACGTCTAGATGCAAATCCTTCGCCAAATGTCCAACAACAGTGCCCTGGTTAGATTCCTCCGACATGGAATAGACGATCTGTGCTGAAGCGATACTCCAAAGATGACATAACGGGAGGAGATAGTACATCCGCGAAGGAAACATAACCCGTCTGTGAGTCATTGTGTCGGTTTTCCGTTAACGAAACATTATGTGAAGAACAGAGGCTATCACCCGCATAGATGCATAAACCAAAACAGAACCAGACGAGAGCCACGATGTTCTGCTGCTCACCCGAACAAAGCCTTTTTTCCCCAACAACGACCAATGCTCCTGTGTGGGGCGGAGCCTCGCACGGCGAGCGAGGATTTACACTGCGTGAGAGGATAGCGATACCGTGTGGATATAGAAAACAATCAAACATTTCTGTGGAAGTGGAGACCAAACACAGTAAACTCCCCCCAAAATGTTAGTGACCACAAGATGACCAAATTATGACCTTGGTGAGTTCTGACCAACATGATTAGGGTCTGTACTAAACATACACCAACACTTTACAATGTTCATAGGCCTACAATTTAAAGTACACGGTGCATTTCAAAACCATGAACAGCAAGGCCTGCATCTTCTTCACCGCACGCAAATAGTCCGCCGAGTTTACAACAGGTGAAAACTTTGAAATGTACAGTATTTCAATGATCATTTAAATGAGTGAAAAAAGAAAGAAAATAACAATGTCATGAGGACCTATAGAAGACATATAATGCAATCATTACGGGACACATTTCGTTCACTGAACTGTACTTCTTACCTTCTCATCGTTGGGTAATGTCTGAGTCCTGTTAAACGTGTCATTTCCATTAATACTGATCAGTTCTGTATCTGCAGGTGGATACGGAGCGGGGAAAACCACTACGTCACTCTTCAGTGTGTCTGAGCTGAAACACACGTCATACTGCTGAGTAGATTTAGAGTAAGACCAGCTTCCGTCAGGGTGTGTGGTGATCACTGGGGCGCTGTACTTTCTAAAACTGTCGTCTGTCCTGTGGCATTTTACAGCTATTAAACTGATGAGGCTCAGTAAAAATATCACTGACACCGAGGCAATGGCGATCAACAAATACAGGTTCAAATCAGAGAAGTTCTCCTCCTTTCTCGGCACATTTCTGAATTGAGTCTGGATTTCACCTGTACTTTCAACCACCACTACATCAATAGACACAGTCGCTGACAGTGAGGGTTCTCCGTTATCAGAAACCAACACGACCAACGGGTGAGTTTTCAGGTCATTGTCACTCATTCTCCTCTTAGTCCTTAGTTCCCCGGTGCTGGTTCCGATTCGGAAGAGGTTGGTTCCCTTGGGCTCAGAGATGTGATAAGAAAGCAGCGCATTGTAGCCAGAGTCGGCGTCTACAGCCCTGATCTTGGCCACAAAGTAGCCCGCTTCAGCAGAATAGGGAACGTTCTCAGTGTTAACGGAGCCGTGCTCAGAATAGGGCGCGAGAATCCCAGGACTGTTGTCATTCTCATCCAGGATAAAAACGTTCACAGTCACCTTGCTGCTGAGTGGAGGAACACCAGAGTCTGTGGCCTGAACTTTGAACTGGAAAGTTTTGATCTCCTCATAGTTAAAAGACTGCAGACTGATTATATCTCCAGTATCAGAGTTTATATTTACAGATGATATTGGAACCCTTCTATCTAATAATGTATATGTAATCTTTGAGTTTTTTTTGGAATCTCGATCAATAGCAGACATCGTATAAATGGCGTCTCCTACCGGACTGTTCTCTTTCACATAAACATTAATCACAGGTTCTGAGAAGAGAGGCGCGTTGTCATTTACATCAGAAACGTGTACTGTAATAACGCTGGTGCTGGAGAGGGGCGGGGTCCCTTCATCCGTAGCTGTGATAGTGACATTATACTGAGAAGCGCTCTCTCTGTCCAGAGGCCCATCAACCACTAATGTATAATAGTTTTTATAGTTTGACTTTAGTTTAAAGGGGACAGACCCCACAACTTTAAAATGTGTAAGTCCGTTATGACCTCCGTCTTTATCAGTTACTGTTACCAAGGCGACCACGGTCCCTATCTCAGCATCCTCTTTTACTGGGCTCATAAGTGATGTTACTGCGATTTCAGGAGCATTGTCATTGATATCAATAACTTCTACTAACACTTTAGAATAACCACTGCGAGGCGAGGAGCCTTGGTCCGTCGCCTGAACTCGAATTTCATATGCAGCATTTTCTTCATGATCCAATTTCCTTTTAACAGTAATTTCACCACTTTGCGAATCTATTGAAAAATCATCTGCAGAATTCACGTTTCCACGTTTCATGAAGCTATATGCAATGTCAGCATGTGTACCATCATCTAAATCCGTAGCCTCTAGCTTCAATATTGTTGTCCCCAAAGATACATTTTCATTAACACGGACCTTGTAAAGTGGTTTAGCAAATGTTGGCGAGTTATCATTGACATCAATTAAGTTAACAATGATCTGTGAAGTCCCGGATCTGGGAGGTTTTCCTCCATCTACAGCGGTCAGTGTGAGCTGGATAACGGGCTGTTTCTCTCGGTCTAAAGCTTTCTGCAGCACTAACTCAGCAGACACACTCTGCTCTCCACCGCTCTGTACATCCAGGGAGAAGTGTTCATTCGGGCTCAGCTTGTAGCTGTTTACTGAGTTGCTGCCCGTATCTGCGTCATTCGCAATCGGTAAAGGATATCTCTCTCCAGAGGAGGAAGACTCTGATATGTTAAATATATGAAAGCTTTCTAGAAATGTAGGTGCATTATCATTGATGTCTAATATGTGTATTTCAATACGGTGAATAAGCATAGGATGGCTCAATATGGCTTCTATATTTAAGGAGCACTTTGCCGTATTCGGACAAAGCTCCTCTCTGTCTATCCTCTCGTTAACGTACAGAATTCCTGTTTTCAAATTAGCCTCTACAAATCTCTTACTCTGACCGAATGCAATCCTTAGACCCCTCGACTCCAGTTCCTGAACATTAAGGTTTAAATCCTTAGCGAGATTCCCCACAAACGTGCCTTTGTCCACCTCCTCTGAAACGGAGTAAGAGATCTGCGCTGCAGACCAGTCAAATAAACAAAGCAACGCGACGCACTGAATCCAAACGCGTTCTCTTTGTCTTCGAAAACCCATCGCTGCTTGCGCAAAACAACTGAATCCAAGTAATGGCCAAGTACCCATTACAACTCTCGAATATTCCGTTATATGTCAGAGATCCTGTACCTCTCCGTCACCACCATTCGAGTTCATCGCTTCACAATTCGCTCGAGACTGGTGGCGCTCGACTCTTTTTCATTCAGGGAGGAGGAGTTACAGTATCTCGATAACATCTCTCCCATTTGTGGTCCATAGTGACACCGTGTGTTACTTTTATACATATTTTATTCTTTATATTACAATGTATATTTTTACAGGTTTTTTTTGTTTTTACAATACTGAGATAACCTGAAGTAGACAACCTCGTGTTGATCATTCACTCACTCTGTTAAATGGAGAAAAAAATGGAAAACATAAGAAAAGTAAATCAACCTCATGTAATGAAAAACGTGTCATCTAGTGTCATCTTCGGATAACAATAGCAGAATCTATAAGAATCAATGAATAAAACAAGCACGAGACATTGATCACGCACAGCAACGTGCTGGCCTATCAATCTAAAATGAACGTTCATCAGCAGAGAGCGAGAACGGTTTCAGCAACATAGACAGCACTTGATAAGCGTTCACGCATGCTGAACAAACCTTTTGACGGAGTTGAAATGGATAAAGTTACAGAATGCATCTATAGGCGCTTATAATGTCAATGGCAATTGTGCAGTCTATCATCAATCTGAAACATGACGTATATGTATATTTCCCATGCGTTGCAACCTTTCGTGCCTATTTACTCACAATACCTAATATATGTACAACTTTGTTGGGATTTGACACATCAACACATTCGTGAAGCGCAACACTATTGTACAGTGTAACCGGAAGTAATGTACACCTTGAACGCTTGGCGCGAAGATTAAGCACTGAAGTGTAGAGCCTTTTCAGAACAATGGACAGCAAAACTAGTTCAATCAAGCCAGGAGGCCAAACGCACTGGTCAAAACAAATCCAATGTAACAACTCTCGAGTGGGGGACTGTTTTCAAGGAAAGAGTAAATTATAAAATAATATGATTTTACTGCTAGGAGTTCAAAGGAGAAATACAGATATAATTCAATAGAAAAATAGTCAATAGAAGCATGACGACCATTCACTTCTGAGCAGCATGTATGTGATGTTTCATATGAAATGCTACAAAACATCGTCAGGAGAAAAAAGCGTATCCAGTGCATTACGTGAAACAACAGGCAAAAGCAGGTAGCTAAGACGGTGACAGATTTCAGAACCATGGGCAGCGCCTATATGTTTATCTTGACAGCGAGCAAAAGAGTACGGCATTTTATCAACTTGAACCAGCTATTATTTAATTGAACATGCAAATGAGAAAGAGAAGAAAAGTTCAACTTCATCCAAAGACATTGAGAAAAACAAAGCAACAAAAAAGGCTAATTAAAGGATGGATTTCTGGGTTAAGTGAAACTATAGATCTTACCTCCTCTTTGTTGGGTAATGTCTGAGTCCTGTTAAACGTCTCATTTCCGTTAATACTGATCAGTTCTGCATCTGCAGGTGGATACGGAGCGGGGAAAACCACTACGTCACTCTTCAGTGTGTCTGAGCTGTAACACACGTCATACTGCTGAGTAGATTTAGAGTAAGACCAGCTTCCGTCAGGGTGTGTAGTGATCATTGGGGCGCTGTACCTTCTGAAACTGTCCTCTGTCCTGTGGCATTTTACAGCTATTAAACTGATGAGGCTCAGTAAAAATATCACTGACACCGAGGCAATGGCGATCAACAAATACAGGTTTAAATCAGAGAAGTTCTCCTCCTTTCTCGGCACATTTCTGAATTGAGTCTGGATTTCACCTGTACTTTCAACCACCACTACATCAATAGACACAGTCGCTGACAGTGAGGGTTCTCCGTTATCAGAAACCAACACGACCAACGGGTGAGTTTTCAGGTCATTGTCACTCATTCTCCTCTTAGTCCTTAGTTCCCCGGTGCTGGTTCCGATTCGGAAGAGGTTGGTTCCCTTGGGCTCAGAGATGTGATAAGAAAGCAGCGCATTGTAGCCAGAGTCGGCGTCTACAGCCCTGATCTTGGCCACAAAGTAGCCCGCTTCAGCAGAATAGGGAACGTTCTCCGTGTTAACGGAGCCGTGTTCAGAATAGGGCGCGAGAATCCCAGGACTGTTGTCATTCTCATCCAGGATAAAAACGTTCACAGTCACGTTGCTGCTGAGTGGAGGAACACCAGAGTCTGTGGCCTGAACTTTGACCTGGAAAGTTTTGATCTCCTCATAGTTAAAAGACTGCAGACTCACTATATCTCCAGTATCAGAGTTTATATTTACAGATGATGATATTGGAACGCGTGTTTCTAATAATGAATACGTCATCTTTGCATTTTGATCTGAATCTGGGTCAAAAGCAGACATCGTGTAAATGACGTCTCCTACCGGACTGTTCTCTTTCACATGAACATTAATCACTGGTTCTGAGAAGTGAGGAGCGTTGTCATTTACATCAGAAACGTGGACAGTTATAACGCTGGTGCTGGAGAGAGGCGGGGTCCCTTCATCCGTAGCTGTGATGGTGACATTATACTGAGAAGCGCTCTCTCTGTCAAGAGGCCCGTCGACCACTAACGAATAATCGTTTTTGTAGTTTGACTTTAGTTTAAAAGGAACAGACCCAACAATCTTACAGTTTGTAAGTCCGTTTTTACCTCCGTCTATATCAGTTACTGTCACCAAGGCGACCACTGTCCCTATCTCAGCATCCTCCTTGATAGGGCTCATTAGTGACGTCACGGACACCACAGGAACATTATCATTGACATCAATAACTTCAACTAACACCTTAGAATAACCACTATGAGGTGAATGACCTTGGTCCGTAGCTTGCACACGTAGCTCATATGCTGCGTTTTGTTCATGATCCAATTTCGATTTTACAGTAATTTCGCCACTTTGTTGATCTATAGAAAACACATCGGCCGAGTAAACACTACCACGTTTGCTAAATGAATAAACAAGTTCACTATTCACACCCTGGTCTAAATCTGTAGCTTCCACATTTAATATTTTTGTCCCTAAAGATACGTTTTCATTAACACGGACCTTGTAAAGTGGTTTAGCAAATGTTGGCGTGTTATCATTGACATCTATTACGTTGACAATGATCTGTGAAGTCCCGGATCTAGGAGGTTTTCCTCCATCTAATGCGGTCAGTGTGAGCTGGATAACGGGCTGTTTCTCTCGATCTAAAGCTTTCTGCAGCACTAACTCAGCAGACACACTCTGCTCTCCACCGCTCTGTACTTCCAGGGAGAAGTGTTCATTCGGGCTCAGCTTGTAGCTGTTTACCGAGTTGCTTCCCGTATCTGCGTCGTTACCTATCGGTAAAGGATATCTATCTCCAGGTGAAGATGATTCCGAAATGTTAAACGTGTGATATTGTTCAAGGAAGATCGGTGAATTGTCATTTGTATCTAAAATATGCACCTGTATTCGGTGGAGCTGCATAGGATCTTTCAATATGGCCTGTATGTTTAAAGAGCACTTTACCGTAATCGGACAAAGCTCCTCTCGGTCTATCCTCTCGTTAACATACAGAATCCCCGTTTTCAAATTCGCCTCAAAATACCTCTTACTCTGTCCTGATACAATCCTTAAACCCCTCGACTCCAGTTCCTGAACATTAAGGTTCAAATCCTTAGCGAGATTCCCCACAAAAGTGCCTTTGTCCACCTCCTCTGAAACGGAGTAAGAGATCTGCGCTGCAGACCAGTCAAATAAACAAAGCAACGCGACGCACTGAATCCAAACGCGTTCTCTTTGTCTTCGACGAACCATCGCTGCTTGTATAAAGAAACGAATTATTCAAGTAGAATATATTAAAATATCCATCAAGCCTACAAAATCTGTAAGATAGACCCTGTACTAGCCTCCTGCCCAGCCCTCTCCGTCTCACCACTATTCGAGTGTTTCTCTTCACAAAGCGGTCTGGACTGGTGACACTCGTCTCTATCTCATTCAGAGAGGAGGAGTCATATAATATCGGCGACTACATTCATTTCTGTGGTCTATAGCGACACCATGTGCTAATGTTTTACATAGTCTCTAAGACTAACGTAAAATACGGGTGTATATTATCGATGTGTGTTTCTAGTAACCAGGCTGATTATTTGACTTGTTAGAATTTCTGAGAAACTGCAGGAGACCACATCGTGTTGGGGAATGCCTGTGCATTTGAAAGAACAACCACTCTATTCAATGCTAAACACAGGGAAAGTAGCTGAAGAGATGTCAACCTAACATAACTAAATAGATTTTCAGATAGTCATGTTTTGATAACAATGACAAAAGCCATAACAAAGACACAAACTGTTGTACAAAGCTCAAGGAGTTAACAGGGTGATACAATCAAGACGGCAAATACACAATTATCAAAAGGTAACGTCCACGTTGAATCTTTTTCATTACACCAGTGACAAGTATTACTCTAAAAAGAACACTGCCTGCCCACCCTTACCGCCAGCAGAGAGCAATAATGGGTTCAGCACCATGGACAGCACAAGGTAAGATTTCCCCACTTCCTCAACGTAGAACTTTGGAAACAAATATTTACTGTTGAAATGGATGAAGATAAAGTATGCACCTTTTAAACTGACAATGTTACGGGTAATTGAGTAGCCTATATTATTAATCTGTAACATGATGGATGTGTATTTCCTATACGTCGTAGAAGGTTCTGCCTATTTTTCTCACAGGACTATACTTACTACCATAACCTACCACAGCGTCAAAAAAAGCCATTCATATGTCATAGAGCAGGGGTATTCAACACTTACCCGGGGTCCGGAGCATGCTTGGTTTCTGTTCTACCTGATAATAAATTGCACACACCTGGTGAACCCAGGTCTAAATCAGTCCCTGGTTAGAGGGGAACAATGAAAAAATGCAGTGGAACATGCTTCGATTTTCAGAGTTGAGGTGTGAGGGTTAAAGAGCATTGAACGCTTGGCGCGAATCCTTCAGCTCTGAAGTTGAGCCCGCTTTTCGAACCATGGACAGCAACACTCGTTCAGTTAGACAAAGAGGCCATGCGCACAGTGCAAAACAAAGCCAACGTGACAACTCTCGAGTAGAGGGACGTTTTTAAAGTAAGATTAATTTAGAAAACAATATTATTTGACTGCAAGTTCAAATAAGTAATACATTGATCATTCAAAAGTAAAATTGGCCCAGTTACGTATAGATCTTACCTTCTCATTGTTGGGTAATGTTTGTGTTCTGTTAAACGTGTCATTTCCATTAATACTGATCAGTTCTGCATCTGCAGGTGGATACGGAGCAGGGAAAACCACTACGTCACTCTTCAGTGTGTCTGAGCTGAAACACACGTCATACTGCTGAGTAGATTTAGAGTAAGACCAGCTTCCGTCAGGGTGTGTGGTGATCATTGGGGCGCTGTACCTTCTGAAACTGTCCTCTTTCCTGTGGCATTTTACAGCTATTAAACTGATGAGGCTCAGTAAAAATATCACTGACACCGAGGCAATGGCGATCAACAAATACAGGTTTAGATCAGAGAAGTTCTCCTCCTTTCTCGGCACATTTCTGAATTGAGTCTGGATTTCACCTGCACTTTCAACCACCACTACATCAATAGACACAGTCGCTGACAGGGAGGGTTCTCCGTTATCAGAAACCAACACGACCAACGGGTGAGTTTTCAGGTCATTGTCACTCATTCTCCTCTTAGTCCTTAGTTCCCCGGTGCTGGTTCCGATTCGGAAGAGGTTGGTTCCCTTGGGCTCAGAGATGTGATAAGAAAGCAGCGCATTGTAGCCAGAGTCGGCGTCTACAGCCCTGATCTTGGCCACAAAGTAGCCCGCTTCAGCAGAATAGGGAACGTTCTCAGTGTTAACGGAGCCGTGGTCAGAATAGGGCGCGAGAATCCCAGGACTGTTGTCATTCTCATCCAGGATAAAAACGTTCACAGTCACGTTGCTGCTGAGTGGAGGAACACCAGAGTCTGTGGCCTGAACTTTGAACTGGAAAGTTTTGATCTCCTCATAGTTAAAAGACTGCAGACTGATTATATCTCCAGTATCCGAGTTTATATTTACGGAGGATGATATTGAATTACTTTTATCTAATAATGCATACCCAATCTTTGAATTTTCTTCTGAATCTGTATCAAATGCATAAATTGTATAAATTAAGTCGCCTACCGGACTGTTCTCTTTCACGTAAACATTAGCCACGGGTTCTGAGAAGTGAGGAGCGTTGTCATTGACATCAGAAACGTGTACAGTAATAACGCTGGTGCTGGAGAGAGGCGGGGTCCCTTCATCCGTAGCCGTGATGGTGACATTATACTGAGAAGCGCTTTCTCTGTCAAGAGGCCCGTCAACCACTAAAGAATAATCGTTTTTATAGTTCGACTTCAGTTTAAAAGGAACAGACCCAGTAAGTTTACAGTTGGTGATGCCATTTTTACTACTATCTTTATCTGTCACTGTCACTAAGGCGACCACTGTCCCTATCTCAGCATCCTCTTTCACTGGACTCATGAGTGACGTTACTGAGATTTCTGGAGAATTGTCATTGACATCAATAACCTCAACTAATACTTTACAGTGGGTGCTACGAGGCGGAGTGCCTTTGTCTTTAGCTTGAATACGAATCTCAAAGGCGGAGTTATTCTCGTAATCTATACTCCCCTTCACGGCAACTTCTCCAGTTTCAGAGTTAACAGTAAAAACATCGGGGAGGTTTAAACTCCCGCGACCAATAAGAGAATATTCTATTTGACTGTTAATTCCCTCATCTAAATCTGAGGCGTTGAGTGCTGCAATAATAGTACCAAATCGCACGTTCTCATTAACACGAAATTTGTATAGCTGTTTGTTAAAAACTGGAATATTATCGTTAACGTCTTGCACATTGATAATTATAAGTAACGTCCCTGATCTAGGGGGTTTTCCTCCATCTATAGCGGTCAGTGTGAGCTGGATAACGGGCTGTTTCTCTCGGTCTAAAGCTTTCTGCAGCACTAACTCAGCAGACACACTCTGCTCTCCACCGCTCTGTACATCCAGGGAGAAGTGTTCATTCGGGCTCAGCTTGTAGCTGTTTACTGAGTTACTGCCCGTATCTGCGTCATTCGCTATCGGTAGTGGATATCGCTCACCGGGAAAGGAAGACTCGGCTATGTTGAGTACATGCACTTTCTCGAGGAATGATGGTGCATTGTCATTGATGTCTAAAACAGTCACATCAATACGGTGGAGAAGCATAGGGTGGCTCAGTACGGCCTGTATGTTTAAAGAGCACTTCACCGTATTCGGACAAAGCTCCTCTCTGTCTATCCTCTCGTTTACATACAGAATCCCTGTTTTCAAATTTGCCTCAAAATACCTCTTACTATGTCCCGATACAATCCTTAGACCCCTCGGCTCCAGTTCCTGAACATTAAGGTTTAAATCTTTAGCGAGATTCCCCACAAAAGTGCCTTTGTCCACCTCCTCTGAAACGGAGTAAGAGATCTGCGCTGCAGACCAGTCAAATAAACAAAGCCACGCGACGCACTGAATCCAAACACCTTCTCTTTGTCTTCGACGACCCATCGCTGCTTGTACAAGATTAATAAATCCAATAGTAAATAGTCACATATCATTGAACCCTAAAAAAAATCCTTTATAGAGACCGTGAACAGCCCAGCCATTTCCGTCTCACCACCAATCGAGTGTTTTTTGACAAAGATCTCGGGACTGATGACGCTAGTCTTTTTCTCATTCAGAGAGGAGGAGTCACAGAATATAAGCGGCTGCATTAATTTCTGTGGTCTACAGCGACACCATGTGTCATGTTGTACTTAGTCTATCATACTCATGTAAAATAAGAATGTATCCTATTTCACTTGTTAGGATACTGAGACAAACTCCAGTAGACCACATCGTGTTGGATATTCACTACCCAAAATGCCTGTGTGTTAAACGGGAAAACGTTCTATTCAATGCGAAACACAGGGAAAGTAGGTGAAGAAATGTCAACCTAATCTAATGAAATAAATATTCAGATGGTCATGTTCTGATAACAATGACAGAAGAAGCCCTTACAATCTAGGTCGAGTGAAGACGCAAAATGGACATTGACATGCAAAGCTCAAAGGGTTAATAGTGTGATACTGTCAAGATTGCTGAAACACTTTTCTCTAACGTAAATTCCAGTTTGCATCTATTGCATTACACCAGTGACAGGTATTCATCTATAAAGAACAATGCCTCTCATCAGCAATGAGCAAGAACAGTTGCAGCACCATGGACAGCACTAAGTAAGATTACAGCTTTGGAAACAAGTAGACACGGTTGAAATGGATAAATATACAGCACAGACCTTTAAGCTTACAATGTCAATGGCAATTGTTTAGCCTATCAGATCAAGCTACAACATGATGCAACTGTATATTTATCCATTCGTTGTAAACCTTCCTGGCTATTTTCTCAAAATAGTCTACATACAACTTTTCTGGGTTGTGACATATTAAAACATTCCTGAAGCACAACACTATTGTACAGCGTCATAGAAGTCCATTCGTGCGTTATAGCGCATTAAACACCAGGCGCCAATCTTCAGCTTTGAAGTTTAGCTCGTTTTCAGAACCATGGACAGCAACACTCGCTCTATCAAGCCAGTGGGCCAGGGTACCCCAACTGTTGGTTTTAGTTGTCCCCTCAAGTTTTCTGAGCTTTTCTTTTTTCTTCACAATTTCATTGTTGGACACAAAAGACTAACGACAGGAAATGAGCTCCAAGTGATTTTAATTGAAGAAAGTATTCCCACACATAGAGAGACGTGACCGCATACAAATGTAAGCAAGGTTTGAAATTATTATGTTTTAGTCAAACATTATATCTGTTTGGGCTACTTGCAGTCAATATGCAATCTACAAATTATTTGCAATCATAAATGGCTGGTTCAAGCCCTGAATACTGATTGGCTGACGGCCGTGGTATATCAGTCTGTATACTACCACGGGTATGACAAAAATATATATTTTTTACTGCTCTAATTACATTGGTAACCAGTTTCTAAAAGCAATACGGCACCTTGGGGGGTTGTGGTACATGGCCAATATACCATGGCTAAGGGCTGTATCCGGGCACTTAGCGTTGGGTTTTGCATAAGAACTAACCTTAGCCTTGGTATATTGACCTACCACACCCCTCAGGCCTTATTGCTTCATTTAGAACCGGACCCAATCGTCCGATCAAGAAAGAAAATCATCCAGAGTCTGAATCTAGTTGATGATCCCTGCAGTAGGCGGAGATACAACACATCCAATGTGACTACCCTTCGGATGTCTGATTCCAAAGTAAGAGAAACTGAGCAATGCATATTATTTGAATGCAAGGCGTTCAATAGATGAATATAGATGATGTACAATTTTATAGAAAATAGGCCCGTTTAGGTGTAGACCTTACCTCCTCTTTGTTGGGTAATGTCTGAGTCTTGTTAAACGTGTCATTTCCGTTAATACTGATCAGTTCTGCATCTGCAGGTGGATACGGAGCGGGGAAAACCACCACGTCACTCTTCAGTGTGTCTGAGCTGAAACACACGTCATACTGCTGAGTAGATTTAGAGTAAGACCAGCTTCCGTCAGGGTGTGTGGTGATCATTGGGGCGCTGTACCTTCTGAAACTGTCCTCTGTCCTGTGGCATTTTACAGCTATTAAACTGATGAGGCTCAGTAAAAATATCACTGACACCGAGGCAATGGCGATCAACAAATACAGGTTTAAATCAGAGAAGTTCTCCTCCTTTCTCGGCACATTTCTGAATTGAGTCTGGATTTCACCTGTACTTTCAACCACCACTACATCAATAGACACAGTCGCTGACAGTGAGGGTTCTCCGTTATCAGAAACCAACACGACCAACGGGTGAGTTTTCAGGTCATTGTCACTCATTCTCCTCTTAGTCCTTAGTTCCCCGGTGCTGGTTCCGATTCGGAAGAGGTTGGTTCCCTTGGGCTCAGAGATGTGATAAGAAAGCAGCGCATTGTAGCCAGAGTCGGCGTCTACAGCCCTGATCTTGGCCACAAAGTAGCCCGTTTCAGCAGAATAGGGAACGTTCTCAGTGTTAACGGAGCCGTGTTCAGAATAGGGCGCGAGAATCCCAGGACTGTTGTCATTCTCATCCAGGATAAAAACGTTCACAGTCACGTTGCTGCTGAGTGGAGGAACACCAGAGTCTGTGGCCTGAACTTTGACCTGGAAAGTTTTGATCTCCTCATAGTTAAAAGACTGCAGACTGATTATATCTCCAGTATCCGGGTTTATATTTACAGATGATGATATTGAAACACTTTTATCTAATAACGAATACGTCATCTTTGTATTTTCATCTGAATCTGGGTCAAAAGCAGACATCGTATAAATGACGTCTCCTACCGGACTGTTCTCTTTCACATAAACATTAATCACGGGTTCTGAGAAGTGAGGAGCGTTGTCATTCACATCAGAAACGTGGACAGTTATAACGCTGGTGCTGGAGAGAGGCGGGGTCCCTTCATCTGTAGCTGTGATGGTGACATTATACTGAGAAGCGCTTTCTCTGTCAAGAGGCCCGTCGACCACTAACGAATAATAGTTTTTATAGTTGGACTTTAATTTAAAAGGAACAGACCCAATAATATTACAGTTAGTGAGGCCGTTCTTACCTCCGTCTTTATCAGTTACTGTTACCAAGGCGACCACGGTCCCTATCTCAGCATCCTCTTTTACTGGGCTCATAAGTGATGTTACTGCGATTTCAGGAGCATTGTCATTGACATCAATAACTTCTACTAACACTTTAGAATAACCACTGCGAGGCGAGGAGCCTTGGTCCGTCGCCTGAACTCTAATTTCATATGCAGCATTTTCTTCATGATCCAATTTCCCTTTTAGAGTAATTTCACCACTTTGTGCATCGATAGAAAACACATCGGCAGAGTTAACACTACCACGTTTGCTAAATGAGTAAACAAGTTCACCATTGAAACCCTCGTCTAAATCGGATGCATCCAACTTTAATATTTTTGTCCCAAGGGAAGCATTTTCATTAACACGGACCTTATATAGTTGTTTACCAAATGTTGGTGTGTTATCATTCACATCAATTAAGTTAACAATGATCTGTGAAGTCCCGGATCTGGGAGGTTTTCCTCCATCTACAGCGGTCAGTGTGAGCTGGATAGCGGGCTGTTTCTCTCGGTCTAAAGCTTTCTGCAGCACTAACTCAGCAGACACACTCTGCTCTCCACTGCTCTGTACATCCAGGGAGAAGTGTTCATTCGGGCTCAGCTTGTAGCTTTTTACCGAGTTACTGCCCGTATCTGCGTCATTGGCAATCGGTAAAGGATATCTATCTCCAGGTGATGAAGACTCGGAAATGTTAAATGTATGATATTGTTCGAGGAAAAATGGTGCATTGTCATTGATGTCTAAAATATTCACTTCAACGCGGTGGAGAAACATAGGATGGCTCAATATGGCCTCTACATTTAATGAGCATTTTACCATATTCGGACAAAGCTTCTCCCTGTCTATCCTCTCGTTAACGTACAGAATCCCCGTTTTCATATTTGCCTCGAAATATCTCTTATTATGTCCTGATACAATCCTTAGACCCCTCGACTCCAGTTCCTGAACATTAAGGTTTACATCCTTAGCGAGATTCCCCACAAACGTGCCTTTGTCCACCTCCTCTGAAACGGAGTAAGAGATCTGCGCTGCAGACCAGTCAAATAAACAAAGCCACGCGACGCACTGAATCCAAACACGTTCTCTTTGTCTTCGACGACCCATCGCTGCTTGTACAAGATTAATTAATCCAATAGAAAATAGTGACATATCCATGAAACCTGAAAAATCCGTCAGACAGATCCTGTACAGAGCCCAGCCCTCTCCGTCTCACCATCATTCGAGTGTATCTATCTCTTCACAAAGCTCTCGGAATGATGACGCTGTAGTTCTTATTCAGAGGAGGAGTCATAGAATATCAGCGGCTACATTCATTTCTGTGGTCTATAGTGACACCATGTGTTACTGTTACACGTAGTCTATATTACTCATGTACAAGAACAATGTTTATTATTGGACTTGTTAGAATAGTGAGATGAAGTCCAGCAGACAACATCGCGCTGGATATTTACCACACGAAAGGCCAATGTATTTAAATGGACGAAAATCCAATACAAAACCCAGGGAATGTAGCAAAAGAAACAACCTCATCTAATGCAATAAATATTCACGTCGTCATGTTCTGATTAGAATGACAGAAACTATAACAACCAAGGACGAGTAACGCGGAGCAAAGCCACACAAGGGACAGTGACATCTGAAAAGCTAAAGGGGTTAACATTATAATACCAAGACAGCAAAACCAAATGATCCAAAGCAAATGACCACGTTGCATCAGTTCCAATACACCAGTGACAAGCATCACGGAGAGCACTCGGTAAGAATTCACCGCCTGCTGAACATAGATCATTGAAATGGATAAAGATATAGTATGCAGCATTTAGGCTGATATTGTCGAGGGTAATTGTGTATTACACTATATATCATCAATATGTAACATGATGTATGTGTATATTTCCCACAAGGCACTGCCTATGTCCTCACAAAACATATACAAAACTTTGCTGATGTTTTACACATTCACGAAGCGCAACACTATTGTACAGTGACATACAAAGCCATTCATATCTCATAGAGCATTAAACGCTTGGCACATTTCTACAGCTTGGAAGATCAGTGCGATGTCAGAAGTATGGCGGGCAACATTCGCTCCATCACCAAAGGAGGCAATAAGCATAGTACAAATCAAAGCCAATGTGACAACTCTTGAGTGAACGGCTGTTTTTAAGTAAGAGAAACATAGAAACAATATTATCTGACTACAAGGAGTTCAAATGAGCAATACAGGTATGATGCAGTAGATAAATCGGCCAATTTATGAATTACTCTTACCTCCTCTTTGTTGGGTAATGTCTGAGTCCTGTTAAACGTGTCATTTCCGTTAATACTGATCAGTTCTGCATCTGCAGGTGGATACGGAGCGGGGAAAACCACTACGTCACTCTTCAGTGTGTCTGAGCTGTAACACACGTCATACTGCTGAGTAGATTTAGAGTAAGACCAACTTCCGTCAGGGTGTGTGGTGATCACTGGGGCGCTGTACCTTCTGAAACTGTCCCCTTTCCTGTGGCAGTTTACAGCTATTAAACTGATGAGGCTCAGTAAAAATATCACTGACACCGAGGCAATGGCGATCAACAAATACAGGTTCAAATCAGAGAAGTTCTCCTCCTTTCTCGGCACATTTCTGAATTGAGTCTGGATTTCACCTGTACTTTCAACCACCACTACATCAATAGACACAGTCGCTGACAGTGAGGGTTCTCCGTTATCAGAAACCAACACGACCAACGGGTGAGTTTTCAGGTCATTGTCACTCATTCTCCTCTTAGTCCTTAATTCCCCGGTGCTGGTTCCGATTCGGAAGAGGTTGGTTCCCTTGGGCTCAGAGATGTGATAAGAAAGCAGCGCATTGTAGCCAGAGTCGGCGTCTACAGCCCTGATCTTGGCCACAAAGTAGCCCGCTTCAGCAGAATAGGGAACGTTCTCGGTGTTAACGGAGCCGTGTTCAGAATAGGGCGCGAGAATCCCAGGACTGTTGTCATTCTCATCCAGGATAAAAACGTTCACAGTCACGTTGCTGCTGAGTGGAGGAACACCAGAGTCTGTGGCCTGAACTTTGAACTGGAAAGTTTTGATCTCCTCATAGTTAAAAGACTGCAGACTGATTATATCTCCAGTATGAGAGTTTATATTTACAGATGATGATATTGAATTACTTGTACCTAATAATGCATACATAATCATTGAGTTTTCTTCGGAATCTCGATCAAAAGCTGAAATTGTATAAATGACGTCGCCTACCGGACTGTTCTCTTTAACATAAATATTAATCACGGGTTCTGAGAAGTGAGGAGCGTTGTCATTGACATCAGAAACGTGTACTGTAATAACGCTGGTGCTGGAAAGAGGCGGGGCCCCTTCATCCGTAGCCGTGATAGTGACATTGTACTGAGATTCACTCTCTCTGTCCAGAGGCCCATCAACCACTAAAGAATAATCGTTTTTATAGTTCGACTTCAGTTTAAAAGGAACAGACTCAGTAAGTTTACAGTTGGTGATGCCATTTGTACTACTATCTTTATCTGTCACTGTCACTAAGGCGACCACTGTCCCTATCTCAGCATCCTCTTTCACTGGACTCATGAGTGACGTTACTGAGATTTCTGGGGAATTGTCATTGACATCAATAACTTCAACTAATACCTTACCGTGTGCACTACGACGAGAATGCCCTTGATCGGTCGCTTGAACTCTTATTTCGTATGATGGACTTTTTTCATAATCCAAATTCCCTTTTATTGTTAGTTCACCCGTGTCTGAATTGATGCTAAACATAATGGATGGGTCCCAATTATCCCGTTTAAAGAAAGAGTACACTATTTGACTATTTACGCCCTCGTCTAAATCTGTTGCAGTGAGAGTTAGTATAGATGTCCCAAAATGTGCATTTTCATGAACACGTACCTTATAAAGCGGCTGGGAAAAAAATGGAGAATTATCATTGACATCTATGACGTTGACAATGATCTGTAAAGACCCGGATCTAGGAGGTTTTCCTCCATCTACAGCGGTCAGTGTGAGCTGGATAACGGGCTGTTTCTCTCGGTCTAAAGCTTTCTGCAGCACTAACTCAGCAGACACACTCTGCTCTCCACCGCTCTGTACATCCAGGGAGAAGTGTTCATTCGGGCTCAGCTTGTAGCTGTTTACCGAGTTACTACCCGTATCTGCGTCATTCGCTATTGGTAGCAGGTATCTCTCACCGGGAGAAGCTAATTCAGTAACATTCAAATTATGTATTTTTTCAAGAAAAGACGGAGCATTGTCGTTAATATCAATAATATTCACCTCAATGCGGTGGAGAAGCATAGGATGGTTCAATATGGCCTGTATGTTTAAAGAGCACTTCACCATATTCGGACAAAGCACCTCTCGGTCTAATCTCTCGTTAACGAATAGAATCCCCGTTTTAAAATCAGCCTCAAAATACATCTTACTCTGTCCTGATACAATCCTTAAACCCCTCGGCTCAAGTTCCTGAACATTAAGGTTCAAATCCTTAGCGAGATTCCCCACAAAAGTGCCTTTGTCCACCTCCTCTGAAACGGAGTAAGAGATCTGCGCTGCAGTCCAGTTAAATAAACTAAGCAACATGACGCACTGAATCCAAACGCGTTCTCTTTGTCTTCGACGACCCATCGCTGCTTGTACAAGATGAATTAGTCCAACAGAAAATAGTTTCATATGCTAGAAAACTAAACAATCCGTTATAGAGACCGTGAACAGCCCAGCCATCTGTCTCACCACCAATCGAGTGTTTCTTTTGAAAAAGCTCTCGGGACTGATGACGATAGTCTTTTTCTCGTTCAGAGAGGAGGAGTCATAGAATATAAGCAACTACATTAATTTCTGTGGTCTACAGCGACACCGTGTGTAATGTTGTACATAGTCTATATTACTCACGTAAAATAAGACCGTAGGCCTATTATTTCCCTTGTTTTAAGAATATTATGATAAACTCCAACGTCGTGTTGGACATTCACTACCCGAAATGCCATTGTATTAAAAGGACACGCGTTCTAGTCATGGCAAAACTCAGGGAAAGTAGGTGAAGGAAAGTCAACCTAACAGAATGAAATATATGTTCAGATAGTAATGTTTTGATAACAATGACAGAAGCCATAACAAAGACACACATTGATGTACAAAGCTCAAGAGTTTAGCATTGTGATATTGTCAAGATTGCTGAAACATTTTTCTCTAACGTAAATGATCACTTTGTATCTATTCCATTACACCAGTGACAAGAAACCATCCAAAAAAGAACACTGCCCCTAATTAGCAGAGATCAAGAACGGTTGCAGCACCATGGACAGCACTTGGTAATACTTTACCTTAGAGAAGAAATATACACTTTGAAATTGATAAATATTCAGCACGGACCTTTAGGCTGACAACGTCCATGGTAATCGTGTAGCTGTATGATTAAGCTGAAACATGATGTAACTGTATATTTCCCATACATTGTATACAATCCTGTCTATTTCCTCAAAATACCCTACATACAATGTGTAATCTGATTTGACAGATTTCACATTCAGATTACACATTCCTGAAGTGCAACACTATTGTACAGCGCCACAGAAGTCCAATCATACCTTAAAGATCATTAATACGAATCCTCAGCTCTGAAGTATAGCATGCTTTCAGGACCACGGACAGCAAAACTCGCTCAACGAAGAAAAGAGGACACATACATTCGTTTTGTTTTGCAGTGTGGGTAACAACTCTCGAGTGGATGGATGGCTTTTTTCAAGGTAAGAGTAACCTATAAAACAATATTATTTGACTGTAAGGAGATCAGTGGAGTAATTCAGATATAAATCAACAGAAAACGAGTCAATAGATCTTACCTCCTCTTTGTTGGGTAATGTCTGAGTTCTGTTAAACGTGTCATTTCCATTAATACTGATCAGTTCTGCATCTGCAGGTGGATACGGAGCGGGGAAAACCACTACGTCACTCTTCAGTGTGTCTGAGCTGAAACACACGTCATACTGCTGAGTAGATTTAGAGTAAGACCAGCTTCCGTCAGGGTGTGTGGTGATCATTGGGGCGCTGTACCTTCTGAAACTGTCCTCTGTCCTGTGGCATTTTACAGCTATTAAACTGATGAGGCTCAGTAAAAATATCACTGACACCGAGGCAATGGCGATCAACAAATACAGGTTTAAATCAGAGAAGTTCTCCTCCTTTCTCGGCACATTTCTGAATTGAGTCTGGATTTCACCTGTACTTTCAACCACCACTACATCAATAGACACAGTCGCTGACAGTGAGGGTTCTCCGTTATCAGAAACCAACACGACCAACGGGTGAGTTTTCAGGTCATTGTCACTCATTCTCCTCTTAGTCCTTAGTTCCCCGGTGCTGGTTCCGATTCGGAAGAGGTTGGTTCCCTTGGGCTCAGAGATGTGATAAGAAAGCAGCGCATTGTAGCCAGAGTCGGCGTCTACAGCCCTGATCTTGGCCACAAAGTAGCCCGCTTCAGCAGAATAGGGAACGTTCTCCGTGTTAACGGAGCCGTGTTCAGAATAGGGCGCGAGAATCCCAGGACTGTTGTCATTCTCATCCAGGATAAAAACGTTCACAGTCACGTTGCTGCTGAGTGGAGGAACACCAGAGTCTGTGGCCTGAACTTTGACCTGGAAAGTTTTGATCTCCTCATAGTTAAAAGACTGCAGACTGATTATATCTCCAGTATCCGGGTTTATATTTACAGATGATGATATTGAAACACTTTTATCTAATAATGAATACGTCATCTTTGCATTTTCATCTGAATCTGGGTCAAAAGCAGACATCGTACAAATGACGTCTCCTACCGGACTGTTCTCTTTCACATAAACATTAATCACGGGTTCTGAGAAGTGAGGTGCGTTGTCATTCACATCAGAAACGTGGACAGTAATAACGCTGGTGCTGGAGAGAGGCGGGGTCCCTTCATCCGTAGCTGTGATGGTAACATTATACTGAGAAGCGCCCTCTCTGTCAAGAGGCCCGTCGACCACTAACGAATAATAGTTTTTGTAGTTCGATTTCAATTTGAATGGAACAGACCCAATAATATTACAGTTGGTGAGGCCGTTCTTACCTCCGTCTTTATCAGTTACTGTCACCAAGGCAACCACTGTCCCTATCTCATCATCCTCTTTGACTGGGCTCATGAGGGACGTCACTGATATTTCAGGGACATTGTCATTGACATCAATAACTTCTACTAATACTTTGCAATACGTTTTCCGTGAGGAGTGCCCTCGGTCTATCGCCTCAGCCCGAATTTCATAGGCGGCAGTTACCTCATGGTCCATAGTTTTCTTAACAGTAATTATGCCTGTATCTGAATTTATAGCAAATGTATCTGAGTGGCTGAAACTACCTCGACCTATTAGTGAGTACATAATCTCGCCATTTACGCCCTCGTCAAGATCCGTCGCGGTGAGAGTTATTATTGCTGTACCAGATGAAACGTTTTCAGGAACGCTAACCTTATAAAGTGGTTTGCTAAATGAAGGTGCATTATCATTAACGTCTTCCACATTTACTGTGATCAGTAATGTCCCGGATCTTGGAGGTTTTCCTCCATCTACAGCGGTCAGTGTGAGCTGGATAACGGGCTGTTTCTCTCGGTCTAAAGCTTTCTGCAGAACTAACTCAGCAGACACACTCTGCTCTCCACCGCTCTGTACATCCAGGGAGAAGTGTTCATTTGGGCTCAGCTTGTAGCTGTTTACCGAGTTACTGCCCGTATCTGCGTCATTCGCTATCGGTAGTGGATATCGCTCACCAGGAAATGCCGCCTCGGTGATATTAAGTACATGTATTCTTTCGAGGAATGATGGTACATTATCATTTATGTCTAAAATATCAATTTCAACCCGGTGGAGCTGGGTAGGATGGCTCAATATGGCTTCTATATTTAAGGAGCACTTCACCGTATTTGGACAAAGCTCCTCTCTATCTATCCTCTCCTCAACGAACATAATTCCGGTCTTCAAATTTGCCTCGAAATACCTCTTACTATGTCCTGATACAATCCTTAGACCCCTCGAGTCCAGTTCCTGAACATTAAGGTTTAAATCCTTAGCGAGATTCCCCACAAAAGTGCCTTTGTCCACCTCTTCTGAAACGGAGTAAGAGATCTGCGCTGCAGACCAGTCAAATAAACAAAGCAACGCGACGCAAAGAATCCAAACGCGTTCTCTTTGTATTCGACAACCCATCGTTAATGGGGCAAAACAACTGAACCCAAGTAATGGTTTTGTACCCATGAAAACCCGAATATTCCGTTATATGTCAGAGATCCTGTACAGCCCAGCCCTCTCCGTCTCACCACCATTCGAGAGTTTCTCTTCACAAGACGCTCGAGACTGGTGACTGACGCAGTTGTTTTTTTGTTTTTTTTGAGAGAGAGAGAGAGAATTAGAGTCTTAGGATATTAATGACTTCTCTCCGATCTGTGGTCTATAGCGACACCATGTGTTACTATTGATTTATTTTCGTTTCATTTTATATACCATAGTAGTATGACTTATTGCGATAGTAACCACATGTTAAAAGATAACTGGGAGAAACCAGCGAGCAACGTTGACTCAAATGTTAATCAATCCCTTCATGCATTAAATAGTTCAATTCTAATACACGTCCTGATGAGAGGCAGTACAGATGTGGTAACAAACAATGGGAACACTTCAAATGAGTATTGGTAGTCGTACACAGTGGCGGGGTTGAAAGTGGACATGATCAAAGCTTTCGAGCAGTCAAGAAACCAAAATCAAGTATTATCGACTTAAAAGAAACGGAATCACAAAATATACAAATGGATTGTTAGATGAAAAATACACATCTTTCAAAACAAACTTCGTAAATCACTTGAATGAATGCATTGCACTTTCAACGACGAAAATCATGTATCAAAATAGGCCTCTGCCCCTGAAAACCATTATAGCAACTTTGACAGATTCCGGAATTTCACAGCAATGTCCAAACAACAATTCGTCTGACGTCAAGCCAATATATAACACATGTTCTCAAACGATATATTACAGAACAGCTACTACAGCATAAACGAACTGACATCATGATACCATAGACGTTTTTGCCAAATATCTGTCATTTTGAAAACTGCTACAATACGGAACGTTTTGAGACACAAAAGCAAAAAATTGCCCATAGATCTTACCTTCTCATTGTGGGGTAATGTCTGAGTCCTGTTAAACGTGTCATTTCCATTAATACTGATCAGTTCTGCATCTGCAGGTGGATACGGAGCGGGGAAAACCACCACGTCACTCTTCAGTGTGTCTGAGCTGAAACACACGTCATACTGCTGAGTAGATTTAGAGTAAGACCAGCTTCCGTCAGGGTGTGTGGTGATCATTGGGGCGCTGTACCTTCTGAAACTGTCATCTGTCCTGTGGCATTTTACAGCTATTAAACTGATGAGGCTCAGTAAAAATATCACTGACACCGAGGCAATGGCGATCAACAAATACAGGTTTAGATCAGAGAAGTTCTCCTCCTTTCTCGGCACATTTCTGAATTGAGTCTGGATTTCACCTGTACTTTCAACCACCACTACATCAATAGACACAGTCGCTGACAGGGAGGGTTCTCCGTTATCAGAAACCAACACGACCAACGGGTGAGTTTTCAGGTCATTGTCACTCATTCTCCTCTTAGTCCTTAGTTCCCCGGTGCTGGTTCCGATTCGGAAGAGGTTGGTTCCCTTGGGCTCAGAGATGTGATAAGAAAGCAGCGCATTGTAGCCAGAGTCGGCGTCTACAGCCCTGATCTTGGCCACAAAGTAGCCCGCTTCAGCAGAATAGGGAACGTTCTCAGTGTTAACGGAGCCGTGCTCAGAATAGGGCGCGAGAATCCCAGGACTGTTGTCATTCTCATCCAGGATAAAAACGTTCACAGTCACGTTGCTGCTGAGTGGAGGAACACCAGAGTCTGTGGCCTGAACTTTGACCTGGAAAGTTTTGATCTCCTCATAGTTAAAAGACTGCAGACTGATTATATCTCCAGTATCCGGGTTTATATTTACAGATGATGATATTGAAACACGTTTATCTAATAACGAATACGTCATCTTTGTATTTTCATCTGAATCTGGGTCAAAAGCAGACATCGTGTAAATGACGTCTCCTACCGGACTGTTCTCTTTCACATAAACATTAATCACGGGTTCTGAGAATAGAGGAGCGTTGTCATTTACATCAGAAACTTGGACAGTAATAACGCTGGTGCTGGAGAGAGGCGGGGTCCCTTCATCCGTAGCTGTGATGGTGACATTGTACTGTGAAGCGCTCTCTCTGTCAAGAGGCCCGTCGACCACTAACGAATAATAGTTTTTGTAGTTCGATCTCAACTTAAAAGGAACAGACCCAACAAGTGTACAGTTGGTGAGGCCGTTTTTACCCCCATCTTTATCAGTTACTGTCACCAAGGCGACCACGGTCCCAATCTCAGCATCCTCTTTGACTGGGCTCATGAGTGACGTCACCAATATTTCAGGGACATTGTCATTGACATCAATAACTTCAACTAACACTTTACTGTGTGCACTACGGGGGGAGGAGCCTTGGTCTGTCGCCTGCACTCGAATTTCATATGCAGGACTTCCCTCATAATCCAAATTCCCCCTGACTATAATTTCACCTGTTTCTGAATTTATATCAAATAAAACAGACGGGTTCAAGTTTGCGCGTTTGATAAAGGAATATTCAATCTTACCGTTAAACCCTTCATCTAAATCTGTGGCAATAAGTTTTATTACTACAGTTCCAAACGGAGCATTTTCATTTACTCGGACCTTATACAGCGGTTTGCTAAAAGTGGGAGAATTATCATTTGCATCAATCACATTGACAATGATCTGTAAAGTCCCGGATCTAGGAGGTTTTCCTCCATCTACAGCGGTCAGTGTGAGCTGGATAACGGGCTGTTTCTCTCGGTCTAAAGCTTTCTGCAGCACTAACTCAGCAGACACACTCTGCTCTCCACCGCTCTGTACATCCAGGGAGAAGTGTTCATTCGGGCTCAGCTTGTAGCTGTTTACCGAGTTACTGCCTGTATCTGCATCAACTGCCAGCGGAAGCAAATATCTTTCGCCCTTTGATGATGACTCAGATATATTAAATGTGTGCAATGTTTCATCAAAGGCCGGCGCATTGTCATTGATGTCTAAAATATTCACCTGTATTCGGTGGAGAAGCATAGGGTGGCTCAATATGGCCTCTATGTTTAAAGAGCACTTTACCGTATTCGGACAAAGCTCCTCTCTGTCAATTCTCTCGTTAACATACAGATTCCCCGTTTTCAAATTAGCCTCAAAATACCTCTTACTCTGTCCCGATACAATCCTTAGACCCCTCGACTCCAGTTCCTGAACATTAAGGTTTAAATCCTTAGCGAGATTCCCCACAAACGTGCCTTTGTCCACCTCCTCTGAAACGGAGTAAGAGATCTGCGCTGCAGACCAGTCAAATAAACAAAGCAACGCGACGCACTGAATCCAAACGCGTTCTCTTTGTCTTCGACGACCCATTGCTGCTTGTATAAAACAAATTATATCAGAATTAAAGTCACATAGGGCCTATCCATTAAAACCACAAAAAAAAAAAGGTTATGCTAGAGATCCACACAACCCAGCCATCCGTCTCACGATCATTCGACTGCTTCTCATGACAATGCGCTCGGGACAGGCGTCGATTGTATTTCATTCAGAGGAGGAGTCTTGGATTATCAGTGACTTGCCTCCGATCTGTGGTCTACAGCGACACCATGTGTTGCTTTTTGATTGTTTTTCATTGATATCACTGACTTTTGTGATGGTAGTCAGGAAATGCCAAATATGACTGTATATTAATCAGTGACCAGTGTCTCATCTCTGAAACCATCACGCGATATCGTCCCATTTGAACACATGTGCTCGTGATAAGAACTGCCTAATGTGAAGTGAAAAACATGTCATGATTAAATGACTGCACTTAGTCAGGTAGAAACGGTGTTGATAAAGGTCTGTAATAAGGACAGCTTTTAGGGAGTCAATAAACCAACTTGATTGTCTACATAGGACACTGCCAGATGTCGTTTTCAAGGGGGAGACAAGTAGAGAGAAAAATATATATATTTAAACCAACTTTTTACATCACTAGAATCGTCAAATTCCACTGTCAACACATACTAGCAAAAACCCAAATAGTCCTTTACCACCCAAAACAGAAGACCAATGACCGTTTCAGCACCATGGACAGTGACCTACCGTTCGAGGAAAAGGTTATTTTGCACATTGACGTAGCTATTTATGCTAATATATATATATATCATTTTACGACATCAAAAACTAAATTGACCATGAAAACACATATATACCTATGAATGAAACATAAATATTAGTATAGTCTACTACTCTTACCTCCTCTTTGTGGGGTAATGTCTGAGTCCTGTTAAACGTGTCATTTCCATTAATACTGATCAGTTCTGCATCTGCAGGTGGATACGGAGCGGGGAAAACCACTACGTCACTCTTCAGTGTGTCTGAGCTGAAACACACGTCATACTGCTGAGTAGATTTAGAGTAAGACCAGCTTCCATCAGGGTGTGTGGTGATCATTGGGGCGCTGTACCTTCTGAAACTGTCCTCTTTCCTGTGGCATTTTACAACTATTAAACTGATGAGGCTCAGTAAAAATATCACTGACACCGAGGCAATGGCGATCAACAAATACAGGTTCAAATCAGAGAAGTTCTCCTCCTTTCTCGGCACATTTCTGAATTGAGTCTGGATTTCACCTGTACTTTCAACCACCACTACATCCATAGATACAGTCGCTGACAGTGAGGGTTCTCCGTTATCAGAAACCAACACGACCAACGGGTGAGTTTTCAGGTCATTGTCACTCATTCTCCTCTTAGTCCTTAGTTCCCCGGTGCTGGTTCCGATTCGGAAGAGGTTGGTTCCCTTGGGCTCAGAGATGTGATAAGAAAGCAGCGCATTGTAGCCAGAGTCGGCGTCTACAGCCCTGATCTTGGCCACAAAGTAGCCCGCTTCAGCAGAATAGGGAACGTTCTCAGTGTTAACGGAGCCGTGCTCAGAATAGGGCGCGAGAATCCCAGGACTGTTGTCATTCTCATCCAGGATAAAAACGTTCACAGTCACGTTGCTGCTGAGTGGAGGAACACCAGAGTCTGTGGCCTGAACTTTGAACTGGAAAGTTTTGATCTCCTCATAGTTAAAAGACTGCAAACTGATTATATCTCCAGTATCCGGGTTTATATTAGCCATTGTAGACAGAGGTGGTAATTTGCTGCTACTCTGTAAGAATGAGTAGGTCACTTGGCCATTTTCATTGACGTCAGAATCAAGTGCAGACACCGTTTTAATGACGTCTCCTACCGGACTGTTCTCTTTGACATAAATATTAACCACGGGTTCTGAGAATAGAGGAGCGTTGTCATTTACATCAGAAACGTGGACTGTAATAACGCTGGTGCTGGAGAGAGGCGGGGTCCCTTCATCCGTAGCTGTGATGGTGACATTGTACTGAGAAGCGCTCTCTCTGTCCAGAGGCCCGTCGACCACTAACGAATAATAGTTTTTATAGTTTGTCTCCAGTTTAAATGGGACTTTATTCACAATATCACAATCCACAATTCCATTTTTGCCGTCATCTTTATCGAGGACCGACACTAAAGCGATGGCGGTGCCCACCTTACTGTCCTCATTCACTGTGTCTAAGAGTGACGTCACAGTGATCTCAGGGGCATTGTCATTCATATCCATAACCTCTATCAATAATTTAGAGTGAGATGTCATGGGTGGTTGTGCCCCGTCATGAGCTTGTATACGGAGCTCAAAAGCATTGTCTTTCTCGAAGTCTATATTTCCTTCTACTGTTATCACTCCAGTCCGTTGATTAATTTCAAAAATGTTCAACACATAATCTTGATCTTTTTGTCTTAGGGAGTAAACGATTTCACCATTTGTTCCTTCGTCTGCGTCTGTCGCATTCAGAGTTATTACTGTCGTGCCAATTGGAATGTTTTCAAAAACACGAGTCTTGTACAAATAACTGCTAAAAACCGGAGCGTTATCATTGATGTCCAAAACATGAACTACAATCTCTGATGTGGCCGACCTCGGTGGGTTGCCACCATCTACAGCGGTCAGTGTGAGCTTTATAACAGACTGTTTCTCTCGGTCTAACGCGTTCTGCAGCACTAAGTCAGCAGACACACTTTCTCCTCCCTTATGGACCGCTAAAGAAAAATAATCATTTGTGCTCAGCTTATATGTGCCCAATGCATTTCTACCACTATCGATATCTGACGCTTCAGACAGTGGGAACCTCGCCCCTGGTAAAGTGTTTTCTGTAATATCTAAGACCTGTGCCTTCGTAGTAAACGACGGAGCATTATCATTAACATCTAAAATAGTGATTTCTAGACGGTAAAGCTTCAAAGGACTGTTTATAACGGCCTCTACACTGACTGTACATTTCAGAGCCTTCACACAGAGCTCCTCTCTGTCTATTCTCTCATTCACATAGAGAACACCAGTCTTTAGATTTACCTCGAAATACTTTCTCTTGGACCCGGTGACAATCTGAAACATACGCGACTCCAAATCCTGGACATTGAGGTTTAGATCCTTAGCGATATTTCCCACAGAAGTCCCTGGGTTTACCTCCTCTGAGACGGAATAGGAGAGCTGCCCGCACACCGCTTCCCAGTAACACTCCAGCAACACAAGCACTACATACGTCACAATAGAGCTCCTTCTGTTCGGTAAAGACATACTTCCATCGAATGTCAGCAACGCATAGATCCGAAAAGATTAGTATCCTTGAAAAAATCTTAGCATAGAAAATATCTGTATCAAATCCACCTGAATTTCTAAGCGGTAAACACCGGTATGGCCTGAGACAACCGTTTCTCTCTCTCGTCTTGCGTCTCTTTTTAACAAAGCCACCAAAAATCGCCCCACTCTCTGAAACTGGGAGGGACCTCCAGACACGAAATAATATCTCAATGCCACGGTCAACAGTGACGCCACGTGGGGAATGTACCAGCTTACAGCAAGTCAGAAGATCCTAATACATTCAATGACATCCATCCAAACACAATAGAAGCATGACGACCATCACTTCTGAGCAGCATGTATGTGATGTTTCATATGAAATGCTACAAAACATAGTCAGGGGGAAAAAAGCGTATCCAGTGCATTACGTGAAACAACAGGCAAAAGCAGGTAGCTAAGACGGTGACAGATTTCAGAACCATGGGCAGCGCCTATATGTTTATCTTGACAGCGAGCAAAAGAGTACGGCATTTTTCCAATTTGTACCGAAAGGAAGATGTCTATAATTTAATTGAACATGCAAATGAGATAGAGAAGAAAAGTTCAACTTCATCCAAAGAAAGACATTGAGAAAAACAACAAAACAACAAAAAAAGGCTGATTAAAGGATTGATTTCTGGGTTAAGTGAAACTATAGTTCTTACCTGATCTTTGTGGGGTAATGTCTGAGTCCTGTTAAACGTGTCATTTCCATTAATACTGATCAGTTCTGCATCTGCAGGTGGATACGGAGCGGGGAAAACCACTACGTCACTCTTCAGTGTGTCTGAGCTGTAACACACGTCATACTGCTGAGTAGATTTAGAGTAAGACCAGCTTCCGTCAGGGTGTGTGGTGATCATTGGGGCGCTGTACCTTCTGAAACTGTCCTCTGTCCTGTGGCATTTTACAGCTATTAAACTGATGAGGCTCAGTAAAAATATCACTGACACCGAGGCAATGGCGATCAACAAATACAGGTTTAAATCAGAGAAGTTCTCCTCCTTTCTCGGCACATTTCTGAATTGAGTCTGGATTTCACCTGTACTTTCAACCACCACTACATCAATAGACACAGTCGCTGACAGTGAGGGTTCTCCGTTATCAGAAACCAACACGACCAACGGGTGAGTTTTCAGGTCATTGTCACTCATTCTCCTCTTAGTCCTTAGTTCCCCGGTGCTGGTTCCGATTCGGAAGAGGTTGGTTCCCTTGGGCTCAGAGATGTGATAAGAAAGCAGCGCATTGTAGCCAGAGTCGGCGTCTACAGCCCTGATCTTGGCCACAAAGTAGCCCGCTTCAGCAGAATAGGGAACGTTCTCAGTGTTAACGGAGCCGTGCTCAGAATAGGGCGCGAGAATCCCAGGACTGTTGTCATTCTCATCCAGGATAAAAACGTTCACAGTCACGTTGCTGCTGAGTGGAGGAACACCAGAGTCTGTGGCCTGAACTTTGAACTGGAAAGTTTTGATCTCCTCATAGTTAAAAGACTGCAGACTGATTATATCTCCAGTATCTGAGTTTATATTAACCATTGTAGACAGCGGTGGTAATTTGCTGCTACTCTGTAAGAATGAGTAGGTCACCTTGCCATTTTCATTGACGTCAGAATCAAGTGCAGACACGGTTTTAATGACGTCTCCTACCGGACTGTTCTCTTTAACATAAATATTAATCACGGGTTCTGAGAAGTGAGGAGCGTTGTCATTTACATCAGAAACGTGTACAGTAATAACGCTGGTGCTGGAGAGAGGCGGGGTCCCTTCATCCGTAGCTATGATGGTGACATTGTACTGAGAAGCGCTCTCTCTGTCAAGAGGCCCATCAACCACTAACGAATAATAGTTTTTGTAGTTTGTCTCTAATTTAAAAGGGACCTTATTCTTGACCTCACATTGAACCGCTCCATTTTTGCCACCATCTCTATCGAGGACGGACACGAGAGCAATAGCAGTGCCCATCTTGGCGTTCTCCTTCACTGTGTCTAAGAGTGACGTCACAGTGAGCTCAGGGGCATTGTCGTTGAGGTCCACCACCTCTACCAACACTTTACAGTGAGCTGCCATCGGGGGCTGGCCTCTGTCACTCGCCTGCGCATGAATCTCAAAAGCAGGACTGTCCTCAAAATCAACCGCGTCTTTAACTGTGATTATTCCCGTTTTAGAATCGATTTGAAATCTCTCTAATATATGATCTTGGCCTTTAGTTCTAAGAGAGTACACTATTTCACTGTTTGTGCCCTCATCGATATCATTTGCATTCACATGTATTACTGTTGTTCCTATGGGCACGTTCTCGAAAACACGAGTCTTATACAAAGAGCTACTGAATATGGGCCGGTTATCATTAATATCTAAAACATTTATTTTTATTTCTGACGTGCCAGATTTCGGTGGATTTCCTCCATCAACAGCGGTCAGTGTGAGCTGAATAACGGGCTGTTTCTCTCGGTCTAAAGCTGTCTGCAGCACTAACTCAGCAGACACACTCTCTCCTCCTTTGTGGATATCAAGAGAGAAATATTCATTAGGACTAAGCTTGTATGTGCTAACAGTATTCTTTCCAACATCGCCATCAGACGCTTCTAAAAGAGAGAATTTCGCTCCCGGTAATGTACTCTCAGCAATGTCCATACTTTGTGACTTTTCAGCAAAATACGGAGCATTATCATTAACATCTAAAATTGTTATTTCTAGACCGTAAAGCTTCAAAGGACTGTTTATAACGGCCTCTACACTGACTGTACATTTCGAAGCCTTCACACAGAGCTCCTCTCTGTCTATTCTCTCATTTACATAGAGAACACCAGTCTTAAGATTTACCTCGAAATACTTTCTCTTGGACCCGGTGACAATCTGAAACATACGCGACTCCAAATCCTGGACATTGAGGTTTAGATCCTTAGTGATATTTCCCACAGAAGTCCCTGGGTTTACCTCCTCTGAGACGGAATAGGAGAGCTGCCCGCACACCGCTTCCCAGTAACACTCCAGCAACACAAGCACTACATACGTCACAATAGAGCTCCTTCTGTTCGGTAAAGACATACTTCCATCGATTGTCAGCAACGCATAGATCCGAAAAGATTAGTATCCTTGAAAAAATCTTAGCATAGAAAATATATGTATCAATCCAGCTGCATTTCTAAGCGGTAAACACCGGTATGGCCTGAGACAACCGTCTCTCTCTCGTCTTGCGTCTCTTTTTAACAAAGCCACCAGAAATCTCCCCACTCTCTGAAACTGGGAGGGACCTCGATACACGAAATAATATCTCAATGCCACGGTCAACAGTGACGCCACGTGGGGAATGTACCAACTTACAGCAAATCAGAAGATCCCAATACATTCCATGACATCCATCCAAACACAATAGAAGCATGACGACCATTCACTTCTGAGCAGCATGTATGTGATGTTTCATATGAAATGCTACAAAACATAGTCAGGGGAAAAAAGCGTATCCAGTGCATTACGTGAAACAACAGGCAAAAGCAGGTAGCTAAGACGGTGACAGATTTCAGAACCATGGGCAGCGCCTATATGTTTATCTTGACAGCGAGCAAAAGAGTACGGCATTTTTCCAACTTGTACCGAAAGGAAGATGTCTATAATTTAATTGAACATGCAAATGAGATAGAGAAGAAAAGTTCAACTTCATCCAAAGAAAGACATTGAGAAAAACAACAAAACAAAAAAAAGGCTGATTAAAGGATGGATTTCTGGGTTAAGTGAAACTATAGTTCTTACCTGATCTTTGTTGGGTAATGTATGATTCCTATTAAACGTGTCATTTCCGTTAATACTGATCAGTTCTGCATCTGCAGGTGGATACGGAGCGGGGAAAACCACCACGTCACTCTTCAGTGTGTCTGAGCTGTAACACACGTCATACTGCTGAGTAGATTTAGAGTAAGACCAGCTTCCATCAGGGTGTGTGGTGATCATTGGGGCGCTGTACCTTCTGAAACTGTCCTCCTTCCTGTGGCATTTTACAGCTATTAAACTGATGAGGCTCAGTAAAAATATCACTGACACCGAGGCAATGGCGATCAACAAATACAGGTTTAAATCAGAGAAGTTTTCCTCCTTTCTCGGCACATTTCTGAATTGAGTCTGGATTTCACCTGTACTTTCAACCACCACTACATCAATAGACACAGTCGCTGACAGGGAGGGTTCTCCGTTATCAGAAACCAACACGACCAACGGGTGAGTTTTCAGGTCATTGTCACTCATTCTCCTCTTAGTCCTTAGTTCCCCGGTGCTGGTTCCGATTCGGAAGAGGTTGGTTCCCTTGGGCTCAGAGATGTGATAAGAAAGCAGCGCATTGTAGCCAGAGTCGGCGTCTACAGCCCTGATCTTGGCCACAAAGTAGCCCGCTTCAGCAGAATAGGGAACGTTCTCAGTGTTAACGGAGCCGTGCTCAGAATAGGGCGCGAGAATCCCAGGACTGTTGTCATTCTCATCCAGGATAAAAACGTTCACAGTCACGTTGCTGCTGAGTGGAGGAACACCAGAGTCTGTGGCCTGAACTTTAAACTGTAAAGTTTTGATCTCCTCATAGTTAAAAGACTGCAGACTTATTATATCTCCAGTATCTGAGTTTACATTAACCATTGTAGACAGAGGTGGTAATTTGCTGCTACTCTGTAAGAATGAGTAGGTCACCTTGCCATTTTCATTGACGTCAGAATCAAGTGCAGACACGGTTTTAATGACATCTACTGGACTGTTCTCTTTAACATAAATATTAATCACGGGTTCTGAGAAGTGAGGAGCGTTGTCATTTACATCAGAAACGTGTACAGTAATAACGCTGGTGCTGGAGAGAGGCGGGGTCCCTTCATCCGTAGCTATGACGGTAACATTATACTGAGAAGCGCTTTCTCTGTCAAGAGGCCCATCAACCACTAACGAATAATAGTTTTTGTAGTTTGTCTCTAATTTAAAAGGGACCTTATTCTTGACCTCACATTGAACCGCTCCATTTTTACCACCATCTCTATCGAGGACGGACACGAGAGCAATAGCAGTGCCCATCTTGGCGTTCTCCTTCACTGTGTCTAAGAGTGACGTCACAGTGAGCTCAGGGGCATTGTCGTTGAGGTCCACCACCTCTACCAACACTTTACAGTGAGCTGCCATCGGGGGCTGGCCTCTGTCACTCGCCTGCACATGAATCTCAAAAGCAGGACTTTCCTCAAAATCAACCGCGTCTTTAACTGTGATTGTTCCCGTTTTAGAATCGATTTGAAATCTCTCTAATATATGATCTTGGCCTTTAGTTCTAAGAGAGTACACTATTTCACTGTTTGTGCCCTCATCGATATCATTTGCATTCACATGTATTACTGTTGTTCCTATGGGCACGTTCTCGAAAACACGAGTCTTATACAAAGAGCTACTGAATATGGGCCGGTTATCATTATTATCTAAAACATTTATTTTAATTTCTGAAGTGCCAGATTTCGGTGGATTTCCTCCATCAACAGCGGTCAGTGTGAGCTGAATAACGGGCTGTTTCTCTCGGTCTAAAGCTGTCTGCAGCACTAACTCAGCAGACACACTCTCTCCTCCTTTGTGGATATCAAGAGAGAAATATTCATTAGGACTAAGCTTGTATGTGCTAACAGTATTCTTTCCAACATCGCCATCAGACGCTTCTAAAAGAGAGAATTTCGCTCCCGGTAATGTACTCTCAGCAATGTCCATACTTTGTGACTTTTCAGCAAAATACGGAGCATTATCATTAACATCTAAAATTGTGATTTCTAGACCGTAAAGCTTCAAAGGACTGTTTATAACGGCCTCTACACTGACTGTACATTTCGGTGCCTTCACACAGAGCTCCTCTCTGTCTATTCTCTCATTTACATAGAGAACACCAGTCTTAAGATTTACCTCCAAATACTTTCTCTTGGACCCGGTGACAATCTGAAACATACGCGACTCCAAATCCTGGACATTGAGGTTTAGATCCTTAGCGATATTTCCCACAGAAGTCCCCGGGTTTACCTCCTCTGAGACGGAATAGGAGAGCTGCCCGCACACCGCTTCCCAGTAACACTCCAGCAACACAAGCACTACATACGTCACAATAGAGCTCCTTCTGTTCGGTAAAGACATACTTCCATCGAACGTTTGCCGAGTATTGATCTAAAAATAGAGATATCAGCAAAAAAATCTAAGCACAGAAAATATGTCTCAAATCCAGCTGAATTACAACATGGTAAATGTTTTGTCCTCCAACTACCGTCTCTCTCGTCTTGCTTTTTTTTGTAACAAAGCCCCGTGAAAGCTCCTCACCCTGTGAAACTGGGAGGGGACTCGAAACTCGAATGTAATATCTCAATGCCATGGTCAACAGTGACGCCACGTGGTAATATTGAAGCGTACACCATATTAGAAAACCACATTATTCAATGACATCCATACACATCTAAGCATTATGGGAACAATATAGCCTAATTGTATGGCAGGATTTACTGAAAATACCGAGATGAAACCAAGTTAAGAGGGGAATTTTACGAAGCAGGTTTGAGGAGTTGGCAAGGTAACTTTGGTCAACTGTGAGTTAAATTTGGGATATCCGGTCATCCGAATGTGGCTCACCTTTTAGCCAGGTACATTTATATGGCAATGAATTATTCAGAACTAACATGTTCCGGGGCAGGCTAACTCACGGCTAACTCCACTTCCACTGAATGAAATGACTGAGCCGCAAGTCAAGGACCATTAAATCAGATTCCCTCCCTCTGGCAAAGATTGCGTCATCATCTCTTTCTTTGAGGAAGACAACTTTATAAATATTTTATTAATCAAATGTATTTTTTTCTGTGTTAAACAATAGTCATGTTAAAATATATAACTTTACACATCTTGTAATGACAGAATGGATTTTAAACTTCACGCACACTAACCACGTTTCCATCCAACCATTTCATTACATTACTCATTGTGACGGAGAAGTCCAGTAGCAACACGACTCAGGCTGGTTCGTAGAGTAGCCCTATACAAGATCATAACTAGACTATTCATCAACCATCTCCCTGGCCACCTTCCCCTGATCAAGCCATGAACTGTTCCTCTCCATATCTGGAGGATGCATGCACTCAAAGACCTCTATTGGTTGACCTAGCCATGGCCAGGCTACTCATGATGTTTAATTGCTTGATTGTTTTTTGCTTTTGAAACGCTTTGAGATTCCTCAAATATATACAATAAGCATTTCAGCAGATTTCGTGCGTTTTTGATCGTTTTTTGTGTGGCTTAATTCGTGTGAAAAGACACACATTTTGTGAGACTTAATTCGTAGTAAAATGCAAATTTTTGTGCGACTTCATTCATAGAACAATACATTTTTGGGGGCAAACTTCAGTTCAATCTTTTGAATTTTTTTGTGCAATGCAATTTGGTCTACACTAAATCTGCTAAAAAATATATATATATATTTTTACATATTTAGAGGAATTGACTTTGAGATTGTCACCATGAGACATCAGGAAAATTGGTCTTCTCACAAAATTGTCTGTAGTGTCCGAACGGTTTGGCCTAAAAAAATATTATGACCCATCTATGGAAAGATGAGACTCTCATGAACATGGTGCTCTATGTCCTCCACAAGTGTCAGGAGACTAGTCTGAAGTCGGTTACAGCCGATCTGCCAACCTCTGTCTGTAGCGTCTGAACTGTTTGGGCTACAAACTAACATACTCCTCTATGGAAAGATGAGACTCATGAACACGTACATGTCGGTTATTTTGCTCTAGGACAACCATAGGCCTCACAATACTCGTCTTAAGGTCCCTGGGAACAGTTGTAAAAATTAATAGAAGTACAGTACCAGCCAAAAGTATGGACACACCTACTCATTCAAGGATTTTTCTTTATTTTTACTATTATCTACATTGTAGAACAATAGTGAAGACATCAAAAATATGAAATAAAACATATGGAATCACGAAGTACCAAAAAAGTGTTAATCAACTCAAAATATATTTTACATGTTTGTTTATTCAAAGTAGCCACACTTCACCTTGATGACAGCTTTCCACACTCTTGGCATTCTCTCAACCAGCTTCATGAAGAATGCTTTTCCAACAGTCCTGAAGGAGTTCCCACATATGCTGAGCACTTGTTGGCTGCTTTTCCTTCACTCTGCGGTCCAACTCATCCCAAACCATCTCAATTCAATTGAGTTTAGGTGATTGTGGAGACCAGGTCATCTGATGCAGCACTCCATCACTCCTTGGTCAAATAGCACTTACACAGCCCGGAGGTGGGTTTGGGGTCATTGTCCTGTTGAATAACAAATTATAGTCCCACTAAGCACAAACCAGATGGGATGGTGCATTGCTGCAGAATGCTCTGGAAGCCATGCTGGTTAAGTGTGCCTTGAATTCTAAATAAATCACTGACAGTGTCACCAGCAAAGCTCACCCACACCATAACACCTCCTCCTTCGTGCTTCACGATGTGAACCACACATGCATAGATCATTCGTTCACCACTCTGCGTCTCACAAAGATGCGGCGGTTGGAACCTAGAATCTCAAATTTAGACTCATCAGACCAAAGGACAGATTTCCACCTGTCTAATGTTCATTGCTCGTGTTTCTTGGCCTAATCAAGTCTTTTTCTTATTGGTGTCCTTTAGTAGTGGTTTCTTTGCAGCAATTCGACCACGAAGGCCTGATTCACACAGTTGCCTCTGAACAGTAATGTTGAGATGTGTCTGGTACTTGAACTCTGTGAAGCATTTATTTGGGCTGCAATTACTGAGGTACAGTTAACTCTAATTAACTTATCCTCTGCAGCAGAGGTAACTATGAGACTTTCTTTCCAGTGGCGGTCCTCATGAGAGCCAGTTTCATCATAGCGCTTGATGGTTTTTATAACTGAACTTGCATAAACTTTAAAAGATTTTGAAATGTGGCCTCACGAGTGGCGCAGGCATCTAAGACACTGCATCACAGTGCTAGCTGTGCCACTAGAAATTCTGGGTTTGAGTCCAGGCTCTGTCGCAGCCGGCTGCGACCGGGAGACCCATGGGGCAGTGCACAATTGGCCCAGTGTCGTCTGGGTAAGGGGAGGGTTTGTACTATCATGCACTAGCGACTCCTATAGCGGGCTGACACGGTCACCAGGTGTACGGTGTTTCTTCCGACACATTGGTGTGGCTGGCATCGAGTTAAGCGGGCATTGTGTCAAGAAGCAGTGCGGCTTGGTTGGGTTGTGTATCGGAGAACACACAACTCTCGACCTTTGCCTCTCCTGAGTATGTACGGGAGTTGCTGCGATGAGAAAAGACTAGCTACCAATTGGATACCACGAAAATGAGGTAAAAAAAATATTTTGTTTATATTAAGCATTGACTGACCTTCATGTCTTAAAGTAATTGATGGACTGTCGTTTCTCTTTGCTTAGTTGAGCTGTTCTTGCCGTAATATGGACTTGGTCTTTTACCAAATAGGGCTATCTTTTGTTGGCACAACACAACTGATTCTCTCAAACGCATTAAGATGGAAAGAAATTCCACAAATGAACTTTCAACAAGGAACACCTGTTAATTGAAATGCATTCCAGGTGACTACCTCATGAAGCTGGTTGAGAGAATGCCAAGAGTGTGCAAAGTTGTCATCAAGGCAAAGGGTGGCTATTTTGAAGAATTCAAATTCAAAAAAGATTTTAATTTGTTTCACACTTTTTTGGTTACTACATAATTCCATATGTGTTATTACATTGTTTTGATGGCTTCACTATTATTCTACAATGTAGAAAATAGTTTTAAAAAATGTTTAAAAAAACCTTGAATGAGTAGGTGTGTCCAAACTATTGACTGGTTCTATATTTATAGCGACTGTTTAAGGACACAAATAAGGGGATAACTAATCAAATAAAGACGGTACAGAAAACCTATTTCATAACACAGTCTGCTGAATTTGAAAGATAACTTTTGTTTCATTTCGATTTCAGCAAAAATGAAAACGTGGCTCTGTTTCGCCAATGGATTGAGGTTTCACCATTGTCTCAATAAAGAATTCTGCGTTCGACGAGCCTTGTGCGATATGCACACCCAGTTACAAGCCTGCTACAATTAGCGGCAGGCGGTCCAGCAATGTCCACCGTCCAAGTACGGATGAAGCCTGAGCTGGAATGTGAAGCTCACTGAATATGGTTAGCTTTAGAAAACCCTGCATACATCTAGCTTGCTTCATAGCATACCCATCAGCTCTTATGCTAAATGATATTTCCGGAAAAACCTGCAAGAGAGGGTGAATCGTTTCCGCACCATGGACAGCGCGTCCAAGTTTCTCTTCAATGTGGGAAAATAGCAAGCAAGTTTAACATCTTAAATAGGCAGTGATATGTCTACAATTGCACTGTTCATTCAAATAAGATAAAATTGAAAATCAAAACAAAGCGACAAAGACATGTTTAGGAAAGGATAGAAGGTAAACGAATTTCTGTGTTAAAACTACAGTTCTTACCTTGTGGGGTAATGTCTGAGTCCTGTTAAACGTGTCATTTCCGTTAATACTGATCAGTTCTGCATCTGCAGGTGGATACGGAGCGGGGTAAACCACTACGTCACTCTTCAGTGTGTCTGAGCTGAAACAAACGTCATACTGCTGAGTAGATTTAGAGTAAGACCAGCTTCCGTCAGGGTGTGTGGTGATCATTGGGGCGCTGTACCTTCTGAAACTGTCCTCTGTCCTGTGGCATTTTACAGCTATTAAACTGATGAGGCTCAGTAAAAATATCACTGACACCGAGGCAATGGCGATCAACAAATACAGGTTTAAATCAGAGAAGTTCTCCTCCTTTCTCGGCACATTTCTGAATTGAGTCTGGATTTCACCTGTACTTTCAACCACCACTACATCAATAGACACAGTCGCTGACAGTGAGGGTTCTCCGTTATCAGAAACCAACACGACCAACGGGTGAGTTTTCAGGTCATTGTCACTCATTCTCCTCTTAGTCCTTAGTTCCCCGGTGCTGGTTCCGATTCGGAAGAGATTGGTTCCCTTGGGCTCAGAGATGTGATAAGAAAGCAGCGCATTGTAGCCAGAGTCGGCGTCTACAGCCCTGATCTTGGCCACAAAGTAGCCCGCTTCAGCAGAATAGGGAACGTTCTCAGTGTTAACGGAGCCGTGCTCAGAATAGGGCGCGAGAATCCCAGGACTGTTGTCATTCTCATCCAGGATAAAAACGTTCACAGTCACGTTGCTGCTGAGTGGAGGAACACCAGAGTCTGTGGCCTGAACTTTGAACTGGAAAGTTTTGATCTCCTCATAGTTAAAAGACTGCAGACTCACTATATCTCCAGTATCAGAGTTTACATTTACAAATGATGATATTGGAACACTTGTATTTAATAATGAATACGTCATCTTTGCATTTTCATCTGAATCTTGGTCTAAAGCAGACATCATATAAATGACGTCTCCTACCGGACCGTTCTCTTTCACATAAACATTAATCACGGGTTCTGAGAAAAGAGGAGCGTTGTCATTTACATCAGAAACATGGACTGTAATAACGCTCGTGCTGGAGAGAGGCGGAGTCCCTTCATCCGTAGCTGTGATGGTGACATTATACTGAGAAGCGCTCTCTCTGTCCAGAGGCCCGTCGACCACTAACGAATAATAGTTTTTGTAGTTTGTCTCCAGTTTAAATGGGACTTTATTCACAATATCACAATTCACTATTCCATTTTTGCCACCATCTTTATCGAGGACGGACACGAGAGCAATAGCAGTGCCCATCTTGGCGTTCTCCTTCACTGTGTCTAAGAGTGACGTCACAGTGATGTCAGGGGCATTGTCGTTGAGGTCCGCCACCTCTACCAACACTTTACAGTGAGCTGCCATCGGTGGCTGGCCTCTGTCACTCACTTCTGCACGGATCTCAAAGGCAGGACTTTTTTCGAAATCTATATGCCCTTTAACTGTGATTGTTCCCGTTTTAGAATCAATTTGAAATCTATCTAATATATGATCTTGGCCTTTACTTCTTAGCGAATACACCATTTCACTGTTTATGCCTTCATCGACATCAGACGCATTCAGAGTGATTACTTTTGTCCCTATTGCCACGTTTTCGAAAAGTCGAGTCTTATACAACGAGATACTAAAAACCGGAGCGTTATCATTGACGTCCAAAACATGAACTACAATCTCTGATGTGGCCGACCTCGGTGGGTTGCCACCATCTACAGCGGTCAGTGTGAGCTTTATAACAGACTGTTTCTCTCGGTCTAACGCTTTCTGCAGCACTAAGTCAGCAGACACACTTTCTCCTCCTTTGTGTATATCAAGAGCGAAGTATTCATTAGGGCTAAGCATGTATGTACTAACAGAATTCGTACCCACATCCTCATCATTTGCCTCTGCTATGGCGAATCTCAAGCCTGGTAATGTACTCTCTGCTATATTGATACTTTGTGATTTTTCAATAAACGACGGAGCATTATCATTAACATCTAAAATAGTGATTTCTAGACGGTAAAGCTTCAACGGACTGTTTATAACGGCCTCTACACTGACTGTACATTTCAGAGCCTTCAAACAGAGCTCCTCTCTGTCTATTCTCTCATTCACATAGAGAACACCAGTCGTCAGATTTACCTCGAAATACTTTCTCTTGGACCCGGTGACAATCTGAAACATACGCGACTCCAAATCCTGGACATTGAGGTTTAGATCCTTAGCGATATTTCCCACAGAAGTCCCTGGGTTTACCTCCTCTGAGACGGAATAGGATAGCTGCCCGCACACCGCTTCCCAGTAACACTCCAGCAACACAAGCACTACATACGTCACAATAGAGCTCCTTCTGTTCGGTAAAGACATCATTCCATCGAACATGAGCCACATATAGATCCGAAGAGATGCAATTACATTTAAAACAATCAAGATTTTGAAGAAGTTATTTGTCAAATTCGGATGCAATTGTAGAAGGTAGAAACAGGCTGATCTTGATGCCGACTATTCGCTCTCTCGTCCTGCGTCTCTTTGTAACAATGCAGCAAGACATGTTCTCACCCTGTGAAGGCGGGATGGGCCTCTTGACGCCCGTGACCATTTCTCACACTAACGGTCAACAGTGACGCCAAGTGGTGAAAAATGTGACATACTCCAATCATGAAGCGTAGAAATGCAATTGCCTGCAAAACCAGCAGATACGGTGTATTATGCATGTTCCACCAGAGAGCACGAATCCAATTATCAAATCTAAACACTTAACAACACTGAACATGAATTTCTGAAAATGGTGTGTATCTTGTAGGCAAAATGTAGTTCTAGCTTTCAGCACCACGGACAGCACTAGCAGCCTATGCAGTTAAAAACTCAGTCAGGTTGCTGGGAAAAACATGTGTGTGTGTGTGTGTGTGTGTGTGTGTGTGTGTGTGTGTGTGTGTGTGTGTGTGTGTGTGTGTGTGTGTGTGTGTGTGTGTGTGTGTGTGTGTGTGTGTGTGTGTGTGAGTGAGTGAGTGAGTGAGTGAGTGAGTGAGTGTGTGTGTGTGTTCGCATAATCGGCAATAATAGTAATTCAGAGTTACTGTATGTAGGCCATGATAATGAGTAATACACTCCAACCAACAGCAGGCATTAAACCCGTATGGATGACTTAAGTATATTTATATCTCTCTATCTCTTTCCCCTCTTCTATCCCCCTCTCAGGAGCGTAAGCCTGAAGTAGGAAGGTGTGGTGACACCTCACATCTATCTATCTACATTTCCAGTGACAACTATTCTACCCAATATAGCCAGTAAGGCACCTTGGCTTGCTATTAATGGAAGGCTGACTGTAACTTACTGTTATATCATTACTAGTGATCTGTAATACTGTAGGGTACATAGGCACAACACTGTATGTGTCTAACTAAGAACATGTACAGTACCAGTCAAAAGTTTGGACACACCTACACATTCCAGGGTTTTTCTTTATTTGTACTATTTTCTACGTTGTAGAATAATAGTGAAAAAATCTAAACAATGAAATAACAAATATGGAATCCTGTAGTAACCAAAAAAGTGTTAAATATATTTTAGATTCTTCAACCCCAAATCAGATGATTCTGCACTGTGTAGGAGATCAAGTTGAGTGTGTGTGTGTGTTAGGGCTGCATAACTAATCAAATTCACACAGAAATCACATGTTGACATGTGCAATATCCATATCCATCCTCCTAGTCCTAGTCCTAGTTCTATTTCTAGTTCTAGAACTTTTTCATCGGGACAATGACACAACACACTTCCTGGCTGTGTAAGGGCTATTTGACCAAGAAGGAGAGTGATGGAATGCTGCATCACATGACCTGGCCTCCACAATAACCTGTCCTCAACCCAATTGAGATGGTTTGCGATGAGTTGGACTGCAGAGTGAAGGAAAAGTAGCCAACAAGTGCTCAACATATGTGGGAACTCCTTCAAGACTGTTGGAAAAGCATTCCAGGTGAAGCTGGTTGAGAGAATGCCAAGAGTGTGCAAAGCTGTCATCACGGCAAGGGGTGTTTACTTTAAATCATCTCAAATATAAAATATATTTCGATTTATTTAACACTTTTTTGATTACTATATGATTCCATTTGTTTTATTTTAAAGTTTTGATATCTTCACTATTATTATACAATGTAGAAAATAGTAAAAATAAAGAAAACCCTTTGAATGAGTAGATGTGTCCAAACCTTTGACTGGTACTGTATGTCAGTATACCAGGGAGGAACATTCGATAAATAGACAACAACCTCCCACCCCTCTTGCACCCCCTCTCCTCACTCTATCGCTTTCTCTCTCTATATATATATATATATATATCACACACACACACACACACACACACACACACACACACACACACACACACACACACACACACACACACACACACACACACACACACAAGCTGATGGGCATAATTGTTTTCCTGCTCATTGATGCAGGACCGGTTGTGGTCTGCTCTATCAACAGATTTCTGGGTATTTTGGTGTATTTTTTTGTATGTTACCCTGTATCTCAACAGAGACAGTGGTTAGGAGTTTACGGACGTTTGGTTATGTATAATCCAAGGATTAGGCCCTGGGTGCAGAGGCTCTTGTCCCATTTCCATTCAGTTGGAAACATGAAAGATGATTTGAAATATTAATCATCATCATATTCCGAAGTCATAATCTTCTTCTCCCTATGCCCAATAGAAATAATAACTAGGCAGGTCTGACCCCATCAGAGGATTTCTAGGTCACAATAGGAGAGACCAGAGCAGACACATAACAGTATGGGCCTACATGCACAAGAATTAGTCATTCTTGCACGTACGTAATGCTCTCTCTGTTACACACACACACACACACACACGGGCTGCACGATATGGGCCACTTTTTTAAAAACCAAATATTGCAACTAAGATTTGGCTTGCAATGTGGATCAAAACATTTTAGTGAACTATTGGAATCCTAGGACTAGGACTAGGACTAGGACTAGAACTAGAACTAGGAGGATGGATATGGATATTGCACATGTCAACATGTGATTTCTGTGTGAATTTGATTAGTTATGCAGCCCTAACACACACACACACTCAACATGATCTCCTACACAGTGCAGAATCATCTGATTTGGGGTTACGGCTCACAGTCTACTGAACAGCCTGTTGAACCCCGACCCTGGCTGAGCCAAAATCACTATTTTTACAAACTACTCTAACAAACTCACAGCTAAAATGAACTACGAACACACAGCTAAACAGAACTACACTACATTTTCAAAAGTATGTGGACACCTGCTCGTCGAACATCTCATTCCAACATCATGGGCATTAATATGGAGTTGGTCAATGGGGTTGAGGTCAGAGCTCTGTGCAGGCCAGTCAAGTTCTTCCACACTGATCGACAAATCATTTCTGTAAAGACCGCGCTTTGTGCACAGGGGCATTGTCATGCTGAAACAGGAAAGGGCCTTCCCCAAACTGTTGCCACACAGTTGGAAGCACATAATCATCTAGAATGCCATTGTATGCTATAGTGTTACGATTTCCCTTCAGTGTAACTAAGGGGCATAGCCCGAATCATGAAAAACAGCCCCAGACCATTATTCCTCCTCCACCAAACTTTACAGTTGGCACTATGAATTGGGGCAGGTAGCGTTCTCCTGGTATCTGTCAAACTCAAATTTGTCCGTCGGACTGCCAGATGGTGAAGTGTGATTGATCGCTTCAGAACACGTTTCCACTGCTCCAGAGTCCAATGGCTATGGAAACCCATTTCATGAAGCTCCCGACGAACAGTTCTTGTGCTGACATTGCTTCCAGAGACAGTTTGGAACTCGGTAGTGAGTGTTGCAACCGAGAACATATGATTTGTACGTGTTACACGCTTCAGCACTCGGCAGTCTCATTTTGTGAGCTTGTGTGGCCTACCAGTTACCGGCTGAGCCATTGTTGCTCCAAAACATTTCCAAGTCACTGAGCACTTCAGTAAGACTATTATACTGCTGATGTTTGTCTATGGAGATTGCATGGGTGCTCAATTTTATACACCTGTCAGCAATGGGTGTAGATGAAATAGCCAAATCCACTCATTTGAAGGGGTGTCCACATACTTTTGTATATACAGTGGCAAGAAAAAGTATGTGAACCCTTTGGAATTACCTGCACTTCTGCATAAATTGGTCATAACATTTTATCTGATCTTCATCTAGGTCACAACAAAAGACAAACACAGTCTTCTTCAACTAATAACACTCAAACAATAATATATTTTCATGTCTTTCTTGAACACACCGTGTAAACATTCACAGTGTAGGGTGGGAAAAGTATGTGAACCCTTGGATTTAATAACTGGCTGACCCTCCTTTGGCAGCAATAACCTCAACCAAACGTTTTCTGTAGTTGCGGATCAAACCTGCACAACAGTCAGGAAGACTTTTGGACCATTCCTCTTTACAAAATTGTTTCAGTTCAGCAATATTCTTGTCTGGTGTGAACTGCTCTCTTGAGGTCATGCCACAGCATCTCAATCGGGTTGAGGTCAGGACTCTGACTAGGCCACTCCAGAAGGCGTATTTTCTTCTGTTGAAGCCATTCTGTTGTTGATTTACTTCTGTGTTTTGGGTCGTTTTCCTGTTGCATCACCCAACTTCTGTTGAGCTTCAATTGGCGGACAGATAGGCTAACATTCTCCTGCAAAATGTCTTGATAAACTTGGGAATTCATTTTTCAGACGATGATAGCAAGCTGTCCAGGCCCTGAGGCAGCAAAGCAGCCCCAAACCATGATGCTCCCCCCACCATACTTTAAAGTTGGGATGAGGTTTTGATGTTGGTGTGTTGTGCCTTTTTTTCTCCACACATAGTGTTGTGTGTTCCTCCTAAACAACTCAACTGTAGTTTCATCTGTCCACAGAATATTTTGCCAGTAGCGCTGTGGAATATCCAGGTGCACTTTTGCAAACTTCAGACGTGCAGCAATGTTTTTTTTGGACAGCAGTGGCTTCTTCCGTGGTGTCCTCCCATGAACACCATTCTTGTTTAGTGTTTGACGTATCATAGACTCATCAACAGAGAAGTTAGCATGTTCCAGAGATTTCTGTAAGTCTTTAGTTGACACTCTAGGATTCTTCTTAACCTCATTGAGCATTCTGCGCTGCGCTCTTGCAGTTATCTTTGCAGGACGGCCACTCCTAGGGAGAGTAGCAACAGTGCTGAATTTTCTCCATTTATAGACAATTTGTCTTACCGTGGACTGATGAACATCAAGGCCTTTGGAGATACTTTTGTAACCCTTTCCAGCTTTATGCAAGTCAACAGTTCTTTATCTTAGGTCTTCTGAGATCTCTTTTGTTTGAGGCATGGTTCACATCAGGCAATGCTTCTTGTGAATAGTAAAATCTAATTTTGTGAGTGTTTTTTATAGGGCAAGGCAACTTTGACCAACATCTCCTATCTCGTCTCATTGACTGGACTCCAGGTTAAGTGTCGCCTGACTCCAATTAGCTTTTGGAGAAGTCACTAGCTGTAACGGTTTCCTTTAGGTGAAGTAGAGGCAGACCAAAACGCAGCGTGGTGGTTATTCATGTTCTTTAATAAAGACACTAGACATGAATAAACTAACAAAAATAATAAACGTGGAAAACCATAAACAGCCCTATCTGGTGCAAAACACAGAGACAGGAACAATCACCCACAAACACACAGTGAAACCCAGGCTACCTAAATATGGTTCCCAATCAGAGACAATGACTAACACCTGCCTCTGATAGAGATGCTTTCATATCCCACACTTTCAGATGCACAAGTCCTAAAATACAATAATGAGTATTGTGTGGCGTTGTAGTCGTTCACCAGGGAAAAGGGATTTCATATCTACTCAGCACTTAGTGACCTATCAACATTCCAATATAGCCCTGCCTCGTGGTTATTTAATTGTGTCAGGAGGGTAAGTGCCTTCATATAATGTCATCAACTTATATAACACTTTCAAAAAATCTCAAAGTGCTTTAAAGCACAAAAAAAGAAAAGTGATTTAGAAAAACAACATCCTAACAACATCACATCATGACATCATAACATCATAACATCAACATCAAGACATCATAACATCATAACATCATGACATCAAGACATCATAACATCATGACATCAAGACATCATAACATCATAACATCATGACATCAAGACATCATAACATCATGACATCAAGACATCAAAACATCATAAAATCATGACATCATGACATCATAACATCATGACATCCAGACATCATAACATTGTGACATCATAACATTGTGACATCATAACATCATTGTCATGTTCTGACCATAGTTCTTTTGTGTTTTCCTTGTTTTAGTGGACTGGGTGGACATACTATGTTGTGTGTTTAGTTTGTCCGTTTCTATGTATGGCCTGATATGGTTCTTAATCAGAGGCAGGTGTTAGTCATTGTCTCTGATTGGGAACCATATTTAGGTAGCTTGTTTTGTGTTGGGGTTTGTGGGTGGTTGTTTCCTGTCTTTGTGTTCTCTGCACCAGATAGGACTGTTTCGGGTTTTGCCACGTTTGTTATTTTGTATTTGTGTAATGTTCACGTTATCGTCTTTTATGAAACATGTTGAACACGAACTACGCTGCGTCTTGGTCCTCCGATCCTTCTCGCTTATCCTCCTCAGACGAAGAGGAGGAGGAAAACCATTACAATCATGACATCCAGACATCATAACATCAAGCCATCAAGACATCATAACATCCTAAAATCATGACATCATAACATAATAACATAACATCATGACATCCAGACATCATGACATCCTAAAATCATGACATCATAACATAATAACATAACATCATGACATCCAGACATCATGACATCCTAAAATCATGACATCATAACATAATGACATAACATCATGACATCCAGACATCATGACATCATGACATCATGAGATGGACAGTCATTAGAAAGTTCATGGTTTGAGTGGTCATCTGAGGGAAAGGCAGGCAGCGTGGTCTCATCAAGGTGCCTCGCTGTCTCTGTCTTTTCCGTAACGTTAGCTATATACTATCATTGCTCTTTAAGTAAATGTTAGCTGACCCATATCTGGCCATATCCATCTCTCCCACTGACCCACTCTCAGTGGAGTCCGACCTCAAATAGAGCATATGCTCAGTAGGGACATGCGGTGTGAAATTGATCATTCCTGAGGTGTGAAATATGCGGATGTCATAGACCAACGGCATAATTTCCTCCTCTCTTTGCTCACTATACTGCTGGGATGGGAGGATCGGCAGAGGGGGCAATGAAACAATTAGATAGAAAGGAGGCTTGCACACAAGCACCCCTACACAAATACACACATACATGAATATTCAGTCTCCTCAATTACACTGGAATTCTGCTGCATGGAATCACCCCGACTATTCCTCATTATGCAACATGTCCAGAGGGTATGATAACCGAATGCTCTACATTATTAATAACTAGTAAACGGTTGGTAAATAAAGAGACCGAATGTTCGCTTCCTGATTGTAGATAAATGGGGTATGATCTGTCTGTCTGTCTGTCTGTCTGTCTGTCTGTCTGGCTGTCTGTCTGTCTGTCTGTCTGTCTGTCTGTCTGTCTGTCTGTCTGTCTGTCTGTCTGTCTGTCTGTCTTATTAACCAGGAGGGGCAGGGAGAGAGAGGGAGCAAGAAGGTGGGTACCAAGGGAGATTTTTTCGAGGGTGTTGATGTGTGTAGCCTATGTGTGTGTGTGTGCTTGTGTGTGTGTGTGTGCATATGTGCGTGTGTGTGTGCACCTGTGCGTCTTGAAATTAGAGCGTGTCTGGGAGGAGAAGGGGGATGAGTAGCCTACTCATGTTTATTTATTTTTTAACAAAAACCCATTGTTTCATACTGTTGAGTGAATGGGCATTTACTCTCTCTCTGTGTGTGTTAGTGTGTATGTTTCTGCTTGAGTGTGTATGTTAGTGTGTGTGTTAGTGGGTGTGTTAGTTTGTGTGTTAGTGGGTGTGTTAGTGTGTGTGTTAGTGGGTGTGTTAGTGTGTATGTTTCTGCTTGAGTGTGTATGTCAGTGTGTGTGTTAGTGTGTGTGTTAGTGGGTGTGTTAGTTTGTGTGTTAGTGGGTGTGTTAGTGGGTGTGTTAGTGTGTATGTTTCTACTTGAGTGTGTATGTCAGTGTGTGTGTTAGTGGGTGTGTTAGTGTGTGTGTTAGTGGGTGTGTTAGTGTATGTGTTAGTGGGTGAGAGAGTGGGTCTGTGTTAGCACATGAAGGAGGGGTGGGGAGCTCTGTTAGCAGAACAAGGGAGTTTCTCCTCCTCCTCTCCTCCTTCTGCACAGCTCTCTGGTCTCCGTGGTAACCACACCTCACCATGAGGGAGCGGGGGCTGAGGACATGCGCACACACACTCAAACACACAGTAACACACACACATGGCTGAAGGCTTATTATTCAAAGGCTGCTGAGAGCATGAATGATAACACAAGTCCTTCTGGATCTCCTCCTGCGTTCTGCACAGCTCTCCCATTCAGAGATTCCTATCTGCTTCGGTTCATATTCACACTGCCCTGTCATATCTGAGCAGTGAGTACAAAGCATACTCCCCACGATGTGACACCCAAAGAAACACACTCACACACACACACACACACACACACACACACACACACACACACACACACACACACACACACACACACACACACACACACACACACACACACACACACACACACACACACACGCACGCACGCACACACACACACACACACACTGGGTTGCTGCTGGCTTGCTCATGCATTGATAGTGTAGCGCAGCAGCATATTCACTGTGAGAGCTAGCAGCTCCCATCTCCGTCACCACACCCCCACAGAGAGTCTGACCTTCTCACTCGGCCTGCCCAGCTCCCTGCACCCTCACTGGGCCAAGGCTCCAGAGACCTCCCCCTATCTGTGGTAACACAGACCATACAGTGACCATATCCCTTTATGAGGACAGATACTGATACAGACACACACCACGTTGTCTATGTATTGCTATGGTAAGCACAGTATAGGGAGCAGCATCTATGCCATACACCTATGTGATGCATCTCTTTAGTACCATGCCTCCCTTATGGACAAGACCAGACAAAAAAAAACCCTTTCTGTAGCACATAGTGACCCGTCTTCCACAGCTGTATACCTCCTCTGTGTGTGCTTCCTGCTGTAAGATCAGTGCAGCAGAGATACAGCCTCCTGTAGGCTTGAGGAACAGACAGACTATTACAGTCCTCTGTAGGCTTGAGGAACAGACAGACTATTACAGTCCTCTGTAGGCGTGAGGAACAGACAGACTATTACAGTCCTCTGTAGGCTTGAGGAACAGACAGACTATTAAAGTCCTATGTAGGCTTGAGGAACAGACAGACTATTACAGTCCTCTGTAGGCTTGAGGAACAGACAGACTATTACAGTCCTCTGTAGGCTTGACGAACAGACAGACTGTTAAAGTCCTATGTAGGCTTGAGGAACAGACAGACTATGCAGGAGTGTGTTATAATAATGCTATCAATAAAACCCCACCCTACTGCAGCATGACGCTAATGACAAAGCTACTGTGGTACAGTTGGAAGGGAGAGGGAGGAGAAAAGGAGGGAGAGAGAGATGAGAAAAGGAGAGAGAGAGAGGGGAGGAAGGGGGATGGAGATAGGAGGAAGGGAGAGAGTGGGAGGCAAGTGAGAGAACGAGAGAGAGAAAGGGGGGAAATACAGTAAAATGGGAGAGAATCAGAGAGGTGGAGAGAAAACGAGGGAGATACGGGGAGTGAGGGAGAGACGGGGAGTGAGGGAGAGACGGGGAGTGAGGGAGCGAGAGAAAGTGGAAGAGAGCTGAAAGGGAAAGAAAGAAGGAAGAGAGGGATGGAGAAATGAGAGCAGAGAGAAATGTGTAAAGATGGGAAGTCATGCAGAAGAAAGCCATAACTTGTGTAACATCACATGGCCAATTGCCTATTCCTTAAATATATTTTTCATTTACCTCAAATTATTCAGAGATAGATTTGAGGAGTTTTTAAACATCATATGCACACAAACACACACACACACACACACACACACACGATGAATCGCTCCCAGTATTTAATCCAACTAGTACTTAATCATTTATTTCCAAATCTGTGTTCCCCTCGTTCCTGGATAAGTAGGACAGGGGCGGGACCAGAGTCACAGGAAGGAACTAGATGAAAACCAGGACACAGCAATATGCAGCGTGCACACACACAAACACACACACACACACACACACACACACACACACACACACACACACACACACACACACACACACACACACACACACACACACACACACACACACACACACACACACACACGGCAGATATAGATACAGACCGAGTAACCAAACACAACACTCACATGGAAAACAATGGCACAATGCCCACAATGCTTTGGACTCACATAATTAGCTACTGCACTGTGACAGCAAAATAACTGGATGAAAACTAGCATCTTACCATGGCTGAAATCACACTGTTGTCTACCTTCGTGCCTTCGTGGCTTATGTCAAATTGATAGAAAGACATGAACGTAATGCTACAGCGATCATCTTTCATATCAGAATAACTGTGCATAAGGAAATATGACCTCTCGGGAAAAGACCAAGCAAACTATCATTTCTGAAGTCAACAGACAACAGTGTGTTATTGAAGCTGCAGAGCTGAATCTAATTGGAAGTCAGCATGCATGTGAGTGTCTGGGTTACTAGTTTAATATTGTCTGGGTTAGTAGTTTAGTCGTGTCTGGGTTACTAGTTTAGTAGTGTCTGGGTTACTAGTTTAGTAGTGTCTGGGTTACTAGTTTAGTCTTGTCTGGGTTACTAGTTTAGTAGTGTCTGGGTTACTAGTTTAGTAGTGTCTGGGTTACTAGTTTAGTAGTGTCTGGATTAGTAGTTTAGTAGTGTCTGGGCTACTAGTTTAGTAGTGTCTGGATTACTAGTTTAGTAGTGTCTGGGTTAATAGTTTAGTAGTGTCTGGATTAGTAGTTTAGTAGTGTCTGGGTTACTAGTTTAGTAGTGTCTGGGTTACTAGTTTACTAGTGTCTGGGTTACTAGTTTAGTAGTGTCTGGGTTACTAGTTTAGTAGTGTCTGGATTACTAGTTTTGTAGTGTCTGGGTTAGTAGTTTAGTAGTGTCTGGGTTACTAGTTTAGTAGTGTCTGGGTTAATAGTTTAGTAGTGTCTGGGTTAGTAGTTTAGTAGTGTCTGGATTAGTAGTTTAGTAGTGTCTGGGTTAGTAGTTTAGTAGTGTCTGGGTTAATAGTTTAGTAGTGTCTGGGTTAGTAGTTTAGTAGTGTCTGGGTTAATAGTTTAGTAGTGTCTGGATTAGTAGTTTAGTAGTGTCTGGGTTAATAGTTTAGTAGTGTCTGGGTTAGTAGTTTAGTAGTGTCTGGATTAGTAGTTTAGTAGTGTCTGGGTTAGTAGTTTAGTAGCGTCTGGATTAGTAGTTTAGTAGTTTCTGGATTAGTAGTTTAGTAGTTTCTGGATTAGTAGTTTAGTAGCGTCAGGATTAGTAGTTTAGTAGTGTCTGGGTTAGTAGTTTAGTAGCGTCTGGATTAGTAGTTTAGTAGTTTCTGGATTAGTAGTTTAGTAGTTTCTGGATTAGTAGTTTAGTAGTGGCTGGATTAGTAGTTTAGTAGTGGCTGGATTAGTAGTTTAGTAGTGTCTGGATTAGTAGTTTAGTAGTGTCTGGATTAGTAGTTTAGTAGTATCTGGATTAGTAGTTTAGTAGTGTCTGGATTAGTAGTTTAGTAGTGTCTGGATTAGTAGTTTAGTAGTGTCTGGATTAGTAGTTTAGTAGTGTCTGGATTAGTAGTTTAGTAGTGTCTGGATTAGTAGTTTAGTAGTGTCTCGGTTAATAGTTTAGTAGTGTCTGGATTAGTAGTTTAGTAGTGTCTGGATTAGTAGTTTAGTAGTGTCTCGGTTAATAGTTTAGTAGTGTCTGGATTAGTAGTTTAGTAGTGTCTGGATTAGTAGTTTAGTAGTGTCTGGGTTAGTAGTTTAGTAGCGTCTGGATTAGTAGTTTAGTAGTGGCTGGATTAGTAGTTTAGTAGTGTCTGGATTAGTAGTTTAGTAGTGGCTGGATTAGTAGTTTAGTAGTGGCTGGATTAGTAGTTTAGTAGTGTCTGGATTAGTAGTTTAGTAGTGGCTGGGTTAATAGTTTAGTAGTGGCTGGATTAGTAGTTTAGTAGTGTCTGGATTAGTAGTTTAGTAGTGGCTGGATTAGTAGTTTAGTAGTGTCTGGATTAGTAGTTTAGTAGTGGCTGGGTTAATAGTTTAGTAGTGTCTGGATTAGTGGTGTACGAGACAGAGGAATGACCTGTGTTAGAGGAAAACAACCATGCTACCAAAATCAAGGCCATGGTTGGCTGTTGATTGGGTATCCACACAATAAGCATCAGCAATAATAACTCTGATAGGCTGTCGAGACCTCACACGCCTATAAAAAGCTCTTTGATTTGCTCTCAAAGAGTGTCTGGGACACAGGCGGTGTCCGATAGAATCACAGTCCCCTTGGGGCCACCTTTGGAGGGGTAAGAGCCCCACAGCATAACTGCTTCTCTACCTCCCCCCTTTCCCCCACCGTGACACACATGCTCCCCCCCTCCCAGTTCCCCTACCCCTCCCTCATCTCCCCATTCTAAAGAGCACTACCATGAATCGAGGACAGGGAGCCCACGAGGACAGAATAGGCATCTATTATGTACAAACACTGTCAGTGACACACTATTACACACGTATAGAGAGAGACTAAGACCACATTGAAACACGTATAATCAGGGATTTTACTATACCGTTAGTTTTCTGGGTTGTGTGTGTGAGAGAGACTGGGGGCGACTTCGGGGATCCTGCCTTAATGTTTCACTTCTCATCTGTAGCCAAAACAGAAACACAACAAACATTTGTAGCGCACAAACAATATGATCTGCCACCCCACTGTCTGTTGGGCTTGCAGGGAAAAACAGAGAAATGTGTCCGGAATTGCCAAGAATGCAGCCATGCTGCATTCAACTGTACATACTGTAAATAAACTGGGTGATATTCACAACGCATTTAATCACTGTTACACATGCACATATATGGGTAAAGAGCACACGCACATGTTTGTGTGTGAGTGAACAGGATATGGGCCAGAATCCACTACCTCCAGCTAAACAATACAGACGAGAAACACATTAGCAATAGCCATCAATACCTCTCTGAACACGCACTCAGCGTCAGCATTGTACATCACTGAACATTGACACACACACACACACACACACACACACACACACACACACACACACACACACACACACACACACACACACACACACACACACACACACACACACACACACACACACACACACACACACACACAGTGATTGAGTTAGTTCAGCCTTTGACCAGGAGAGGGGGATTTTTCCTTTAGTTCCTTTCTAAACCCTGGCTCTCGACTAGAGATGAGATGATTATATTCTCCTCACAATACACCCACCTCCACAAAACCACATAGCGCTTGATGAATACACACACTCACCCACCCACAAAACCACATAGCGCTTGATGAATACACACACTCACCCACCCACAAAACCACATAGCGCTTGATGAATACACACACTCACCCACCCACAAAACCACATAGCGCTTGATGAATACACACACTCACCCACCCACAAAACCACATATCGCTTGATAAATACACACACTCTCACCCACCCACAAAACCACATATCAATTGATAAATACACACACTCTCACCCACCTCCACAAACCACATATCAATTGATAAATACACACTCTCTCAACCACCCACAAAACCACATATTGCTTGATAAATACACACTCTCTCAACCACCCACAAAACCACATATCATTTGATAAATATACACACTCTCAACCACCTCCACAAAACCACATATTGCTTGATAAATACACACTCTCTCAACCACCCACAAAACCACATATCATTTGATAAATATACACACTCTCAACCACCTCCACAAAACCACATATTGCTTGATAAATACACACTCTCTCAACCACCCACAAAACCACATATCATTTGATAAATATACACACTCTCAACTACCTCCACAAAACCACATATTGCTTGATAAATACACACACTCTCACCCACCTCCACAAACCACATTTCAATTGATAAATACACACTCTCTCAACCACCCACAAAACCACATATTGCTTGATAAATACATTGACTCTCAGACACTCAGCACATAAACTATATCCGTGGTTCAGGTATTAAATTTGTCTGGGATGCCACCATGCGTGCATCTCTCTCCCCTGCGGAAATTAAAAAGACAAACTCCCATCGTGTTCTGAACAAGAGAGACAGAGTACACAGCTGTACAAAACCCAGCCCTCTCGGCCAGATACTCATCTACACAATGACTCGCTGAAGACACCCAGCAAATCTACATTTACACAGAAATCTAAACCCGGGCACACCATGCTTCTTACTGACAGCCTAATCATCCACAGAACGGCTGTCACTCTTTCTCAATAGACAGATATATAAGATAGCAGTACAGCCTTAACATATTTTTGTAATACCGCCCTCCTTCATACGTATTAGGAGGTATGCAGGCAGTTTACAGTACTGTGTGGGCCGCTAGGACCAGCCTTGGTGTGGGAGGCCTTGACCCACTTCTTCAGATAGGACTGAATAATGCAGAGGGGCTCTGGTCTGCAGAGAGAGAGAGAGAGAGAGAGAGAGAGAGAGAGAGACTTTGGAAGCAGTTTGAAAGGGTTTCTCAGCCTTCTCCACTTTATAAAATAATAACTCAGCCGTTCCCAAAGCTTCACCTCTCGCTGTAGTTCTTCTTGGAAAACCTTCCACTTTCAACATAAAAATTGAATCACGTACATGGACATCTCCCCAACACATGCATCATATAAAGCCTTGCTGTCATGCCAGATGCATGCATTAACCAATGTGGTGTGTGTGTGTGTATGCTACATTTCATTGGTGCCCTTTATGTAGGTCACATGTCCAACATACATTAGAGTTCTCTAAGGGGGCTAAAGACCCTAGTCTGATGACTCACACTCAATTCTTCCGCTGCTCTGTCGTTCGCTACATACTTTAGCCTGAGACTGACATAATTTAAGTCATTTGTGGGAACGAGGGGCGCGAGGGGTGTTGTACAAAACAAAGTCATTAGTGATTGGATGATCTCTAACCAATCAGAGTATCAAAGCAAACAAGGATTTTTCAACCCACCGCTTTACCTACGCGTGTTCTGACTCTGACCCAACCCATCGGTTTCTGGACCAATCAGACGGCCCTGAATGTGTTTGCAATAGGTAAAGGGTTGGGGAGGTACTCAGATCCAGACTCATTGAGCAGAATAAACTAACATCCATGGGCGTGGCGTAGTGTTTGGCCTGAGCAAGTAGTCTGGGTAGCCAGGCAATTAAAACCCTGTTAACCTGGGCCGTTATATTTATTTCTGCCATCTGGGTTATTCCACCAATTAGGTGCCTTTTGAATAGTGTAACTGCGTGACATTTTTGAGGGGTTTTCCCATATATATATATATATATATATATATATATATATTTCACCTTTTTTTAACCAGGTTGGCCAGTTGAGAACAAGTTCTCATTTACAACTGCGACCTGGTCAAGATGAAGCAAAGCAGTGCGACACAAACAACAACACAGAGTTACACATAAACAAACATACAGTCAAGAACACAAAAGAAAAGAAAAATAGAAGAATCTATGTACAGTGTGTGCAAATGTAGAAGAGTAGGGAGGTAAGGCAATAAATAGCCCCTAGAGGTGAAAATAATGACAATTTAGCTTTAATACTGGAGTGATAGATGTGCAGAGGATGATGTGCAAGTAGAGATACTGGGGTGGAAAAGAGCAAGTGGATAAGTAATAATATGGGGATGAGGTAGTTGTGTGTGCTATTTACAGATTGGCTGTGTACAGGCTCAGACAGCTGATGCTTAACTTAAGGATTGGGGTTCCATCAACAGGACAGTTGTAAATCATGCAGCGCGTTATGTCAAGATGGCAGATTTTAGAGAAACAACAAATGTCGTTACATATAAGTGTCTTATATCGGCTGAAAGCTTTAATTCTTGTTAATATAACTGCACTGTCCAATTTACAGTAGCTATTACTGCGAAAAAATGCCATGCTATTGTTTGAGGAGAGCTCCAAACAACAAAACACTTTTTTTCACCACAATAGGTTTGATAAATTCACCTCTGAAGGTGAAATGTATACATACATTCTGAAATATTGCTCTGATTTATCATCCAAAGGGTCCCAGAGATAATACGAAGTGTCGTTTGGTTAGATAAAATCATTTTCCATATCCTAAAAGGGTCCATATAGCATGTACGATCGATTTTGTATTTCCACTCGTTCAATTTGCAAAGAAAAAAATCTCACCCTACAAGTTGTTTCAAAAAGTCAAATCACATTCGTATGTATTTTTCAGAGATCCTAGGTAACAAGACTTCACTATATCATTAGGGGTGTAGTATATCCTATATGACACCATAATTGGTCAGAGAGCGACGCCTTCATGGCATGCCGATGAAGCAGGCTGTCATCACTTGAACGACTGTATCTTTGTCAAATAAGCACCAATTGGGGTCAAACAAAGCTAGATAGATAGCCAATGAGCTGGACTTTACAGGAGTATCCAGAAACAATGTATATGTCGTAAAATGTAGCTACTAACCTTGTACGACAGCATGCCTTTTCATTTTGGACAAAATTTATAAGGATATTCAGAGTTATGAAGTTATGAAAACTGGTTATTTGCAAATGTTGATCTTATAATTGACTCTGTCAATCACCATATTCTTATCGGCAGACTCAGTAGCCTCGGTTTTTCTGATGACTGCCTTGCCTGGTTCACCAACTACTTTGCAGACAGAGTTCAGTGTGTCAAATCGGAGGGCATGCTGTCCGGTCCTCTGGCAGTCTCTATGGGGGTGCCACAGGGTTCAATTCTCGGGCCGACTCTTTTCTCTGTATATATCAATGATGTTGCTCTTGCTGCGGGCGATTCCCTGATTCACCTCTACGCAGACGACACCATTCTATATACTTCCGGCCCGTCCTTGGACACTGTGCTATCTAACCTCCAAACGAGCTTCAATGCCATACAACACTCCTTCCGTGGCCTCCAACTGCTCTTAAACGCTAGTAAAACCAAATGCATGCTTTTCAACCGTTCGCTGCCTGCACCCGCACGCCTGACTAGCTTCACCACCCTGGATGGTTCCGACCTTGAATATGTGGACATCTATAAGTACCTAGGTGTCTGGCTAGACTGTAAATTCTCCTTCCAGACTCATATCAAACATCTCCAATCGAAAATCAAATCTAGAGTCGGCTTTCTATTCCGCAACAAAGCCTCCTTCACTCACGCCGCCAAACTTACCCTGGTAAAACTGACTATACTACCGATCCTCGACTTCGGCGATGTCATCTACAAAATTGCTTCCAACACTCTAAAGCACCTTATACCACCCACCACTGCGACTTGTATGCTCTAGTCGGCTGGCCCTCGCTACATATTCGTCGCCAGACCCACTGGCTCCAGGTCATCTACAAGTCAATGCTAGGTAAAGCTCCACCTTATCTCAGTTCACTGGTCACGATGGCAACACCCACCTGTAGCACGCGCTCCAGCAGGTGTATCTCACTGATCATCCCTAAAGCCAACACCTCATTTGGCCGCCTTTCGTTCCAGTTCTCTGCTGCCTGTGACTGGAACGAATTGCAAAAATCGCTGAAGTTGGAAACTTTTATCTCCCTCACCAACTTCAAACATCTGCTATCTGAGCAGCTAACCGATCGCTGCAGCTGTACATAGTCTATCGGTAAATAGCCCACCCATTTTTACCTACCTCATCCCCATACTGTTTTTATTTATTTACTTTTCTGCTCTTTTGCACACCAATATCTCCACCTGTACATGACCATCTGATCATTTGCCAGCAGCATTACCACCCTGCATACCACTGCTGGCTTGCTTCTGAAGCTAAGCAGGGTTGGTCCTGGTCTGTTCCTGGATGGGAGACCAGATGCTGCTGGAAGTGGTGTTGGAGGGCCAGTAGGAGGCACTCTTTCCTCTGGTCTAAAAAACATCCCAATGCCCCAGGGCAGTGATTGGGGACACTGCCCTGTGTAAGGGTGCCGTCTTTCGGATGGGACGTTAAACGGGTGTCCTGACTCTCTGAGGTCATTAAAGATCCCGTGGCACTTATCGTAAGAGTAGGGGTGTTAACCCCAGTGTCCTGGCTAAATTCCCAATCTGGCCCTCAAACCATCATGGTCACCTAATAATCCCCAGTTTACAATTGGCTCATTAATCCCCCTCCTCTCCCCTGTAACTATTCCCCAGGTCGTTGCTGCAAATGAGAATATGTTCTCAGTCAACTTACCTGTTAAAATAACGGATTTAAAAAATGTAAAAATTAAAGATGTATCACTCCAGTGTTAATCTGCAAAATTGTAATTATTCGCCTACCTCCTCATGCCTTTTGCACACAATGTATATAGACTCCCTTTTTTTCATTTTTCTACTGTGTTATTGACTTGTTAATTGTTTACTCCATGTGTAACTCTGTGTTGTCTGTTCACACTGCTATGCTTTATCTTGGCCAGGTTGCAGTTGCAAATGAGAACTTGTTCTCAACTAGCCTACCTAAAATAAAGGTGAAATAAAAAATAAATAAAAATAATAATATGGCTACTAATACTTGGAAAGTTAAATTTAAGTCCAAGTATACAGATTTGATGATATTCTTGCAGAAAAATATAATATGAATGCGAATACCTCCTTCACGATGTGCCCAAATGTACCTGGGAACTTCACACTAAAAGTCTTGTAGTTCACTCATACTTCAAGTTATCCATCTGAAACTTTGCACATACACTGCTGCCATCTTCTGGACACTATCGGAATTACAACCAGAGTGATGGCTAGAACTGTGACCTTTCTCTTGCATTTCAAAGATGGTGGTAGAAAAAAATTGTTTTCTTCTACCAGAACTATTGTGTTATATTCTTCTACATTCAATTCACATTTCCGCACACTTCAAAGTGTTTCCTTTCACATTTTATGAAGAATATGCATATCCTTGCTTCAGGGCCTGAGCTACAGGCAGTTAGATTTGGGTATGTAATTTAGGCGAAAATGGGGGGGGGAAAGGGGGCTATCCTTATTAAAGTCAGAGAGGGAGATATAAGACTCCAGCTTCAGAGATTTTTGCAATTCGTTCCAGTCATTGGCAGCAGAGAACTGGAAGGAAAGACAGCCAAAGGAAGTGTTGGCTTTGGGGATGACCAGTGAAATATACCTGCTGGAGCGCATGCTACGGGTGGGTGTTGCTATAGTGACCAGTGAGCTGAGATAAGGCGATACATTTTTTAAATTAGTGCTACAGGAAGCAAATTTCTGTTTGAAAAAGCTAGCCCTCGCTTTCCTAACTGACTGAGTATATTGGTTCCTGACTTCCTTGAAATGTTGCATATCGCGGGGCCTAGTTGATGCTAATGCAGAACGCAACATGATGTTTTTGTGCTGGTCAAGGGCAGTCAAGTCTGGGGTGAACCAAGGGCTATATCTGTTCTTAGTTCTACATTTCTTGAATGGGGCATGCTTATATAAGATGGAGAGGAAAGCACTTTTGAAGAGCAACCAGGCATCCTCTACTGTCAAGAGGTTAAATAAAATGTTTGTAAAGGACTGTAGTAAGTGCCTATTAAGTGCCTAATAAAGTAACAAGGTTGACCGTAACAGGGTTGACCGTAACAGGGTTGACAACTTCAGCCATCAATCTCCTTGTGACCATGGCAATAGAAGAGGAATAATTTAATGCATGCTTCACAAATGTGTTTAAATTGTTCAAACATTTCTAGCCTCTCGATCTACTAGGGCTGAGAATTGCCAGGGACCTCACAATACGATATTATCATGATACTTGTGTGCCCATACAATATGTACTGCGATTCTCACGATTCTATATGTATTGCGATTCAATACTGTGATTGTATTGTGACTTGATGTTCGAAACATATTTCTCACTGTATGTTTGCTGCAGAGGGACAAGAGAAGTCCATGAGAAAACACATTTTGATCAGTCATGGAAATCAAAGTGCTGAAAACATGTTGGATCACTTTTTAAAAAGAAGATGGATAGCAAGCTATAGGATGACAAATACCGGAGTTTTGGTGCAGGTAGAGCCGACTAGCGTTAGCTAACACTACCTAGCAACAACAACAACAACAAATGTTGGGGTTAAGTGGGAAGTCACAGAGTATTCACTTTAGCAAGTCTTTATTCATATGTACAATCAGATGTTGTCTATAGTAGAGGGCACTTCATTTAATATAAAACTCAATATTTGCGCACAAGTTCTACTTAAATGACCAAAGGCACCAAAAGTCACTCATTTGATGGAACAACCTGTCTACAGTATGATTCACAGAGAGGAGAGAGGGAGGGGAGACAATATATCTGAAAAATATCTGAAGAAAGAGGGAGGGGAGAAAAAATATCTGAAAAATATCTGAAGAAAGAGGGAGGGGAGACAATATATCTGAAGAGAGAGGGAGGGGAGACAATATATCTGAAGAGAGAGGGAGGGGAGACAATATTTCTGAAAAGAGAGGGAGGGGAGACAATATATCTGAAGAGAGAGGGAGGGGAGACAGTATATCTGAAGAGAGAGGGAGGGCAGACAATATATCTGAAGAGAGAGGGAGGGGAGACATTATATCTGAAGAGAGAGGGAGGGCAGACATTATATCTGAAGAGAGAGGGAGGGGAGACAGTATATCTGAAGAGAGAGGGAGGGCAGACAATATATCTGAAGAGAGAGGGAGGGGAGACATTATATCTGAAGAGAGAGCAAGGGGAGACAATATATCTGAAGAGAGAGGGAAGGGAGACAATATATCTGAAGAGAGAGGGAAGGGAGACAATATATCTGAAGAGAGAGGGAAGGGAGACAATATATCTGAAGAGAGAGGGAGGGGAGACAGTATATCTGAAGAGAGAGGGAGGGGAGACAATATATCTGAAGAGAGAGGGAAGGGAGAGACAATATATCTGAAGAGAGAGGGAGGGCAGAAGAGAGAGAGGGAGGGGAGACATTATATCTGAAGAGAGAGGGAAGGGAGACAATATATCTGAAGAGAGAGGGAGGGGAGACAATATATCTGAAGAGAGAGGGAAGGGAGACAATATATCCGAAGAGAGAGGGAGGGGAGACATTATATCTGAAGAGAGAGGGAGGGGAGACAGTATATCTGAAGAGAGAGGGAGGGCAGACAACATATCTGAAGAGAGAGGGAGGGGAGACATTATATCTGAAGAGAGAGGGAGGGGAGACAATATATCTGAAGAGAGAGGGAAGGGAGACAATATATCTGAAGAGAGAGGGAAGGGAGACAATATATCTGAAGAGAGAGGGAGGGGAGACATTATATCTGAAGAGAGAGGGAGGGGAGACAATATATTTAACATTTTAACATTTAAGTCATTTAGCAGACGCTCTTATCCAGAGCGATTTACAAATTGGTGCTTTCACCTTATGACATCCAGTGGAACAGCCACTTTACAATAGTGCATCTAGGTCTTTTAAGGGGGGGGGGGGTGAGAAGGATTACTTTATCCTATCCTAGGTATTCCTTAAAGAGGTGGGGTTTCAGGTGTCTCCGGAAGGTGGTGATTGACTCCGCTGTCCTGGCGTCGTGAGGGAGTTTGTTCCACCATTGGGGGGCCAGAGCAGCGAACAGTGTTGACTGGGCTGAACGGGAACTGTACTTCCTCAGTGGTAGGGAGGCGAGCAGGCCAGAGGTGGATGAACGCAGTGCCCTTGTTTGGGTGTAGGGCCTGATCAGAGCCTGGAGGTACTGAGGTGCCGTTCCCCTCACAGCTCCGTAGGCAAGCACCATGGTCTTGTAGCGGATGCAAGCTTCAACTGGAAGCCAGTGGAGAGAGCGGAGGAGCGGGGTGACGTGAGAGAACTTGGGAAGGTTGAACACCAGACGGGCTGCGGCGTTCTGGATGAGTTGTAGGGGTTTAATGGCACAGGCAGGGAGCCCAGCCAACAGCGAGTTGCAGTAATCCAGACGGGAGATGACAAGTGCCTGGATTAGGACCTGCGCCGCTTCCTGTGTGAGGCAGGGTCGTACTCTGCGGATGTTGTAGAGCATGAACCTACAGGAACGGGCCACCGCCTTGATGTTAGTTGAGAACGACAGGGTGTTGTCCAGGATCACGCCAAGGTTCTTAGCGCTCTGGGAGGAGGACACAATGGAGTTGTCAACCATGATGGCGAGATCATGGAACGGGCAGTCCTTCCCGGGAGGAAGAGCAGCTCCGTCTTGCCGAGGTTCAGCTTGAGGTGGTGATCCGTCATCCACACTGATATGTCTGCCAGACATGCAGAGATGCGATTCGCCACCTGGTCATCAGAGGGGGAAAGGAGAAGATTAATTGTGTGTCGTCTGCATAGCAATGATAGGAGAGACCATGTGAGGTTATGACAGAGCCAAGTGACTTGGTGTATAGCGAGAATAGGAGAGGGCCTAGAACAGAGCCCTGGGGGACACCAGTGGTGAGAGCGCGTGGTGAGGAGACAGATTCTCGCCACGCCACCTGGTAGGAGCGACCTGTCAGGTAGGACGCAATCCAAGCATGGGCCGCGCCGGAGATGCCCAACTCGGAGAGGGTGGAGAGGAGGATCTGATGGTTCACAGTATCGAAGGCAGCCGATAGGTCTAGAAGGATGAGAGCAGAGGAGAGAGAGTTAGCTTTAGCAGTGCGGAGTGCCTCCGTGATACAGAGAAGAGCAGTCTCAGTTGAATGACTAGTCTTGAAACCTGACTGATTTGGATCAAGAAGGTCATTCTGAGAGAGATAGCGGGAGAGCTGGCCAAGGACGGCACGTTCAAGAGTTTTGGAGAGAAAAGAAAGAAGGGATACTGGTCTGTAGTTGTTGACATCGGAGGGATCGAGTGTAGTTTTTTCAGAAGGGGTGCAACTCTCGCTCTCTTGAAGACGGGAGGGACGTAGCCAGCGGTCAGGGATGAGTTGATGAGCGAGGTGAGGTAAGGGAGAAGGTCACCGGAGATGGTCTGGAGAAGAGAGGAGGGGATAGGGTCAAGCGGGCAGGTTGTTGGGCGGCCGGCCGTCACAAGACGCGAGATGTCATCTGGAGAGAGAGGGGAGAAAGAGGTCAGAGCACAGGGTAGGGCAGTGTGAGCAGAACCAGCGGTGTCGTTTGACTTAGCAAACGAGGATCGGATGTCGTCGACCTTCTTTTCAAAATGGTTGACGAAGTCATCTGCAGAGAGGGAGGAGGGGGGAGGGGGAGGAGGATTCAAGAGGGAGGAGAAGGTGGCAAAGAGCTTCCTAGGGTTAGAGGCAGATGCTTGGAATTTAGAGTGGTAGAAAGTGGCTTTAGCAGCAGAGACAGAGGAGGAAAATGTAGAGAGGAGGGAGTGAAAGGATGCCAGGTCCGCAGGGAGGCGAGTTTTCCTCCATTTCCGCTCGGCTGCCCGGAGCCCTGTTCTGTGAGCTCGCAATGAGTCGTCGAGCCACGGAGCGGGAGGGGAGGACCGAGCCGGCCTGGAGGATAGGGGACATAGAGAGTCAAAGGATGCAGAAAGGGAGGAGAGGAGGGTTGAGGAGGCAGAATCAGGAGATAGGTTGGAGAAGGTTTGAGCAGAGGGAAGAGATGATAGGATGGAAGAGGAGAGAGTAGCGGGGGAGAGAGAGCGAAGGTTGGGACGGCGCGATACCATCCGAGTAGGGGCAGTGTGGGAAGTGTTGGATGAGAGCGAGAGGGAAAAGGATACAAGGTAGTGGTCGGAGACTTGGAGGGGAGTTGCAATGAGGTTAGTGGAAGAACAGCATCTAGTAAAGATGAGGTCGAGCGTATTGCCTGCCTTGTGAGTAGGGGGAAGGTGAGAGGGTGAGGTCAAAAGAGGAGAGGAGTGGAAAGAAGGAGGCAGAGAGGAATGAGTCAAAGGTAGACGTGGGGAGGTTAAAGTCGCCCAGAACTGTGAGAGGTGAGCCGTCCTCAGGAAAGGAGCTTATCAAGGCATCAAGCTCATTGATGAACTCTCCGAGGGAACCTGGAGGGCGATAAATGATAAGGATGTTAAGCTTGAAAGGGCTGGTAACTGTGACAGCATGGAATTCAAAGGAGGCGATAGACAGATGGGTAAGGGGAGAAAGAGAGAATGACCACTTGGGAGAGATGAGGATCCCGGTGCCACCACCCCGCTGACCAGAAGCTCTCGGGGTGTGCGAGAGCACGTGGGCGGACGAAGAGAGAGCAGTAGGAGAAGCGGTGTTGTCTGTGGTGATCCATGTTTCCGTCAGTGCCAAGAAGTCGAGGGACTGGAGGGAGGCATAGGCTGAGATGAACTCTGCCTTGTTGGCCGCAGATCGGCAGTTCCAGAGGCTACCGGAGACCTGGAACTCCACGTGGGTCGTGCGCGCTGGGACCACCAGATTAGGTGGCCGCGGCCATGCGGTGTGGAGCGTTTGTATGGTCTGTGCAGAGAGGAGAGAACAGGGATAGACAGACACATAGTTGACAGGCTAGAGAAGAGGCTACGCTAATGCAGAGGAGATTGGAATGACAAGTGGACTACACGTCTCGAATGTTCAGAAAGTTAAGCTTACGTAGCAAGAATCTAATTGACTAAAATTATTAAAATGATACAGTACTGCTGAGGTAGGCTAGCTGCGTTGTTGACACTACCCTAATCAAGTCATTCCGTTGAGTGTGAAGTTTCTACAATGCTGCTATTCGGGGGCTAGCTGGCTAGCTAGCAGTGTTGGTTACGTTACGTTGCGTTAGGAGAACGACAATAGCTGGCTAGCTAACCTAGAAAATCGCTCTAGACTACACAATTATCTTTGAAACAAAGACGGCTATGTAGCTAGCTATGTAGCTAGCTACGATCAAACAAATCACACCGTTGGGACTGTAATGAAATGAAATGAAAATGTGATACTACCTGTGGAGCGAAGCGGAATGCGACCGGAATGCGAAAGTTCTATTCAGTAGACGTTGGCTGGCTGTTGGCTAGCTAGGAGTGTCTCCTACGTTAAGGACGACAAAATAGCTGGCTAGCTAACCTCGGTAAATTAAGATAATCACTCTAAGACTACACACTCTAAACTACACAATTATCTTGGATACGAAGACAGCAAAGACAACTATGTAGCTAGCTAATACTACACTAATCAAGTCGTTCAGTTGAGTGTGATAGTTACTACAGTGCTACGGTAGCCGGTGAACGTATGCTAGCTGGCTAGCTGCTAGGCAGATAGGAGGACGACGAAATACGATAATAACGCAATTATCACTCTAAGACTCCACGCTCTAAACTACACAATTATCTTGGATACGAAGACAGCAAAGACAACTATGTAGCTAGCTAACACTACACTAATCAAGTCGTTCAGTTGAGTGTGATAGTTACTACAGTGCTACGGTAGACGGTGAACGTGTTGGGCAGATAGGAGGACGACGAAATACGATAATTACGCAATTATCTTTGATACAACTACGGCTATGTAGCTAGCTAAGAAGAAATTGCTAAGATTAGACAAATCAGACCGTTGTACTATAATGAAATGTAATGAAATGTAATGAAAAAGTTATACAACCTGCAGACCGAAGGAGACCGAAGAGCGGATGCAACCTTCTCTCTCTGAAGAGAGAGGGAAGGGAGACAATATATTTGAAGAGAGAGGGAAGGGAGACAATATATCTGAAGAGAGAGGGAGGGGAGACAATATATATGACCTTATTAGAGACACATATTTCCCTCAGATTACACAGATCCACAAAGAATTCGAAAACAAATCCAATATTGATAAACTCCCATATCTACTGGGGGAAATTCCACAGTGTTCCATCACAGCAGCAAGATGTGTGACCTGTTGCCACAAGAAAAGGGCAACCAGTGAAGAACAAACACCATTGTAAATACAACCCATATTTATGCTTATTTATTTTAGCTTGTGTTCTTTAACCATTTGTACATTGTTACAACACTGTGTATATATATATATATATATATATATATGTATAATATGACATTTGTAATGTCTTTATTGTTTAGACATTTCTGTATGTGTAATGTTTACTGTTAATTTTGATTGTTTATTTCACTTTTGTATATTATCTACCTCACTTGCTTTGGCAATGTTAACACATGTTTCCCATGCCAATAAAGCCCCTTGAATTTAATTGAATATATGAAGAGAGAGGGGAGCCAGTATATACAGTTGAAGTCAGAAGTTTACATACAATTAGGTTGGAGTCATTAAAACTCGTTTTTCAACCATTCCACATATTTGTTGTTAACAAACTATACGTTCATCTGTACAAACAATAATACGCAAGCAAAAACCCTATGGGACCAGGCAGCCGTCACACTGCCCAGGAAGGTGACGCGTTCTGTCTCCTAGAGATTAACGTACTTTGGATATATTGAAGCAACATCTCAAGACATCAGTTAAAGCTTGGTCGCAAATGGTTCTTCCAAATGGACAATGACCCCAAGCATACATCCAAAGTTGTGGCAAAATGGCTTAAGGACAACAAAGTCAAGGTATTGGAGTGGCCATCACAAAGCCCTGACCTCAATCCCATAGAAAATGTGTGGGCAGAACTGAAGAAGGGTGTTCGAGCAAGGAGGCCTACAAACCTGACTCAGTTACACCAGCTCTGTCAGGGGGAATGGGCCAAAATTCACCCAACTTATCGTGGGAAGCTTGTGGAAGGCTACCCGAAACATTTGACCCAAGTTAAACAAATTAAAGGCAATGCTACCAAATACTAATTGAGTGTATGTGAACTTCTGACCCAGTGGGAATGTGATGAAAGAAATAAAAGCTGAAAGAAATAATTCTCTCTACTATTATTCTGATATTTCACATTCTTTAAATAAAGTGGTGATCCTAACTGACCTAAGACAGGGAATTTTTACTAGGGTTAAAATGTCAGGAATTGTGGAAAACTGAGTTTAAATATATTTGGCTAAGGTGTATGTAAACTTCTGACTTCAACTGTATGAAGAGGGAGGGGAGACATTATATAAGAAGAGGGAGGGGAGACAGTATATATGAAGAGGGAGGGGAGACAGTATATATGAAGAGGGAGGGGAGACAGTTTATATGAAGAGGGAGGGGAGACAGTAGATATAAAGAGGGAGGGGAGACAGTATATATAAAGAGGGAGGGGAGACAGTATATATGAAGAGGGAGGGGAGACAGTTTATATGAAGAGGGAGGGGAGACAGTTTATATGAAGAGGGAGGGGAGACAGTATATATAAAGAGGGAGGGGAGACAGTATATATGAAGAGGGAGGGGAGACAGTTTATATGAAGAGGGAGGGGAGACAGTAGATATGAGGAAGGAGATGGACACAACAAAGAGTTGGGAATAAACAAGGAGAGAAAGAGTGACAATGCTGTGAGAAAGGCAAAAACAAATATCCCTGAAAGAGAAAAATATAGGAAAAAAAGAGAGGCCAAAGAGACAGAATGGAGAGGAGTAGAGTGGAAAGAAGGGGCACAAGTCAACCACTCCTCTGAGACTGACGTCCCCGTTTGTTCTTTCTCTCAACTCTGCTTTTACAAATCCACTTTTCATGGCACCGTTAAGACGTTTCCCGCTAATCGCATTACGCAAAGCAACAAAGTGGAATTATCACTGACACGCGTTTAACGGACGCCCTAATCCTGGAAAACTGGGAATTCTGACAGCACCGGCAGAATGGAAGTCTTCATGGAAGCAGATTTAAACCTGAGCACCAGGAGGAATCGGGAGCATTGTGTGTTTGTAGTGAGAGCTAGACAAGGTCAGAGGAAACGACTCGACCACAAAAGGGGAAGAAACACTTTGCTTCAGAACTATGGGACTATGCCAGAGGGCACTGGAAAGGGAGTGTGAATTAGATAGTTAGAAGTAAACAGGAGATCAACAAAGCAACCGCATGACCACGCTTCTTTCCTCTCTACACCAATCACAGACAGACAGGAAGGGAAACAGAATTACATCACATGTAATGTTTGGGGGGTTTTACCGCCTGTTTGATTTCCTGGAAAAAGGAACACGCAACTCTTATGAGAGTTAAACAATGGTCTCGTTACCCAGTGTGATAATATGTTAACTGGCCTACTTTATCAGAGTAGCTGATCTAGTATGTAAACCATCTCTCCTTCATCATATCATTACTGACTATAACACACTGTTGATCTCTGAACCATCTCTCCTTCATCATATCATTACTGACTATAACACACTGTTGATCTCTGAACCATCTCTCCTTCATCATATCATTACTGACTATAACACACTGTTGATCTCTGAACTGTCTCTCCTTCATCATATCATTACTGACTATAACACACTGTTGATCTCTGAACCATCTCTCCTTCATCATATCATTACTGACTATAACACACTGTTGATCTCTGAACCGTCTCTCCTTCATCATATCATTACTGACTATAACACACTGTTGATCTCTGAACCGTCTCTCCTTCATCATATCATTACTGACTATAACACACTGTTGATCTCTGAACCATCTCTCCTTCATCATTCATCATATAACATTGATCTGAACCGTCTATCATATCATTACACTAACACACTGTTGATCTCTGAACCATCTCTCCTTCATCATATCATTACTGACTATAACACACTGTTGATCTCTGAACCATCTCTCCTTCATCATATCATTACTGACTATAACACACTGTTGATCTCTGAACCATCTCTCCTTCATCATATCATTACTGACTATAACACACTGTTGATCTCTGAACCGTCTCTCCTTCATCATATCATTACTGACTATAACACACTGTTGATCTCTGAACCATCTCTCCTTCATCATATCATTACTGACTATAACACACTGTTGATCTCTGAACCATCTCTCCTTCATCATATCATTACTGACTATAACACACTGTTGATCTCTGAACCATCTCTCCTTCATCATATCATTACTGACTATAACACACTGTTGATCTCTGAACCATCTCTCCTTCATCATATCATTACTGACTATAACACACTGTTGATCTCTGAACCATCTCTCCTTCATCATATCATTACTGACTATAACACACTGTTGATCTCTGAACCATCTCTCCTTCATCATATCATTACTGACTATAACACACTGTTGATCTCTGAACCATCTCTCCTTCATCATATCATTACTGACTATAACACACTGTTGATCTCTGAACTGTCCCTCCTTCATCATATCATTACTGACTATAACACACTGTTGATCTCTGAACCATCTCTCCTTCATCATATCATTACTGACTATAACACAGTGTTGATCTCTGAACCACCTCTCCTTCATCATATCATTACTGACTATAACACACTGTTGATCTCTGAACCATCTCTCCTTCATCATATCATTACTGACTATAAACCACTCTCCTTCATCATATCATTACTGACTATAACACACTGTTGATCTCTGAACTGTCTCTCCTTCATCATATCATTACTGACTATAACACACTGTTGATCTCTGAACCACCTCTCCTTCATCATATCATTACTGACTATAACACACTGTTGATTCTGAACCACCTTTCATCTCTGAACTGTCTCTCCTTCATCATATCATTACTGACTATAACACACTGTTGATCTCTGAACCACCTCTCCTTCATCATATCATTACTGACTATAACACACTGTTGATCTCTGAACTGTCTCTCCTTCATCATATCATTACTGACTATAACACACTGTTGATCTCTGAACCATCTCTCCTTCATCATATCATTACTGACTATAACACACTGTTGATCTCTGAACTGTCTCTCCTTCATCATATCATTACTGACTATAACACACTGTTGATCTCTGAACTGTCTCTCCTTCATCATATCATTACTGACTATAACACACTGTTGATCTCTGAACCATCTCTCCTTCATCATATCATTACTGACTATAACACACTGTTGATCTCTGAACTGTCTCTCCTTCATCATATCATTACTGACTATAACACACTGTTGATCTCTGAACTGTCTCTCCTTCATCATATCATTACTGACTATAACACACTGTTGATCTCTGAACTGTCTCTCCTTCATCATATCATTACTGACTATAACACACTGTTGATCTCTGAACCATCTCTCCTTCATCATATCATTACTGACTATAACACACTGTTGATCTCTGAACCATCTCTCCTTCATCATATCATTACTGACTATAACACACTGTTGATCTCTGAACCGTTTCTCCTTCATCATATCATTACTGACTATAACACACTGTTGATCTCTGAACCATCTCTCCTTCATCATATCATTACTGACTATAACACACTGTTGATCTCTGAACCATCTCTCCTTCATCATATCATTACAGGCTATTCATTTATTTTTATTTAACCTTTATTTAACTAGCCAAGTCAGTTAAGAACAAATTCTAATTTACAATGATTGCCTACCCTGGCCAAACCTTGACGACGCTGAGCCAATTGTGCCTATGGGACCCCCAATCATGGCAAGTTGTGATACCAGCCTGGAATCAAACCAGGTTCTGTAGTGACGCCTCTTGCACCGAGATGCAGTGCATTAGACCGCTGCGCCACTCGGGAGCCCGGCTATGACACACTGCTGATATCTAAACCATCTATCCCGGGCTCATCAGGATGGTCTACGACACGTCTGAAAGGATAGAGGTCTGATAGCATAGAGGTCTGATAGGATAGAGGACTGATAGCATAGAGGTCTGATAGCATAGAGGTCTGATAGCATAGAGGTCTGATAGGATAGAGGACTGATAGGATAGAGGTCTGATAGGATAGAGGTCTGATAGCATAGAGGTCTGATAGGATAGAGGTCTGATAGCATAGAGGTCTGATAGGATAGAGGACTGATAGGATAGAGGTCTGATAGCATAGAGGTCCGATAGCATAGAGGTCTGATAGGATAGAGGACTGATAGGATAGAGGTCTGATAGCATAGAGGTCTGATAGCATAGAGGTCTGATAGCATAGAGGTCTGACAGCATAGAGGTCTGATAGCATAGAGGTCTGATAGGATAGAGGACTGATAGGATAGAGGTCTGATAGCATAGAGGTCTGATAGCATAGAGGTCTGATAGGATAGAGGACTGATAGGATAGAGGTCTGATAGCATAGAGGTCTGATAGCATAGAGGTCTGATAGGATAGAGGACTGATAGGATAGAGGTCTGATAGCATAGAGGTCTGATAGCATAGAGGTCTGACAGCATAGAGGTCTGATAGCATAGAGTTCTGATTACATAGAGGTCTGACAGCATAGAGGTCTGACAGCATAGAGGTCTGATAGCATAGAGGTCTGATAGGATAGAGGACTGATAGGATAGAGGTCTGATAGCATAGAGGTCTGATAGCATAGAGGTCTGATAGGATAGAGGACTGATAGGATAGAGGTCTGATAGCATAGAGGTCTGATAGCATAGAGGTCTGATAGGATAGAGGACTGATAGGATAGAGGTCTGATAGCATAGAGGTCTGATAGCATAGAGGTCTGATAGCATAGAGGTCTGACAGCATAGAGGTCTGATAGCATAGAGTTCTGATTACATAGAGGTCTGACAGCATAGAGGTCTGACAGCATAGAGGTCTGATAGCATAGAGGTCTGACAGCATAGAGGTCTGATAGCATAGAGGTCTGATAGCATAGAGGTCTGATAGCATAGAGGTCTGACAGCATAGAGGTCTGACAGCATAGAGGTCTGATTGCGTAGAGGTCTGATAGCATAGAGGTCTGATAGCATAGAGGTCTGATAGCATAGAGGTCTGATAGGATAAAGGTCTGATAGGATATAGGTCTGATGACTGATAGGATAGAAGTCTGATGACTGATAGGATATAGGTCTGATGACTGATAGGATAGAGGTCCGATGACTGATAGGATAGAGGTCTGATGACTGATAGGATAGAAGTCTGATAGGATATAGGTCTGATGACTGATAGGATAGAAGTCTGATGACTGATAGGATAGAGGTCTGATGACTGATATGATAGAGGTCTGATGACTGATAGGATAGAGGTCTGATGACTGATGGGATAGAGGTCTGATGGGATAGAGGTCTGATGACTGATAGGATAGAGGTCTGATGACTGATAGGATAGAGGTCTGATGGGATAGAGGTCTGATGACTGATAGGATATAGGTCTGATGGGATAGAGGTCAGATAGGATATAGGTCTGATGACTGATAGGATAGAAGTCTGATGACTGATAGGATAGAGGTCTGATAGGATATAGGTCTGATGACTGATAGGATATAAGTCTGATGACTGATAGGATAGAGGTCTGATGACTGATAGGATAGAGGTCTGATAGGATATAGGTCTGATGACTGATAGGATAGAGGTCTGATGACTGATAGGATAGAGGTCTGATAGGATATAGGTCTGATGACTGATAGGATAGAGGTCTGATGACTGATAGGATAGAGGTCTGCAGACTAGTGCTGAGGTCTGTTGTTTACCCTACATTTACATGTCACTACAGATAAATGCACATCTACACACACTCATATGTAAACAGGCACACATACACACGTACATGCATGTGCACACGCACACAGTAGTCATGCCTTCCTCGCCCCAATGCTACACACTCACCAACTCGTTAACCTTGTATACACACAACTCACACAATATCAGAGTCACACTGTCACTGACCACATAGTCAAAAATACACACTCTGAACCCTTCTCAAACAAAGTATTGTCACATAGGCCGACTCAGAATCACATGATGAATACTACCACACGGTCAAAAGCAATCAACTACAATTCAGTTAAAACTGAATCAGAATGACACAAAGAGTCCCAAAATCTGATCACACAGATACAGTACAATATTTTAGTCTCAGTGCTTGAGGCTACAAAGACTGTGAAAGGTAGCCCTTTCCCTCTCACTGTCACTGTCGCAGCCACACACAGGTGAAAGGCACTGCTGATGACAGCTTCATTCTCCACAGAGAGAACAGAGGATGGGGTGAGGAGAGGAGAGGACTGTCTCCACTGAGAGAAGAGAGGATGGGGTAAGGAGAGGAGAGGACTGTCTCCACTGAGAGAAGAGAGGATGGGGTGAGGAGAGGAGAGGACCGTCTCCACTGAGAGAAGAGAGGATGGGGTGAGGAGAGGAGAGGACCGTCCCCACTGAGAGAGGAGAGGATGGGGTGAGGAGAGGACTGTCCCCACTGAGAGAGGGGAGGATGGGGTGAGGAGAGGAGAGGACTGTCCCCACCGAGAGAGGAGAGGATGGGGTGAGGAGAGGAGAGGACTGTCCCCACTGAGAGAGGAGAGGATGGGGTGAGGAGAGGAGAGGACTGTCCGCACCGAGAGAGGAGAGGATGGGGTGAGGAGAAGAGAGGACTGTCCCCACTGAGAGAACAGAGGATGGGGTGAGGAGAAGAGAGGACTGTCCTCACTGAGAGAGGAGAGGAAGGGGTGAGGATAAGAGAGGACTGTCCCCAATGAGAGAGGAGAGGATGGGGTGAGGAGAAGAGAGGACTGTCCCCATTGAGAGAGGAGAGGATGGGGTGAGGAGAAGAGAGGACTGTCCCCATTGAGAGAGGGGAGGATGGGGTGAGGAGAAGAGAGGACTGTCCTCACTGAGAGAGGAGAGGATGGGGTGAGGAGAGGAGAGGACTGTCCCCACTGAGAGAAGAGAGGATGGGGTGAGGAGAGGAGAGGACTGTCCCCACTGAGAGAAGAGAGGATGGGGTGAGGAGAAGAGAGGACTGTCCCCATTGAGAGAGGAGAGGATGGGGTGAGGAGAAGAGAGGACTGTCCCCACTGAGAGAACAGAGGATGGGGTGAGGAGAAGAGAGGACTGTCCCCATTGAGAGAGGAGAGGATGGGGTGAGGAGAAGAGAGGACTGTCCTCACTGAGAGAGGAGAGGATGGGGTGAGGAGAGGAGAGGACTGTCCCCACTGAGAGAAGAGAGGATGGGGTGAGGAGAGGAGAGGACTGTCCCCACTGAGAGATGAGAGGATGGGGTGAGGAGAAGAGAGGACTGTCCCCATTGAGAGAGGAGAGGATGGGGTGAGGAGAAGAGAGGACTGTCCTCACTGAGAGAGGAGAGGATGGGGTGAGGAGAGGACTGTCCCCACTGAGAGAGGAGAGGATGGGGTGAGGAGAAGAGAGGACTGTCTTCACGGAGAGAGGAGAGGATGGGGTGAGGAGAGGACTGTCCCCACTGAGAGAAGAGAGGATGGGGTGAGGAGAGGAGCGGACTGTCCCCACTGAGAGATGAGAGGATGGGGTGAGGAGAAGAGAGGACTGTCCCCACAGAGAGAAGAGATGATGGGGTTTGGTGAAGAGAGGACTGTCCCCACTGAGAGAGGAGAGGATGGGGTGAGGAGAGGAGAGGACTCTCCCCACTGAGAGAAGAGAGGATGGGGTGTGGAGAAGAGAGGACTGTCCCCACAGAAAGAAGAGAGGATGGGGTGAGGAGAGGAGAGGACTGTCCCCAAAGAGGAACAGAGAATGAGACTGGGTAGAAGGGAGGAGAGGGGAGGAGAGGGGAACTCCCACCATAGACAAACAGACAGACTGACAGGAATATAGATTTGGAAAAGTGAGGATGGGGTGAAGACTGTCCCTACAGACAAAGAGACAGACTGACTGAGACTTGGTAGGAAAGAGGAAAGGAAAGGACAAGAAAGATAAGAAAATAAAAGGAAAGGAAAAGGGACAGAAATGAGAGCAGATAGTGGGGCAATAAATTGAAGGAGGACAATGAAACAGAAAAGGGGAGAATATAGGAGAGGAGGAACCAATGGAGCAGACACAGGGAGAAAGGTGTCAGCCATTTTACATCAGACTGCACTCACACTAGGAGACAGAGGGGGGCATAAGAGAGAGAGAAGGATCGAGGGAGAAACAGGATGTGTGGGAGGAGGTGGAGATAGCAAGATCAGCTCTGTGTGAGAGAGAAGGGAAGATGGAGTGAGAGAAAGTAAGAAGCACAAACTAAGGAGAGAGCAAGTGGGAAATAGCTAAGAAACAGAGTGGCTGTTAGAATAAGGGAGAGGGGGGAGAGAAGGAGAGAAATGGGGAGAGAAGGATGAGAGAAGGGGGAGAGGGGGAGATAATCTTGGAGGGGAGAGAAGGAGGGAGGGGGAGAGAGTAGGAGGTTGAGGGGGAGAGAAGGATGGAGAGGGGAAGAGAAGAAGGGAGAGGGAGAGGGGAAGAGAAGGAAGGAGAGGGGGAAAAATTAGGGAGAGGGGGAAGGTGGGAGAAGGGGGGAGAAGGAGGGAGAAGGGGAGAGGAAGAGAGAAGGAGGGAGGGATGCGAGAAGGAGAGATAGGGGAGTGATGGAGAGAGAGGGGGAGAGATGGAGGGAAAGGGGGAGAGATGGAGGGAGAGGGGGAGAGATGGAAGGAGAGGGGGAGAGAAGGAGGGAGAGGGGGAGAGAAGGAGGGAGAGGGGGAGAGATGGGGGAGAGAAGGAGGGAGAGGGGGAGAGATGGATGGAGAGATGTAAGGAGAGGGGGAGAAGAAGGGAGAGGGGGAGAGATGGAAGGAGAGGGGGAGAGATGGAAGGAGAGGGGGAGAGATGGAGGGAGAGGGGGTAGAGAAGGAGGGAGAGGGGGATAGATGGGGAGAAGAGAGAGAGGGCTGTCTGAGTAATTTAGTCTCATAGCGTAATATTCCTCCATTACACCAACATCACACTGTTAATTCATACAGGACGCCCACTAGATAAGATGGTGGGAAAGAGAGTAGAGGAGAGCATTGACTGACAGAGGCAGAGGAACAACACACACACACACACACACACACACACACACACACACACAGCAAAGAAGGGTGGATAAATAGGTTTGACAGGCAAAGCTTGAGCAGGTCTGCCTCGCTGTGCAGATGGTTGTCTCACTGACGTTAAGCTATTATAATGCAGTTATTACCCACAATGCCCAAATCTCTGAAAAATCTTCTTTATGGCAGATGGTCTCCCTAAAAATAAACAGCCCACAGACAGAAACAGAGAGGGACATAAAAAACTACATGTGGGCTAGATGAGTCACTCACTGTCCAGGCCTCAAGTACTCTCAATCGTGGGCAGTTATTTCCAGGAAAGCAGGGCTCAAAATGTATCAAAGAGAGATTGCCAGCAAGGCTGGAACCCTTAAAAAGACACAGTTAGATAAAAGCAGCAAACACAGGAGCATCATCCTCCCATTAACCTGTGAATATAGAGTTGTAAACATATGTACAGGGAATAGAGAGAACAGTGGTCTTCTGAGACCTGGCCTGTTCACATATGAATGGAAATACACCGGTCAAGACGCATGCATTAACCAATGGTGTGTGTATGTGTGTGTGTGTGTGTGTGTGTGTGTGTGTGTGTGTGTGTGTGTGTGTGTGTGTGTGTGTGTGTGTGTGTGTGTGTGTGTGTGTGTGTGTGTGTGTGTGTGTGTGTGTGTGTGTGTGTGTGTGTGTGTAGCCTACGTGTGGGGGATCATGCAGGACGTCAACCCACCTGGGACATTTAATACACAACTGAAATCTCTCATAACGGGCACAGCCTTACCCAGGATGTGAACACACCAGGAAGGGCAAATGGCCACAGGGGAATCAAAACCCTGCAGTTGGTGACTCTGCTCTGCTATCTCCAACAGCCAGAAAAACACTTTCCATTCAGTCTTCTATCGGTGGATAAACGTCAACATTAAATGGATTTGTCAGTGAGGTGTCCATCAGCAACTGTGGCCACATTCAAGTGTAGGCGTCTTACATCTAGTCAGCCTGCAGTGGGCGTCGTTACAGTGTGTATGGACAGGCAGCTTAACAGGGCTGAGTTCAACATGATGAAAACATTTTGCAGTGTGGCACAAACATTTGTACAATCTTGAATGAAAGGTCACAGTAACATGGAAATATTCCTTTTCTTCAGCCATCATTCTGCAAGTGGACGTTCAACAAATGTGTTTAGGTCGTATAACTCTATACTGTGTGGCTCTTCTGGCTCAGTGACTTGGATGACCTCCTAGTGACGTCTATGGGAATACACAGGCTCCACAAGACTGGATAAGAGTACAGACAGAGTACTGTAAGATAAGAGGACTTGCTACTGTAAGATAAGAGTACTTGCTACTGTAAGATAAGAGTACTTGCTACTATAAGATAAGAGTATAGAGGACGGTAAGATGAGAGTATAGACTACTGTAAGATAAGAGTATAGACTACTGTAAGATAAGAGTATAGACTACTCTAAGATAAGAGAATTTGAAAATGTAAGATAAGAGTATAGACCACTGTAAGAGTATAGACTACTGTAAGAAAAGAGTATAGACTACTGTAAGATAAGAGTATAGACTACTGTAAGATAAGAGTATAGACTACTGTAAGATAAGAGTATAGACTACTCTAAGATAAGAGAATTTGAAAATGTAAGATAAGAGTATAGACCACTGTAAGAGTATAGACTACTGTAAGATAAGAGTATAGATTACTGTAAGATAAGAGTATAGACTACTGTAAGATAAGAGTATAGACTACTGTATAAGAGATAACTACTGTAAGAAAAGAGTATAGACTACTGTAAGATGAGAGTATAGACGACTGTAAGATAAGAGTATAGACTACTGTAAGAAAATAGTATAGACTACTGTAAGAGTATAGACTACAGTAAGATAAGAGTATAGACTACTGTAAGAATATAGACTACTGTAAGATAAGAGTATAGATTACTGTAAGATAAGAGTATAGACTACTGTAAGATAAGAGTATAGACTACTGTAAGATAAGAGTATAGACTACTGTAAGATAAGAGTATAGACTACTGTAAGAAAAGAGTATAGACTACGGTAAGATGAGAGTATAGACGACTGTAAATAAGAGTATAGACTACTGTAAGATAAGAGTATAGACTACTGTAGGATAAGAGTATAGACTACTGTAAGATAAGAGTATAGACTACACTAAGATAAGATAATTTGAAACTGTAAGATAAGAGTATAGACTACTGTAAGATAAGAGTACTTGCTACTGTAAGATAATAGTATAGACTACTGTAAGATAAGAGTATAGACTACTGTAAGAGTATAGACTACTATAAGATAAGAGTATTTGAAACTGTAAGATAAGAGTATAGATGACTGTAAGATAAGAGTACTTGCTACTGTAAGATAAGAGTACTTGCTACTTTAAGATAAGAGTATAGAGGACGGTAAGATGAGAGTATAGACTACTGTAAGATAAGAGCATAGACTACTGTAAGAAAAGAGTATAGACTAATGTAAGATAAGAGTACTTGCTACTGTAAGATAAGAGTACTTGCTACTATAAGATAAGAGTATAGACTACGGTAAGATAAGAGTATAGACTAATGTAAGATAAGAGTACAGACTACACTAAGATAAGAGAATTTGAAACTGTAAGATAAGAGTATAGACTACTGTAAGATACGAGTACTTGCTACTGTAAGATAATAGTATAGACTACTGTGAGATAAGAGTATAGACTACTGTAAGAGTATAGACTACTGTAAGATAAGAGTATAGACTACTCTAAGATAAGAGAATTTGAAACTGTAAGATAAGAGTATAGACCACTGTAAGAGTATAGACTACTGTAAGAAAAGAGTATAGACTACTGTAAGATAAGAGTATAGACTACTGTAAGATAAGAGTATAGACTACTGTAAGAGTATAGACTACAGTAAGATAAGAGTATAGACTACTTTAAGAATATAGACTACTGTAAGATAAGAGTATAGACTACTGTAAGATAAGAGTATAGACTACTGTAAGATAAGAGTATAGACTACTGTAGGATAAGAGTATAGACTACTGTAAGATAAGAGTATAGACTACTGTAAGAAAAGAGTATAGACTACGGTAAGATGAGAGTATAGACGACTGTAAGATAAGAGTATAGACTACTGTAAGATAAGAGTATAGACTACTGTAAGATAAGAGTATTGACTACTGTAAGATAAGAGTATAGACTACACTAAGATAAGATCATTTGAAACTGTAAGATAAGAGTATAGACTACTGTAAGATAAGAGTACTTGCTACTATAAGATAATAGTATAGACTACTGTAAGAGTATAGACTACTGTAAGAAAAGTGTATAGACTACTGTAAGATAATAGTATAGACTACTGTAAGATAAGAGTATAGACTACTGTAAGAGTATAGACTACTATAAGATAAGAGTATTTGAAACTGTAAGATAAGAGTATAGACTACTGTAAGATAAGAGTATAGACTACTGTAAGAGTATAGACTACTATAAGATAAGAGTATTTGAAACTGTAAGATAAGAGTAAAGATGACTGTAAGATAAGAGTGTAGACTACTGTAAGATAAGAGTATAGACTACTGTAAGATAAGAGTATAGACTACTGTAAGATAAGTTCATTTGAAACTGTAAGATAAGAGCATAGACTACTGTAAGAAAAGAGCATATACTACTGTAAGAAAAAAGTATAGACTACGGTAAGATGAGAGTATAGACTACTGTAAGAGTATAGACTACTGTAAGATAAGAGTACTTGCTAATGTAAGATAAGAGTATAGACTACTGTAAGATAAGAGTATAGACTACTGTAAGATATAGACTACTATAAGATCAGAGTATTTGAAACTGTAAGATAAGAGTATAGATGACTGTAAGATAAGAGTACTTGCTAATGTAAGATAAGATCATTTGAAACTGTAAGATAAGAGCATAGACTACTGTAAGATGAGAGTATAGACTACTGTGAGATAGGAGTATAGACTACTGTAAGATAAGAGTACTTGCTACTGTAAGAAAAGAGTACTTGCTACTGTAAGATAAGAGTATTGACTACGGTAAGATGAGAGTATCGACTACTGTAAGATAAGAGCATATACTACCGTAAGAAAAGAGTATAGACTACGGTAAGATGAGAGTATAGACTACTGTAAGATAAGAGTATAGACTACTGTAAGATAAGAGTATAGACTACTCTAAGATAAGAGTATAGACTACTCTAAGATAAGAGAATTTGAAACTGTAAGATAAGAGTATAGACCACTGTAAGAGTATAGACTACTGTAAGATAAGAGTACTTGCTACTGTAAGATAGGAGTATAGACTACTGTAAGAGTATAGACTACTATAAGATAAGAGTATTTGAAACTGTAAGATAAGAGTATAGATGACTGTAAGATAAGAGTACTTGCTACTGTAAGATAGGAGTATAGACTACTGTAAGAGTATAGACTACTATAAGATAAGAGTATTTGAAACTGTAAGATAAGAGTATAGATGACTGTAAGATAAGAGTACTTGCTACTGTAAGATAAGATCATTTGAAACTGTAAGATAAGAGCATAGACTACTGTAAGAAAAGAGTATAGACTAATGTAAGATAAGAGTATAGACTACTGTAAGATAAGAGTATAGACTACTGTTAGATAAGAGCATATACTACCGTAAGAAAAGAGTATAGACTACGGTAAGATGAGAGTATAGACTACTGTAAGATAAGAGTATAGACTACTGTAAGATAAGAGTATAGACTACCGTAAGATAAGAGTATAGACTACTCTGAGATAAGAGAATAGAAACTGTAAGATAAGAGTATAGACCACTGTAAGATAAGTATAGACTACTCTAAGATAAGAGACTTTGAAACTGTAAGATAAGAGTATAGACTACTGTAAGAGTATAGACTACTATAAGATAAGAGTATTTGAAACTGTAAGATAAGAGTATAGATGACTGTAAGATAAGAGTACTTGCTACTGTAAGATAGGAGTATAGACTACTGTAAGAGTATAGACTACTATAAGATAAGAGTATTTGAAACTGTAAGATAAGAGTATAGATGACTGTAAGATAAGAGTACTTGCTACTGTAAGATAAGATCATTTGAAACTGTAAGATAAGAGACTACTATAAGAAAAGAGTATTTGAAACTGTAAGATAAAGTATAGATGACTGTAAGATAAGAGTACTTGCTACTGTAAGATAAGAGTACTTGCTACTGTAAGATAAGAGTACTTGCTACTATAAGATAAGAATATAGAGGATGGTAAGATGAGAGTATAGACTACTGTAAGATAAGAGCATAGACTACTGTAAGAAAAGAGTATAGACTACTGTAAGATAAGAGTACTTGCTACTGTAAGATAAGAGTACTTGCTACTGTATGATAAGAGTATAGAGGACGGTAAGATTAGAGTATAGACTACTGTAACATAAGAGCATAGACTACTGTAAGAAAAGAGTATAGACTACTGTAAGATAAGAGTATAGACTACAGTAAGAAAATAGTATAGACTACAGTAAAGTAAGAGTATAGACTACAGTAAGATAAGAGTATAGACTACAGTAAGATAAGAGTATAGACTACAGTAGGAAAATAGTATAGAGTACTGTAAGATAAGAGTATAGACTACAGTAAGAAAAGAGTATAGACTACTATAAGAGTATAGACTACTGTAAGAGTATATACTACTGTAAGATAAGAGTATTTGCTACTGTAAGATAAGAGTATAGACTACTGTAAGATAAGAGTATAGACCACTGTAAGAGTATAGACTACTGTAAGAAAAGAGTATAGACTACTCTAAGATAAGAGCATTTGAAACTGTAAGATTAGAGTATAGACCATGTAATGGCTGATACTGTGTATCCACACTGACATTCCTCCCCCTTAAGAGCTCAAAATAGACAGCTGATTCAGAAAACCTTATGTTGTGCATGCGAAACTGTACAGTGCATTCAGAAAGGATTCAGACCCCTTGACTTTTTCCACATTTTGTTACGTTACAGCCTTATTCTAAAATGGATTCAATAAAATTAATTAATCTACACACAATACCCCATAATCAAATCAAAGTTTATTTGCCACGTGCGCCGAATACAAAAGGTGTAGACCTTACAGTGAAATGCTTACTTACAAGCCCTTAACCAACAATGCAGTTTTTAAGTAAATAATAAGTATTAGGTAAACAATAGATAAGTTAAGGAGGGGGGGGGGGGGGGGACGACGACACAATGTATAGTCCGGGGAGACATTTGATTAGCTTTTCAAAGTTGAAACAGCTGACAAAGCGAAAACAGGTTTTTATACATTTTTGCACATTTATACTTTTTTTTTAAATACCTTATTTACATAAGTATTCAGACCCTTTGCTATGAGACTCGAAATTCTACAACTTGATTGGAGTCCACCCGTGGTCAATTCTATTGGTTGGACATGATTTGGAAAGGCACACACCTGTCTATATAAGGTCCCACAGTTGACAGTGCATGTCAGAGAAAAAAACAAGCCATGAGGTTGAAGGAATTGCCCGTAGAGCTCCGAGACAGGATTGTTTCGAGGCACAGATCTGGGGAAGGGTACCAAAAAATGTCTGCAGCATTGAAGGTCAACAAGAACAGTGACCTCCATCATTCTTTAGTGGAATACGTTTGGAACCACCAAGACTCTTCCTAGAGCTGGTCAAACTGAACAATCAGGGGAGAAGAGCCTCGGTCAGGGAGGTGACCAAGAACCCAATGATCACTCTGACAGAGCTCCAGAGTTCCTGTGTGGAGATGGGAGAACCTCACAGAAGGACAACTCCACCAATCAGACCTTCATGGTAGAGTGGACAGACGGATGCCACTCCTGAGTAAAAGAGTTTGACAAAAGGCACCTAAAGGACTGTCAGACCATGAGAAACAAGATTCTCTGATCTGATTAAATTAATATTGATCTCTTTGGCTTGAATGCCAAGTGTCACATCTGGAGGAAACCTGGTAGCATCCCTACGGTGAAGCATGGTGGTGGAAGCATCATGCTGTGGGGATGTTTTTCAGCGGCAGGGACTGGGAAACTAGTCAGGATTGAAGGAAAGATGAACGGAGCAAAGTAACCTGATCCAGAGTGCTCAGGATCTCAGACTGGGGCAAAGATTCACCTTCCAACAGGACAATGACCCTATGCACACATCCAAGACAACACAGGAGTGTTCGGGACAAGTCTCTGAATGTCCTTGAGTGGCCCAGCCAAAGCCCAGACTTGAACCCGATTGAACATCTCTGGAGACACCTGGAAATAGTTATGCGGCGATGCTCCCCATCCAGCCTGACAGATCTTGAGAGGATCTGCAGAGAAGAATGGGAGAAACAGCTGTGCCAAGTTTGTACCATCATACCTAAGAAGATTCAAAGGTGATTTGAGAGAGAGAGAGAGAAAGAGATAGAGATCAGAGGGACAGAGTCAGAGAGAAAAGACCTGGAAAGGATCAGAGGGTCAGTGGAATGGATGAAAGGAGAGAGAAACAGGCAATATACTGATTAACAAGAGAAATGAGAGCAAGAGAGATCCAGAGATAATGATACCGTGAGAAAATGAGAGAAAGGAAGATATATAGATTGGAAAGAGGGACAGAGAGAAAGAAAGAGAGAGAGAGAGAGAGAGAGAGAGAGAGAGAGAGAGAGAGAGAGAGAGAGGAAGTTTGAGAGAGGGGGATAGAGAAAGAGAGACAGAGTCAGAGAGAAAATAACCTACAGAGTAGACCTATCCTCTGGGTGTAGGCTAACTGCAGAGAGAAAACAGGGTCAGGGCTCACTGGACTGGGACACAACCAGAACTGACATGACACTTCACAGCAGAACCAACCATGCCAGATAGAACCAGAACTAACTGGATGCGACCTACCCACTCTGAACCAAAGCAAAGGACATGGCATAAAAACGGCTTAATGGATCCCCTGGCCAACTGTAATCACTGAGATAATGAACCAACAATGATAATAAACCAACTCCGTTATTTATACTTAGCGTTTAACGCTCTTCCTTGTTGAGTCAGTGCCCAATACAATGTCAATGCAAGTCAAATCAAATGTTCTAATCAAATCAAATGGTATTTGTCACATTCGCCGAACATAACAGGTGTAGTAGAGTGTATCATGAAATGCTTACTTGCAAGCCCTTAACCAACAGTGCAGTTCAAGAAAATATAGTGAAGGAAAGATTTACTACGTAAATTAAAGTAACACAAGAAAATAACAACGAGGCTATATACAGGGGGTACCAGTACCAAGTCAATGTGCAGGGGTGCAGGTTAGTCAAGGTCATTTTTACATAGATAATAAGAAGCAAGTAGCAGCAGTGTAAAAACAAAGGGGGGTCAATGCAAATTGTCCGCACGGCCATTTGATTAATTGTTCAGCAGTCCTCACATATTGAGTGACATCCAGCTGTACTCGCTCTGTGTTCACAGTGAAGATGAATGCCTAGAGACAATACTAGTCCCCCATGACTGCGGTAGGGAACAACACACACACAGGGTCTGAGGGCCAACACCTAGCTCTGCCGCAGTTTCCATCTACGTCTGCTGACGTTAACACTAATACAGCCTGCTGATCCACTGTTGCCCACATCACCTGGATAGGACCATGATGTGCTGACTCTCACAGTAGCAGCCAGGGCGCCCTCAGAACTCCCTGTTCTCTCTGTGCCTGGCCTAACTCCAGACTCCACACCAACGTCCCCCCCCGGGACCGCTGCGCTAAAATAAATACCAGCCTACACAGACACAAGACTGAACTTCACTCAATTCTTTAGAGGTTAAGAGCGTGGGGCCAGAAACCAAAAGGTATCTGGATTGAATCCCCAAGCGGACAAGGTTAAAAAATCTGCCTCTCTGCCTTTGAGCAAGGCAGTTAATCCGAAACAACAACTGCTTCCAGGGCGCCGATGACGTGGATTAAGGCAGACCCCCCCCCCCCCACCTCTCTCTCTGGTTCAGTGGGTACAGCCATTTTCACAATGTTCAAGTTTGTACTCGGCAGACCTGAAATTTGCTCAGTGCTGAAGAAGATTTTAGGGAACATTGGTCCAGACACACTCACAGTGCCATTACCAAACCACATGCAAAGTTTTCCCTATAGCACCACAGCCACACCGAGATAGGTCTTATGTTACTAACGGTGGTGAAAACACCTTGTTAAATAAACTGGGACTTTGTGCGCTTACTAATGAGCTCAACAGACTGTGACAGACAGAGACAGAGATGGGGAGGAGAGGCAGACAGCAGTAGACAGATTGAAGGATGCTGAAGAGAGAAGAAGGACAGAGAAAACAGAGGACGATGCCACAGCAGATGAGATGAACATCTTGCAGAGGCACTCTGTGCAAAATCCCCTGATACGTGAGAAGGACAGAGTGGAATAAGCAGTCCTGATTCCAGTACCTGGCAGCTCCTCAGATACACTCAGATCTCGCTTCCCATAATCTGTCCTAGAGGATCAGGGGGAGGCAAGGGGGAGACAGGGGGAATCAATCTTTTCTTGGATTTTTTGGCTGGATGTGTCTTAATTTGGCATTAGGGTTGTTGCGTAACCTCCCCTCTGTCTCTCTGTGTGTGTGAGGCAGTGGGTTGTCTCAGAGGGTCTGTCTTTATTTAGATGGGTTCTCTGGTGCCGCGCAGAATGACTGAACAGCTGAGGGAGTGACGCTGGTGAGTGTGTGTGTGTGTGTGTGTGTGTGTGTGTGTGTGTGTGTGTGTGTGTGTGTGTGTGTGTGTGTGTGTGTGTGTGTGTGTGTGTGTACCTAGTGTGAGTGCTTGTGTATAAATTGGATGAACCTAATCATTGTAATGCATTTGTGAGTGTGTGTGTGCCTCTCTGAACAACACAGGACAGGAGTGTTTTGTCGTACACTGCTCTGGGTGGCTGTGTGTGTGTGTGTGTGTGTGTGTGTGTGTGTGTGTGTGTGTGTGTGTGTGTGTGTGTGTGTGTGTGTGTGTGTGTGTGTGTGTGTGTGTGTGTGTGTGTGTGTGTGTGTGTGTTTGTGTGTGTGTAAATTAGATTACCCTCACAGCTCTGACCTGGATGTGAGTGACGCTGTGTCCTACAAAGAGCAGCACAGAACGTGTGCCTTCCTGACACACAGCAGCTTCAACCACATACAGAGCAACATCCCCATTCACAGCCACAAGCACAACCCCACAGGGATAGCAGAGAGAAAGAGAGAGAGAGAGAGAGAGAGAGAGAGAGAGAGAGAGGGGCTGTGGAGGGAGGGAGAGGAACAGTAAATGGAGAAGGAGTGTGAGGAGAGATGGAGAGAAAGAGGACAGAAAGACAGTGGTAGAGAGGGAGAGGAGAAAGGGAGAGGTAGAAGACAGGAAGAGAGGGGAAGGGGACAGGAAGGGGGAAAAGAGGGTTAAGGGATGCAGGGAAAGTAGAGCAAATAGGAGAGGGTTTAACATACAGAAAAGAGTGGAGGGAGCTGAGCAAAAGGGATAGGCCATTGAATACCAAAGACGAAGCAGCAGGAACAAAAAAAGGGAGACAGAGAGAAAGAGAAAGGTAAAGAAGGGGTTGAAAAGGGGAGGTGAAACAGAGGAGAACCGAGTGCAGGGAACACAAATGAGGACAAAGACAGAGGATTCTGGGTAAAAAATTTAACAGAGATGAAGCAAAAGACCAGCGCTGAGAGAGAGAGAGAGAGAGAGAGAGAGAGAGAGAGAGAGAAAGGAAGGAAGATATATAGATTGGAAAGAGGGACAGAGGAAGAGAGAGAAGAGAGAGAGAGAGAGAGAGAGAGAGAGAGAGAGAGAGAGAGAGAGAGAGAGAGCAAGGGAAGAGGGAAGGGAAGGGAAGGGAAGGGAAGGGAAGGGAAGGGAAGGGAAGGGAAGGAAAGGAAAGGAAAGGAAAGGGAAGGGAAAAGGAAGTGGAGTTGGGGTGAAAGAAGGCGGTGTGTGTGCAGCCATCTAAAATTAGGCCCATTCTCCTCCTGTTGGAATTGGGTACAACACTGCTTAAAAGCTTTGGTGTCTGATTGTAATACTCATGCCTGTCTGCAGTCTCCCTGTGGCACTGAAGGCACACTGACAGAGAGAACCCTCTCACACAATTACTAAAGACAACTGACACACTGTCTGACACATCAGACCACAAAGGTGCATTACAGTGTGAGCAGTTCTGATCTCAGACACTTGGCAAGCTAACACAATTACACAGACTAACCAAGCACACACAAAGAGCCACTATAGCAAAGATAAACCACACCCTGAAAATGCAACAAACACTATGATTGAAGAACAAACGGTGCTATGATGAAAGAGGTTACACACTCAGACACATACTGTTGTGAATTTAGTACGGTTGCTTGCATATTTTCACAAGCACAGCCTTCTGTTCTAAAGATGACCTTGCCAAACACAGTCCCAATAGGTAAATGTACATGCAACGATAGTCCCCGAATACCTACACCACACAGACTAGGGATGAAGGGAGCAAATGTGGCCCAGTGTGTCAAGAGGGCCTGCAGAACACCAATGTGACCCACTGAAGTCATGACATCACTTGTTGGCTTAATGAGACACATACTGTCCAAGCACTCTCTTTCTACATCTACTCTCTCTCCATCTACTCTCTCTCCATCTACTCTCTCTCTATCTCTAAATCTACTCTCTATCATGACATCACTTGTTGGCTTAATGAGACACATACTGTCCAAGCACGCTTGGCATTGACCCTGTGCACGCACTGAAACACACAGAGACTGACACATTTTAATGGAGCACTTTACTGCTTTTCTATTCTCCTTCTACTCTCCATCTACTCTCTATCTACTCTCCATATATCTATCTCTCCATCTACTCTCTATCTACTCTCCATATATCTATCTCTCCATATACTCTCTATCTACTCTCCATATATCTCTCTCCATATACTCTCTATCTACTCTCCATATATCTATCTCTCCATATACTCTCTATCTACTCTCCATATATCTATCTCTCCATCTACTCTCTATCTACTCTCCATATATCTATCTCTCCATATACTCTCTATCTACTCTCCATATATCGATCTCTCCATCTACTCTCTATGTACTCTCTATATATCTATCTCTCCATCTACTCTCCATCTACCTTTCTCTCCATCTACTCTATATCTACTCTCCATATATCTATCTCTCCATCTTCTCTCTATCTACTCTCCATCTATCTATCTCTCCATCTACTCTATCTCTCCATCTACACTCCATCTACCTATCTCTCCATCTACTCTCCATCTCTCTATCTCTCCATCTACTATCCATCTATCTCTCTCCATCTACTCTCTATCTCTAAATCTACATCTACTCTATCTCCATCTACTCTCCGTCTCTCAATCTCTGACTTCCCCCCATATCAGTAATTGCAGTACTGATATCTACCTCTCTCTTCATCCTTGACTATCCCACCATCTCTCTTTGTCCATCTTCTGCATTGTTTCACATTCCTCTCAACCAATGTGTATACATGTCACTGAATAGGAATAACGTAGCAGTGCACTGCTGTTTTAACTAACCTCAGTCATACTATTACTGGCCTATAGAATTACCAAAGTGTGAAATCTGAAGTGACCTAGTAGAGTAAAATAGAAAATGAACACAATTCAATATATTTAACAACGTGTTGATGATGTATGTTCACATGTACTATTGCTTCTCTGTTGACACCATCAGTTGACCAACTTACAATGAGGATTGCGTTAACATAATCCATGGGTTCACAAAAACATGAACCAATTTTCATTAAATAATGTGCGAGAAGGCATAGCCCTAGAAAAGCCATCCCCTCCCCCTCCACTTCCACCTGCTCCCTCCCTTTCCCTCTCTCTCTCGTTGCTGAGACCGCTGCACTGCACGCGAGGCTCACCGACATGCTGTGGAAAACCAGCGAGGTAATTCTGCCAGTGTGTTGCTAGGGCAACACCACCATCCCCTAGACTCGACCTGGTTCAGCCACGCTCTCATAGCTAATGAGACACAACATCTGTGTTAGCTAATAGCATGAGACCATTTTTTGAAAATCAAAACAAAGGCCCATTACTATTTCAACCACACTGCATTAGAACACAGACTACGGGAACAGGGAAGGAACATTCGTCACTGGTTGTGTTCCAAGCCCCATGTAAATAATGAATGGCAGCTCCCTCGGGAAGCCAAGCAGCGCACCCCCACCCCAACCTACCCGGCTGGCTAGCAGTGCGCCAGAGGCGGGCAGCTCTCTCTCTCCCAGCCACAGGCACAGCTTCAGCAGCGCACGGCCCACATAATCAGTTACCACCACGGAGAGCAGGCCTTCAGACACATTCTCATTCAGACAAACAAGGAGGTGGAGTGGGTTCACACTCCAAAATATGTCGCTTAAAGTTTACTTCATTGTTCAATGTTTTAAATGTTTTACTACATCCGGGAGAGCGTACACAGATTGTTTTGTCTTAACATCCTTCTTCAGTGTGTAGGTACGATGTTCTTTCATTCAAAACAGTATTTGTGAAGAACAACAGATGGGCAGCAGGTGCTTCTAATCGGGGTTGTCACTCATCTGCCAATCAGAGACGCGGCCCCTCTGGTCTACCTGCTAACACATTTGTCACAAAAGAATACAGAATTATAGGGGATGGGAGCGGGCACGAAGGGCCCCTCACAAATCAATGGCCCCAGGTGTCCGCTCAGTCATACTCATTCACTCACACGCACACACACACCACTGTTGTCTTACGAAGTCACATGCCACATGATAAGACAGACTACTAACCCATCTTATTAAAACAACACACCACTGTTGTCTTACGAAGTCGCACGCCACATGATAAGACAGGCTACTAACCCATCTTATTAAAACAACACACCACTGTTGTCTTACGACGTCACATGCCACATGATAAGACAGTCTACTAACCCATCTTATTAAAACAACACACCACTGTTGTCTTACGAAGTCACATGCCACATGATAAGACAGGCTACTAACCCATCTTATTAAAACAACACACCACTGTTGTCTTACCACATGCCACATGATAAGACAGGCTACTAACCCATCTTATTAAAACAACACACCACTGTTGTCTTACGAAGTCACATGCCACATGATAAGACAGGCTACTAACCCATCTTATTAAAACAACACACCACTGTTGTCTTACGAAGTCACATGCCACATGATAAGACAGGCTACTAACCCATCTTATTAAAACAACACACCACTGTTGTCTTACGAAGTCACATGCCACATGATAAGACAGGCTACTAACCCATCTTATTAAAACAACACAACAACTGTCACATTGTTAGAAAGCAAAACAAGTGTCTGGAAAAGGGGCCGATATGATAGTGTCCTAGGTTTCAAGGCTGCGTTAGATCTCCAGTAGACTCTCTTTCTGAGGGGTCGTAGCCCCACATATGGATTATGAAAAGCCTTTGATTGCTGAAATAGCTCCATTCAAGGCAACAACACAAGCTGAAGACGGAAATGTGTGGACCAAGGACCTGTAAATGAGGCTCAACGTACGACTCTGTAAGTATGAGGCTGAAGTTAGCCCCATCCACTGACCTACAGCCAACATTATATTTGACCTATTTATAGTCGAAATAGTTATTGGCCCACATGTTGGCCTGAGCAGGTTCACTAATCTATGAATTACATGGATATTTTCTCTTGTTTTATTAACAAGTATCAATACAATAACAAGCCCAGGCTGACCCTCCTGAACAAGCAGACTGGAACCACCATGTATACCTGAGAAAACCATCCTCTTTCCTGCTCACCTCTAACCGTATAGGACCAGAGCAGCCTACACATCCAAAGTGAGTTGTTTAGTGAAAACAGATGGGTAGGTAATGGGCTGTCAGGTGACATGTCCAACTAAATAAAGTCTTATACTCCTTTACGTCTCATGTTACAGCATGACAGCCGTGTCACCAAAATATTACATAGGCCCGTCCACTCCGTAACACAGTCAGCTCGTTGAGATATCCATGACAGGACAAAACAGGCTATATTAGGCCACCCATAGCAGATTTTAATATATTTTAGATTGATGACCTCCTTACCTCTCCAGAAGCTCTCCTGCTGTGTTCAGGTACCACTAGAGTATTCCCATTGCTGCCCGGGACTATAGTAGAACCTATACTCATTCTGGGTCCAACTAACATGTACCGTTTGTCTCCGGATCGGTACTGGATGCTGTGGCACAGTGTCCCGTCGTAATTCACATCTTGTAAATACTTGGAGGAATCGACTGGGGCTTTGGAGCACTGCATTACAATCAACACGATGATACTGATGATAAAAAGTGCTGAAACTGACCCCAAAGTTACGATCAAATAAAATGTAATGCTGTTCTCCTCCTCGTCTTTTACTGCGCTTTTAACATCAGAAGCTGCAAAAGCCTCTTTGGGCTCCACAACGTTGATAATCACAGTAGCTGTTGCTGAGAGGGAAACGTTCCCATTGTCTTTTACCAGTATGACCAGTTTGTGCTCAGCCTCGTCTGTCTCTGTGAATGACCGAAGTGTCCTTATCTGTCCTGTATAACGGTCCAAAGCAAAGAGACTGTGGTCAGTAACTTCCTGCAGTGAAAATAATAACCAGCCGTTATATCCTATATCAGCGTCATAGGCTCTCACTTTAGTCACCAAATGGCCTGCGTTCACATTGCGGGGAATCTCCTCCACACCTTCAGCGGAACCATTAGCGCTGACTGGATACAAGATCACTGGAGCGTTGTCGTTCTGATCCAGGATGAACACATTCACTGTGACGTTGATGCTTAGTGATGGAGCTCCAGAGTCTGTAGCTACAACTTGGAATTTAAATGTTTTTAATGTTTCAAAGTCAAAGCTTTTTAGGGCCAAAATGTTTCCATTTTCTGAATTTATGTTGAGGAAAGATGCCCATTTATTATTGTCACCAACGTCTCTCAGAATATGATATGAAATAAGTGCGTTTTCATCTATGTCACGATCAGATGCACTCACACAAAATACTGAGGCGCCTGGTTCGTTATTCTCAGTGACATAGAAAGTATAGGGGCTCAGTGAAAACTCTGGACTGTTGTCATTCACATCTGATACTGCAACACTAATAGTCTTTACAGATGACAGAGATGGCTGGCCTTGGTCTGTGGCTACTATTGTTAGATCATATTGAGATACATTCTCTCTATCCAGAGGTGACTTGGTGACTACCGAGTACATGTTGTCATGTAGAGATGGCAATAGCGTGAAAGGTACGTCTTCCAATACATGGCAGAGAACTTTCCCATTGAGACCAGAGTCCAAATCAGTAACACTGATCAGTGCCACCGTGGTTCCGGGCCTAGAATCTTCGGGAATTGCCTTAGAAAATGACGTCACCTCTATCTCAGGTGCATTGTCGTTGAGGTCAACGATTTTAATTTTGAGGCTTTTGTCTGTTGTCAGAGGAAGTTGTCCTTGATCTGATGCCTGTATGTCAAGCAGATAACTGTCCCTTTCCTCAAAATCTATTGGCCCTTTTACAGTTATTTCACCTGTAATGGTGTCTACATCAAAACGTTTCCTTAACTTGCTGTTAATGTCATTGCCAAATGAGTAAATGACATTCCCATTCTGGCCACTATCTAAATCGGTGGCATTTACCTTGATGACCATAGTTCCCAAAGGAGCGTTTTCATTTACACTTACAGAATATATATCTTTAGTGAACACAGGACTATTGTCATTAACATCCAGTACATCCACTGATATTTCGAGAGTTCCAGATCTGGGTGGTTTTCCACCATCAATGGCAGTGAGGAGGAGTTTATGGCTTCTTACAGCTTCTCTATCTAACTGCTTCTGTAAAACCAACAACGGGATTTTACCGTCCTCACCTCGATCTTTAACCTCCAAACGAAAATGGTCATTATGACTCAGTTTGTATTGTTGAACGGAGAATGGACCTTCATCTGGGTCACGCGCTGCTTGTAGCTGAAATCGCGCCCCCGGTAACCTGGACTCTGAAATCTCTAACCGTTTCTCTTTCTCGGGAAAGCTGGGAGAATGGTCGTTAACATCTAACACCTCCACTGAGACATAATGGATCTCCAGCGGGTTCTCTAGAACGGTTTTCAGGTTGATCAAACACACGCTGCTCCGTTCACACACCTCCTCTCGGTCTATTTTTCGGTTCACGTATAAGATGCCGTTATTCTGGTTTAGCTGGAAAAGGGGCTCGGTCGAGCCAGACACGATTCGAAATCCCCTCTCCTTTAAGGTGCTGAGATCTATTCCCAAATCCTTAGCTATATTCCCCAGGACAGTTCCTTCCTTAAGCTCTTCAGAGATGGAGTATCTTATCTGTGCAGATGCCACGGTCCAAAAAAAAAACATAGCAACCATGAAAACGACCCTCTGCCGTCGCTCCCGCCATTCCCCGCATCCTCTTTGTTCCATGTTTTTAAGGTTAAAGAGAAATTCAGAGCAGTTTCACTGCGCCTCTGCCGGCAACGTCATCTTATTCACTGCACTCCCAAATATAATCACAGCTCGGTATCTTACAATACGTCAGCGTTGAAAGGTTTCAAATGACAATTTATCCTCGAAGCTCACGGCTGTAGTCTGCTAGCGACGAAATACCAAACCAGCTATAAAAGGAGGACTCAAAAGTATGACCAATAGAGTTATTTCATAACCCTTCTTCGACTTGCGCACTGACACCATGCGTTTCAGCCTCATATTGCAGGATCGAGTATAATTGGACCCTTTACGATATTTTACTACACGAATACCGAGTGCTATTTCGAAACAAAACATTGTACAAGAAAAAACAACATTACAAACCATGGTACGGGTTAGGCAAAGATGGGACATGCATGGGGAAGATCCTCATGAGACGTCAGGGTGTGCATGTTGGTTGATGTTTAGAAGTTTGCAACAAGTGTCCTACATAGAACTACATGGTTTGGACCATATGTCAATAAAGACTGAAAAGGCTTCTTCTATAGCCCAAGTGAAACTACAAAGCGTCTTAAACCATCTCAAGAGAGTTTTGTCACAACGAAGATGCCGAATGAACTCCACCAGGTTTCAGCACCATGGACAGCGGAAGTCCCTAGTACAGCGTCTTTTGACAAGAAAACCCCCGTGGGACAGCGCCCTCTGAGGTATACACAATATTTTTAATCGACCGATTCAGAAAACAACACAAACAAATGCGCGCTTTTGACACCTACAATGGTGGCTATCATATGTGCCACCCCATAGACAACTCATACATTCAGTCCCTGGGGCACGGATTCTGTAACCATCAGAAATAGTACTTAGATTGAAAATACTGAGAACTAACGAATAGTTAGTTCCTCATGACAATGGGGTCAACTTCTTACCTCTCCAGAAGCACTCCTCCTGTGGTCCGGTACCACGAGAGTATTCCCGTTGCTACCCGGGACTATAGTAGAACCTATACTCATTCTGGGTCCAACTAACATGTACCGTTTGTCTCCGGATCGGTACTGGATGCTGTGGCACAGTGTCCCGTCATAATTCACATCTTGTAAATACTTGGAGGAATCGACTGGGGCTTTGGAGCACTGCATTACAATCAACACGATGATACTGATGATAAAAAGTGCTGAAACTGACATCAATGTTATGATCAAATAAAATGTAACGCTGTTCTCCTCCTCGTCTTTTACTGCGCTTTTAACATCAGAAGCTGCAAAAGCCTCTTTGGGCTCCACAACGTTGATAATCACAGTAGCTGTTGTTGAGAGTGAAACGTTCCCATTGTCTTTCACCAGTATGACCAGTTTGTGCACAGCCTCGTCTGTCTCTGTGAATGACCGAAGTGTCCTTATCTGTCCTGTATAACGGTCCAAGGCAAAGAGACTGTGGTCAGTAACTTCCTGCAGTGAAAATAATAACCAGCCGTTATATCCTATATCAGCGTCATAGGCTCTCACTTTAGTCACCAAATGGCCTGCGTTCACATTGCGGGAAATCTCCTCCACACCTTCAGTGGAACCGTTAGTACTAACTAGATACAAGATCACTGGAGCGTTGTCATTCTGATCCAGAATGAACACATTCACTGTGACGTTGCTGCTTTGTGACGGAGTTCCAGAGTCTGTAGCTACAACTTGGAATTTGAATGTTTTTAAAGTTTCAAAGTCAAAGCTTTTTAGCGCCAAAATGTTTCCATTTTCTGAATTTATGTTGAGGAAAGATGCCCATTTTTTATCGTCACCACCGTCTCTCAGAATATGATATGAAATAATAGCGTTTTCATTTATGTCACGATCAGACGCACTCACACAAAATACTGAGGCGCCTGGGTGGTTATTCTCAGTGACATAGAAATTATAGGGGCTCAGTGAAAACTCTGGACTGTTATCATTCACATCTGATACCACAACACTAATAGTCTTTACAGATGACAGGGACGGCTGGCCTGCATCTTTCGCAACGATTGTTAGATCATATTCAGACTGTTTTTCCCTATCCAGAGGTGACTTGGTGACTACAGAATACATGTTATCCTGTAAAGACGGCGTTAGAGTGAACGGGACGCCATCGCTTATAGAACAGAGAAGTTTCCCATTGAGACCAGAGTCCTCATCACTGACACTGATTAGTGCTACAGTGGTACCGGGTCTAGAATCCTCGGGGATTGCGTTAGAAAAGGACGTCACCTCTATCTCGGGTGCATTATCATTCAGGTCAACTATCTTTACTGTTACGCTTTTGTCTGCTGTCAAGGGAGCAGATCCCTTATCCGATGCCTGTATGTCAATCTCATAGCTGTCCTCTATTTCAAAATCGATCCATCCTTTGACAATTAGCTCACCTGAGATAGCATCTACTTCAAAAAGTTCTCGTAACTTACTGTTCACATTACTACCAAAAGAATAAATGATTTCACCGTTTGAACCTTCATCCAAATCTGTAGCGTTGACTTGTATGACCGTTGTGCCAATAGGAGAATTTTCATTTAGCGTCACAGAGTATAACTCTTTAGTGAAAACAGGCATATTATCATTAACATCTAAAACGTCCACTAATATTTCTATAGTACCAGACTTGGGAGGTTTGTCTCCGTCAATGGCTGTGAGCAGTAATGTATGCCTTTTCAAAGCTTCTCTGTCTAGTGGTTTCTGGAGATTTAAGATAGGGATTTTACCATCCTTTCCACGATCTTTTACTTCTAAACGGAAATGATCGCTTTGGCTGAGTTTATATTGTTGAACAGAATATATTCCACCGTCTGGGTCCCGAGCAGGTTGTAGCTGAAATCGCGCCCCTGGTAAGGCTGACTCAAATATCTCTAACCGTTTCTCTTTCTCGGGAAAGCTGGGAGAATGGTCGTTAACATCTAACACCTCCACTGAGACATAATGGATCTCCAGCGGGTTCTCCAGAACGGTTTTCATGTTGATCAAACACACGCTGCTCCGTTCACACGCCTCCTCTCGGTCTATTTTTCGGTGCAAATACAAGATGCCGTCATTCTGGTTCACCTGGAAAGGGGGCTCGGTCGAGCCCGACACGATTCGAAATCCCCTCTCCTTCAAGGTACTCAGATCTATTCCCAAATCCTTAGCTATATTCCCCACGACAGTTCCTTCCTTAAGCTCTTCAGAGATGGAGTATCTTAACTGTGCCGACGCCCCGCTCCAAAAGAGAACCAAAGCAACCATGAAGACGACCCACTGCCGTCGCTGCCTCCATGCCCCGAATCCTCTTTGTTCCATGATTTCCAGATAAGTAAAAGCTGTACACAGTACTTCCGCTATGCCTCAATCTGGGGAAACGATCTATCCATTACATTCGTGACTATAACTTCAGCTAATTATCCAAAGTTATATTTATTCTGGCAATGTAAGATATTATTCTCCCCACGATGCTGCATGACTAAATTCCGCCATCAACTGAATAATCTACGAAACCAACAAGGGGGCGGACTCAAAATATGACGGGAGAAAATGTATCAGGAGTGTTATTCTAGTTGAGTACTGACACCTTGCGATACTACGTCACATTACAATATCATTTCAGAGTTTACATATTTATATTTCAATACTGAAAACTACCATGGCACAATACACAATTGACAAAACGTTACTGCAAAATGTGTATAGATATGGGAGTTCTGGTTGAATATGACATATCATGATGTATTTACAAGAACTAAAGCGTTACGCAAGAATGCAACAAGTGACGCACAAGGAAATAAAATTGAGAAACATTTACAGAGAAAAGGGGAGAGTTTATGTCATCACCTTTTGTCAAGCATTCATCAAATAGCGCTTTGAAGTGCCCAACTTTTCAGCACCACTGTGGCGATCAGCGCCCAGTGAGCAGCGGCTGTAAATGAATGAGCAACTTCTGTTGTGAGATCATGTGAGAATCAACAACCCTCTTACGTCAAAACAAAACAGGCCTATTTAAAATACTCAGAAATGGCTAAAAAATTATACTCGAAAATCAGCCTCAATAGAGGGTACGTGATGACAGTGAAATACAAGGTTGTTTTCAACTTCTTACCTCTCCCGAAACTCTCCTCGTGTGTTCAGGTACCACTAGAGTATTCCCATTGCTGCCCGGGACTATAGTAGAACCTATACTCATTCTGGGTCCAACTAACATGTACCGTTTGTCTCCGGATCGGTACTGGATGCTGTGGCACAGTGTCCCGTCATAATTCACATCTTGTAAATACTTGGAGGAATCGACTGGGGCTTTGGAGCACTGCATTACAATCAACACGATGATACTGATGATAAAAAGTGCTGAAACTGACCCCAGAGTTATGATCAAATAAAATGTAACGCTGTTCTCCTCCTCGTCTTTTACTGCGCTTTTAACATCAGAAGCTGCAAAAGCCTCTTTGGGCTCCACAACGTTGATAATCACAGTAGCTGTTGCTGAGAGTGAAACGTTCCCATTGTCTTTTACCAGTATGACCAGTTTATGCTCAATCTCGTCTGTCTCTGTGAACGACCGAAGTGTCCTTATCTGTCCTGTATAGCGATCCAAAGCAAAGAGACTATGGTCAGTAACTTCCTGCAGTGAAAATAATAACCAGCCGTTATATCCTATATCAGCGTCATAGGATCTCACTTTAGTCACCAAATGGCCTGCGTTCACATTGCGGGGAATCTCCTCCACACCTTCAGCGGAACCGTTAGCGCTGACTGGATACAAGATCACTGGAGCGTTGTCGTTCTGATCCAGAATGAACACGTCTATTGTGACGTTGCTGCTTAATGACGGAATTCCAGAGTCTGTAGCTACAACTTGGAATTTGAATGTTTTTAAAGTTTCAAAGTCAAAGCTTTTTAGCGCCAAAATGTTTCCATTTTCTGAATTTATGTTGAGGAAAGATGCCCATTTATTATCGTCACCAACGTCTCTCAGAATATGATATGAAATAAGTGCGTTTTCATTCATGTCACGATCAGATGCACTTACTGAAAATACTGAGGCGCCTGGGTGGTTATTCTCAGTGACATAGAAAGTATAGGGGCTCAGTGAAAACTCTGGACTGTTGTCATTCACATCTGATACTACAACACTAATAGTCTTTACAGATGAAAGGGACGGCTGGCCTGCGTCTTTAGCAACTATTGTTAGATCATATTCGGACTGTTTTTCCCTATCCAGAGGTGACTTAGTGACTACAGAGTACATGTTTTCTTGTAAAGACGACGTTAATTTGAAAGGATTGTCCTCGGTTAGAAGACAGACAACTTTCCCATTGAGACCAGAGTCCAAATCATTAACACTGATTAGTGCTACAGTGGTACCGGGTCTAGAATCCTCTGATATTGATTCAGAGAATGATGTCACCTCAATCTCAGGTGCATTATCGTTGACATCCACAATTTTAATAATTACAGTTTTGTATGTTGTCAAAGTAGCTGCCCCTTTGTCTGACGCTTGTATATCGATCTCAAACTTGTTATTTTCTTCAAAATCAATAAGTCCTGTTACAATTATTTCGCCAGTAATCGGGTCTAAATGAAAACATTCCAGGACCTCTCCTTCCACGTCACTACCAAATGAATAGACAACTTCACCATTAGAACCCTCGTCCAGATCAGTGGCGTTTACCTGTATGACTGTTGTTCCTATATTAGCGTTTTCATTCAGCAATACAGAGTATGAATCTACAGTAAAAACCGGGGGGTTATCATTGACATCGGATACATCTACAGTTATTCTCATGTCTCCAGATCTTGGAGGTTTTCCTCCATCAATAGCTGTGAGCAGCAATATATGGCTCTTTACAGCCTCTCTATCCAGTGGTTTCTGTAAAATAAGACTCGGGGTTTTACGGTCCTCACCTCGATCTTTAACCTCTAAACGGAAATTATCATTTTGACTGAGTTTATATTGTTGAACGGAATATATCCCACCGTCTGGGTCACGAGCTGCTTGTAGCTGAAATCGCGCCCCAGGTAACGCAGATTCTGAAATCTCTAACCTTTTCTCTTTCTCGGGAAAGCTGGGAGAATGGTCGTTAACATCTAACACCTCCACAGCGACATAATGGATCTCGAGCGGGTTCTCAAGAACGGTTTTCAGATTGATCAAACACACACTGCTCCGTTCACACACCTCCTCTCGGTCTATTTTTCGGTTCACGTACAAGATGCCATCATTCTGGTTTAGCTGGAAAAGGGGCTCCTTCGAGCCAGACACGATTCGAAATCGCCTCTCCTTCAAGGTGCTCAGATCTATTGTCAAATCCTTAGCTACATTCCCGATGACAGTTCCTTCTTTAAGCTCTTCAGAGATGGAGTATCTTATCTGAGCTGAAGCTCCGATCCAAAAGAAAACCAAAGCAACTATGTAGGTGACCCACTGCCGTGGATCTCGCCATGCCCTGCATCCTCTTTGTTCCATGTTTTAGAATAAATAACGAGAATTCACAGCACTTCCGCTATTCCTTCATTGGTGACAGTTGTCCATCCATTATATTAGCAAATATGACAAATGCTCATGATCCAATAGTGTTTTAAGAATGTCAATTCTAGACATGATTCTCCCCACGATCCTGCATAACTGCATTCCTCCAGCGACGGAATCATCTAAACAGCAAGTGGGCGGAGTCAAACGCATTATGGTAATTATTTCTATCAAGGTCGTTATTGTAGTTGGGTACTGACATCATGCGATTCTACCTGACATTACACTATCGTTGAAACTTAGTAATGGAATCTTGACACGATACATATCAGATAAAACATTACTGCAAAAGTTGTATTTTTTTTTAAGGAGGTATACAGGTTACAATACATTATGTACAATGCTTATTTTTGCTAACAAAAGCAACATTTACCCTACTCATGTATGCAACACGTGTCTGACATGGAAAAATAATGTTGAAGGATAAAATATCCACTATAAGAGCATGTATACGTCGTCACTTTCACCAGTTAAACAGCACATTAAACTGGTCAGCGTTTCAGCACCACAGTTGTGGACAGCGACCTGTCCTGAGAGCAGTGTCACTTTCAGCGATCATTTAACAGCTAACAAACCTCTTTAGCCTAATTAAAAACCTAAAATGGTTCATACATTCACACATACCCATTTCTTGGTCAATGAAATAACAGACAGACATTCTAACAAACATAATGAGAATAGTACGCCATCATCAAACTCATGCACAGGCTCACAGCACTGCATTGGTCAGTAGGAGATTCCTGAACGGGTCGTTTTAAACTCCTTACCTCTCCAGAAGCACTTCTCCTGTGGTCAGGTACCACTAGACTATTCCCATTGCTGCCCGGGACAATAGTAGAACCTATACTCATTCTGGGTCCAACTAACATGTACCGTTTGTCTCCGGATCGGTACTGGATGCTGTGGCACAGTGTCCCGTCGTAATTCACATCTTGTAAATACTTGGAGGAATCGACTGGGGCTTTGGAGCACTGCATTACAATCAACACGATGATACTGATGATAAAAAGTGCTGAAACTGACCCCAAAGTTATGATCAAATGAAATGTAACGCTGTTCTCCTCCTCGTCTTTTACTGCGCTTTTAACATCAGAAGCTGCAAAAGCCTCTTTGGGCTCCACAACGTTGATAATCACAGTAACTGTTGCTGAGAGTGAAACGTTCCCATTGTCTTTTACCAGTATGACCAGTTTGTGCTCAGCCTCGTCTGTCTCTGTGAACGACCGAAGTGTCCTTATCTGTCCTGTATAGCGGTCCAAGGCAAAGAGACTGTGGTCAGTAACTTCCTGCAGTGAAAATAATAACCAGCCGTTATATCCTATATCAGCGTCATAGGCTCTCACTTTAGTCACCAAATGGCCTGCGTTCACATTGCGGGGAATCTCCTCCACACCTGCAGCGGAACCATTAGCGCTGACTGGATACAAGATCACTGGAGCGTTGTCGTTCTGATCCAGGATGAACACATTCACTGTGACGTTGCTGCTTAGTGACGGAATTCCAGAGTCTGTAGCTACAACTTGGAATTTAAATGTTTTGAGGGTTTCAAAATCAAAGCTTTTAAGCGCAACAATGTTCCCATTTTCTAAATTTAGGTTGAGGAAAGATGCCCATTTGTTCTCCTCGCCACTGTCTCTAAGAATATGATATGAAATAAAGGCGTTTTCATCTATGTCACGATCTGAAGCACTCACAGAAAATACTGAGGCGCCTGGTACGTTATTCTCCGTGACATAGAAAGTATAGGGGCTCAGTGAAAACTCTGGACTGTTGTCATTCACATCTGATACTACAACACTAATAGTCTTTACAGATGACAGAGGCGGATGGCCTTGGTCTGTGGCTACTATTGTTAGATCATATTGAGATACTTTCTCTCTATCCAGAGGTGACTTGGTGACTACAGAATACATGTTATCCTGTAAAGACGACATTAGCTTGAAAGGCAAGTCTTCCATTACAGAACATAAAACTTTCCCATTGAGACCAGAGTCTAAATCATTAACACTGATTAGTGCTACAGTGGTACCGGGTCTGGAATCTTCGGGGATTGCCTTCGAAAATGATGTCACTTCTATTTCTGGCGCATTATCGTTCACGTCAATAATCTTTACAATTACGCTTTTGTCTGTTGTCAATGGAACGGGTCCCTTATCAGATGCCTGTATATCAATGTCGTAAATATTGTTTACCTCATAATCTATCAGACCTTTTACGGTTAGTTCACCAGTATTCGGATCCAATCCAAATAGTCGCAGTAACTTGTCATCTACTCCATTACCAAATGAATATATAATTTCACCGTTTGCATCTTCGTCTAAATCGGTTGCTTTTACTTGAATGACAGTTGCACCGACAGGAGAATTTTCACCAAGCATTACAGAGTATACGTCTTTAGTGAAGACAGGTGAATTATCATTAACATCCAATACCTCAACGATTATTTCGATAGTCCCAGACCTCGCTGGTTTTCCTCCATCAATGGCTGTAAGCAGTAATCTATGATTCTTAGCAGACTCCCTATCTAACTGCTTTTGTAAAATCAAAATAGGCATTTTACGGTCCTCACCTCTATCTTTAACTTCTATACGAAAATGATCATTGTTTTTCAGTTTATATTGTTGAACAGAGTATGGGCCACTATCTGGGTCACGCGCAGCTTGTAGCTGAAAACGTGCCCCAGGTAACGCTGACTCAAACATCTCTAACCGTTTATCTTTCTCGGGAAAGCTGGGAGAATGGTCGTTAACATCTAACACCTCCACCGCGACATAATGGATCTCCAGCGGATTCTCTAGAACGGTTTTCAGGTTGATCAAACACACCGTGATCCGATCGCACACCTCCTCTCGGTCTATTTTTCGGGTCACATACAAGATACCGTCATTCTGGTTTAGCTGGAAAAGTGGCTCGTTCGAGCCAGACACGATTCGTAAACCCCTTTCCTTCAAGGTACTCAGATCTATTCCCAAATCCTTAGCTATATTCCCCACGACAGTTCCTTCCTTAAGCTCTTCAGAGATGGAGTATCTTATCTGGGCTGATGCTCCGCTCCAAAAGAGAACCAAAGCAACCATGTAGGTGACCGACCGCTGTCGCTCGCGCCATGCCCTGCATCCTCTTTGTTCCATGTTTAAGAATAAATAACGAGAATCAACAGAATTTCACTATTCCTCAATTTGTGTCAGTTGTCTGTCCATTATATGAGCAAATATGACCCATGGTGACTATCCAATAGCGTTTTATTAAGAATATACATTTAGATCGTATCCTCCATGGATGGCTGTATTCCTCTAGTGATTGAATCAGCTGAGCAGCAAGGGGGGCGGACTCAAAAGTATGACGTGGTGAAAACTACCAGGAGCAGAATTCTAGTTGTGTACTGACACCCAGGGGCGAAAATCTGATATCAACCTTGAAGGGGACAATTACATGACATTTTCTCAAGAGCAATTCCCGAGGGGGACACCAAAAGTAGAGCTGTAACACTGCCTACGTTGTAATATGTTAAATGTATATTGTGGAACCATAATTACTACAACTGGATAAATCATAGGTACAGCAGTTAACTGAAGAGTTTTCCCAACTTGTTCAAATTTTTAAATCATAATAAATTTACTACTAATAATAGTTATTGCAGTGTTCCTTATCAGTCCTATATGTATGCAGGTATTTGTATTTACAACCAGCAATACCAAGCAAGGCCAGTAGGTGGTAATGGTACTGTACACTGTATGGGTGCAGGTTTCATAAATACAATGAACATGGTGTGATCTCGTCTAAAATAATCTCCATTGAGAACCATCGAAGTTGGTCTCCGCATTGAATTTACCTTTTTATTTGACTTTTTCTGATTAATTTTATATAATCATTAAATATGTGCCACTGGTTTGAGTCTATTACAACATCTTTACAAGCACAAAACACTCAGAATAAGTACAGTTCTAAAATCAAGATAACTACTTCAATGAAGAACCCAAACAAATCAACCAAAATATCCTTCAGAAATACTTAGTTATTGTTCAGTCAGTGTCTCAACTCTTCAAATAACAGCTATGGACAAGTATGTCACACAAAGTATGCCATTTTAAATTAAATAAATAATTAGTAAGTGTACTGTCATGTACTAAAAACTACTAAACAAAATAACATATATCATACTATACAGCAGGGGGTCTCAAACAGGGTAGGTGGAGCCCTAGGGGTCCCTGGTGTAATGGCAAGGGGTCCATGAAATAAAAAAGTGTAATGAACGTATTCAGCAGCACAAGGATTCCAGTAACTTTACATATAATATAGAGGGGTGGAGGTCCCTGAGGACCACTCAAAACCTTGCCTCATAATATGCAGGGGTTCCAGTACCTTTACATATATTATAGAGGGGTGGAGGTCCCTGAGGACCACTCAAAACCTTGCCTCATAATATGCAGGGGTTCCAGTACCTTTACATATAATATAGAGGGGTGGAGGTCCCTGAGGACCACTCAAAACCTTGCCTCATAATATGTAGGGGTTCCAGTACCTTTACATATAATATAGAGGGGTGGAGGTCCCTGAGGACCACTCAAAACCTTGCCTCATAATATGTAGGGGTTCCAGTACCTTTACATATAATATAGAGGGGTGGAGGTCCCTGAGGACCACTCAAAACCTTGCCTCATAATATGCAGGGGTTCCAGTACCTTTACATATATTATAGAGGGGTGGAGGTCCCTGAGGACCACTCAAAACCTTGCCTCATAATATGCAGGGGTTCCAGTAACTTTACATATAATATAGAGGGGGTGGAGGTCCCTGAGGACCACTCAAAACCTTGCCTCATAATATGCAGGGGTTCCAGTACCTTTACATATATTATAGAGGGGTGGAGGTCCCTGAGGACCACTCAAAACCTTGCCTCATAATATGCAGGGGTTCCAGTAACTTTACATATAATATAGAGGGGGTGGAGGTCCCTGAGGACCACTCAAAACCTTGCCTCATAATATGCAGGGGTTCCAGTACCTTTACATATATTATAGAGGGGTGGAGGTCCCTGAGGACCACTCAAAACCTTGCCTCATAATATGCAGGGGTTCCAGTACCTTTACATATATTATAGAGGGGTGGAGGTCCCTGAGGACCACTCAAAACCTTGCCTCATAATATGCAGGGGTTCCAGTACCTTTACATATATTATAGAGGGGTGGAGGTCCCTGAGGACCACTCAAAACCTTGCCTCATAATATGCAGGGGTTCCAGTACCTTTACATATATTATAGAGGGGTGGAGGTCCCTGAGGACCACTCAAAACCTTGCCTCATAATATGCAGGGGTTCCAGTACCTTTACATATAATATAGAGGGGTGGAGGTCCCTGAGGACCACTCAAAACCTTGCCTCATAATATGCAGGGGTTCCAGTACCTTTACATATATTATAGAGGGGTGGAGGTCCCTGAGGACCACTCAAAACCTTGCCTCATAATATGCAGGGGTTCCAGTAACTTTACATATAATATAGAGGGGGTGGAGGTCCCTGAGGACCACTCAAAACCTTGCCTCATAATATGCAGGGGTTCCAGTAACTTTACATATAATATAGAGGGGGTGGAGGTCCCTGAGGACCACTCAAAACCTTGCCTCAAAATATGCAGGGGTTCCAGTACTGAAAAAAGGTTGAGAACCACTGCTATACACACTACTGAACAAAACAACTGAACATATGTTTGAGGGTTTCAATGGATCCAACAAATTGCTGGCAGATATTTCCCTCAAGACTGTCCAGCCTGTCTTTATGTACATTACAGACAACTATGCCGTTCAGTCTCTCTTGGCCCATGCAAGCCCGTAAACAAGTCTTTAACCTGCGGAGTGCACTGAAACTCCTCTCAGCCTCACATGAAGACACTGGCACCACAAACAAAATTCTGATCAGCACCTCAACTTGGTCAACCAACTCCCGCACCTCCACTGGAAGCCTCCTGAGGACCTCTGCTGCCTCTCAACTGCTGCTACAGGGGTATTTGTTGCGAAAGAGATGCAACTGCACTGAAAGAGAATCTATGTTCAGCTCAGGGTACTGATCTAGAGACTCATCCAACTCCCCCGTGAGAAGTGCTCTTTCCAACTTTTGCAGGACGTTTAGACTGTCCTGGTCAAAACGGTTGCCAAACAACCTCCACACCATCCAACACTTAAAAACATTCTGCCCTATAGTGATGCACTGCTTTGCCAGCAAATCATCTTGAGTGTCTTTCAATGGAGTCAATCAATGTTGTTGCTTTCTCATACAGTGCAAGGTAGCTTTTGTCATTTCGTCACTGCTGTTTACCCCAAGCACTGGATAACTGGGGACTGATTGGATTTATCTGGTGTGCTGTTACAGTTACACAGTGGCGGTGGGTTTGGCAGTTTTGAATTTTTCAATGGCTTTTCTCCAGTTCCTAAATCCTGCACTAATGAAGGCAGCATCTGCTCTTTGGCCAAAAGATGGCTGGCTTGAAAACCCTTGGCTACAGTGAAAACACAACACTCCTTTTATTGATGGATTATAATGTAGCCAGGGGAAATCACCAAACCATCTCTCTTGAAACGTCAACACTCTGTTGGCAAGAGTTTACAGTTCTATAAATTGTGGGTGTGGCTGATATGTTTTTGTGCCATCACTGAGGTAACTGGACAATGCTGTGCCACTGTCCCCTATACTGGTGCTGCTGGCAACAAGGTTGACAGCTGGTCCTGCCGTGGCTGTGACACTGTCCCCTATACTGGTGCTGCTGGCAACAAGGTTGACACCTGGTCCTGCCGTGGCTGTGACACTGTCCCCTATACTGGTGCTGCTGGCAACAATGTTGACACCTGGTCCTGCCGTGGCTGTGCCACTGTCCCCTGTACTGGTGCTGCTGGCAACAAGGTTGACACCTGGTCCTGCCGTGGCTGTGACACTGTCCCCTATACTGGTGCTGCTGGCAACAAGGTTGACACCTGGTCCTGCCGTGGCTGTGCCACTGTCCCCTATACTGGTGCTGCTGGCAACAAGGTTGACAGCGGGTCCTGCCGTGGCTGTGCCACTGTCCCCTATACCGGTGCTGCTGGCAACAAGGTTGACACCTGGTCCTGCCGTGGCTGTGACACTGTCCCCTATACTGGTGCTGCTGGCAACAAGGTTGACACCTGGTCCTGCCGTGGCTGTGACACTGTCCCCTATACTGGTGCTGCTGGCAACAAGGTTGACACCTGGTCCTGCCGTGGCTGTGACACTGTCCCCTATACCGGTGCTAGTGGCAACAAGGTTGACACCTGGTCCTGCCGTGGCTGTGACACTGTCCCCTATACCGGTGCTAGTGGCAACAAGGTTGACACCTGGTGCTGCCGTGGCTGTGACACTGTCCCCTATACTGGTCCTGCCGTGGCTGTGACACTGTCCCCTATACTGGTCCTGCCGTGGCTGTGACACTGTCCTCTGAAGTCTCTCCCTGGCTCTTTCCCTTTCACCACCCTCACTGACTCACAGTTTGTCTCCTAGAAAATAAATAGTTGTTTGCTGTACTCCTAAATACCAGTACCCAAAACTACACAATTAATCACAACAGCAACACCATTGCCTTAAACAAATCTTAGTTCAGTCACTAGTTTAAGTTGAGAGTGGGGGAATCCATGGCATTTTCCAATTATGTCCCTATTTTACAAGTCTAAAAAAGAGAGAACCTTTCATAATGTTGCCAAACAAAGACTCAACAAACTTACCTGAGACTCCCTGTCTCTGCCAGTCTGTCCCTGCCTATCAGTCTCTGCCAGTCTGTCCCTGCCTATCAGTCTCTGCCAGTCTGTCCCTGCCTATCAGTCTCTGCCAGTCTGTCCCTGCCTATCAGTCTCTGTCAGTCTGTCCCTGCCTATCAGTCTCTGTCAGTCTGTCCCTGCCTATCAGTCTCTGTCAGTCTGTCCCTGCCTATCAGTCTCTGTCAGTCTGTCCCTGCCTATCAGTCTCTGTCAGTCTGTCCCTGTCTATCAGTCTCTGTCAGTCTGTCCCTGCCTATCAGTCTCTGTCAGTCTGTCCCTGCCTATCAGTCTCTGCCAGTCTGTCCCTGCCTATCAGTCTCTGTCAGTCTGTCCCTGCCCATCTGACCCCAGCTCTGCTGTCTGTGTGACATCTGTCCCCAGCTCTGCTGTCTGTGTGACATCTGTCCCCAGCTCTGCTGTCTGTGTGACATCTGTCCCCAGCTCTGCTGTCTGTGTGACATCTGTCCCCAGCTCTGCTGTCTGTGTGACATCTGTCCCCAGCTCTGCTGTCTGTATGACATCTGTCCCCAGCTCTGCTGTCTGTGTGACATCTGTCCCCAGCTCTGCTGTCTGTGTGGCATCTGTCCCCAGCTCTGCTGTCTGTGTGACATCTGTTGCCTGATCTGCCTAATGACATCATTGTGAAACGTTTTCATTATCATTTCACTTCTTTCTAATGAACATTTTATCAACTAGTCTTTGAGATATTAGGCTACTAGGGTTCTTACTTTGCGTTTTGGTGTACTGAAAAATACTCTGATATTAGTCTTTTTTCTGCCATTTTTCTACCTGGCTGGCTGGCTACAGACACACATAGTGTGCAGGTTATTTACAGTAGGAGATGGGCTTCTATCATCTATAATCTTCTACCATTCTATATGGGCTTCGATCTAGAAGGTAGGTAGCGAGTCAGATGTGAAACAGATTTGACAGCTGTGTGAGTTCACCATTTACACAACGTATGCTGCAAACTTTTGTCATTGTAATATAGTTTATGTTTTATATTGGTTGGCTTTCAACAATAGCTGAATTTGCCGAGCTAGCGAGCACCAATTCCGTTTCTGTGGTTTTTGCTATTATCTTTGCTATCGTCAGTTTACTCCAAGATCGGCAAACAGGTGCCTCAAAGTCCCCTAGCGAAAATGTAGCTTTTTGCAACGAGACCATTAAATATTTTTAATACAACGGTAGAAGAGAGTGTAGTTCTGTTCAGTTGGGAGTTCAGTGTATCTCTAACATGATCACAGGGACTTTGAAGCACTACAGCTGCATGCTGATCTTGGAATAAACTGACCATAGCAATGATTCCATTATTGACGACGCCACATAAATGGAATAGGTACTAGCTAGCTTGCTAATGTTTGCTTTGGTTTGAGCGCTAGCTCTGCAAATTCAGCTATTGTGTATGTGAACGCTGCCAACATAAAACAGCATCGCTATGGCGCGATTGACTGGATTAACCTCACGTTAGTTATGTGCATTGAGTGCTTTTCAGACGGTAGACACTAACCCTCTGTTACCTTGCCAGCTAAGGAACACTACATTGCATTGCTAGCTGCTTCTCTCATTGACTCAAATTCAAATAGCTGCAAACACTGGTTGATGTTACTGTAGCTAGCTAGCAAACATCAGCTAACCGCTAGCTAACATAGAGTGATATTAAATTTAATGAAGCGAAAATGAAGACTGGTGACGGTTATAAATGTGTTTTCTTGTATTGAGGGGTAGAAGTAAAGAAATGTCTAACATATCCTTTGTTTGAACAACTTACTGGAGGTCAGCCACCAACAACAGACTCTGTCAGATTCCCACACATGCACAGTACCTGCATCATGTGCCACTGCTGGGGGGTGGGAGGCAGTGGATCAAACCATTGTGAGACAAAGGGAGGGAGGTCGCACTCTTTTGGAACTTAAAAACGCGCTATTAAGTGTCTATAATCAGCACAAGTGCTTTCATTGCGTATTATTAATATTATTGAAATGACATAGTTATGTTTACAGTGATATATTGGGGGTCGTGTACCCCCTGTCCTCCCTGGGATGTCCGCCTATGCAAACACCACGTGATTCTACCCTTCATTACCCTATCCTTGAAGCTTTTTAGAGGCATCTTGACACAATATATCAGTAAAAATGTTATCAGTGAAGCAACATCTCAAGACATCAGGTTAAAGCTCGGTCACAAATGGGTCTTCCAAATGGACGTTGACCCCAAGCATACTTCCAAAGGTGTGGCAAAACGGATTAAGAAAAAAAATGGTCTTGGTATTGGAGTGGCCATCACAAAACCCTGACCTCAATCCCATAGAACATTTGTGGGCAGAACTGAAAAAGTATGTGCGAGCAAGGAGGCCTACAAACCTGACTCAGTTACACCAGCTCTGTCAGTGGGAATGGGACCACTTATTCCCACTTATTGTGGGAAGCTTGTGAAAAGGCTACCCAAAACGTTTGACACAAGTTAAACAATTTAAAGGCAATGCTATCAATTACTAATTGAGTGTATGTAAACGTCTGACCCACTGGGAATGTGATGAAATAAATAAAATCAGAAATAAATCATTCTCTCTACTATTATTCTGACATTTCACATTCTTTAAATAAAGTGGTGATCCTAACTGACCTAGGACAGGGAATTTTAACTAGGATTAAATGTCAGGAATTGTGAAAAACAGTTTAAATGTATTTGGCTAAGGTGGATGTAAAATTACGACTTCAACTTTATCTTCTTACCTCTGCCGAAGCTCTCCTGCTGTGTTCAGGTACCACTAGAGTATTTCCATTGCTGCCCGGGGCTATAGTAGAACCTATACTCATTCTGGGTCCAACTAACATGTACCGTTTGTCTCCGGATCGGTACTGGATGCTGTGACACAGTGTCCCGTCGTAATTCACATCTTGTAAATACTTGGAGGAATCGACTGGGGCTTTGGAGCACTGCATTACAATCAACACGATGATACTGATGATGAAAAGTGCTGAAACTGACCCCAAAGTTATGATCAAATAAAATGTAACGCTGTTCTCCTCCTCGTCTTTTACTGCGCTTTTAACATCAGAAGCTGCAAAAGCCTCTTTGGGCTCCACAACGTTGATAATCACAGTAGCTGTTGCTGAGAGTGAAACGTTCCCATTGTCTTTTACCAGTATGACCAGTTTGTGCTCTGTCTCGTCTGTCTCTGTGAATGACCGAAGTGTCCTTATCTGTCCTGTATAACGGTCCAAAGCAAAGAGACTGTGGTCAGTTACTTCCTGCAGTGAAAATAATAACCAGCCGTTATATCCTATATCAGCGTCATAGGCTCTCACTTTAGTCACCAAATGGCCTGCGTTCATATTGCGGGGAATCTCCTCCACACCTTCAGCAGAACCGTTAGCGCTGACTGGATACAAGATCACTGGGGCGTTGTCGTTCTGATCCAGAATGAACACGTCTATTGTGACGTTGCTGCTTAATGACGGAATTCCAGAGTCTGTAGCTACAACTTGGAATTTAAATGTTTTTAAAGTTTCAAAGTCAAAACTTTTTAGCGCCAAAATGTTTCCATTTTCTGAATTTATGTTGAGGAAAGATGCCCATTTGTTCTCGTCACCACCGTATCTCAGAATATGATATGAAATAAGAGCGTTTTCATCTATGTCACGATCTGATGCACTTACGTAAAATACTGAGGCGCCTGGGTCGTTATTCTCAGTGATATAGAAAGTATAGGAGCTTAATGAAAACTCTGGATTGTTATCATTCACATCTGATATAACTACGCTTATAGTCTTTACAGATGACAGGGACGGCTGGCCTGCGTCTTTAGCAACTACTGTTAGATCATATTGTGATGATTTCTCTCGATCCAGTGTTGACTTGGTGACTACAGAATACATGTTGTCCTGTAAAGACGGCATTAATGTAAATGGTATGTCCTCAACTAAAGAGCAGATCACTTTGCCATTAAGACCAGAGTCTAAATCATTAACACTGATTAATGCTACAGTGGTGCCTGGTCTAGAATCCTCGGGGATTGCGTTCGAAAAAGACGTCACCTCGATCTCAGGTGCATTATCGTTGAGGTCAATAATCTTTACTGTTATGCTTTTGTCAGTTGTCAGAGGGGCAGATCCTTTATCAGTTGCCATTATGTCAATCTCATAGCTGTCTTGTAGCTCGAAATCGACCAATTCTTTCACAACTATCTCACCCGTATTCGTATTTACATCGAAAAGTTTACGAATCTTGTTCTTTACCATTTTACCGAAAAAGTAAAGGACCTCGGCATTCGAACCCTCGTCTAAATCCGTGGCATTTACTTGCACGACTGTCGTGCCAATAGGAGCATTTTCATTCAATGTAACTGAGTATAACTCTTTGACAAAAACAGGCATATTATCATTTACATCTAAAACATCAATAACTATTTCCACAGTCCCAGACCTGGGAGGTTTTCCTCCATCAATGGCTGTGAGTAGTAATGTATGTCTTTTCATAGCTTCTCTATCTAAGGGCTTTAGTAGATTTACAACAGGAATTTTACCTTCCCTTCCTCGATCTTTAACCTCCAAACGAAAATGGTCATTATGACTGAGTTTATATTGCTGAACCGAGTACGGGCCACCATCTGGATCAACGGCAGCTTGCAGCTGAAATCGTACACCAGGTAAAGCGGACTCGTATATTTCTAACCGATTCTCTTTCTCGGGAAAGCTGGGAGAATGGTCGTTAACATCTAACACCTCCACTGAGACATAATGGATCTCCAGCGGGTTCTCTAGAACGGTTTTCAGGTTGATCAAGCACACGCTGCTCCGTTCACACAGCTCCTCTCGGTCTATTTTTCGGTTCACATATAAGATGCCGTCATTCTGGTTAACCTCGAAAAGAGGCTCGGTCGAGCCAGACACGATTCGAAATCCCCTCTCCTTCAAGGTGCTCAGATCTATTCCAACATCCTTAGCTATATTCCCCACGACAGTTCCTTCCTTAAGCTCTTCAGAGATGGTGTATCTTATCTGTGCAGATGCTCCGCTCCAAAACAGAACCAAAGCAACCATGTAGGTGACACTCTGCCGTCGCTCCCGCCATGCCCCGCATCCTCTTTGTTCCATGTTTTCAAGACAAAAAGCCCTCATCCACAGCACTTCCACTATTCCTTCATTTGTGACCGTTGTCTTTCCAGTATGTTCGTCAAATACCAAAACGAATAAACCAACAATAGTCTTATTTATGTAAATTCCAGATCTTATTCTCTCCACGAACATGCACGACTGTATAACTCCAGGGACCGATCAAACCTACCAAACCAGCCAGGAGGAGGGCTCAAAAGCATGACGATAGTATTTCTACCAGAAGCGCTATAGTTGGGTACTGACCCCATGCGATTCTAACTCGCATTGCGCTGTTGTTTAATAATGTTAGGCCTACTTTTACTAGTCCAACCCACCCAGAATGCTATAGTGTCACAACGCACGAGGGAGAAAGGTCAGCACAAGGTTAGAATAAAAATTGTCAAAGACTCCAGTCACCCAGGTCATAGACTGTTCACTCTGCTACCACACAGCAAGCGGTAGGAGAGCGCCAAGTCTAGGTCCATTCATCAAATGTCCACCCGGACTATTTACATTGCCACCCCCTTTGTTTTTACACTGCTACTCATCGTTTATTATCTATGCATAGTCACTTTACCCCTACCTACATGTACAAATGACCTCGACCAAGCCTGTACCCCGCACATTGACTCGGTACCGGTACCCCCTGTATATAGCCTCCACATTGACTCGGTACCGGTACCCCCTGTATATAGCCTCCACATTGACTCGGTACCGGTACCCCCTGTATATAGCCTCCACATTGACTCGGTACCGGTACCCCTGTATATAGCCTCCACATTGACTCTGTACCGGTACCCCCTGTATATAGCCTCCACATTGACTCGGTACCGGTACCCCCTGTATATAGCCTCCACATTGACTCGGTACCGGTACCCCCTGTATATAGCCTCCACATTGACTCTGTACCGGTACCTCCTGTATATAGGCTCCACATTGACTCGGTACCGGTACCCCCTGTATATAGCCTCCACATTGACTCGGTACCGGTACCCCCTGTATATAGCCTCCACATTGACTCGGTACCGGTACCCCCTGTATATAGCCTTCACATTGACTCGGTACCGGTACCCCCTGTATATAGCCTTCACATTGACTCGGTACCGGTACCCCCTGTATATAGCCTCCACATTGACTCTGTACCAGTACCCCCTGTATATAGGCTCTTTATTGTTATTTTATTGTGTTACTTTTAATTAAATGTTTTACTTTAGTTAATTTAGTAAATATTTTCTTAACTCTTCTTCTTGCTCTGCCTTGTGGGTTAAGGGCTTGCAAATAAGAATGTCACGGTAAGGTCGGCAACTGTTGTATTCTGCGCATGTGACAAATACAATTTGATTTGATTTTGATGACTGGACTGGCAGACCCATAATTCATATGTCGTAAAGGTTCCCTTAAATAAAATGTACTGAAGCATGCAACAAGTCTCCTATATTTAAATAAATCATGCTATTTATGCTGTCCTTTTTTGGGGACAACACTTCATTATGCAAACAGCGTATTAAACAGCGTATTGAATTCCTAGAGATAGATAGAGGACTGTTTTATATATCTGTGCCATTATAGCGTATGTGACAGCATGGGCAGCGCCATTGAAGCTACAACCTATAGGAATCTCCAGCTAGTTGACTACTTTGGCTACTTTAAAATGGCGGAAGCATGGTGGAAGCACTAAATGGTGCTGCCCATGCTAAAACGTCCGTTTGGCCACTAGAGGCCTCTATCATTCTCTATGGTTGAATAGCCCAACGTTTCAGCACCACCGTGGTGGACAGCGCCCTGCCTGGCCTGAGCGGCAAGTCCTGATTGTGGTGGTGGGGAATAAGCAGGTTAACCTACACGTGCCAAGCTCTCAGATCATGTTAGAGACACAACCCTTTGATTTTAAAACATCCTATTTGACCAACTCACACATAACCCTTTCAGTCAATTAAATATTAAATACATACAAATACAATGATAGCGTATGCAATTCTAAAACTCAAGCTTATTATCAGCACTACATGTCAATGGTCAGGTGTAAGAGCATTGTGAACTATAAATTCATTTTCATCTCCTTACCTCTCCAGAAGCTCTCCTCCTGTGTTCAGGTACCACTAGAGTATTCCCATTGCTTCCCGGGACAATAGTAGAACCTATACTCATTCTGGGTCCAACTAACATGTACCGTTTGTCTCCGGATCGGTACTGGATGCTGTGACACAGTGTCCCGTCGTAATTCACATCTTGTAAATACTTGGAGGAATCGACTGGGGCTTTGGAGCACTGCATTACAATCAACACGATGATACTGATGATAAAAAGTGCTGAAACTGACATCAATGTTATGATCAAATAAAATGTAACGCTGTTCTCCTCCTCGTCTTTTACTGCGCTTTTAACATCAGAAGCTGCAAAAGCCTCTTTGGGCTCCACAACGTTGATAATCACAGTAGCTGTTGCTGAGAGTGAAACGTTCCCATTGTCTTTTACCAGTATGACCAGTTTGTGCTCAGCCTCGTCTGTCTCTGTGAATGACCGAAGTGTCCTTATCTGTCCTGTATAGCGGTCCAAGGCAAAGAGACTGTGGTCAGTAACTTCCTGCAGTGAAAATAATAACCAGCCGTTATATCCTATATCAGCGTCATAGGCTCTCACTTTAGTCACCAAATGGCCTGCGTTCACATTGCGGGGAATCTCCTCCACACCTTCAGCGGAACCATTAGCGCTGACTGGATACAAGATCACTGGAGCCTTGTCGTTCTGATCCAGAATGAACACATTCACTGTGACGTTGCTGCTTAGTGACGGAGTTCCAGAGTCTGTAGCTACAACTTGGAATTTGAACGTTTTGAGGGTTTCAAAGTCAAAGCTTTTTAGCGCCAGTATGTTTCCATTTTCAGGATTTATGTTGAGGAACGATGACCATTTATTCTCCTCGACACCGTTTCTCAGAATATGATATGAAATAATAGCGTTTTCATTTATGTCACGATCAGACGCACTCACGCGAAAAAGTGAGGCGCCTGGTTCGTTATTCTCAGTGACATAGAAATTATAGGGGCTCAGTGAAAACTCTGGACTGTTATCATTCACATCTGATACTACAACACTAATAGTCTTTACAGATGACAGGGACGGCTGGCCTGCGTCTGTGGCTACTATTGTTAGATCATATTCAGAATGTTTTTCCCTATCCAGGGGTGACATGGTGACTACAGAGTAAATATTATCCTGTAGTGATGGCATTAGTTTGAAAGTTGCGTCTTCCATCACAGTGCAGAGAACTTTCCCGTTGAGACCAGAGTCCAAATCATTAACACTTATTAGCGCGACTGTGGTTCCAGATCTAGAATCCTCGGCGATTGCTCTTGAAAATGATGTCACCTCAATCTCAGGTGCGTTGTCATTGAGGTCAACTATCCTTATTACTACGCTTTTATCTGATGTCATTGGTGCAAGTCCTTTATCCGATGCCTGTATGTCGAGTTCGTACTTGTCTTTTTCTTCAAAATCTAGCAGTCCTCTCACAATGATTTCACCTGTTACTGGGTTCAGATCAAAGAGTTTGCGTAATTTACTATTCACGCTATTGCCAAACGAGTACATTACTAAACCGTTTGGCCCCTCGTCCAAATCGGTGGCGTTTACTTGTACAATTGTTGTGCCAACAATAGTATTTTCATTCACCAATACAGAGTAAGCATCTTTTGTATAGACAGGCGGGTTATCATTGATATCCAGTACATCTACAGTTATTCTCATGTCTCCAGATCTTGGAGGTTTTCCTCCATCAATAGCTGTGAGCAGCAATATATGGCTCTTTACAGCCTCTCTATCCAGTGGTTTATGTAATATTAATATCGGGATTTTGCCATCATCACCTCGATCTTTAACTTCCAAACGGAAATGATCGTTGTGACTGAGTTTATACTGTTGAACTGAGTATTGTCCACCATCAGTGTCGAGCGCAGCCTGGAGCTGAAATCGCGCCCCTGGTAAGGCTGACTCAAATATCTCTAACCGTTTCTCTTTCTCAGGAAAGCTGGGAGAATGGTCGTTAACATCTAACACCTCCACTGAGACATAATGGATCTCCAGCGGGTTCTCCAGAACGGTTTTCATGTTGATCAAACACACGCTGCTCCGTTCACACGCCTCCTCTCGGTCTATTTTTCGGTGCAAATACAAGATGCCGTCATTCTGGTTTACCTGGAAAAGGGGCTCCGTCGAGCCAGACACGATTCGAAATCCCCTCTCCTTCAAGGTGCTCAGATCTATTCCCAAATCCTTAGCTATATTCCCCACGACAGTTCCTTCCTTAAGCTCCTCAGAGATGGAGTATGTTATCTGTGCAGATGCTCCGCTCCAAAAGAAAACCAAAGCTAACATTGCCCAAAGCCTCCGTCGTTGCTCCCACCATGCTCCATGTCCTCTTTGTTCCATTTTTATCAAATATATTTAGTCCAAAAAGAATCCACAGCACGCGACACTATGCCTATATTATTAACGAAACCTTACCCATTGCATTCCCAAATAGAATCATAGCTCATTATTCTAAAAAAAAAAGCATTTTTAGTTCCGTTCAAGTGAGTATGAAATATCTCCTTGTTGCTTACGACCCTCGTCAGCTAGCTACTGAATGATAAACCAACTAAGGGGAGGATGCAAAAATGTGACGTGAGCGTTGCTTTCAAGAGCGTTATTCTAGTTAAGCACTGACACCATGCGATGCTACCACACATTGATTGCATGGTTGTGTAAAGGACATTGGCTACTCCAGCACCAGAAGCATGTTTGGCACAAACATACAGAGACAGACAATCATAAATATACACTGCGTGGAGGCAAATGAAGGCTAATATAATCTACCCAGCAACTGATACAGATTTACAAAAATATCAAATGAAGCATGTCGCTTTATCTGCATGGTATATGTTCTCCTGCAGAGCTGCGAGACATCCGAGCATTTCAGAAACACCCTAGTGCACAGCGACCCACCACGAGGGCATAACGCTGCGTCCAAAAAAGACAGCTCTATGGCGAAACCACTTTGAATTCCTTTTAGATTGATTTAACATGTCCCACACAAACTATTCTAAGGCAAATATATGGTATAAAAAGGACACTTGATGAATTACAAAACAGAAATGCAAGAGGATTCCCTCCATCCTGTCGTACATTACAATACTAAAACAAATACACCAGTACACAAACCTAAACAGCAAAGCAAGTGTTTTATTAAATGCCCAAGATAACATGATTGTATTGAGACACTCAATGCACTGTACAGTTCAGTCTACATGGTTTATGATGACCATGTGCGATGTATGTGACTTGTATAAAAACGTATTCATCTCCTCACCTCTCCAGAAGCTCTCCTCCTGTGGTCCGGTACCACGAGAGTATTCCCATTGCTGCCCGGGACTATAGTAGAACCTATACTCATTCTGGGTCCAACTAACATGTACCGTTTGTCTCCGGATCGGTACTGGATGCTGTGACACAGTGTCCCGTCGTAATTCACATCTTGTAAATACTTGGAGGAATCGACTGGGGCTTTGGAGCACTGCATTACAATCAACACGATGATACTGATGATAAAAAGTGCTGAAACTGACATCAAAGTTATGATCAAATAAAATGTAATGCTGTTCTCCTCCTCGTCTTTTACTGCGCTTTTAACATCAGAAGCTGCAAAAGCCTCTTTGGGCTCCACAACGTTGATAATCACAGTAGCTGTTGCTGAGAGTGAAACGTTCCCATTGTCTTTCACCAGTATTACCAGTTTATGCTCAGTCTCGTCTGTCTCTGTGAATGACCGAAGTGTCCTTATCTGTCCTGTATAACGGTCCAAAGCAAAGAGACTGTGGTCAGTAACTTCCTGCAGTGAAAATAATAACCAGCCGTTATATCCTATATCAGCGTCATAGGCTCTTACTTTAGTCACCAAATGGCCTGCGTTCACATTGCGGGGAATCTCCTCCACACCTGCAGCGGAACCATTAGCGCTGACTGGATACAAGATCACTGGAGCGTTGTCGTTCTGATCCAGAATGAACACGTTTATTGTGACGTTGCTGCTTAGTGACGGAGTTCCAGAGTCTGTAGCTACAACTTGGAATTTGAATGTTTTGAGGGTTTCGAAGTCAAAGCTTTTTAGCGCGTAAATGTTACCATCATCAGAATTTATATTTAGGTAGGATACAGTAGGAGCGTCGCCATCACTTTTCCAAATGTTATAAGACACACGAGCGTTTTCATATTGGTCTCTATCTGAGGCGCTCATGGAAAACACAGACGCGTGTGGAGCATTGTTTTCCGGTACATAAAAAGTATACTGACTCTGAGAAAACACAGGACTGTTATCATTAACGTCTGAAATATGGACTGTGATGGTTTTGTGGGAAGACAGTGATGGGAGTCCTTTATCTGTAGAAGTTATTGTCACTGTGTACATAGGCTCTGACTCTCTGTCCAATCTGCTTTTAGTAATCAACGAATACATATTTTTCTGAAAAGACGGTTTTAATTCGAAAGGGATGTTGTCTGAGATTGTACATATAACTAAGCCGTTTTCACCAGAGTCCATATCAAACACGCTGATAAGAGCTACCGCTGTACCGGGTCGTGAATCCTCGGGGACTTGGCTTGATAGGGACGTCACGTCCATCTCAGGTGCGTTGTCATTTACATCTTTCACGTTAATAACAACACTACAGTGACCAGTCAATGTAACCGGACCTTTGTCAGAGGCCTGCATGTCAATGTCATAAACGCTCTGCTCTTCAAAATCTATTAATCCTTTTACAGTGATCTCACCGGTAACATCATCTATCTCGAATAAATCGAACGCTTTGTTTTTAAGACTGTTATCAAAAGTGTATATAACCTGTCCGTTGGCGCCATCATCTATATCCGTGGCGTGTAATCTTAGGACTGAGGCACCTACGGGAGGATTTTCATATAAAGTTACCGTATACACCTGTCTGTCAAAGACTGGTGCGTTGTCATTGACATCAATCACATGTATTGTTATATTGACTGTGCCAGATCTTGCGGTCTCACCACCGTCAAACGCAGTCAAAATCAGTTGAATTTCAGGTTTCTGCTCTCTGTCTAGCGGCTTTTTCAAAATCAGAAAAGGAATTTTATCCTCACCGCGAGTTTTAACATCTAAGTCAAAGTTCTCGTTTTGACTGAGAGTGTACTTACGGAGACTATTCGCTCCAACATCAGGGTCACGCGCAGCGTCAAGAGGAAAGCGCGTTCCTTGGAGCACAGCATTCTCTGCTATCTCTAAGCGTTTCTCCTTTTCTGGAAAAATGGGAGAATGGTCATTTATATCCGTAATTTCAATCTCAACATAATGTATTTCCATTGGATTTTCGGCGACGGTTTTTAGGTTGATTAAACACACAATGTTTTTCTCACACAGCTCCTCCCTGTCGATGTGCCTGTTCACATACAACACGCCATTATCTTGGTTGATCTGTAAAAGACCTTCCTTAGAGCCAGATACAATCCGAAACCTTCGCTCCGCCAGTACATCCACACTGAACCCCAAATCCTTTGCTACATCTCCCACATAAGAACCTTCTTTCGACTCCTCCGCGATAGAATAGCGTATTTGACAATAAGCTCCACGGGAGAAGCACAACAAAAATACAAACGACAGCATCGCCCAGTGAGGCGCCTCTCTTCTCTGTTTGTCTATCATTTTGACAAGCCCTGTTATTTTGGAACCATTACAGTCCGCTTCATCCAGAAAAAGCAAGGTGCCAAGTTCATCCACGAAAAAGATTCAAGCAAGTATCCATGCGGATGGTATTCTCCATTCCAGAAAGCAAGTGCCCATTTCACTCGACTCGAATGATTTTTTAATGAGGCAACACGACAAAGGGAGGGAGGGATTCAAACTAAATGCATGTTTCTAACACTGAAAAGCAGCGACACCACGCGCATTAGGAGAATGGGTTTCATGCGCAGCAACTCAAACCGAAACATAAATATGTGACGCGTCAAATAACACTTTGAACTGAAAAGTGTTTCAGAACAATTGTCGTGGACAGCGACCACTTTCAAATGTGGTGTTGACGCCTGATCCTCTGATTTCAAGGACAGACCCTGTGAGAGGTGTAGGTTTGTTAAAACGCCAAAGCCATACTCCGAAAAAAAAACATATTAGACCCACTCAAACAAGACCCCGTAGTTCAATTAAATATATGAACTTTTTTTTAAATGGGACAATAATCTATGCGATTTCTATACAATTACAGAGAAATACATGTCTTACCTCTGCCGAAGCTCTCCTCCTGTGGTCGGGTACCACTAGAGTATTCCCATTGCTGCCCGGGACAATAGTTGAACCTATACTCATTCTGGGTCCAACTAACATGTACCGGTTATCTCCGGATCGGTACTGGATGCTGTGGCACAGTGTCCCGTCATAATTCACATCTTGTAAATACTTGGAGGAATCGACTGGGGCTTTGGAGCACTGCATTACAATCAACACGATGATACTGATGATAAAAAGTGCTGAAACTGACCCCAGAGTTATGATCAAATAAAATGTAACGCTGTTCTCCTCCTCGTCTTTTACTGCGCTTTTAACATCAGAAGCTGCAAAGGCCTCTTTGGGCTCCACAACGTTGATAATCACAGTAGCTGTTGCTGAGAGTGAAACGTTCCCATTGTCTTTCACCAGTATGACCAGTTTATGCTCAGTCTCGTCTGTCTCTGTGAATGTCCGAAGTGTCCTTATCTGTCCTGTATAGCGATCCAAAGCAAAGAGACCGTGGTCAGTAACTTCCTGCAGTGAAAATAATAACCAGCCGTTATATCCTATATCAGCGTCATAGGCTCTCACTTTAGTCACCAAATGGCCTGCGTTCACATTGCGGGGAATCTCCTCCACACCTTCAGCGGAACCGTTAGCGCTGACTGGATACAAGATCACTGGAGCGTTGTCGTTCTGATCCAGTATGAACACGTTTATTGTGACGTTGCTGCTTAATGACGGAATTCCAGAGTCTGTAGCTACAACTTGGAATTTGAATGTTTTGATGGCTTCAAAGTCAAAGCTTTTTAGAGCGGAAATATGTCCATTATCAGAATTGATATTCAAGAAAGATGTCATACCATTTTGAGTCCCTTCGCCTCTAACAAGGTGATATGAAATGGCTGCATTCTCATTCAAGTCTTTGTCAGTGGCGATTACAGAGAGTATGGATGCACCGGGGGCGTTATTTTCCACTAAGTACAGCTCAAGAGGGTCTTGGGAGAATTCTGGACTGTTATCGTTCACATCTGATATCTGGACGTTCAGAATTTTGAATGTGGACAGAGGAGGCTGACCACAGTCAGTGGCTGTTATTGTGATGTCATAATGGGATACAAACTCTCTGTCTAATCGTTGTTTGGTCACTAAAGAGTACATACTATCCTGAAAGGAAGGTTTTAACTCAAAGGGTACATCTCCTAACAGACTACACAACACTTTTCCATTGATACCGGAGTCTTTATCACTGACACTTATGAGAGAAATAACAGTTCCTGGTTTGGAATCTTCAGAGACCATATTGGAAAGGGATGTTACCTCTATCTCGGGTTTGTTATCATTTACGTCAAGTATTTTTATGATAACCCCGCATTCGACAGTCCATGGAGGCTGACCTCTGTCTGATGCTTGCACACTTAGTTTGTACACCTCGGTGTCATCAAAGTCTACCTGGGCCTTAACTGTAATTTCACCTGTAACGCTATCCAATTCAAACACGTCATAAACTTTGCTCTTGAGGTTTCTGCCAAGAGAGTATTCAACAACACGGTTTAACCCTTCATCTAGATCAGTAGCATTTACTTTTACAATGATGGTACCAATAGGGGCGTTTTCTTGTAAAGTTACAGAGTATGTGTCTTGACTAAAAACAGGCTTGTTATCATTTACGTCAAGAACAGTAACGGTTATATTTAGAGATCCTGATTTTGGCGGATTCCCTCCATCGATAGCAGTTAAAACCAATGAGTGGTTGATTCTGTTCTCCCTATCTAGAGATTTCTGTAATATTAAAAATGGTATTTTGTCCTCATCGCTATCTTTGATCTCAATGTCGAAAAAAATATTCTGACTTAATTTGTAAAAACGTACGGAGTTTACCCCTATGTCCGGATCACGAGCAGTCGGAATTTGTAAGCGAGTTCCCGGAGGGACGTGTTCTGCTATTTCAAAATGCTGCTCCTTTTCTGTGAACATAGGTGAATGGTCATTGACATCTTTGATTTCTAACTGAACATAATGTATTTCTAGAGGATTCTCAACTACAATCTTCAGGTTCATCAAACACGCGCCAGTGCCTTCACAGAGCTCCTCTCTGTCGATATTCTTATGAACATACAAGACGCCATTGTTCTGATTAACCTGGAAAAGAGCGTCCTTAGATCCAGAAACGATACGAAACCGCCTCTCCACCAAAGTACTGACGTCAAGACCCAAATCCTTAGCAACATTTCCAACAACGGATCCCTCGTTCACCTCCTCTGGAATAGAGTACCTTATCTGAGCCGAAACCTGCTCCACGAAGCACAGCAGCAAAGAGAAACGCAGAGCAACACACCAGTATTCCCATCTGCGCCTTTGTCCTCCGTCTCCCATCGTTAAACAGCGGAACAAAAACACTGTCCTCAATGAAAAAATACAATCCTAATGATCAGATGATCAACTTGCAATGATCCATACTGAATTCAACTACTCAGTCAGTAAACAATTATAGCCTTCTCTGACATGGCAAGTCTTGTTCTGATGTCTGGACCACTCTCTCGGTATGTGTAGAACAAAACAGCCCAGAGAGGGGCAGAGCCTACTCTAAGAGTAAATACCTGACAGTCTCCTTATGTTATACTGACACCCTGCGGTCCAAGCACCTGTCTGCTGCGTAAACCACACGAGAATATAGTATTGCAAAATAAATTCGTTTTTCCGCTTTTTGTATTGCTAGAAGGCCCGGTTGCACTGGGTCACTTTAATTAAAGGCATAATCAAAGGATGAAGAAAGGTTGAGGAAGAATACAACTAAATGGAACAGTAGGATACGAAGTTGATATAGAGGAGAACACATTCAAATAGGATGGCAGAGTCGAGCTTTCAACAAAAACAATTACTGTTTAATTCAGCACCACTAGAGTGGACAGCAACCACATACAATATACATTATGCACAGAAAACCTGTTTGTAGACAATTGAGTCATGTTGGGACCTGGTTTTGACTACTCAACTACTTGAAGGGAGAGATCAGCATATCTCACAAACACACCCATATAAGCGACCAACAAACACAAGAGATTATGCATGCACATAGCTCACCTCTCCAGACGCACTTCTCCTGTGGTCAGGTATCACTAGAGTATTCCCATTGCTGACCGGGACTATAGTAGAACCTATACTCATTCTGGGTCCAACTAACATGTACCGTTTGTCTCCGGATCGGTACTGGATGCTGTGACACAGTGTCCCGTCGTAATTCACATCTTGTAAATACTTGGAGGAATCGACTGGGGCTTTGGAGCACTGCATTACAATCAACACGATGATACTGATGATAAAAAGTGCTGAAACTGACATCAATGTTATGATCAAATAAAATGTAACGCTGTTCTCCTCCTCGTCTTTTACTGCGCTTTTAACATCAGAAGCTGCAAAAGCCTCTTTGGGCTCCACAACGTTGATAATCACAGTAGCTGTTGCTGAGAGTGAAACGTTCCCATTGTCTTTTACCAGTATGACCAGTTTATGCTCAGCCTCGTCTGTCTCTGTGAACGACCGAAGTGTCCTTATCTGTCCTGTATAACGGTCCAAAGCAAAGAGACTGTGGTCAGTAACTTCCTGCAGTGAAAATAATAACCAGCCGTTATATCCTATATCAGCGTCATAGGATCTCACTTTAGTCACCAAATGGCCTGCGGCGTTCACATTGCGGGGAATCTCCTCCACACCTTCAGCGGAACCGTTAGCGCTGACTGGATACAAGATCAGAGGAGCGTTGTCGTTCTGATCCAGTATGAACACGTTTATTGTGACGTTGCTGCTTAGTGACGGAGTTCCAGAGTCTGTAGCTACAACTTGGAATTGGAATGTTTTGAGTGTTTCAAAGTCAAAGGTTTTTAGAGCAGAAACGAGTCCATTATCAGAATTTATATTCAGGAAAGATGTCATATCATTCTGTGTCCCTTCACCTCTAACAACGTGATATGAAATCGCAGCATTTTCATTCAAGTCTTTATCTGTTGCGGTTACAGAGAGTATGGATGCACCAGGGGCGTTATTTTCCAGTAAGTACAGCTCAATAGGGTTTTGAGAGAATTCTGGACTGTTATCGTTCACATCTGATATCTGGACGTTCAGAATTTTAAATGTGGACAGAGGAGGCTGACCACAGTCAGTGGCTGTTATTGTGATGTCATAATGGGAGACGAGTTCACGATCCAAGGGCTTTTTGGTCACTAAAGAGTACATATTATCCTGAAAGGAAGGTTTTAACTCAAAGGGTACATCTCCTAACAGACTACACAACACTTTTCCATTGATACCGGAGTCTTTATCACTGACACTTATGAGAGAAATAACAGTTCCTGGTTTGGAATCTTCAGAAACTAAATTAGACAGTGATGTCACCTCTATATCTGGCTCATTGTCATTAATATCGATTATCTTTATGATCACTCTACATTCCACAGTCAGTGGAGGTTGTCCTTTGTCCGAGGCCTGAACATCTAGTTTATACACCTCTGTGTCCTCAAAGTCCACCTCACCTTTAACTCTAATGTCTCCAGTTAGCCTATCCAGTTCAAACATATCATAGACTTTTCTCCTTAAGGTTTTACCCAGGCTGAACTCAACCTCACTATTACTTCCTTCATCTGCATCAGTTGCATTTACTCTAATAACAACTGTACCAACTCCAACGTTTTCTTGTATCCTAACATTATATGTATCCTGACTAAAGACGGGACGGTTATCATTACTATCTAGAACAACAATTGTAACATTTAGGGTGCCTGATCTTTGAGGAATACCTCCATCTATCGCTGTTAGGAGAAGCGTGTGTTTCATTTGTTTTTCCCTGTCCAGTGACTTCTTTAAAACTAAAAATGGTATTTTGTCCTCGTCGCTTTGTCTTACATCGATTTCAAAATGATCATTTGATGTTACTTTGTAAGCCCAAATAGAATTTTTTCCGACGTCAGGGTCACGCGCTGCATGTATTTGGAAGCGCGTCCCCACAGAGGTGTGCTCGGCTATATCAAATTGCTGCTCCTTCTCTGGAAAACTGGGAGAATTGTCATTCACATCAGTTACTTCTACACCTACATAATGGATTTCTAAAGGGTTTTCAACAACGATTTTCAGGTTTATTAAACAAGCGCTGTTGCCTTCACAGAGCTCCTCTCTGTCGACATTCTTATGAACATACAAGACGCCATTGTTCTGATTAACCTGGAAAAGAGCGTCCTTAGATCCAGAAACGATACGAAACCGCCTCTCCAACAAAGTACTGACGTCAAGACCCAAATCCTTAGCAACATTTCCAACAACGGATCCCTCTGTCACCTCCTCTGGAATAGAGTACCTTATCTGAGCCGAAACCTGCTCCACGAAGCACAGCAGCAAAGAGAAACGCAGAGCAACACACCAGTACTCCCATCTGCGCCTTTGTCCTCCGTCTCCCATCGTTAAACAATCAAACCCTGTTGTCAATGAGAAATTACAATCCTAATGATCAGATGGCAAAGTCGTAATGATCCATACCGAATCCAATCGTTCAGCAAACCGGGGAAAAAGTATTTGCCTGAAATAGCACGCCTTGATTTGATGTCCCCAAGACTCTCTCTGTATCTGCGGGGAACTAAACAGCACAGAGAAGGGCAGGGCCTAGTATAACAGTACCAGAAAGTCTCCTTGTGTTATACTGACACACTGCGGACCGATCTACCGTTGACCATGAGTACATACGGCTCGAGAACGAAAATACCTTTCTGTATTAGAATCAGCAAATGAACCAGCACTATATTACAGTTACAGGCGTGTGACGATGAAAGGTTTAGTGGGAGTAAAATGAAAAGGACTGGGACTAAATGAATGTGGAGGTCTACAGATGTAAAAGACAGGCATGGTACATACACGATTGCAAAGAAAAACAATGATCTTGTAAATCAGCACCACAGGGGGTGGACAGCAATTGCATGAACGAGTTCAGTTCTCCATTACGCACAGAAAGGCAGTTTGTAGACCGGGAAATTACACTCACGTGTCATGTTGGGACCTAGTTTTTGACTAATCAGTCAACGTTTTCAAATATCAGCATATCTCATGCCCATATAAACAAAAAACAATTTCAAGAGACTTCAAGGTAGATAGTTAGCGCTTAATCTTCCGTCATACATTTCATTACGCACGATAAATACATTAAAATAACCAGCCATATGCTTTCAACGTTTAATGCTCAAAGACAGTTCTTACCTCTCCAGAAGCTCTCCTCCTGTTTTCAGGTACCACTAGAGTATTCCCATTGCTTCCCGGGACAATAGTAGAACCTATACTCATTCTGGGTCCAACTAACATGTACCGTTTGTCTCCGGATCGGTACTGGATGCTGTGGCACAGTGTCCCGTCGTAATTCACATCTTGTAAATACTTGGAGGAATCGACTGGGGCTTTGGAGCACTGCATTACAATCAACACGATGATACTGATGATAAAAAGTGCTGAAACTGACATCAAAGTTATGATCAAATAAAATGTAACGCTGTTCTCCTCCTCGTCTTTTACTGCGCTTTTAACATCAGAAGCTGCAAAAGCCTCTTTGTGCTCCACAACGTTGATAATCACAGTAGCTGTTGCTGAGAGTGAAACGTTCCCATTGTCTTTTACCAGTATGACCAGTTTATGCTCAGCCTCGTCTGTCTCTGTGAATGACCGAAGTGTCCTTATCTGTCCTGTATAGCGGTCCAAGGCAAAGAGACTGTGGTCAGTAACTTCCTGCAGTGAAAATAATAACCAGCCGTTATATCCTATATCAGCGTCATAGGCTCTCACTTTAGTCACCAAATGGCCTGCGTTCACATTGCGGGGAATCTCCTCCACACCTGCAGCGGAACCATTAGCGCTGACTGGATACAAGATCACTGGAGCGTTGTCGTTCTGATCCAGAATGAACACATTCATTGTGACGTTGCTGCTTAGTGACGGAGTTCCAGAGTCTGTAGCTACAACTTGGAATTGGAATGTTTTGAAGGTTTCAAAGTCAAAGCTTTTTAGAGCAGAAATATGTCCATTATCACAATTGATATTCAGGAAAGATGCAAAAACATCACCTCTAACAATGTGATATGAAATTGCTGCATTTTCATTTAAGTCTTTATCAGAAGCGATTACTGAGAATATGGATGCACCAGGGGCGTTATTTTCCACTAAGTACAGCTCAATAGGGTCTTGGGAGAATTCTGGGCTGTTATCGTTCACATCTGATATCTGGACGTTCAGAGTGTTGAATGTGGACAGAGGAGGCTGACCACAGTCAGTGGCTGTTATAGTGATGTCATAATGGGAGACGAGTTCTCTGTCTAAACGGCCCCTTGTGACGACAGAATATACGTTTTCTTTATATGATGGCTTTAACTCAAATGGCACGTCTTCAGATATACTAGCAAGCACTTTACCATTAATACCGGAATCTTTATCTGTCACACTGATGAGAGAAATAACAGTTCCTGGTTTAGAAACTTCAGACACCGTCTTAGAGAGGGACGTAACACCAATAGATGGTTTATTGTCATTTACATCAGTTATCTTTATAATAACTCGACAGTCAACAGTCAGTGGAGGTTGGCCTTTATCAGACGCCTCTATATTTAACCTGTACACCTCATTATCCTCGAAATCTACTGGACCTTTAACCCGAATTTCTCCAGTAAGGCTATCCAGTTCAAATATGTCATATACTCCACGCTTTAAATTCCTACCAAGTCTATATTCAACTTCTCCATTTGATCCATGGTCTGTATCAGTTGCGTTAACCCGTACTACAATCCTACCGATATCAGCATTTTCCTGTAACTTCACTGAGTAGACGTCTTGGCTACATACAGGTTGATTATCATTTGTGTCAAGGACTGTGACAGTGATGTTCAGAGTACCTGTTCCAGGTGGATTCCCCCCATCTAATGCTGTCAATAGTAATACATGTTTGGTCTCCAGTTCCCTATCTAAGGCTTTCTGTAAAACCAAAAAAGGGATTTTATAACCTTCCCCGCTATCTCGCAGCTCTAAATCAAAATGCTCGTTTTGATTTAATTTATAGGTACGTACTGAATTTATGCCATAGTCCAAATCACGCGCAGCCTGGAGTTCAAAACGAGCCCCTGGCAGTTTATTCTCAGCTATGTTGATGTGTATATCTTTCTCGGAGAAGCTGGGGGTATGGTCGTTTATGTCTGTTATTTCTACACCTGCGTAATGGACTTCTAACGGGTTTTCAACAATGATCTCTAGATCTATCACACATGCAACATTTCCGACACAAAGCTCCTCTCTGTCAATATTCTTATAAACATACAAGACGCCATTGTTCTGATTAACCTGGAAAAGAGCGTCCTTAGATCCAGAAACGATACGAAACCGCCTCTCCAACAAAGTACTGATGTCAAGACCCAAATCCTTAGCAACATTTCCAACAACGGATCCCTCTTTCACCTCCTCTGGAATAGAGTACCTTATCTGAGCCGAAACCTGCTCCACGAAGCACAGCAGCAAAGAGAAACGCAGAGCAACACACCAGTATTCCCATCTGCGCCTTTCTCCTCCGTCTCCCATCGTTAAATATAAAATGAAACACAATCCTCAATGAAAAAATACAATCCTGAAGATCAGATGGCAAACGGGGTTCTATCCACACTTTATCCAATGTTTCATCAGCGAAATAGAACACAATCCTTTATGTCTATCGTCTTGTTCTAATGTCCACCCCGACCTATGTACGGAACAATATAACCCAGAGAGGGGCAGGGCCTATTCTACAAAGCACCAGTCAGTCACCTTGTGTTATACTGACACCCAGCGCTCCGAGCTCCTGTTTACCACTGTAGACTGCATTGTTTTGTACATACATTTGCTTGTGACTATTTGTATTGATAAAAGCCCCAGTTGCAATGGGTCCATTTTTTCATTTAACCTTTATTTAACTAGGCAAATCAGATAAGAACGAATTCTTAATTACAATGATGGCCGACCCCGGACAACCCTGGACGACGATGGGCCAATTGTGCGCCGCCCTATGGGACTTCCAATCAAGTCCGGATGTGATACAGCCGGGATTCGAACCAGGATGCAGTGCCTTAGAACGCTGCGCCATTCGGGAGCCCTTAAGAATAGCAATGTAAAAGGGTGAGGAAAGGTCGAGGAAGAATATAAAATGGTATGGAACAGTAGGCTACTAAGATGATGTAGAGGATTGGCCAACACACTTAAAAAAGAAGATAAGGCAACAACACCCGTTCAAGGGAAAACAATGAATGTACAATTCAGCACCACTAGAGATGACCTCAAGCGCACCAGCCATTATGCACAGAAATGCCGTTTGTAGAAAAATGAGTGTTGCTGGGGACTGGTTATGACTCGTCAACTATTTTAAGGGATGTGAATGCACCAATTTGTAAGTCGCTCTGGATAAGAGCGTCTGCTAAATGACTTAAATGTAAATGTAATGTAAAATGGATGTATCATCTATTTCCCAAACACCCATATAGGCCAAAAACAAGCACATAAGATTATAAATGTGCATTTCTTACCTCTCCAGAAGCTCTCCTCCTGTGGTCAGGTACCACTAGAGTATTCCCATTGCTGCCCGGGACAATAGTAGAACCTATACTCATTCTGGGTCCAACTAACATGTACCGTTTGTCTCCGGATCGGTACTGGATGCTGTGACACAGTGTCCCGTCGTAATTCACATCTTGTAAATACTTGGAGGAATCGACTGGGGCTTTGGAGCACTGCATTACAATCAACACGATGATACTGATGATGAAAAGTGCTGAAACTGACCCCAAAGTTATGATCAAATAAAATGTAACGCTGTTCTCCTCCTCGTCTTTTACTGCGCTTTTAACATCAGAAGCTGCAAAAGCCTCTTTGGGCTCCACAACGTTGATAATCACAGTAGCTGTTGCTGAGAGTGAAACGTTCCCATTGTCTTTTACCAGTATGACCAGTTTGTGCTCAGCCTCGTCTGTCTCTGTGAATGACCGAAGTGTCCTTATCTGTCCTGTATAGCGGTCCAAAGCAAAGAGACTGTGGTAAGTAACTTCCTGCAGTGAAAATAATAACCAGCCGTTATATCCTATATCAGCGTCATAGGCTCTCACTTTAGTCACCAAATGGCCTGCGTTCACATTGCGGGGAATCTCCTCCACACCTGCAGCGGAACCATTAGCGCTGACTGGATACAAGATCACTGGAGCGTTGTCGTTCTGATCCAGAATGAACACATTCACTGTGACGTTGCTGCTTAGTGACGGAGTTCCAGAGTCTGTAGCTACAACTTGGAATTGGAATGTTTTGAAGGTTTCAAAGTCAAAGCTTTTTAGAGCAGAAATATGTCCATTATCAGAATTGATATTCAGGAAAGATGCAATAACATTTTGTGTCCCTTCACCTCTAACAATGTGATATGAAATTGCTGCATTTTCATTTAAGTCTTTATCAGAGGCGCTTACAGAGAATATGGACCCACCAGGGGCGTTATTTTCCACTAAGTACAGCTCAATAGGGTTTTGGGAGAATTCTGGGCTGTTATCGTTCACATCTGATATCTGGACGTTCAGAGTGTTGATTGTGGACAGAGGAGGCTGACCACAGTCAGTGGCTGTTATAGTGATGTCATAATGGGAGACGAGTTCTCGATCTAATCGCCCTATTGTGACGACAGAATACGCATTGTCCTGAAATGATGGTTTTAATTCAAATGGGACGTCCTCGGATATTGTTAATAGGACTTTGCCGTTGTTACCGGAGTCTGTATCCGTTACGCTAATGAGAGATATGACTGTTCCAGACTTTGAGTCCTCGGATATCATGTTAGACAGTGATGTCACCTCTATTTCTGGTTTATTGTCGTTTACATCCATTATCTTGATGACAACTCTACAGTCGACTGATAGTGGGGGTTGTCCGTTGTCAGAGGCTTGCACTGTTAATTTGTAAACCTCATTCTCTTCAAAGTCTACTGGACCTATGACACGAATTTCACCAGTAAGACTGTTCAAATTAAATATGTCATGGACTTTGCGCTTTATGTTTCTACCAAGTGCATATTCAACTTCACCATTTTGACCTTCGTCTGTGTCAGTGGCGTTTATGTTTAAAACGGTTGTTCCAATAGGTGCATTTTCCTGGATAGTAACAGAATAGATATCTTTACCACAAACGGGTCGATTGTCATTGACATCAACAACTGTAACCGTAATATTTAGTGTACCTGATCTCGGAGGATTGGCTCCATCTATTGCTGTTAAAATGAATGAGTGGTTTGTGTTTTGTTCTCTATCAATAGCCTTCCTTAAGATTAAAAACGGAACTTTGTCTTCGTCTCCATTATCAATTAATTCCAACTCGAAATGAGGATTACTACTTAATACGTACATGCGCACAGAGTTCAATCCAACATCTGCATCCCGTGCGGTCTGGAGTTCAAAGCGCGTATCAGGAAGGGTATTTTCCGCTATCTCTAAGTGCAGATCCTTTTCAGTAAAACTGGGCGAGTGATCATTAACATCCGTTATTTCTACACCAACATAATGAATCTCTAAAGGGTTTTCAACAGCGATTTTCAGGTTTATCAGACAAGCGCCAGTGCCATCACAGAGCTCCTCTCTGTCGATATTCTTATGAACATACAAGACGCCATTGTTCTGATTAACCTGGAAAAGAGCGTCATTAGATCCAGAAACGATACGAAACCGCCTCGCCAACAAAGTACTGACGTCAAGACCCAAATCCTTAGCAACATTTCCAACAACGGATCCCTCTTTCACCTCCTCTGGAATAGAGTACCTTATCTGAGCCGAAACCTGCTCCACGAAGCACAGCAGCAAAGAGAAACGCAGAGCAACACACCAGTATTCCCATCTGCGCCTTTGTCCTCCGTCTCCCATCGTTAAACAGACAATTATGCACAATCCTCAATGAAAAAAAATAGTATCCTAATATTCAGATAGACAAGTCGTTATCATCCATACTGTATCCAATATTTCAGCACCGGAAAAGAATACGGTTCTCTCTGTCCAACATATCAGGGTTTTCGGATTTCTGCTCAGCTCTCTCTAGAACAAACCAAATGAGATAGAAGCAAAACAAAACAGCCCAGAGAGGGGCAAGGCCTGTAGTACATAGCACCAAACAGTATCATTGTGCTACACTGGCACCCTGTGGGCTGGGATTCCATCCACAATATATGAGCTCCGAGAGATTTACATACCGATAAATATGCATACATTAGCTATCAAATAACGAGAACAAACAAATTGAGATGGAAGGTGAGCAGATACATAGCAAAATAACAGAAAACGCAGGTATGGTAGTAGTCTAGCATGCTCTCTCCAACTAATTAGGGGAGCTTGAAGTTCAGCACTATGGACAGCAACCACTTTGCCTACGTACATTAGCCACGGACCAAACATGATCAAAATAAAATACATTATGGAGAGTAAAGGTTAGGGTCATTTCTTACCTCTCCAGAAGCTCTCCTCCTGTGGTCAGGTACCACTAGAGTATTCCCATTGCTGCCCGGGACTATAGTAGAACCTATACTCATTCTGGGTCCAACTAACATGTACCGTTTGTCTCCGGATCGGTACTGGATGCTGTGGCACAGTGTCCCGTCGTAATTCACATCTTGTAAATACTTGGAGGAATTGACTGGGGCTTTGGAGCACTGCATTACAATCAACACGATGATACTGATGATAAAAAGTGCTGAAACTGACATCAAAGTTATGATCAAATAAAATGTAATGCTGTTCTCCTCCTCGTCTTTTACTGCGCTTTTAACATCAGAAGCTGCAAAAGCCTCTTTGGGCTCCACAACGTTGATAATCACAGTAGCTGTTGCTGAGAGTGAAACGTTCCCATTGTCTTTTACCAGTATGACCAGTTTGTGCTCTGTCTCGTCTGTCTCTGTGAACGACCGAAGTGTCCTTATCTGTCCTGTATAGCGGTCCAAAGAAAATATACTGTGGTCAGTAATTTCCTGCAGTGAAAATAATAACCAGCCGTTATATCCTATATCAGCGTCATAGGCTCTCACTTTAGTCACCAAATGGCCTGCGTTCACATTGCGGGGAATCTCCTCCACACCTTCAGTGGAACCGTTAGCGCTGACTGGATACAAGATCACTGGAGCGTTGTCGTTCTGATCCAGGATGAACACATTCACTGTGACGTTGCTGCTTAGTGACGGAATTCCAGAGTCTGTAGCTACAACTTGGAATTTAAATGTTTTGAGGGTTTCAAAGTCAAAGCTTTTTAGAGCGGAAATAAGTCCGTTGTCAGAATTGATATTCAAGAAAGATGTCATATCGTTCTGTGTCCCTTCTCCTCTAATTGTGTGATATGAAATAGCAGCATTTTCATTCAAGTCTTTATCAGAAGCGATTACAGAGAATATGGATGCACCAGGGGCGTTATTTTCCACTAAGTACAGCTCAATAGGGTTTTGGGAGAATTCTGGACTGTTATCGTTCACATCTGATATCTGGATGCTCAGAGTTTTGAATGTGGACAGAGGAGGCTGACCACAGTCAGTGGCTGTTATAGTGATGTCATAATGGGAGACGAGTTCTCGATCTAAACGTCCCTTTGTGACGACAGAATATACGTTTTCTTTATATGATGGCTTCAATTCAAAAGGTATATTCTCCGACATACTTGAAATCACTTTACCATTAATACCAGAGTCTTTATCTGTGACACTGACGAGAGAAATAACAGTTCCTGGTTTGGACTCTTCAGAAACTGTATTAGAGAGGGATGTTACATCAATTTCTGGCTCATTGTCATTAATATCGATTATCTTTATGATCACTCTACATTCCACAGTCAGTGGAGGTTGTCCTTTGTCCGAGGCCTGAACATCTAATTTATACACCTCTGTGTCCTCGAAGTCCACCTCACCTTTAACTCTAATGTCTCCAGTTAGCCTATCCAGTTCAAACATATCATAGACTTTTCTCCTTAAGGTTTTCCCCAGGCTGAACTCAACCTCACTATTACTTCCTTCATCTGCATCAGTTGCATTTACTCTAATAACAACTGTACCAACTCCAACGTTTTCTTGTATCCTAACATTATATGTATCCTGACTAAAGACGGGACGGTTATCATTACTATCTAGAACAACAATTGTAACATTTAGGGTGCCTGATCTTTGAGGAATACCTCCATCTATCGCTGTTAGGAGAAGCGTGTAGTTGTGGTTTTGTTCCCTATCTAGCGACTTCTTTAAAACTAAAAACGGTATTTTGTCCTCGTCGCTTTGCCGCACATCGATTTCAAAATGATCGTTAGACGTTATTTTATAGGTATGAACTGAATTCATCCCAACATCAGGATCACGAGCTGCATGTAATTGGAACCGTGTACCTGGAGGGGTATGCTCAGCTATCTCAAATTTATGTTCCTTTTCTGGAAAATTAGGTGAATTATCATTCACATCTGTGATTTCTACACCTACATAATGGGCTTCAAGCGGGGTTTCAACTACAATTTCAAGGTCTATCAAGCACACGCCAGTGCCTTCACAGAGCTCCTCTCTGTCGATATTCTTATGAACATACAAGACGCCATTGTTCTGATTTAACTGTAAAAGAGCGTCCTTAGATCCAGAAACGATTCGAAACCGCCTCTCCAACAAAGTACTGACGTCAAGACCCAAATCCTTAGCAACATTTCCAACAACGGATCCCTCTTTCACCTCCTCTGGAATAGAGTACCTTATCTGAGCCAAAACCTGCTCCACGAAGCACAGCAGCAAAGAGAAACGCAGAGCAACACACCAGTATTCCCATCTGCGCCTTTGTCCTCCGTCTCCCATCGTTAAACAGACAATTAAGCACAATCCTCAATGAAACAATACAAACCTACTGATCAGATGGCCAACTCGTAAGGATCCATACTGCATCAAATGCATCAGTACCGAAAAATAATACACCTATTATCTGACTATCTATACACGTCTTGTTCGGATGTCCACACCAGTCTCTCAATGTGTGAAACAAAACTGCCCAGAGAGGGGTAGGGTCTAATCTACAAAGTACCAAACAGTCTCCTTATGTTACACTGACACCATGTGGTCCGGGATACTTGTCCACTCAACCGGCTACGATGAGCTCAGTGTGTGTCGTCTGTATCGAGTCCAGTAAATTCGCCTATATCAGTAAAAATACACAAAAAAAACGAGTAAAGATAAAGGGGTGTTTAGATAGGGGAGGAAGAGAAACATACTAAATCGAAGGAGTGCACAGTTAAATAACAGATAATACACCTCAGGCAGTAGCCTAGCATGCACTCACCAGCTAACCTAAGAAGTGAGCTTGGAATTCAGAACCATGGACAGCGCCCCCCACAGCGAGTTTGCGTGTGGACATTACGCACAGACGACAACAAGACAACATGCTCGCACACACATTCACTCAAAACATGTCTCTTTCTCTGATTTAATAGGCAGTAACGGATAAAAAACAGTTCTTACCTCTCCTGAAATTCTTCTCCTGTGGTCGGGTACCACTAGAGTATTCCCATTGCTGCCCGGGACTATAGTAGAACCTATACTCATTCTGGGTCCAACTAACATGTACCGTTTGTCTCCGGATCGGTACTGGATGCTGTGGCACAGTGTCCCGTCGTAATTCACATCTTGTAAATACTTGGAGGAATCGACTGGGGCTTTGGAGCACTGCATTACAATCAACACGATGATACTGATGATAAAAAGTGCTGAAACTGACCCCAAAGTTATGATCAAATAAAATGTAACGCTGTTCTCCTCCTCGTCTTTTACTGCGCTTTTAACATCAGAAGCTGCAAAAGCCTCTTTGTGCTCCACAACGTTGATAATCACAGTAGCTGTTGCTGAGAGTGAAACGTTCCCATTGTCTTTTACCAGTATGACCAGTTTATGCTCAGCCTCGTCTGTCTCTGTGAATGACCGAAGTGTCCTTATCTGTCCTGTATAACGGTCCAAAGCAAAGAGACTGTGGTCAGTAACTTCCTGCAGTGAAAATAATAACCAGCCGTTATATCCTATATCAGCGTCATAGGCTCTCACTTTAGTCACCAGATGGCCTGCGTTCACATTGCGGGGAATCTCCTCCACACCTTCAGCGGAACCATTAGCGCTGACTGGATACAAGATCACTGGAGCGTTGTCGTTCTGATCCAGAATGAACACATTCACTGTGACGTTGCTGCTTAGTGACGGAGTTCCAGAGTCCTTGGCAATGATGTGAAACTGGAATGTTTTGAGGGTTTCAAAGTCAAAGCTCTTTAGTGCATAAATGTTACCGTTGCCTTCATTTATGTTTAAGAAGGATGTCACGCTTTGTCCCGTGCTCCCACGGTCCAGTGAATATGTAATGGCTGCATGTTCTCCTTCATCCAAATCAGAAGCACTTACAGAGAAAATAGGCATGCCGGGCTTATTGTTTTCAACTACATAAAATGTGTACGGGTTTTCAGTGAAAAGAGGATTGTTATCGTTAACATCTACTACCTCCACTTGAATTACTTTAGTTGATGTCAAAGGAGGGGTTCCTAAGTCTTTAGCCGTGATGGTAATATCATACCGAGCCACAGACTCTTTATCAAGGAATTCATTCGTGACTAACGAATAGAAATGCCCATCCGGAGAAGGCTTCAGATCAAACGGTAAATCCTTCGGTAAAGAACAGACTACCTGTCCGTTCACACCCGAGTCCAGGTCGGTCATCCCCATTAACGCTACCACCGTACCGGGAGATGCGTCCTCAGGGATCCGGCTGGACAGAGAGGTGACGTCAATCACGGGCCTGTTGTCGTTCACGTCTTCAACTCTGACCAGCACGTTGCAGTGTGTGGAGAGAGACACTGCTCCTGTATCCGCTGCCAGTACCTTCATCTCATACACTTGCTTCTCCTCGAAATCAAGGCCTCCCTTCACTTTTAGCTCTCCTGTTTTACTGTCCAACTCAAAGGGCTCAGCACCCATAGGTCTAAATTTGCCTCGCAAAGAGTACTTGACCTCGCCATTTAGACCCTCGTCCGTATCAGAGGCATTCAATCGAATTAAAAATGTCCCCGCAGGTGCGCTTTCCTTTACGGTTACTGTGTATTTCTGCTTGTCACACACTGGTGCATTGTCATTTATATCAGACACAATAACTGTGATATTAAGGGCTCCTGTTTTGGGTGGCTTGCCCCCATCTAACGCTGTTAACAGCAACGTGTGTTGAGAAATTATCTCCCTATCCAATTGTTTTTGTAATACTAGAAATGGGATTTTACCGTCTTCACCAAATTCTTCTGTTTCCACACGAAAATACTGGTTGTGGCTTAAGGTGTAAGACTGCAAAGCATTTAAGCCTACATCTGAGTCGTGTGCTCCCTCCACTTGAAACCGTGTCCCTGCCAATGCGGACTCTAGTATTTCCAAATTATATGTTTCCTCGGGGAATTTAGGGGAATTATCATTTACATCTATTATCTCTACTGTCACTTGGTGCATTTCTAGCGGATTTTCTATCACCGCTTTTAGGTTGATGAAACACGGCATATTTTTTACGCACAGTTCCTCTCTGTCTACTCTGTGGTTCACTAACAAAGCACCATCTCTCTGGTTAACCTGGAAGAGCTCGTGCTTTGTTCCAGACACAATGCGAAGATTCCGGTCCGCTAGTCTCGAGGTGTCGAATCCCAAGTCTTTAGCTACATTCCCAACTGCCGTTCCCACTTTCAATTCCTCTTGAATGGAGTATCGTATCTGTCCGGAGATTCCTTTCAAATGAAGAAAAAGAAGAGCAAAATAAGGAAATGCCCATCCACCTAACCACCGTCTTTTTCGGGTTTGTATCGCCATTGTATGCTAGAAAAACTAGGCTATAGGCCTAACGCAGTAATGCTTAAATATGAAAGCACACAAATAAATTCCGTATCAGTGATTCGCACTACAAGTGTTTGTTATTTATATCGTCTTTCCATTTAGAATAGCGCTCTTTAACGTCCGCCCTGATGCTGCTGTCTCTCTGCAGCTACTGAATGTCTCATCCCTTCAAGAACGGCCCTCTTACGCGCCTCTATTACCCGTTTATGATGTAACAGCACCATCATGCGTCTGGGCACCTTGTGGTTCTTAAAAGGAAATCACCTGGCCCTGATGGCCTGTCAGTTGAATTCTATAGACAGTTTTGCGAGTTACTAGAAGATCCGATTTTTAATATTCCAAGATTGCATTAAAAGTGGGGAAATGGTCTCCACTATGAAACATTGCCATATTTAATTGATTCCGAAGCCCGATAAAGACCCTTCTCTCATTGACAATTGGAGACCAATTACTTTATTAAATATTGATTACAAATTGATTGCTCTGGTTTATGCCAAAAGATTAAAGAAAGGAATAGATACCATTATAAATGAGACTCAAACAGGATTGTGTCACATAAATTCTAACATTCGTTTAGTCTTGGACCTTACAGATTATTCAGATGCAATTGACTCAGATGCGGTTGTCTTATTTTTGGACTTCTGTAAAGCCTTTGACATAACTGAACATGAATTTCTCTTTAGGTTCTCTTAAACTTTTTGGATTAGGGGGGAAATGTTATCAAAGTAATTCGCATGTTTTACGAAGTTATAAATTGTTCTGTGTTACTAAACCTTAATACTTCCAAAATATTCAGTATCAACAGAAGTGTACGACAGGGATGCCCAATTTCGCCATTTTTATTCATTTTGGTTGTTGAACTTCTATCTCTAGATATTCTGAATAATGCAAATTTGTATGGCTTAACCATTTTTAACAAAGAAATCAAAATGTCCCAACTGGCTGATGACTCTTTTCTTAAGAGACAAAGACCAGGTCGACCATGCCCTTAATGCTATAACTGCATTTTCTATTGCATCAGGATTAAAACTGAATGTTTCTAAATGTGAAATCTTATGTTTATTTGACTCTGATGATAAAGAAATAGAAAATATTCCTGTAAAGGACTGTGTTCAATATTTAGGAATACATCTGTCAAAAAAAACACTTAGTCAGACAACATTTGAATTTCTCTCCTAAAATTAAGAAAATCAAAAAAATATATTTAAAAATAGGCTACAAAGAGATCTTTCTATACTTGGGAGAGTACTTCTGTCCAAGGCAGAGGGACTGCCTTGTTTGGTGTACCCCTCATTATCTTTATGTGTAAATCCCTCTACATATTGAGAGATAAGTCGTTTCTTGACTTCATCTGGAAAAACAAGTCTCACAAACTAAAAAAGTCAGTCCTTTCTAATAAAAGAGCTGAAGGAGGTCTGGAAGTGTTGGATTCTGTTGACATAAATAACACTTTCAAGATCAACTGGTTGAAAAGATGTTTGATCAATACTGATTCAATATGGTATTTCATTCCAAATCATGTGTTTAATAAGTTGGGAGGTCTTCAATTTTTACTAAATTGGTTAGGTTTCATCAACAAGCTTTAATGGCCTGGAAAATAACCCTTTTATGGAATAATTCAGACATAACTGTAAGGAATAAGTAATTGTTCTACCCCAGCTGGCATGAGAGGAATATTGACTTTGTTCTTGATATTTTCGACAACAAGGGTAATATTCTCACATATGAACAATTTATAACATTGAAAGAGCTTCCAATACCTTTCAGAGAGTTTATTTCTGTGATCAAAGCCGTTCCCAGTGGTCTAACTACACGAATGAAAACTCATCTTAGCTTTGGTAACGATCACAAAGTGTATCCAGAACTCAGATTGGAAGGCGTGGGCTTACTTGAGAGAGCTTGTTGTGATAAATATATATAAGACAAATTCTTCATTCTTCAACTTACACCGAGAGGAAAGTTTTTCTGGAACATGCTTATTCCTGACATAGTCTGGAAAAATGCATGGTTAAGACCTTACAAATACTGTATACCAAACAAAGTTAAGGAAGTGCACTTTAAAATATTACATAAGATATATCCATGTAATTCTATGATATCCAAAGTTGTGGCTATTGATGATACCTGCGTTTTCTGTGGAAAAAGAAGGTGAGAATCTGTCTCATTTGTTCTTTGAATGTAAATTTGTGTCAGAATTTTGGGAAAACCTTGCAAAATACTTATTTACCAATATGAACACTGCCTGTGTTTTTGACATGAAATATATAATATGTTACTATTGCAATGATAACAAGACCACTGAAATGATTGTTCTTTTTTAAATTCTTGTTGCCAAATACTTTATACACAAACAAAAAATTCCAAAATTCTACACCAAAATTACACATTTATATTTGATTAAAACATTAACCCTAGTGAACAATAACAAGAATAACATTTTCCTAAATCATTATAATAACATTTTTTCAGATTGATTACGATTGCACTATAATTATTTATTTATTTTATTTCTTGTTTGTTTTAGTATTTTCTCGTTAATACCTGCGTTCTGTTTTGTATGATGTAAGAATGTAAATTGTTTATCTGTATTTTGATTTATTTTTTTTGATTAAAAACTTGTGGTTCCCTGTAGGCCAACACCGTCATGACCTGGCTTTGAAGTAACTGTCTTTCGGATCAACCTAATTGTATCACCTCTTACAATATACTGTCCTTATTTTATGAGCAAAATACTGTCCTTATTGAAACATATTGAACATTATATACATAAAGGGCATGGGTGAAATAAACAGTACACTGGGATTCACAGAACATGTTTCCAATGGCACAGTTAAGAAAAAACAATCATTACAAAAAACAGGCTGTTTTACATGTATACTTTGTCACAGCAATATACTGTCCTTATCAGTGGTGGAAAAAGTATACAATTGTCATACTTGAGTAAAAGTAAAGATACGCTATATATACAAAAGTATGTGGACACCCCTTCAAATTGCTGGATTCATTTTTCAGCCACACATTTGTTGACAGATGTATCAAATCAAGCACACAGCCATGCAATCTCCAGAGACAAACATTGGCAGTAGAATGGCCTTACTGAAGAGCTCAGCTGCAACGTGGCACCGTCACAGGATGCCATCTTTCCAATAAGTCAGTTCATCAAATTTCTGCCCTGCTAGAGCTTCCCCTGTCAACTGTAAGTTCTGTTACTGTGAAATGGAAATGACGGCTCAGCCCCAAAGTGGTAGGCCGCACAAGCTCACAGAATGGGACCGCAGAGTGCTGAAGTACGTGGTGCATAAACATCGTCTGTCCTCGGTTGCAACACTCACTACCGAGTTCCAAAATCCCTGTGGAAACAACGTCAGCACAATAACTATTCGTCGGGAGCTTAATGAAACACAAACCTAAGATCACACAAGCCTAAGATCACCATACACAATGCCAAGCATCAGCTGGAGTGGTGTAAAGCTGGCAGTTATTGGACTCTGGAGCAGTGGAAACATGTTCTCTGGAGGGATGAATCTGAGTATGGTGGATGCCCGGAGAACGCTATCTGCCCCAGTGCATAGTGTCAACTGTAAATTTTGGTGGAGGAGGAATAATGGTCTGGGACTGTTATTAATGGTTTGGGCCCCTTAGTTCCAGTGAAGGGAAATCTTAACACTACAGAATACAATGACATTATAGACGATTCTGTGCTTCCAACTTTGTGGCAACAGTTTGGGGAAGGCCCTTACCTGTTTCAGCATGACAATGCCCCCTGGGCACAAAGCGATGTCCATACAGAAATGGTTTGTTGAGATCGGTGTGGAAAAACTTGACTTCCCTGCACAGAACCCTGACCTCAAACCCATCGAACACCTTTGGGATGAATTGGAATGCTGACTACAAGCCAAGCATATTTTCTTTTAGCAATATACTGACCTTATTTTATCAGTTATACTTTGAGTTGGAAGCCTCTATAATACCACGACTTTCAGCTTACTCACCACTATTTTTAAAATGATTACATCCTCTATTCAATTACATTAAACATTTAGATGTGATAGATATCACAAGTAATGCAGTCAGTGTGTCACAGTATTAAAATGATAGATATCTACATTTTTGTCACTTCAGCTTTCCTAGGCTTGTCTTGTGTAGGTCTATAATGGGTTATTTGAACAACCCATCCTGTTCTGCTATTGTAACAGTAAACAGCGACATCCTATGGCTGAGAATGAGGTTCATTCAGTAGAGACAATTGAATGTCTTCCCCGACACATGCGTGATAGATAGCATGGTAACTGGCTGCATGGCCGACCAGTAAATTGTGTTAAGACCATAACAGTCTGAGTAACACAAATTCATGACCCCCCCCCCCCCCCCCGTGTCTACATATCTCTCTCCAATTCTGATTCCATGTCTCTCCCCCTCCACCAGGTTATCTCGAAGATTACTGCCATCACATGTGTATTGTGGAACGGTGAGATAACTCATTTACCTACTTTTCAACGGTGCTTTATTTAGCCTAGATCACTGCACTGAATGCTTTGCAGATGCTTTATGCGTTACCCGTATGCTGCATCCGGAGCTGAGGGTCTTGTCAGAATATACAATTACAGCTGCTTCAAAGCGCACCAGGAGCCACTGCAAGCAGGCAGCGCGTTGCCCTGGCAACGGAGCTCCGCGAGGCATGTCGCTATCCGCGGTTCTGAAAGAAAGCAGGCGCAGAGAGAGAGAGGGGAAGAGGAAGAGATCGGGGGGGCAGTGCCTGCTGTAGACAATGAAATCTCGGGGAAATTGTATTTCTCCCGCTTTCCTAATTTGTTCTCAATTATGTTACAAGGTTCACGTAATGTTTTCTCCCCGTTTCCCACCTTCTTAGGTCTATACCCCCTCTTATCGCCTTGGCTTTGTCACAATGAGAGGCATACTGCTCTGCGGTCATCTGGATACAGGGATGAGGAATCCTCTCTCCACAGAGGTGACAACATATGTCCCAGAGTGGTGTGGCAAAAAGAAATCTGGGGCCCATATTTTCCTTATCTGGTAACCTAACTAGGTAAAACTCTGGTAGAACGTGGTTCATCTGTTGTAAACACGTGTAAAATGGGCTATGATGGGATCAGACTTTTTTAAATCAGGTCACATGGTTTAAAAAATACCCCTGCAAAAACTCCTGGCCTTGGGAGGATGAGAACCCTGTCAAACTGCAGCAACCTTGTACTTCTTCATATGAATTATATTTTAAAGAACGACTAAGGGAGTTTCCTATACAAATACACAGAGAAAGCAAGATGATTTGACAATAAAACTCACAGGGCTGAGTAAGCTTTACGCAGGTTTGCATCGCGTAGTCCAGCCCTATGCAACTGTAGGCCTAATAAAACATTACCTGGCAGTTATTGTGTTTATTGATTCATTACAGATAAACGTTTCTGATTGTAGCCTAGTCAGTCCAATTTTGAATGTAAACCAAACTTGATCCTATTCACATTTTCTCACAAACAAATGGGCTATAAATACTTCCTTAACCCTGGCCAGAGGGACAGGGCGCGTAGTAGGCTAGACTAGGAAGCTGCTGATGTTAGTAGCCTACAGTTGATCAGACTGAACACAGACTGAACATTCCCATGTTATCACGCTTACTAAATAAATACTGTCTTGTTCAGGGAACTAGCAACCTTTCTGGCTCAATTCCGTGAATGTGATTGGTCAAGACACGCAAAGAGCATGCAGCAGAACTCAGTTGTGAAAGACATGAGGCATCGGTCTAAAAAACAGCACCTTGCTCCTCTTTAAACAATTTGCGTCACTACATTTAAAAAAAAAAAACTAAATCAAAAGTGGTACACCTGATTGAAAAGTGCTGAGGCAAATGTCGCCTAGCCACAGGTTTTGTGGTAGCCCTGCCTCACTGCTATTGTTTAGCCAAGGGAAGATAAAGACGTCCTTGTGTGAATATACTGGAAGATTTCAGCACAGTACATGCCTAGATTTATGATAGTATTGGTGTGTCTATGCATGTATAAAACAAAAACCACATTCAACCTAATCTTCTACCAAACACTAGCCTCACACCAGACAAGAATATCCCCCTCTCTCTCAACCGAACAACACACACACACACACTTACCGTAAACCCCCTAAAACATATCATTCTGGGCTATGTAATTCTATCCTGCACTACCCCACCTTCACTTTCACTCTGTCACTTGATCACAATGGGCCTATTGTGACGGATGTCGCAGCGAGGGACAGGAACGGTGGATGGAGGCACAATGGGCCTATTGTGATGGATGTCGCAGCGAGGGACAGGAACGGTGGATGGAGGCACAATGGGCCTATTGTGACGGATGTCCCAGCGAGGGACAGGAACGGTGGATGGCGGCACAATGGGCCTATTGTGACAGATGTCACAGCGAGGGACAGGAACGGTGGATGGCGGCACAATGGGCCTACTGTGACGGATGTCACAGCGAGGGACAGGAACGGTGGATGGCGGCACAATGGGCCTATTGTGATGGATGTCACAGCGAGGGACAGGAACGGTGGATGGAGGCACAAGGGCCTATTGTGATGGATGTCGCAGCGAGGGACAGGAACGGTGGATGGCGGCACAATGGGCCTATTGTGATGGATGTCGCAGCGAGGGACAGGAACGGTGGATGGAGGCACAATGGGCCTATTGTGATGAATGTCGCAGCGAAGGACAGGAACGGTGGATGGAGGCACAATGGGCCTATTTTGATGGATGTCGCAGCGAGGGACAGGAACGGTGGATGGCGGCACAATGGGCCTATTGTGACGGATGTCACAGCGAGGGACAGGAACGGTGGATGGAGGCACAATGGGCCTATGTGATGGATGTCGCAGCGAGGGACAGGAACGGTGGATGGAGGCACAATGGGCCTATTGTGATGGATGTCGCAGCGAGGGACAGGAACGGTGGATGGCGGCACAATGGGCCTATTGTGATGGATGTCGCAGCGAGGGACAGGAACGGTGGATGGAGGCACAATGGGCCTATTGTGATGGATGTCGCAGCGAGGGACAGGAACGGTGGATGGAGGCACAATGGGCCTATTGTGATGGATGTCGCAGCGAGGGACAGGAACGGTGGATGGAGGCACAATGGGCCTATTGTGATGGATGTCGCAGCGAGGGACAGGAACGGTGGATGGAGGCACAATGGGCCTATTGTGATGGATGTCGCAGCGAGGGACAGGAACGGTGGATGGCGGCACAATGGGCCTATTGTGATGGATGTCGCAGCGAGGGACAGGAACGGTGGATGGCGGCACAATGGGCCTATTGTGATGGATGTCGAGCGAGGGACAGGAACAGTGGATGGAGGCACAATGGGCCTATTGTGACGGATGTCGCAGCGAGGGACAGGAACGGTGAATAGTGTTCAATGTGGTTTCTGGGGTCTCACATTCGGAAGGATTACCGTTTAGTTTGGTGCAGTAGAAGGGGAAGAAACTAGGCTCTTAAAAAGAGACAAGGCAACACCGGGAAACATTCTGCACTTAGCTTATGAATTCTCCTGCGGGTTGTGTGTTGTTAGGGTGTTAGTCTGTCAGTGGCTCACAGCAACACAGCAGCAGTGTAGTCATATACAACAAGTACAGACAAGCTGGGAGTATCCAATCTGGGTCAGAAGGAAGGAGAAGGAACACTCTGTGACACACAGAGGGGGTTTGTTTATCTGGCCCAGGTTAACCAGGTGGGAGCAGTTTAAACCGGGTGAAAAGTTGTTGCATTGGTTTTGGACCCGGGGTGCCTCCCCAGCGTAAGCCTGCTGCCCCACTCTGGCCGTAGGCTGAAAACAATAGTGATGTAATCAAGCACGTGGAGTGATGAGTAGGATTCTGTTTTCACATGCTAAAGGGGTGGCAGGTAGCCAAGTGGTTAGAACGTTGAGCCAGAAAGGTTGCTAGTTCCCTGAACAAGACAGTTAATTCACTCTTCCTCAGCCATCATTGTAAATACAAATTCGTTCTTAACTGACTTGCCTCGTAAAATAAAGGATACATTAATAAAAGGGATTTATGGAGATAAAAACACTTTGTCTGCCTTCTTAATGAAAACTAGTTTGAAAAGTAAAACGTATTTTATGGAAAATAGATGTTGTATGTTTCTGGACGATGCACCAGGCTGCCTTGTTGACAACATGACAGAGCGGCGCAGATTACTGTTTGATTTGAGAAGGGCGCTCTTCCCTCCCCGTGTTCACCCGATGATGTGATGGGCCATTGCCCGGTTCAACTTGGGCCAGCATAATATAACTCCCTCACTTCTAAGCGCCAACCTTCTCAAGCCATTCACATCGCAGCAGTTAACACCAACTCAAACCCAGCTCCTTTTAAAGCTTTTATTTACACTGTAGAATTTACAAGCAGAACATCCAAACACAGAAAATTACTATCAGGACATTTTGTTGTGACATCACATTTTTTCAACAACAAATAAGGGAAATCAGTGATCTGTCCCTCATGCATGACCTCAACTGTCTGTGGGAATGACCTCATCTCACAGCCATCTCTGTCCACCCAAACACGCACGCACAAACACACACTCAAATGGATTTAAACTACAAGTAGAAAGCAATGTGCATAAACACAGCAGCAGGAGAATATGAACCATGTCATCAAGTTAATCAGTCTCTCAGACTCTTTATAACCACAACACTGTTTTTTTGTCAATCACATAACCACGTGAACTATGACCTTACAGAGCCATTCTCTTGGTTTGATAACGAGCAACAACTGCTATTTACACAAATCAAGTGCATATAGTAAATACATTGAAAAGACAAAAAGCTCATACTATGTCATTGTACAAAAACACACTTATCACAGTTCAGGCTAATCCAATTCAGCTTGCTGAAAATATCCTCCATGAATTAGATGTTTGCATTGTCTCTTAAATTATTTTAAACTCTGGACCACTCATCTTATCTTAGCGTATGAAATTGCAGATCAATATGGCGGCACAAAGATTATAATAGGCCTAATACATGACAAGATCACGATTTCATACCACTGATGCTCTACTGCAGAGCATCGGGAAACAGGTTACAGGTTCCTGCTGTTTCATTTGCTTGTTTGCTTGTCTCACATGTAGAACCGTAACTACAACACACAGAGATGCTAACAGCTGGAGCCCTCACAGTACAATTAGCTGTCTTCGAGGCAGGGCCCAGATGTGGTGTTTTAATTCAGGCTGAAACAAAAACCCTGGCCTCAGCAGTCAGTGGCGAGCAGATTGGCTAGCATGTTACTGTTGCTACAATAATTAAGCTTTAAGAGCTATTAGATCCATCAGAATCAGGTTAATACTCTTACTCGTAAGCCTGTCTGCTGCTGCTAAATCACACTGGTGGCTAAAACACCAGCACAGACATACACACACACCCTCAATCGCACCCCTTACGCACACACATGCACAGTCGCACACATGCACGCACACATGCACGCACACATGCACACACACTATGAGAGGGATTTTTGGTGGCATCTCCAAGACTAAAAACAAGGAACAGCTCTGTCCTGTCCTGTCCTGTCCTGTCTGAGAAAGGAAGGTTGAGCTAAAAATAAGCGTCAACGCTCTGTTCCTCCAATAGACATGGTTCTTTACTGCGTTAATAATTGGGTGTTTCGTAAGCAGAGTAAGTGACCTACATAAAGCAATATCCGCCTGGGTAAAGTACAGTAGCACTACCTTTGTGACAACCTGATCTGGTTTACCTGTCCTTGTGATTGTCTCCACCCTCTCCAGGTGTCACTTATTATCCCCGGTGTATATATCCCTGTGTTTCCTGTCTTTCTGTGCTAGTTCGTCTTGTTTGCCAAGTTGACCAGCGGTTTTCCTTGCTCCTATTTTTCCCAGTCTCCTTTTGTTTCTAGTCCTCTTGGTTTCGACCCTTGCCTGTCCTGACTCTGAACCCAACTGCCTGACCACTGCATATTCTGACTACCAGCCTGCCTATCCCCTTGTACTGTTTTGGACTCAGATCTGGTTTCTGACTCCTGCCTGGCCTGCCTAGAGTCTGCCTATCTTCTGGTACTGTTTGGACTCTGACCTGGTTTATGAACTCTCGTCTGTCCCCGACCTGCCTTTGCCTGCTTCCTTTGTTATAATAAATATCGGAGCGCTATCAATATAGTGGAGAGGAGTGGTTAACCAGCAATACAGTGGAGAGGAGTGGTTAACCAGCAATATAGTGGAGAGGAGTGGTTAACCAGCAATACAGTGTAGAGGAGTGGTTAACCAGCAATATAGTGTAGAGGAGTGGTTAACCAGCAATATAGTGGAGAGGAGTGGTTAACCAGCAATATAGTGTAGAGGAGTGGTTAACCAGCAATATAGTGGAGAGGAGTGGTTAACCAGCAATATAGTGGAGAGGAGTGGTTTTCCAGCAATACAGTGGAGAGGAGTGGTTAACCAGCAATACAGTGTAGAGGAGTGGTTAACCAGCAATATAGTGGAGAGGAGTGGTTAACCAGCAATATAGTGGAGAGGAGTGGTTTTCCAGCAATACAGTGGAGAGGAGTGGTTAACCAGCAATACAGTGGAGAGGAGTGGTTAGAGGAGTGGTTAACCAGCAATACAGTGGAGAGGAGTGGTTAACCAGCAATATAGTGGAGAGGAGTGGTTTTCCAGCAATACAGTGTAGAGGAGTGGTTAACCAGCAATATAGTGGAGAGGAGTGGTTTTCCAGCAATACAGTGGAGAGGAGTGGTTAACCAGCAATACAGTGTAGAGGAGTGGTTAACCAGCAATACAGTGTAGAGGAGTGGTTAACCAGCAATACAGTGGAGAGGAGTGGTTTTCCAGCAATACAGTGGAGAGGAGTGGTTAACCAGCAATACAGTGTAGAGGAGTGGTTAACCAGCAATATAGTGGAGAGGAGTGGTTTTCCAGCAATACAGTGGAGAGGAGTGGTTAACCAGCAATACAGTGTAGAGGAGTGGTTAACCAGCAATACAGTGGAGAGGAGTGGTTAGAGGAGTGGTTAACCAGCAATACAGTGGAGAGGAGTGGTTTTCCAGCAATACAGTGGAGAGGAGTGGTTAACCAGCAATACAGTGTAGAGGAGTGGTTAACCAGCAATACAGTGGAGAGGAGTGGTTAACCAGCAATACAGTGGAGAGGAGTGGTTTTCCAGCAATACAGTGGAGAGGAGTGATTAACCAGCAATATACATTTACATTTAAGTCATTTAGCAGACGCTCTTATCCAGAGCGACTTGTGGAGAGGAGTGGTTAAGCAGCAATACAGTGGAGAGGAGTGGTTAACCAGCAATACAGTGTAGAGGAGTGGTTAACCAGCAATACAGTGGAGAGGAGTGGTTAACCACACTGTAAAAAAAATAAAAAAATAATTGTTGGGATAAATTTATATTTAACTTTCATTGTGTAGAATAATAGAAAATGTCAGTAAATGCGAAATACATTACACTTCCTGTATTTTTACAACCATACATCCCCTTTTCACAACAATAAGCTGTAAGAAATACAATAATATACATTATAAATAAACAACTATTCTTACCATTGCTTTATGGATATTTACTTTAGTTTTACATTCTAAATGCAGATAATTACAGTAAAAAAAACGATTTCTGATGTTTATAAACAATATAAAACGATGCAAGGGAATGTACAAAGAATGCTTTCATGTGTGATTGTACTGATATTGATCACTAATTTACAAATATTAACTGTACAATTATGAGTATTTACAATACCTCAATGACAGGGAATGCATATTCAGACTGTTATTTAAATTATTAAGCCAGTTATTTTAGTATTTATTAATAGCAAAGTTTTTCAATGTTAATGAACAGCATGAAGCATTGAAAGAAAATGTAAAGATAATTACATTGTCTGTGATTTTAAAGATATTGTCTGTAAAAAAAAAAAGTAATCTTACATTAATATACTTTAAATGTTACATGTCATTCTCTTTATTTGAGAATAATGGTCAGATGTTGCTCAAATTAAAAAGGTAAATCTACGTCGCGGGTGGTCTAAGTCTGCGTTAGTTCGATTCCTGTTCGCGTCATTTCTAGAACACTTATTTAAACTATTTACGTTAAGTATTTAAGGTTGCCTACTTTTACCAGTGTGTGATTGTGCTTACATGTTTCTATGTAATGTGGGTAGAATGCATTCTACCTCGACTCTCAGGTAGAAGACCATGCTATATTGCTTCTTTTTTTTTTTACATTAATGTCAGCACTTAAGCAATTTCGTCCTCACCAGAGTAGGATTCATTATGATCCAACATTCTCTTCCATATCAGACACTTCCTCCTCTATTTCAAAGTCACCATCCTCTACATCACTCTTCGGAACTATTTAAAAAGTCAGTGAATATTTCACATTGAATGGAGTCGTTTCGGCTAGAAACCATTTGACAAGGAGTCAGGAACACGTCGGAGGCGTCATTCAAACGGCAGCAGTTTGGCACACGCAGTGATAGGGAGAGCGGATATCTAGCATACCAAGGGGAGCATTTACCACTAAGCTTTGGCTTAATTGTTTAACATGACGTTTAAATATTTGACGACATTGCTAGATGTGCGGCTCATTAACTTTGTGTTGTATATGCTAGCTAATGTCGTGGAGTTTGTGGTTGGCTGCTCACACGTCGTTAGCAAGATAGCTAAGATAAGCACACGTTTTTTAGCTAAGATAAGCACACGTTTTTTTATAACATATCATATGTTGACATTTAACGTTTTATTAGTTCTGAATTTGAGTTCTGAAGCGTTGACATTTAGCTAGATCGATAGCTGCATTTCATAACCTTGTTAGCGCGCTAATTGCTAGGTTACGTTAGTTTGCTGTAAACCAATCCCACCCGATGACATATTTTTCTCTTTCCTTCAACAGTTGCATGAATTGGAATTGAGGAAATGACATGCAATCCTCAAACTGAAGTAATATTCATAGATAGTTTAGTTTCGCAAACTGAGTAGCTGAGCATGGAAATAAATACTCGCTGTTGTCCCCTTTAAGTGCATTGTCATTGTAATCAAACAAACCAGAAAGATGCACTTCAGTAGTTAATTGGAACCTAGATTAAAATCTACAAGCTACTTTTTTGTCTTTGTTACAAGCAAGTTAGATATATAGAAATTGGGAAGATGTAAGGTCTTTCCAAAGAATGGGCATTTCTTTCCTGTGGCCTCACTGTTAAAACGTTGAGTTTATGTGGATCATTAGTCATTACACAACATTAAGCAAATGGACAATATGTATGCTGCATGGTTAGTTGCAAATCTCAGTTTACATAATATATTGCTTTTTAAAGTCATGCGTCATCATCATAGTCTGCTGTATCACAATGTGACACGATACAAGGGCCGTTTACATGCGAAAATCATCATTGTCAGAAACAATGCCTTGATCTGAAGGATCTTGCTCATTAAAGGTCACATGTTTCAAAAAGAGAAAAGGTCAAATGCCCATTCAGAGACTGTGGCAAAGCCTTTACATTAAAATCCTCTGTTATCTCCCACATTTCAAGGCATCATAGGTGTGCTACAGCTGCGCATGTGTCCAACTATTCAGTGAGTTCTCATGATGATGCTGAAAGTCTGTTCGGTGTAGATCTTATTGATGAAGTGCCAGAGGATATACTGAACCCAGCTGTTATGAAAAGTCTGTATATAAAACATCTGCATGTTTTACATTAAGTTACAGGCCAAGTATCTAATTCCCTCTATGATACAAATGATTTTTGATTTAGTGTAATAGTCTTAATGGACTTTGTCATCAGCACACTCAACATCAACTCCTGGTTGCCCTTCAGTCTAATACTAACTTGACAGAGTCAGAAATTGAAGGTGTTGTAAAGACCTTGGAGGACACCGATCTGCATGCATCCTGTAGCTCTACTTAATCACCAGAATACATGAGAAGGCAGTATTTCCAGAGGAACTTTTCCTATGTGCATCCGAAAAGCTGTTGTTTGGCAGGAAAGCCAGTAAAAGACGCAAATTATGTTTGTGATGGATCTGTGTTCAAGTCTAATGCCGTATTTATGGACTCGGGTGTAACTAAAGCTTGTATTGTATCAACATGCTTTTGATGTTGTTAACCCTCTTGGATCAGCAAGTAAGAAACCTAAGATTGTGGGGGTCTACATTACACTGGCAAACTTTGATCCATGTTATCGCTCCAGTATTGATCATTTACAGCTCATGTTATTGTGTAATAATGAGAGAGACTTTAAATATGTTGGCCATGATTTGTTTGAGAGGATAGTGGCATATGACCTAGCCATTTATATCATGTACTTTGTTGAAGTAAATACATTCTTTACACACTCAGAGCTTAACCGCAGCATCAGGCAGTTGAGCTACCAAGGATCTCCTGCCAATTCCACACCCTCAGAAGTTGGTGAAAAGGGAATTCAACTAGGTGGTCAGGCAACAGAAAACGGGTCTCTTTTGAGGCTCCTCCCTGTTATAATAGGCAAAAAGATTGCTGATATAGAAGATTGGGTATGGCAACTAACAATCCTACTTAAAGAACTTGTGAAATGAATCTGTGCCCCCTCCATTTCTGTGGCTCAAGTTACTTTGCTCAATTTTCTGATTCCTGAGTATACAGACAAGAAACAATCTGTTTCCTTTCACAAACTGAAACCAGAGCACCACTCTCTGATCCACTATCCTGCTCTGATACTGATGTTTGGCCCACTCATAAGGCTGTGGACAATGAGGTTTGAAAGTAACAATTCATATTTCAAAAGATATGTCCATATTTGATTCCATTCAACTGTTTCCGCTCCAGCCATTACCACAAGCCCCTCCTTCCCAATGATGGTGCCACCAACCTCCTGTGATAAACACAGACTCAAGCATCAAGACCCCTCTGGCCATCAGAGAGGGGTCAAGGAATTGGTCACATATGGTCATGAGCCATGGCCTGTCTCTCACTGTAAATCTACACTGTCATGTGGTGAATAGCAGGATAAAACCACATTTACGTGAGCATGTATGTAAATCAAATCTGACGTGCCATTTCACCAGTAACTATCCAGCTCCATCATATTTAAAGTGAAAATGTATCTGCCTCTTCCTCACGACTAGGCCTACAGAACATTTTAGGCCACAAAGTGAAATAGCAAATATCCGCTAGCTAACGCCACTCGTTTTGCCATCAGAATAAACAGACCTGGACATATCACGATAACTGTATTGTTGACATATTCTCTGCGCTGAATTGATGTTTTGAAACAATATCACATTGGTCACTGTTGGCCTAAATGAACAACGTTCCTGTTTACCTTTGTAATAAAATCGTGTTGTTTTCCTCATTTGCCCGAACTCACAGTTCAATTAGGTTAATATCCGGCAGATATTGTTCAGTTTTCCACTTATTGCGTGCATAAACACTCATTAGAATTACGGAAATCAAGGAACAATTGAGGTCTGGACATGTTGGGGAGTAGGCCCACCTCTTTACATACCAAATGTGTTATTTCAAACATCCTTTGTGATCAATATGATTTCTCTGTATGTATTACTTACTTTTGGGGGGGGGGGGGGGCAGCCTATGGGTACATGTGGTATAAACTAACTATAGCTGTAAACCCCCCAAACAAAAAAATTGTTGAAGCAAAAAATGAACCATAATGGATTTCTACCAGTCACTTAAAGCGAAATTCCACCCAATAACTATCTTTTGGTATTTCTTTCATTAGTCCATTGTTGACATAGTCCCAAATTTTTTTGCTTGTCAGCAATCAAGTTTTCAACATATGTAACTATCAAAATACAGAAATCAGCCTTGTATGATGCATTTGCATAATCGGATGCAAAACGCCGCATGATAAGACGCAAAATGCACCATCGAGGCCTTCCACCATGCCAATTTAAAGTAGTCCAAGTGTCAACTGGGTGGGGATTCCTATGGGTTGTAACCTCAATGGTGCTGCCCATGCTGTCACAGATGCCATAATGGCACAAATGTAAAGATGAGTGAGTCTTTTGTCACTTTACACACCTTCCATATCCACCTATCACGTTTCATCAATCGGTAAAGTATTAACCAATGAGATTCAATCATTTTAAAAATACTTTCTTCATATCACTTTCCTGTTGTTGCTTCTGTTTTACAGATCACCACCTACACCCCAGCACCACCAGGTTAGGCCAGTGTTTCCCAAACTTGGTCCTGGGGCCCCGCTGGGTGCACGTCTGGTTTTTGCCCTAGCACTACACAGCTGATTCAAATAATCAACTCATCATCAAGCTTTGATTATTCAAATCAGTTGTGTAGTGCTAGGGCAAAAAAACTAAATGTGCACCCAGGGGGCCCCAGGACCAAGTTTGGGAAACACTGCGTCAGGCTATTGATTTGTTTATTAAAGATTTCAAATAAACAGTTCAACCGTGAAGCTTTAGTCTGGTAGAACTGCTAATGTATAGTTACTTCAAAAGTTGAATTGAGTAGGCTTCAGTAGCTAGCATGTCAACCAATGAGCTGCTGTGGAACTGCTCAGCTGACCTAGCAAAAGCTGCCCCTACACCACAGATCCAGGATCAGATACCTACCAACCTTGACCGTAACCATATCTGAAAAATATCTGACCTCGCATCAGCGGTTAGGGGCATCTTTTGTGTCCTACGGATGACTGGGCCCACCTTGGAGAGCTAAAAGAACCAGAGAGCAAAGAGGTAATTCATCATGAATGTAATAGTCTTATACATCAGATCAACATGGCATGCAGTACAATACATAAAGACTGACTACATATTGCACCATCAATAGATACTACAGGCTACACAAAGCACATATATACTTGCCTTGATCAGAACTAAAAGCAGGAATAGTAGTTACTGTAGTAATATTTTAAATACATATTGGAGTTTCATTTTGTTTAGCAGTCACATTTTGTACATAGTTAAAAATAAAGAAATGTCAACTTTAAAAACAGATTCATTTGGCCAGTGTATTGTTTTCTTTGTTTACTTCAATACTAAAGCATTGGCATCAAATACATCCAGCATTACACATAACATAACACAGTCATTCATTTCAGTGATTAAAATGAACTTATTCACTGATAAAGGTTTAAAGCGAACGTATAAGGCAGTGAAACAATATTAAAAAATGTTCTTATTATATTTGGATGAAACTGTATTTGCCATAGGGCCTAATTCAAAATGATACCAGATACTTCCAATACTTCCCCTCACTGGCAAAGCCCAGACATCCTCCATCCTCACATAGGGGTAGACCATGGATGTTTTTAGGAGGGAACTATGTGCAGTTTGCTCTGCTCTGGAGTGGAGGAGGAGGGTGAGAGGAGCTGTGCAGGGAGAGAGCATAGGCCGATGACCTCTGACCCCTCCTCCAGACCAGCAGTCTTTGATGTCAGAAGGGTGTCTTTGTCATTGCACCGTCATCAGAGAGGTGTCATAATTGTGACTTCATCAGAGAGGTGTCATAATTGTGACTTCATCAGAGAGGTGTCATAATTGTGACTTCATCAGAGAGGTGTCATAATTGTGACTTCATCATAGTGGCTAACAGTATTCTTTGTAATGACACTCTTGTTATGAAAAGTGAAAAATAAAAAAAACGGAATAAACAGTGATGGTAGAGTGACACCTTGGTAGACACTGTGAGTCACTTCAAATATCCCGGACCACATCTAACACATTTCCTAACAAAGCAGTTACATTGAAATCTCCATGCACATGACGGAAAGGGCTGATATACGTACATATACAGTATTGATAAAGAAGGGCTCACTCTTTGCTGTTTGATAAATGGATTGATGAAAGTATTCTAAATTCCTTTTTAGGATATACTGGTTTGTTTGATTCTACATTTACACACGTGTGCTCTGACCGAACAAGGACAAATACTTAAGTAAAAACCTAACATCCAAGGTCTTTCCTTTTGGAAAGGGGGTACAGTCTTTGAAGGCAATTCCTCATTCCTATGTCTGTCTCTGTATATTCATAGTGGCTGTTTGAACTCCTGCAGTATGTACTGTAGTACCCTCCTGCATTCTGTCTCTCTAGTGTATGTTCTCTTCACTGTGGTTAGTTGAAACGTGTGGGGCCCTCAGTGATGGGCCACAGCCATGCAGAACCATGTGTGTTGAATGGACGTTGAAGTTGATTGGGGCTAGTGTGTGCTTATATAGAGATCATGGCTGGGGGATAGGGGGGCAGGGGACCATCAGAGTGTCCTTTAGGTCCTTGGGATGACAGTCATTGTTTGGCAAAGGGGGTGTAGGTGAAGTGTCACTATGGGCCTGGTCGCTTAGGGGAGGGGGCTGAGTAGGGTAAGGACGGGGGTTCCTTTCATCAGTGGACGCGGGGTTCCTTCTGATGTAAATCTGGTGGACCAATGGGGATGGGGCCTTATGAGGAACTGCTGCCACTGCCGGTGGTGGTGGACCCCTGAGAATGAGAGAAGAGGATTAGACAAAGGTGGGAGGGATCTGGGACAATCACAGCCTTGTGATTGGCCAGACTATGACACGTCTCATGCAGCCGAGGTCTGTCAGTCTGACAAGGCATCAGGCAGAACGACAGAGTGGAGGATTCTGGTGGTGGTGGGGCTATCGATGTACACCATGCTCCAAGATTACGTGAGGGAGAGAGTGGTTGCTAAGTAACTGGGTGATACATTTCATTTTCTGTCCCTCTGCACAAAGAATTAGGTCAGGCATCACATCGCAGTGAAGACGAATTCACAAGGATCATTGTGTTATTGTGAACTCATCAACAGTCAGTCAAACAATCAAACAGTCAATCATTCACACTTCAAACAGTACAGTCCAATCCACCAAACAAACAGTCTAAGATACAGTAGAACATGTCCCTGATCTGCATTAGTGATGGGAGTGAAGGACATGAACACATATTAATATTACATGCAGAGGACAGTATAGTTCTGTTTAGGGTTGCAGAAATCCAGGAACTTTCCCCAAATCCCCTGTCTTTCCAGAATCCCAGGTTGGAAGATTACCTGAATCAAGAGGGAAAAGCAGGAAATCCATCATCTTCCAACCAGGATTACTGGAAAACCTAGGGATTTGGGGGAAGTTCTGCTACATGCTAACATGTATGTCAGCCTGGGTTGTAATGTGTCTGTGGTGGTTGCAGGGAGGGCCTGGGAGGGCCGGGGTAGGATGCTGTGAGATGCATCAGTCAGGGATCAGTTGTGGTGTGCAAGAGAGGGCCGGACAATTGTCAGATTTCCATTTTTTTTTGTCTGTCATTCTGCGGGACCCGGGGGCCAGATGCAGGGTTGAGTGCTCAGTAACTGGTTGCAATCAGAAGTTACACACAGGTGTGTGCCCTAAACAAAAAAGGAATCGCAGGAGAGAGGGCATACCGTCATCCATCCCCCTCTGTAATCTGGATTACAACTAAAGCCAGAGTTTCTGCCAAATAGATCACAGATTATTATTATTATCAGCAGCATTATGATTATCACAACGTCTCTGTCTGATGTCCTCTGAGGTCAATCAATGCCATTAGTTTGTTTCCCTGATAGGAAACCGTCCAAAGGTCACTGTTCCGCCAGAGATGAAAAACCAAATGTACCTTAGAGTTAGGAAACTAGGGCAGCAGAACCTAGATATCAGCATTATAATAGTAGCATTGCTACAGGATATCATTATGTAGTCAGAGCTGAGACAGGCCCAATAGGAGGAGGATATCATTATGTAGTCAGAGCTGAGACAGGCCCAATAGGAGGAGGATATTATTATGTAGTCAGAGCTGAGACAGGCCCAATAGGAGGAGGATATCATTATGTAGTCAGAGCTGAGACAGGCCCAATAGGAGGAGGATATTATTATGTAGTCAGCGCTGAGACAGGCCCAATAGGAGGAGGATATCATTATGTAGTCAGAGCTGAGACAGGCCCAATAGGAGGAGGATATTATTATGTAGTCAGAGCTGAGACAGGCCCAATAGGAGGAGGATATTATTATGTAGTCAGCGCTGAGACAGGCCCAATAGGAGGAGGATATTATTATGTAGTCAGAGCTGAGACAGGCCCAATAGGAGGAGGATATTATTATGTAGTCAGCGCTGAGACAGGCCCAATAGGAGGAGGATATCATTATGTAGTCAGAGCTGAGACAGGCCCAATAGGAGGAGGATATTATTATGTAGTCAGCGCTGAGACAGGCCCAATAGGAGGAGGATATTATTATGTAGTCAGAGCTGAGACAGGCCCAATAGGAGGAGGATATCATTATGTAGTCAGAGCTGAGACAGGCCCAATAGGAGGAGGATATTATTATGTAGTCAGAGCTGAGACAGGCCCAATAGGAGGAGGATATTATTATGTAGTCAGAGCTGAGACAGGCCCAATAGGAGGAGGATATTATTATGTAGTCAGAGCTGAGACAGGCCCAATAGGAGGAGGATATTATTATGTAGTCAGAGCTGAGACAGGCCCAATAGGAGGAGGATATTATTATGTAGTCAGAGCTGAGACAGGCACCAATAGGAGGAGGATATTATTATGTAGTCAGAGCTGAGACAGGCCCAATAGGAGGAGGATATCATTATGTAGTCAGAGCTGAGACAGTCCCAATAGGAGGAGGATATTATTATGTAGTCAGAGCTGAGACAGGCCCAATAGGAGGAGGATATTATTATGTAGTCAGAGCTGAGACAGGCCCAATAGGAGGAGGATATTATTATGTAGTCAGAGCTGAGACAGGCCCAATAGGGAGGAGGATATTATTATGTAGTCAGAGCTGAGACAGGCCCAATAGGAGGAGGATATCATTATGTAGTCAGAGCTGAGACAGGCCCAATAGGAGGAGGATATTATTATGTAGTCAGCGCTGAGACAGGCCCAATAGGAGGAGGATATTATTATGTAGTCAGAGCTGAGACAGGCCCAATAGGAGGAGGATATTATTATGTAGTCAGAGCTGAGACAGGCCCAATAGGAGGAGGATATCATTATGTAGTCAGAGCTGAGACAGGCCCAATAGGAGGAGGATATTATTATGTAGTCAGAGCTGAGACAGGCCCAATAGGAGGAGGATATTATTATGTAGTCAGAGCTGAGACAGGCCCAATAGGAGGAGGATATCATTATGTAGTCAGAGCTGAGACAGGCCCAATAGGAGGAGGATATTATTATGTAGTCAGAGCTGAGACAGGCCCAATAGGAGGAGGATATTATTATGTAGTCAGCGCTGAGACAGGCCCAATAGGAGGAGGATATTATTATGTAGTCAGAGCTGAGACAGGCCCAATAGGAGGAGGATATCATTATGTAGTCAGAGCTGAGACAGGCCCAATAGGAGGAGGATATTATTATGTAGTCAGAGCTGAGACAGGCCCAATAGGAGGAGGATATTATTATGTAGTCAGAGCTGAGACAGGCCCAATAGGAGGAGGATATTATTATGTAGTCAGAGCTGAGACAGGCCCAATAGGAGGAGGATATTATTATGTAGTCAGAGCTGAGACAGGCCCAATAGGAGGAGGATATTATTATGTAGTCAGAGCTGAGACAGGCCCAATAGGAGGAGGATATTATTATGTAGTCAGAGCTGAGACAGGCCCAATAGGAGGAGGATATCATTATGTAGTCAGAGCTGAGACAGACCCAATAGGAGGAGGATATCATTATGTAGTCAGAGCTGAGACAGGCCCAATAGGAGGAGGATATTATTATGTAGTCAGAGCTGAGACAGGCCCAATAGGAGGAGGATATTATTATGTAGTCAGAGCTGAGACAGGCCCAATAGGAGGAGGATATTATTATGTAGTCAGAGCTGAGACAGGCCCAATAGGAGGAGGATATCATTATGTAGTCAGAGCTGAGACATGCCCAATAGGAGGAGGATATCATTATGTAGTCAGAGCTGAGACAGGCCCAATAGGAGGAGGATATTATTATGTAGTCAGACGCTGAGACAGGCCCAATAGGAGGAGGATATCATTATGTAGTCAGAGCTGAGACAGGCCCAATAGGAGGAGGATATTATTATGTAGTCAGAGCTGAGACAGGCCCAATAGGAGGAGGATATTATTATGTAGTCAGAGCTGAGACAGGCCCAATAGGAGGAGGATATTATTATGTAGTCAGAGCTGAGACAGGCCCAATATTATTATGGAGAGCTGAGACAGGCCCATTATATATTATGTAGTCAGAGCTGAGACAGGCCCAATAGGAGGAGGATATTATTATGTAGTCAGAGCTGAGACAGGCCCAATAGGAGGAGGATATTATTATGTAGTCAGAGCTGAGACAGGCCCAATAGGAGGAGGATATCATTATGTAGTCAGAGCTGAGACAGGCCCAATAGGAGGAGGATATTATTATGTAGTCAGTGCTGAGACAGGCCCAATAGGAGGAGGATATTATTATGTAGTCAGAGCTGAGACAGGCCCAATAGGAGGAGGATATTATTATGTAGTCAGAGCTGAGACAGGCCCAATAGACAGAGGAGGATATCATTATGTAGTCAGAGCTGAGACAGGCCCAATAGGAGGAGGATATTATTATGTAGTCAGAGCTGAGACAGGCCCAATCAGGAGGAGGATATTATTATGTAGTCAGCGCAGGCCCAATGAGACAGGCCCAATAGGAGGAGGATATCATTATGTAGTCAGCGCTGAGACAGGCCCAATAGGAGGAGGATATCATTATGTAGTCAGAGCTGAGACAGGCCCAATAGGAGGAGGATATTATTATGTAGTCAGAGCTGAGACAGGCCCAATAGGAGGAGGATATTATTATGTAGTCAGAGCTGAGACAGGCCCAATAGGAGGAGGATATTATTATGTAGTCAGAGCTGAGACAGGCCCAATAGGAGGAGGATATTATTATGTAGTCAGAGCTGAGACAGGCCCAATAGGAGGAGGATATTATTATGTAGTCAGAGCTGAGACAGGCCCAATAGGAGGAGGATATTATTATGTAGTCAGAGCTGAGACAGGCCCAATAGGAGGAGGATATTATTATGTAGTCAGAGCTGAGACAGGCCCAATAGGAGGAGGATATCATTATGTAGTCAGAGCTGAGACATGCCCAATAGGAGGAGGATATCATTATGTAGTCAGAGCTGAGACAGGCCCAATAGGAGGAGGATATTATTATGTAGTCAGCGCTGAGACAGGCCCAATAGGAGGAGGATATCATTATGTAGTCAGAGCTGAGACAGCAGAGCTGAGACAGGCCCAATAGGAGGAGGATATTATTATGTAGTCAGAGCTGAGACAGGCCCAATAGGAGGAGGATATTATTATGTAGTCAGAGCTGAGACAGGCCCAATAGGAGGAGGATATTATTATGTAGTCAGAGCTGAGACAGGCCCAATAGGAGGAGGATATTATTATGTAGTCAGAGCTGAGACAGGCCCAATAGGAGGAGGATATTATTATGTAGTCAGAGCTGAGACAGGCCCACAGGCCCAATAGGAGGAGGATATCATTATGTAGTCAGAGCTGAGACAGGCCCAATAGGAGGAGGATATTATTATGTAGTCAGTGCTTATGTAGTCAGAGCTGAGACAGGCCCAATAGGAGGAGGATATTATTATGTAGTCAGAGCTGAGACAGGCCCAATAGGAGGAGGATATTATTATGTAGTCAGAGCTGAGACAGGCCCAATAGGAGGAGGATATCATTATGTAGTCAGAGCTGAGACAGGCCCAATAGGAGGAGGATATTATTATGTAGTCAGCGCTGAGACAGGCCCAATAGGAGGAGGATATTATTATGTAGTCAGAGCTGAGACAGGCCCAATAGGAGGAGGATATTATTATGTAGTCAGAGCTGAGACAGGCCCAATAGGAGGAGGATATCATTATGTAGTCAGTGCTGAGACAGGCCCAATAGGAGGAGGATATTATTATGTAGTCAGAGCTGAGACAGGCCCAATAGGAGGAGGATATCATTATGTAGTCAGAGCTGAGACAGGCCCAATAGGAGGAGGATATTATTATGTAGTCAGAGCTGAGACAGGCCCAATAGGAGGAGGATATTATTATGTAGTCAGAGCTGAGACAGGCCCAATAGGAGGAGGATATCATTATGTAGTCAGAGCTGAGACAGGCCCAATAGGAGGAGGATATTATTATGTAGTCAGTGCTGAGACAGGCCCAATAGGAGGAGGATATTATTATGTAGTCAGAGCTGAGACAGGCCCAATAGGAGGAGGATATTATTATGTAGTCAGAGCTGAGACAGGCCCAATAGGAGGAGGATATTATTATGTAGTCAGAGCTGAGACAGGCCCAATAGGAGGAGGATATTATTATGTAGTCAGAGCTGAGACAGGCCCAATAGGAGGAGGATATTATTATGTAGTCAGAGCTGAGACAGGCCCAATAGGAGGAGGATATTATTATGTAGTCAGAGCTGAGACAGGCCCAATAGGAGGAGGATATTATTATGTAGTCAGAGCTGAGACAGGCCCAATAGGAGGAGGATATCATTATGTAGTCAGAGCTGAGACAGGCCCAATAGGAGGAGGATATCATTATGTAGTCAGAGCTGAGACAGGCCCAATAGGAGGAGGATATTATTATGTAGTCAGAGCTGAGACAGGCCCAATAGGAGGAGGATATTATTATGTAGTCAGAGCTGAGACAGGCCCAATAGGAGGAGGATATTATTATGTAGTCAGAGCTGAGACAGGCCCAATAGGAGGAGGATATCATTATGTAGTCAGAGCTGAGACATGCCCAATAGGAGGAGGATATCATTATGTAGTCAGAGCTGAGACAGGCCCAATAGGAGGAGGATATTATTATGTAGTCAGCGCTGAGACAGGCCCAATAGGAGGAGGATATCATTATGTAGTCAGAGCTGAGACAGGCCCAATAGGAGGAGGATATTATTATGTAGTCAGAGCTGAGACAGGCCCAATAGGAGGAGGATATTATTATGTAGTCAGAGCTGAGACAGGCCCAATAGGAGGAGGATATTATTATGTAGTCAGAGCTGAGACAGGCCCAATAGGAGGAGGATATTATTATGTAGTCAGCGCTGAGACAGGCCCAATAGGAGGAGGATATCATTATGTAGTCAGCGCTGAGACAGGCCCAATAGGAGGAGGATATCATTATGTAGTCAGAGCTGAGACAGGCCCAATAGGAGGAGGATATTATTATGTAGTCAGAGCTGAGACAGGCCCAATAGGAGGAGGATATTATTATGTAGTCAGAGCTGAGACAGGCCCAATAGGAGGAGGATATTATTATGTAGTCAGAGCTGAGACAGGCCCAATAGGAGGAGGATATTATTATGTAGTCAGAGCTGAGACAGGCCCAATAGGAGGAGGATATTATTATGTAGTCAGCGCTGAGACAGGCCCAATAGGAGGAGGATATTATTATGTAGTCAGAGCTGAGACAGGCCCAATAGGAGGAGGATATTATTATGTAGTCAGCGCTGAGACAGGCCCAATAGGAGGAGGATATTATTATGTAGTCAGAGCTGAGACAGGCCCAATAGGAGGAGGATATCATTATGTAGACAGTGCTGAGACAGGCCCAATAGGAGGAGGATATTATTATGTAGTCAGAGCTGAGACAGGCCCAATAGGAGGAGGATATCATTATGTAGTCAGTGCTGAGACAGGCCCAATAGGAGGAGGATATTATTATGTAGTCAGAGCTGAGACAGGCCCAATAGGAGGAGGATATTATTATGTAGTCAGCGCTGAGACAGGCCCAATAGGAGGAGGATATCATTATGTAGTCAGAGCTGAGACAGGCCCAATAGGAGGAGGATATTATTATGTAGTCAGAGCTGAGACAGGCCCAATAGGAGGAGGATATTATTATGTAGTCAGAGCTGAGACAGGCCCAATAGGAGGAGGATATCATTATGTAGTCAGTGCTGAGACAGGCCCAATAGGAGGAGGATATTATTATGTAGTCAGTGCTGAGACAGGCCCAATAGGAGGAGGATATTATTATGTAGTCAGAGCTGAGACAGGCCCAATAGGAGGAGGATATTATTATGTAGTCAGAGCTGAGACAGGCCCAATAGGAGGAGGATATTATTATGTAGTCAGAGCTGAGACAGGCCCAATAGGAGGAGGATATTATTATGTAGTCAGCGCTGAGACAGGCCCAATAGGAGGAGGATATTATTATGTAGTCAGCGCTGAGACAGGCCCAATAGGAGGAGGATATTATTATGTAGTCAGAGCTGAGACAGGCCCAATAGGAGGAGGATATTATTATGTAGTCAGCGCTGAGACAGGCCCAATAGGAGGAGGATATTATTATGTAGTCAGCGCTGAGACAGGCCCAATAGGAGGAGCCTTGAGGATAAGAGTCTAACATGGGCAGCATTGGCTAGTTTGGGGATGAGGTTCTGTTAAAAAGGGGCAAAAGGTTGATGCTGGACAGACCCAATCTGGTGCTTTTCATGGATGAAGCCATTAGGAACGGGGCAGGGGTATCACCAGAGTGACATTTGTGATCAAAACCACCGCTCCTCTTAACGAGAGGGGAAAGACACAGAACGAGAAGAACTCCACTGAAACAAAACCAGACACGAAAAAGAAAACACATCATTTCTGTAAGGTCATTTAAAAAGGGTTCCCGGGGCGGTTGAGTGAGACTCCTCCATACCTCCAGCTGCACAGTGGACTTCCCTCATTTAGGGTACTTAAGAACAGGGAGAAAAGAAAGAAGCATTTCAATTGTCAAGACATTGCAGAACACAAGGAATCTTTCTGTATGCATGGTTATGGCCTATGGCTATACTCTCATTTTGTCATATTAATCACTCCATTTCTACTGAAGCGATTATCTGATAAATCTTGGGGAAAGTCAATATTTCAAAAATATATAGCCTACAGCTCAAAACAGACAAAACAGGGTAGAAGGAAAAATCTCATGGCAACCTGAAAAGGGTAACATGAGTTGGATAGGCTAAGGCTGGAATTTGAGAAATGACAGTGCACATTATTAGGTATAGAGAGAGTGGTGCACAGCAAAACAAGTTCACTACAACCCTGACCCCTCTCTTGCTGCAGACCTCCTCCTGCTCTCTCTTCCCTACTGAGTGACGTAAGAGGAGGAGAGACAACCTCTGCAGCATGGAGGAGGGAGTGGCCTCATTGAGGCGTTCAGCTTGACTGGGCTCACTGGGAGAGAGAGGGGGGGGGGGGTTATTCTGATGCATTTTAAATCAGGGGATGGAGATATTTGATGAAATGAAAGTCTATAAACAAATACCGAATTAGAATAGATCATGTGATGTCAATAATGAGAGGAAGCCATTTGGTCCATCTAGACTCATAAAGGACAGGAAGTCTAATGTGAAACCGTAACCTTGTTTGTTTTGAAAGCTCAAGGGGTTTCTGCCTCATTGTCTTGTAGGCTGTACCATATATAAACAACATTGCTGCTGGCGCTGTGTAATCTCCATCACGGTGTGTTAGCTCTACAAGGATGCAGTATGCAGGCACTGTCAGTGCGGTGAAACATAAGCCACACGCCATTCAACCTGTCAGACCAAATTAGAGAGGCCTTTTCCCCAGCAGGTGCTGCAGCTGTTTGTTGAGGTGCTGGAGGGAGAAAATATGAATTCATAACAGATGACTGAATTTCAGAGATAAAGGAACTAGGCCTGATTACCTGGCAGAAGGGGACCTGTTTTTAGACTGTTAATGTGGTGGAAGGTGGAAATGTAACACCTGCCCTCTCAACACCTGACACTTTGTATACGGTATAACTGGGTAAACAGTAGGCAACAAGTTTGTGTGAATAGGTTATATGATGCCAAAAACATGATCAAATTTGATCTTACACATTTTAAGTTTCAGTAATTTTCCAAGATGCTGTTATTGAACAGTATTTTATAAAATCATCATTGCTTCTTCTCAGAAATAAACAGAACTTTTGCCCAAAGTATTATATTTGTGTTATTCACGATGCCATCTTGGATTTACTTGTTGTTCTTACACAGTAGTGTGGTTCTAATGAACATTTGGTGATGCTCTCTCATTACTGTAACTTCCCAACAACTTCACTGGGTTCACGCTACTTTGCTTGTTGTGGAACTGGAGGCGTATGCGTTGCCAATACAGTCATGTCCATAACAGCACCCTTGATAAAGATGAGCAAAAAAGACTGTATAAAATAAATAATACAAATATAGAGATATATTGTATGCCCCAAAAATATAGATATTGTTGTAACCCAATGATAAAATGTATAGAATTGCAGGAAATAAGCTGCTAAATTATTTTCAGGAACAAGAGGGGTGTGAACAGTTTGTGTCATGAACTGTGCTTGTGCCCGTAGAAATAGACTTGGCGTGCGTGGGGGGGGATGCAGGATATTCCCCAATGTTTGGGCCCCGAGTAAAAGAGTTTGGGAACCTCTGTTTTAGGGCACATACTCTTAGAAAGAAATGTGACGGAAACTTCCGTTCATATGGTCTCCAACAGCTGACCGGACGTTCTGAGACCTCAAGCAGTGATTCACTACAGCGTCCATCTTAATCCATCCGGACCCATCCCGTCAGTTCGTGGTGGAGGTCGACACCTTGGACGTCAGACTGGGGGCTGTCCTATCCCAGCGTTCTGCCCAGTACCAGAAGCTGCATCCCGGCGCCTTCCTTTCCCATTGTCTTAACCCCGCTGAGAGGAACCACCTCAACTCCAGGCAGGCGAGATAGGGAAAAGGAAATGAGTGAATAAAAAGGACTATCTCCTACCGCCCGGGGTCCAAGAATGTGAAGCCTGACACACTTTCAAGTCTGTACAGCCCTGCTACTACACCATCTGACCCCGAGACCATCCTCCCTACTTCCTGCACCGCAAGACGCAGTGTTCCCAGCCAACTGGATGTTTGTTTCCACACTCACTTGTCATCCTGGCTCCCATCGAACCTTGGCTTTCATCCAACAACATTTTTGGTGGCCCGCCATGGTTCCTGACATCTCCTCGTCCGTTGCCGCCTGCACTGTGTGTGCGCAGAACAAGACTCCAGGGGAAAACTCCAGCTGTCCTCCTTCAACCACTCCCTGTCCCTCACCGCCACTGGTCCCATATATCCTTGGACTTCATCACAATTCTCCCTCCGTCAGATGGCAACACCACCATCCTTACGGTGGTGGATAGGTTTTCCAAAGCCACGCTAAGTTGCCCTCAGCTAAGGAGATGGCCCAGCTCATGGTGCAGCACTTCTTACGGATCCATGAACTTCCGGACGACATTGTCTCTAATCACGGAGTTCTCATCCCGGTTCTGGAAGGCGTTCTGCACCCTCATTGGGTAGTCGGCCAGCCTGTCTTCTGGTTTTCATCCATCCCCATTTTAACGACCAGTCGGAAGCGAGACAATCAGGACCTGGAGACGACTCTTTGTTGCCTCGTCTCCACCAATCCCACCTGGAGCCAGCAATTCGTGTAGGTGGATTATGCCTGCAGCACCCTTCCCTGTTCTGATACTGGTCTCTCGACTTTTAAGAGTTCCCTGGGATATCAGCCCCGCCCTTCCCAGAGCAAGAAAATTAAGACTGACATACCTTCTGCCCAGATGTTTGTCCGTTGCTGTATCTGGAAGAGAGCCCAGGCCGCTCTTCTCAAGACCACCTCCAGGTATCGATGACAGGCGGACCGCCAACAGATCCCTGCCTCCCGCTACCGTCTTGGGAAAAGGGTATGACTTTCCACTCGGGATCTGCCCCTCCGGGTGGAGTTCCGTAAACTTTCCCCCCATTTTATTGACCTTTTCCCCATCTCTAAGATCCTTCTGTTGCCCCGCACCCTCCGTATACATCCAACTTTCCATGTATCTAGAATGAAACCCCTGTCTCACAGCCCTTTGTCTCCTGTTTCCAGGCCCACCCCTCTCCCCCGTCTCATTGATGGCCATATGGCATACACAGTTTGGCAACTCCTGAGTGTTCGACCGCAGGGCAGGGGATTCCAGTACCTGGTTGACTGGCCCGGAGGAGAGGTGTTGGGTCCCCACCAGGAATATCCTAGACCCAGCCCTCATCTCGGACTTCCGCCGTCGACAACGCGGTCAACCAGGTATGTCACCGGGTAGGACATCAGGCGGTGCTCCTGGGTGGGGTGGGGGGGGAGACTGTCACACCCTGATCTGTTTCACCTGTCTTGTTATTGGCTCCAACCCCCACCAGGTGTTTCCCATTACCTCATGTGTATTTATACATGCGTTTTCTGTTTGTCCGTTGCCAGTTCGTCTTGTCAAGTCTTACCAGCATGTTCCTGTGGTTCCTATGCTCTACTTTTTGTTTTTCCTAGTCTTCCCAGTTCTGACCTTTCTGCCTGTCCTGACCCTAATCCTGCCTGCCGTCCAGTACCTGCCTGACTCTGATTTGGATTACGACCTACCGACTGCCTGCTCCTTGAACTAATAAACTCTGAGACTCACACTCTCCACCTCCTGTGTCTACATCTGGGTCTTAGCCTGAGCCGTGATAATTATTGCGTATTGTGTGTAGATTGATGAGGAAATTAAAAATATATATTTAGGAACAAGGCTGTTACGTAAGGGGGTCTGAATACTTTCAGGTGGCACTGGAGAACCTAAAAGGGTTATTTGGCATTCCCCATAGGAGAATCCTTTGAAGAACTAGTTTTGGTTCCAGGTAAAACCATTTGGGTTCCAGGTAGAATCATTTTCGGTACCATGTAGAACCCTTTCCAAAGAGGGTTCTACATGGAAACCAAAAGGGTTCTACCTGGATCCAAAAAGGGTTCTCCTATGGGAATATCTGAAGAACCCTTTTGGAACCCTTTTTCTAAAATTGCAGTGACTCAGTCATATTGTTGTTGCATTGTGCTTTGCTGTGGAGGTCATTCAGAGGTGGAGGTCCTTCTTACCTGCAGAGTAGAGGCTGCTGATTCGCTGGTCTCTGTCAGGCCAGTGCTCCTGGGTAAACTGGACACAATGTATCTGGAGCCCGCCTTTGGCACAGGCTGTCTGACTACCAGCTTTCCTTTCCTGGTCTCTGCTAGAAACATACTGTACCAGTAGGCATCGTTGGAGACCAGAGTGGAATCTGCGATGGTTGAGTTCCTATCACTGATCACGCTGTTCCTACTAGGAGGAGCCGCTTTGCTGGGCATCGGTTTCTGACACTTCAGCACACAGGTGACCAATATGGTGATCAATAACAGAAAGGACACCGAGCCCAAGCCGATCACCAAATACAGGTTTAAGTCTGAAAATATGTCATATTCTAGAGGCACTTCAGTCATGTCAGAGTAGGCTTTAACGGCAGTCTCCACTGTTGACAGCTTGATGGTAACTGTAGCAGACAGAGCAGGTTCTCCGTTGTCCTTGGCGATGACAACCAGCCGTTGATGACGCGGATCTCTGTAACTGAACATTCTCATGGTCCGGATATCTCCATTGTATTGGTCCAGACTGAACAAGGTGGCGTCAGTAACCTGTAGAAACTGGTATGTAATCCGAGAGTTCTGGACCGAGTCCGTGTCTATGGCTATCACCTTGGAGACCAGGGATCCTTTATCGGTGGATCTGGGAATCTTTTCCTCCACCACGGAGCCGTGCACGCGCCACGGAGAGACTATGACCGGGGTGTTGTCGTTCTGATCAACAATGATGATGTGGACAGTCACATTACTGCTGAGCGGAGGAACACCAGAGTCTCTGGCCTCAATGTGGAAAAGGAACTCTTTCTCTATCTCATAGTCAAACGTCTTTAGTGCGTAAAGATTACCGTTCTCCGGATTGATGGAAAACAGCATGGAAATGGAGGTGTTCACTATCTCCTTCTCTATGATGAAATAAACTAGATACTGGTTTTCATGGAGGTCTGGATCAAACGCAGTGAGGGAACTTAGCAAGGCCCCAGGCGCGTTATTCTCCATAACGGGCATAGTGTAGAACGACTGGGGGAACTGTGGAACGTTGTCGTTAACGTCTAGTAGTTCTAAAGTCATCGTTTCATTGTCAGATAGCGGAGGGGAACCCCTGTCTGTTACGGTAAAAGTTATGTCATATTCTGGGACCTTCTCACGGTCGAGAGGTTCTGATACTACTAACTCATAATAGTTATCGGAATTCTCTCTTAGTGAAAAAGGTAATTCATCCGCAATATGGATATCGACAATACCATTTTCCCCTGAATCTTTATCGCTGACACTGACAACTGCTATCACCGTGTCTACGGCTATATCCTCCTTTATGGGACTTTGATATGATTTGATTGATATTTCAGGATGATTGTCATTCATATCCGTCACTAGAATAGTTATTTTACACTGACCTGACAACGAGTTGGTCCCCTTATCAGTTGCTATGACTTCCATATCATATATCCTGAAGTCTTCATAATTGATCATTTCTTTCACCGTTATTTCTCCGTTATTAGGGTTTAAACTGAACGTTTCATGTGTTTTCTCTGATGTATACAAACTATATGAATATACTATTACCGAATTGGTTCCCTCATCTAAGTCTGTTGCATTCAATTTAACCACAAGGCTTCCGATTGGAGAGTTTTCCATTATATTTATATTATATGAATCTTTGTCAAACTGAGGGGCATTATCATTTGTGTCCAGGACACGAACAATTATGTTGGCTGTACCAGAGCGCGCGGGGACTCCACCATCTACAGCGGTGAGTATTAGGTTATGAACGGCGTGCTCCTCTCGGTTTAAAGCCTTTTTCAGTATCAAATCGGCAAACTTCGATCCATCCCTTCCGGTCTGAATTTCAATATCAAAATGATCACTTTCACTGATGTGGTACGTTTTTACAGAATTCGTGCCCACATCGGGGTCAATTGCATTGCTTAGAGAAAAACGCTCCCCGGCTGGGGTCGATTCAGAAATATCTAGGTTTATGATATCTCTACGAAAACGTGGCGCGTTGTCATTTATATCAACGATTTCCAATTCTATGTTAAATATCCGAACTGGATTTTCAATGATTACCTCCATTTTTAGAAAACAAGTTGTAGCTGTTTTAGAACTACAGAGGTATTCCCTGTCCATATTTTCAACAATATACAGCTCCCCCGTCTCTTTGTTCACGTCAAGATATTTCTTACCGGCGATGACATCTAACCGCATCTTGCGTTTGCTCAAGGTTTTCATATCTAGTCCCAAATCAGCAGCTAAATTAGCAACAACGGATCCTTCCTCCATTTCCTCGGGAATAGAATAGTGAGTAACAGCAGACGCCGTATTCATGGCTGCAGAGAGAAGAATAAAGGCCGAGACGTACCTTCTCCAGGACTGTCCATTAATACGCGAATCCATTGTTATAAATAGTTTGCTTTACTCCCAGTGTGAAGCAATTCCAAAACATACAATTGAACAGTGAAAATATTGAATCAGACAACACAACGACTGTTTCTAATAAGTGCCAGGTTGTGTTTCAAATGATCCGTTCAAACGTGGTAGTTTCAGCACCATAGAGCTGTCCATATCACAATGCTCCCCTCGTCCCTGTGACGCAGCTGCCATGGAGACTATTACATCACAAACTAATGCTTTTCACTGGTGAACAGCGACGCTTTCCGTGTTTAACAAAACTTTGCACCTTTCATTTTAAAGTACCACAGACCTCATAGTATTACTGTATTACCAGTTAATTAAAAGTGTGCACATATAGATAGAAAATGAGGTGTCAAGTATATAAATTCAAACGTTTACATCTCAGCAACAAGGAAAACATGTCAGAGCAAAGAAGTTCCAACATTTAAGGTTGTATAAAATGGAGTAAGAATCTACCTGGGGAACACACACTGACAAAGTTATAGCAAATTATGTTGAATTCGAGGTGAAGATATTTCTTACCTGCAGAGTAGAGGCTGCTGATTCGCTGGTCTCTGTCAGGCCAGTGCTCCTTGGTAAACTGGACACGATGTATCTGGAGCCCGCCTTTGGCACAGGCTGTCTGACTACCAGCTTTCCTTTCCTGGTCTCTGCTAGAAACATACTGTACCAGTAGGCATCGTTGGAGACCAGAGTGGAATCTGCGATGGTTGAGTTCCTATCACTGATCACGCTGTTCCTACTGGGAGGAGCCGCTTTGCTGGGCATCGGTTTCTGACACTTCAGCACACAGGTGACCAATATGGTGATCAATAACAGAAAGGACACCGAGCCCAAGCCGATCACCAAATAGAGGTTTAAGTCTGAAAATATGTCATATTCTAGAGGCACTTCAGTCATGTCAGAGTAGGTTTTAACGGCAGTCTCCACTGTTGACAGCTTGATGGTAACTGTAGCAGACAGAGCAGGTTCCCCGTTGTCCTTGGCGATGACAACCAGCCGTTGATGACGCGGATCTCTGTAACTGAACATTCTCATGGTCCGGATATCTCCATTGTATTGGTCCAGACTGAATAAGGTGGCGTCAGTAACCTGTAGAAACTGGTATGTAATCCGAGAGTTCTGGACCGAGTCCGTGTCTATGGCTATCACCTTGGCGACCAGGGATCCTTTATCGGTGGATCTGGGAATCTTTTCCTCCACCACGGAGCCGTGCACGCGCCACGGAGAGACTATGACCGGGGTGTTGTCGTTCTGATCAACAATGATGATGTGGACAGTCACATTACTGCTGAGCGGAGGAACACCAGAGTCTCTGGCCTCAATGTGGAAAAGGAATTCTTTCTCTATCTCATAGTCAAACGTCTTTAGTGCGTAAAGATGACCGTTCTCCGGATTGATGGAAAACAGCATGGAAATGGAGGTGTTCACTATCTCCTTCTCTATGATGAAATAAACTAGATACTGGTTTTCATGGAGGTCTGGATCAAACGCAGTGAGGGAACTTAGCAAGGCCCCAGGCGCGTTATTCTCCATAACGGGCATAGTGTAGAACGACTGGGGGAACTGTGGAACGTTGTCGTTAACGTCTAGTAGTTCTAAAGTCATCGTTTCATTGTCAGATAGCGGAGGGGAACCCCTGTCTGTTACGGTAAAAGTTATGTCATATTCTGGGACCTTCTCACGGTCGAGAGGTTCTGATACTACTAACTCATAATAGTTATCGGAAGACTCTCTTAGTGCAAAAGGTAATTCATCCGTAATATGGATATCGACAATACCATTTTCACCTGAATCTTTATCGCTGACACTGACAACTGCTATCACCGTGTCTACCGCTATATCCTCCTTTATGGGACTTTGATATGATTTGATTGATATTTCAGGATGATTGTCATTCATATCCGTCACTAGAATAGTTATTTTACACTGACCTGACAACGAGTTGGTCCCCTTATCAGTTGCTATGACTTCCATATCATATATCCTGAAGTCTTCATAATTGATCATTTCTTTCACCGTTATTTCGCCGTTATTAGGGTTTAAACTGAACGTTTCTTGAGTTTTCTCTGATGTATAGAGGCTATATGAATATAATATTTCCGAATTGGTTCCCTCATCTATGTCAGTTGCATTCAGTGTAACCACAAGACTTCCAATTGGAAAGTTTTCCATCACATTGATGGTGTAGCTTTCTTTATCAAATTGAGGGGCGTTGTCATTCGTATCTAGAACGCGAACAATGATGTTGGCTGTGCCTGTGCGCGCGGGGACTCCGCCGTCTACAGCCGTGAGTATTAGATTATGAACCTCCTGCTCCTCTCGGTCTAAAGCCTTTTTCAGAATCAAATCAGCAAACTTTGACCCGTCTCGTCCGGCCTGAATTTCTATATTGAAATGATCACTTTCTCTTAGATGGTAGGTTTTCACAGAATTAGTGCCAACGTCAGGATCCACGGCATTGTTCATTGAGAATCGTTCTCCTATTGCAGTTGACTCGGATATATCCAAATGCATTTCGTCTCTTCGAAAATAAGGTGAATTGTCGTTGATATCCATGATTTCTAGCTCAATATTAAACATTCGTAATGGGTTTTCAATTGTAGCGTCCAGTTTAAGAAAGCAATTGGTTTTAGAGCTGCATAGATGTTCTCTATCCATTTTCTGTAAAATGTAAAGCTCTCCAGTTTCTTTGTTAACCTCCATATATTTTTTATTGGCGACAACATCCAATCGCATCTTGCGCCTATTCAATGTTTTCACATCCAGTCCCAAATCAGTAGCTAAATTGGCAACAACGGAGCCTTCCTCCATTTCCTCTGGAATAGAATAATGGGTTACGGCAGACGCCGTGTTCATGGTGGTAGAGAGAAGAAGAAAGACCGGTACGTACCTTCTCCACCGTTGAACGAGGCAATGCGACTCCATCGCTTGATTGTTGTTATCCGTGGGTAATGCAATACAAAAATCGGGACCTGCTGATGATGATTTGAGAAGCCAAACGAGTCGACTATTGTACCGATGTGTATTTTAGATCATCGTTTTCCAGCGATGGATTCAGCACCAGGTAGATGTCCACATACATTGCTTTGCTTTCTTCGCTGTGACGAACTGTCCTGGCAACTGTTACTTAACTGAAGAGTGCCTTTTATTGGTGAGCAGCGACACTTTGCGCATTTTACCAGCATTCACACATGCGAATTAAAACCTTGCAGGCAAGTTTTAATTGCCTAAAATAGGTAGAATAGAAGAGAGAGTAGGCCTGTGCTCAGTTTTTTTCTTCGGTGATCATACTTGTTCACAACTACCCCAATATTATATGCATCAATGTCTCACCATGCCTTCACTTTGTACCCTGGTTTTACACGAAGAGATCCAGCACATTATTGTCAAAGCGATTGATTATAAGTAATTTGGTTAAAACAGATGGAGATTGTTTTCTTACCTGCAGAGTAGAGGCTGCTGAGTCGCTGGTCTCTGTCAGGCCGGTGCTCCTGGGTAAACTGGACACAATGTATCTGGAGCCCGCCTTTGGCACAGGCTGTCTGACTACCAGCTTTCCTTTCCTGGTCTCTGCTAGAAACATACTGTACCAGTAAGCATCGTTGGAGACCAGGGTGGAATCTGCGATGGTCGAGTTCCTCTCGCTGATCACGCTGTTCCTACTAGGAGGAGCCGCTTTGCTGGGCATCGGTTTCTGACACTTCAGCACACAGGTGACCAATATGGTGATCAATAACAGAAAGGACACCGAGCCCAAGCCGATCACCAAATACAGGTTTAAGTCTGAAAATATGTCATATTCTAGAGGCACTTCAGTCATGTCAGAGTAGGCTTTAACGGCAGTCTCCACTGTTGACAGCTTGATGGTAACTGTAGCAGACAGAGAAGGTTCCCCGTTGTCCTTGGCGATGACAACCAGCCGTTGATGACGCGGATCTCTGTAACTGAACATTCTCATGGTCCGGATATCTCCATTGTATTGGTCCAGACTGAATAAGGTGGCGTCAGTAACCTGTAGAAACTGGTATGTAATCCGAGAGTTCTGGACCGAGTCCGTGTCTATGGCTATCACCTTGGAGACCAGGGATCCTTTATCGGTGGATCTGGGAATCTTTTCCTCCACCACGGAGCCGTGCACGCGCCACGGAGAGACTATGACCGGGGTGTTGTCGTTCTGATCAACAATGATGATGTGGACAGTCACATTACTGCTGAGTGGAGGAACACCAGAGTCTCTGGCCTCAATGTGGAAAAGGAACTCTTTCTCTATCTCATAGTCAAACGTCTTTAGTGCGTAAAGATGACCGTTCTCCGGATTGATGGAAAACAGCATGGAAATGGAGGTGTTCACTATTTCCTTCTCTATGATGAAATAAACTAGATACTGGTTTTCATGGAGGTCTGGATCAAACGCAGTGAGGGAACTTAGCAAGGCCCCAGGCGCGTTATTCTCCATAACGGGCATAGTGTAGAACGACTGGGGGAACTGTGGAACGTTGTCGTTAACGTCTAGTAGTTCTAAAGTCATCGTTTCATTGTCAGATAGCGGAGGGGAACCCCTGTCTGTTACGGTAAAAGTTATGTCATATTCTGGGACCTTCTCACGGTCGAGAGGTTCTGATACTACTAACTCATAATAGTTATCGGAAGACTCTCTTAGTGCAAAAGGTAATTCATCCGTAATATGGATATCGACAATACCATTTTCACCTGAATCTTTATCGCTGACACTGACAACTGCTATCACCGTGTCTACGGCTATATCCTCCTTTATGGGACTTTGATATGATTTGATTGATATTTCAGGATGATTGTCATTCATATCCGTCACTAGAATAGTTATTTTACACTGACCTGACAACGAGTTGGTCCCCTTATCAGTTGCTATGACTTCCATATCATATATCCTGAAGTCTTCATAATTGATCATTTCCTTTACAGTTATCTCACCGCTATCAGGATTTAATTTGAACGTGCCCTGTGTCTTTTCTGATGTATAAAGACTGTATGAGTATATTACTTCTGCATTTGACCCTTCGTCTAAGTCTGTTGCGTTTAACTTCACTACAAGATTTCCGATTGGGGAGTTCTCCGGTACGTTTATACGAAAGCTTTCCTTTTCAAAATAAGGGGCGTTGTCATTTGTATCTAACACATGAACAATGATGCTGGCTGTACCGGAGCGCGTGGGTACCCCGCTGTCTACAGCCGTGAGTATTAGATTTTGAAACGCCTGCTTCTCTCGATCTAAAGCCTTTTTCAGAATCAAATCAGCAAACTTCGATCCGTCTCTTCCAGTCTGAATTTCAATACCAAAATGGTGGCTTTCGCTAAGATGATAGGTTTTCACCGAGTTCGCACCAATATCAGGGTCAACTGCATTGCTTAAAGAGAATCGCTCACCTAACGGTGTCGACTCGGATATATCTAAATGTATCGTATCTCTTCGAAATTGTGGCGCATTATCATTGATATCCATTATTTCTAACTCTATGTTAAATATCCTCAGTGGGTTCTCAAGGACAACTTCCATTTTTAGAAAACAAGTAGCTGTCTTCATGTTGCAAAGCAGTTCCCTGTCTATCTTCTCAGCGATATACATTTCTCCTGTGTCCTTATTTACCTCCACATATTTCTTATTAGCTATGGCATCTAACCGTATCTTGCGGTTGCTTAAGGTTTTCATGTCCAGTCCCAAATCAGTGGCTAGATTAGCAACAATAGAGCCTTCCTCCATTTCTTCGGGAATAGAATAATGGGTAACGGCAGAGGCCATGTTCAGGACTGCAGAGAAAAGAAGAAAGACCGAGACGTACCTCCTCGAGGGCTGAATGATCCGATGTACATCCATTGTTTCAAATGATTGCTTACCATGCGCTGCGCAAAATAGAAAACGTGAGGATTGTGATAATATGGAAATAGTCAACCGTTTGGGAGTAGAAGCGAGACGGGTTTCAGATAATCCTTTGTCAAAGAGATGGTTTCAGAACCAGGGAGCTGTCCATATATAAAAAAATACCTTGCTTTCCTCCTTGTTACAAACTGTCATTGCGACTCTTACATCACAAGAGGTGTGTTTTATTGGTGAGCAGCGACACTTTGTGCATTTACCAGCATTTACACATCTCTACATTGAAAACGGTCCACTTTTTTTGTTGTCTATGAATGGTGTATAATGAGAAAGAAAAGTTTACGTCGTTATTTTTAATAAATTGTTTTTAAAGGGCATGGGAATATATATATATTGTCCATTTCGCTATGTTTGTCAAATATAATGTTGCCATCATTTTTATAAACATTGCATGGCATTGTATAGTTTAAACGTTTGGTAGAGGGAGTAAAGCTTTATCAGTTTGTTGTTTTGGTCATTCTTGTTGCTCACAGCTACCCCTTATCAGATTTTATTTTTGTACCATATCACGCCCTAAATGATGGCTTTTACGCATTATGATTATCAAAAAAAGGATGTAGGTGATATGTTTAAAACAGATTAAGATTGTTTTCTTACCTGCAGAGTAGAGGCTGCTGATTCGCTGGTCTCTGTCAGGCCCGTGCTCCTGGGTAAACTGGACACAATGTATCTGGAGCCCGCCTTTGGCACAGGCTGTCTGACTACCAGCTTTCCTTTCCTGGTCTCTGCTAGAAACATACTGTACCAGTAGGCATCGTTGGAGACCAGAGTCGAATCTGCGATGGTCGAGTTCCTATCACTGATCACGCTGTTCCTACTGGGAGGAGCCGCTTTGCTGGGCATCGGTTTCTGACACTTCAGCACACAGGTGACCAATATGGTGATCAATAACAGAAAGGACACCGAGCCCAAGCCGATCACCAAATAGAGGTTTAAGTCTGAAAATATGTCATATTCTAGAGGCACTTCAGTCATGTCAGAGTAGGTTTTAACGGCAGTCTCCACTGTTGACAGCTTGATGGTAACTGTAGCAGACAGAGCAGGCTCCCCGTTGTCCTTGGCGATGACAACCAGCCGTTGATGACGCGGATCTCTGTAACTGAACATTCTCATGGTCCGGATATCTCCATTGTATTGGTCCAGACTGAATAAGGTGGCGTCAGTAACCTGTAGAAACTGGTATGTAATCCGAGAGTTCTGGACCGAGTCCGTGTCTATGGCTATCACCTTGGAGACCAGGGATCCTTTATCAGTGGATCTGGGAATCTTTTCCTCCACCACGGAGCCGTGCACGCGCCACGGAGAGACTATGACCGGGGTGTTGTCGTTCTGATCAACAATGATGATGTGGACAGTCACATTACTGCTGAGCGGAGGAACACCAGAGTCTCTGGCCTCAATGTGGAAAAGAAACTCTTTCTCTATCTCATAGTCAAACGTCTTTAGTGCGTAAAGATGACCGTTCTCCGGATTGATGGAAAACAGCATGGAAATGGAGGTGTTCACTATCTCCTTCTCTATGATGAAATAAACTAGATACTGGTTTTCATGGAGGTCTGGATCAAACGCAGTGAGGGAACTTAGCAAGGCCCCAGGCGCGTTATTCTCCATAACGGGCATAGTGTAGAACGACTGGGGGAACTGTGGAACGTTGTCGTTAACGTCTAGTAGTTCTAAAGTCATCGTTTCATTGTCAGATAGCGGAGGGGAACCCCTGTCTGTTACGGTAAAAGTTATGTCATATTCTGGGACCTTCTCACGGTCGAGAGGTTCTGATACTACTAACTCATAACAGTTATTGGAAGACTCTCTTAGTGCAAAAGGTAATTCATCCGCAATATGGATATCGACAATACCATTTTCCCCTGAATCTTTATCGCTGACACTGACAACTGCTATCACCGTGTCTACGGCTATATCCTCCTTTATGGGACTTTGATATGATTTGATTGATATTTCAGGATGATTGTCATTCATATCCGTCACTAGAATAGTTATTTTACACTGACCTGACAACGAGTTGGTCCCCTTATCAGTTGCTATGACTTCCATATCATAGATCCTGAAGTCTTCATAATTGATCATTTCTTTCACCGTTATTTCTCCGTTATTAGGGTTTAAACTGAACGTTTCATGTGTTTTCTCTGATGTATACAAACTATATGAATATACTATTACCGAATTGGTTCCCTCATCTAAGTCTGTTGCATTCGGTTTCACCACAAGACTTCCGATTGGAGAGTTTTCCATTATTTCTATATTGTAGCTTTCTTTGTCAAATTTAGGGGCGTTGTCGTTTGTATCCAGCACTCGAACAATTATGTTGGCTGTGCCCGAACGCGCTTGTACTCCGCCATCTACAGCGGTGAGTATTAGATGATGAACCTCCTGCTGCTCGCGGTCTAAAGCTGTCTGCAAAATTAGATCAGCAAATTTTGACCCATCTCTCCCGGTCTGAATTTCTAAAGTAAAATGATTACTTTCGCTCAGGTGGTAGGTTTTAACAGAATTGTCTCCGACATCAGGGTCTATGGCATTGTTCAAAGAGAAGCGCTCTCCAACTGCAGTTGACTCCGATATATCCAAATGCATTTTATCCCTTCGAAAATGAGGTGCATTGTCGTTGATATCCATGATTTCTAGTTCGATATTAAACATTCGTATTGGGTTTTCAATTGTAACATCCAATTTAAGGAAGCAAGATGCCGTTTTGATGGGGCAAAACAATTCTCTGTCCATCTTCTCTAAAATGTACAGCTCCCCCGTGTCTTTGTTAATCTGCAAATACTTCTTATTTCCAACAACATCTAACCGTATCTCCCGTTTACTCAAAGTGTTTACATCTAGTCCCAAATCAGCAGCTAAATTAGCAACAACGGAGCCTTCCTCCATTTCTTCGGGAATAGTATAATGGGTAACGGCAGACACGACGTTCAGGGCAGCAGAGAAAATAAGAAAAACCGAGACATACCTTCTCCATGGCTGTCCGCGTCTGTGCGCCTCCATTGTTGTCTTTGTAAACTCTGTTTACAAGAAAGTAATCTCAAACACAATGTCAACCAGCAGAAAACATAGGTAAATTACAATATCGCAAGGCCTTAAGCGTTTTAGAGCGAACAGAGCAGAATAATATATTTGTTGACGGATTCAGCACCAGGAGTAGGTTACACTGCCTTCCTAATGACGAACTGTCATGGCGACCACTGCATCACAAACGTATGTGTTTAGCTAGTAAACAGCGACGCTTTGCGCATATTACGAGCTTGTACATATCTACTGCTGTCAATGTTGTTGGGCTGTCTTCGCAATATAGCTGAATGTCGACGCAAATAAGAAAACATCTGGAGCACTATTGCCTGTAAGATTTTTATCGATATCAAGATTGAAACAAGACCAAGGTAGCTGGTGGGATTTCATTTGTTTTGCCGAACATATCTTTGAATTTATATTAGACCTGAAAGGTAGGCATATTAACACGATGACCCCAGAAGTGTCTTCCATTGAATGACGAAGAAAAAAGGCATTTACGCATAAGGTGAATGCGTAAAGAGTCACACACGGACAAATACCACTGGTCACAGAGGTCAATTCAACGTCTTTTCCACGTTGGTTTATGTGGAAACAAGGTTGATTCAGCTAGTCGGCTATAGAAACATTTGAGAAGATCTGAAATGAATGATCAAGTCTTACCTGCAGAGTAGAGGCTGCTGAGTCGCTGGTCTCTGTCAGGCCGGTGCTCCTGGGTAAACTGGACACAATGTATCTGGAGCCCGCCTTTGGCACAGGCTGTCTGACTACCAGCTTTCCTTTTCTGGTCTCTGCTAGAAACATACTGTACCAGTAGGCATCGTTGGAGACCAGAGTGGAATCTGCGATGGTCGAGTTCCCCTCGCTGATCACGCTGTTCCTACTGGGAGGAGCCGCTTTGCTGGGCATCGGTTTCTGACACTTCAGCACACAGGTGACCAATATGGTGATCAATAACAGAAAGGACACCGAGCCCAAGCCGATCACCAAATACAGGTTTAAGTCTGAAAATATGTCATATTCTAGAGGCACTTCAGTCATGTCAGAGTAGGCTTTAACGGCAGTCTCCACTGTTGACAGCTTGATGGTAACTGTAGCAGACAGAGCAGGTTCTCCGTTGTCCTTGGCGATGACAACCAGCCGTTGATGACGCGGATCTCTGTAACTGAACATTCTCATGGTCCGGATATCTCCATTGTATTGGTCCAGACTGAACAAGGTGGCGTCAGTAACCTGTAGAAACTGGTATGTAATCCGAGAGTTCTGGACCGAGTCCGTGTCTATGGCTATCACCTTGGAGACCAGGGATCCTTTATCGGTGGATCTGGGAATCTTTTCCTCCACCACGGAGCCGTGCACGCGCCACGGAGAGACTATGACCGGGGTGTTGTCGTTCTGATCAACAATGATGATGTGGACAGTCACATTACTGCTGAGCGGAGGAACACCGGAGTCTCTGGCCTCAATGTGGAAAAGGAACTCTTTCTCTATCTCATAGTCAAACGTCTTTAGTGCGTAAAGATGACCGTTCTCCGGATTGATGGAAAACAGCATGGAAATGGAGGTGTTCACTATCTCCTTCTCTATGATGAAATAAACTAGATACTGGTTTTCATGGAGGTCTGGATCAAACGCAGTGAGGGAACTTAGCAAGGCCCCAGGCGCGTTATTCTCCATAACGGGCATAGTGTAGAACGACTGGGGGAACTGTGGAACGTTGTCGTTAACGTCTAGTAGTTCTAAAGTCATCGTTTCATTGTCAGATAGCGGAGGGGAACCCCTGTCTGTTACGGTAAAAGTTATGTCATATTCTGGGACCTTCTCACGGTCGAGAGGTTCTGATACTACTAACTCATAATAGTTATCGGAAGACTCTCTTAGTGCAAAAGGTAATTCATCCGTAATATGGATATCGACAATACCATTTTCACCTGAATCTTTATCGCTGACACTGACAACTGCTATCACCGTGTCTACGGCTATATCCTCCTTTATGGGACTTTGATATGATTTGATTGATATTTCAGGATGATTGTCATTCATATCCGTCACTAGAATAGTTATTTTACACTGACCTGACAACGAGTTGGTCCCCTTATCAGTTGCTATGACTTCCATATCATAGATCCTGAAGTCTTCATAATTGATCATTTCCTTTACAGTTATCTCACCGCTATCAGGATTTAATTTGAACGTGCCCTGTGTCTTTTCTGATGTATAAAGACTGTATGAGTATATTACTTCTGCATTTGACCCTTCGTCTAAGTCTGTTGCGTTTAACTTCACTACAAGATTTCCGATTGGGGAGTTCTCCGGTACGTTTATACGAAAGCTTTCCTTTTCAAAATAAGGGGCGTTGTCATTTGTATCTAACACATGAACAATGATGCTGGCTGTACCGGAGCGCGTGGGTACCCCGCTGTCTACAGCCGTGAGTATTAGATTTTGAAACGCCTGCTTCTCTCGATCTAAAGCCTTTTTCAGAATCAAATCAGCAAACTTCGATCCGTCTCTTCCAGTCTGAATTTCAATACCAAAATGGTGGCTTTCGCTAAGATGATAGGTTTTCACCGAGTTCGCACCAATATCAGGGTCAACTGCATTGCTTAAAGAGAATCGCTCACCTAACGGTGTCGACTCGGATATATCTAAATGTATTGTATCTCTTCGAAATTGTGGCGCATTATCATTGATATCCATTATTTCTAACTCTATGTTAAATATCCTCAGTGGGTTCTCAAGGACAACTTCCATTTTTAGAAAACAAGTAGCTGTCTTAATGTTGCAAAGCAGTTCCCTGTCTATCTTCTCAGCGATATACATTTCTCCTGTGTCCTCATTAACGTCCACATATTTCTTATTAGCTATGGTATCTAACCGTATCTTGCGGTTGCTTAAGGTTTTCATGTCCAGTCCCAAATCAGTGGCTAGATTAGCAACAATAGAGCCTTCCTCCATTTCTTCGGGAATAGAATAATGGGTAACGGCAGAGGCCATGTTCAGGACTGCAGAGAAAAGAAGAAAGACCGAGACGTACCTCCTCGAGGGCTGAATGATCCGATGTACATCCATTGTTTCAAATGATTGCTTACCATGCGCAGCGCAAAATTGAAAACGTGAGGATTGTGATAATATGGAAATAGTCAACCGTTTGGGAGTAGAAGCGAGACGGGTTTCAGATAATCCTTTGTCAAAGAGATGGTTTCAGAACCAGGGAGCTGTCCATATAAAAAAAAATACCTTGCTTTCCTCCTTGTTACAAACTGTCATTGCGACTCTTACATCACAAGAGGTGTGTTTTATTGGTGAGCAGCGACACTTTGTGCATTTACCAGCATTTACACATCTCTACATTGAAAACGGTCCACTTTTTTTGTTGTCTATGAATGGTGCATAATGAGAAAGAAATGTTTACGTCGTTATTTTTAATAAATTGTTTTTAAAGGGCATGGGAATATATATATATTGTCCATTTCGCTATGTTTGTAAAATATAATGTTGCCATCATTTTTATAAACATTGCATGGCATTGTATAGTTTAAACGTTTGGTAGAGGGAGTAAAGCTTTATCAGTTTGTTGTTTTGGTCATTCTTGTTGCTCACAGCTACCCCTTATCAGATTTTATTTTTGTACCATATCACGCCCTAAATGATGGCTTTTACGCATTATGATTATCAAAAAAAGGATGTAGGTGATATGTTTAAAACAGATTAAGATTGTTTTCTTACCTGCAGAGTAGAGGCTGCTGATTCGCTGGTCTCTGTCAGGCGGGTGCTCCTGGGTAAACTGGACACAATGTATCTGGAGCCCGCCTTTGGCACAGGCTGTCTGACTACCAGCTTTCCTTTCCTGGTCTCTGCTAGAAACATACTGTACCAGTAGGCATCGTTGGAGACCAGAGTCGAATCTGCGATGGTCGAGTTCCTATCACTGATCACGCTGTTCCTACTGGGAGGAGCCGCTTTGCTGGGCATCGGTTTCTGACACTTCAGCACACAGGTGACTAATATGGTGATCAATAACAGAAAGGACACCGAGCCCAAGCCGATCACCAAATAGAGGTTTAAGTCTGAAAATATGTCATATTCTAGAGGCACTTCAGTCATGTCAGAGTAGGCTTTAACGGCAGTCTCCACTGTTGACAGCTTGATGGTAACTGTAGCAGACAGAGCAGGCTCCCCGTTGTCCTTGGCGATGACAACCAGCCGTTGATGACGCGGATCTCTGTAACTGAACATTCTCATGGTCCGGATATCTCCATTGTATTGGTCCAGACTGAATAAGGTGGCGTCAGTAACCTGTAGAAACTGGTATGTAATCCGAGAGTTCTGGACCGAGTCCGTGTCTATGGCTATCACCTTGGAGACCAGGGATCCTTTATCGGTGGATCTGGGAATCTTTTCCTCCACCACGGAGCCGTGCACGCGCCACGGAGAGACTATGACCGGGGTGTTGTCGTTCTGATCAACAATGATGATGTGGACAGTCACATTACTGCTGAGCGGAGGAACACCAGAGTCTCTGGCCTCAATGTGGAAAAGGAACTCTTTCTCTATCTCATAGTCAAACGTCTTTAGTGCGTAAAGATTACCGTTCTCAGGATTGATGGAAAACAGCATGGAAATGGAGGTGTTCACTATCTCCTTCTCTATGATGAAATAAACTAGATACTGGTTTTCATGGAGGTCTGGATCAAACGCAGTGAGGGAACTTAGCAAGGCCCCAGGCGCGTTATTCTCCATAACGGGCATAGTGTAGAACGACTGGGGGAAGAGTGGCGCGTTGTCATTGACGTCCAACAGATGTAAAGTTATCGTTTCATTATCAGACAAGGAGGGCCTTCCTCCGTCCGTCACAACGAGCGTGATATCATATTCTGGAACTTTCTCACGATCTAATGTTTCCGAGACAATGAGCTCGTAAAGGAAGTCAGACGACTTGTCCAAAATAAATGGCACCTGTTGGTTTATAGATAGGTTCATTTTGCCATTGTCACCTGTGTCCCTGTCGCTTATACCCACGATTGCTATGACCGTCCCAACTGGAATGTTCTCATTAACTGTACTCTTATATGATTTAACGGTTATCTCTGGATAGTTGTCGTTTGTATCTGTAACGCCAACTACAATTTTACATTGACCCAATAGGGGATGCTGTCCTTTGTCCTTAGCCTCAACATGCATCTCGTAAAACTTCATATCTTCATAATCAATAGTTCCTTTCACTGTTATCTCCCCTGTGTTTGGATTCAGTGCAAATACGTATTGTGTTTTCTCTGACGTGTAAAGTGTGAATGAATACTTGATGTCTGCATTTGACCCTTCATCTAAATCTGTGGCGTTTAGCTTCATTACTAGCGTTCCAATCGCGGAGTTTTCTGTCACATTAATGGAATAAACCGAACGGTCGAATCTAGGGGCGTTGTCGTTTGTATCCAGCACTCTAACAACGATATTAGCTGTACCAGATTGCGATGGGACCCCGCCATCTACAGCCGTGAGTATTAAGTTATGAACGGCTTGCTCTTCCCGGTCTAAAGCCTTTGTCAAGACCAGGTCAACATATTTAGTACCATCACTCCCAGTCTGGATTTCTATGGTAAAATGCTCGCTAGCACTGAGCTGGTAGGTTTTGACTGTATTTATACCAACATCCGGGTCCACTGCATTAGGAAGGGAGAATTTCTCTCCTGCTGTAGCTGATTCTGAAACATCAAGCTCTATTCTGTCCCTGCGAAAATGAGGTGCGTTATCATTAATATCTGTTATTCCCAATTCTATGTTAAATATGCGTAAAGGGCTTTCAATGATAACGTCCAATTTTAAAAAACAGTCGGTAGTCTTAGTAGTACAAAGATACTCCCTGTCTATTTTCTCTACAATATACAGCTCACCTGTCTTTTTGATGACGTCCAAGAACTTCTTGCTATGGAAAATATCAAGTTTTACCTCGCGATGAGCCAGACCTGCAAGTTCCAGTCCCAAATCTGCGGCTAAATTGGCCACTACAGATCCTCTCTCCATCTCTTCGGGTATGGAATACCGCGTCACAGACAAAGCGCTGCCCCATAACGCGCAGAGCACAAAGACAGCCGAGAAAACCCTTCTCTCCCGATGCATCCTGGACGTTGAACTCCAGTCAGATTTAGCTAGACTCCTTATATTCGGATGCTATTAAGGCTTGTATAAAATCCTATATAGTAGCCTGATGTTCAGACCAGTGTTGTTGTTGTAAATTAAATAGCCATGTTTGTTTAAGCTAAACCAGGTCTGTCCTACAGCAGAGATGGATGAGAATGTCATGGCTCCCTCTAAGCAGAGCTGAGATATTTACTGGTGAACAGCGACACCATCTGGCTAACGCAGAAGGGGAGTCAGGGAGAGGCCACGGATTGTTGTGATGTTGCAGCATTGGCTACTTAAGCAAGACAGTATTGATAGATATATAAAGAATAGTAAATATTGTGCTGTATTACTAAGTAGGCTGTTGATATTCATTTTACTAAGAACGAAGGGCATGTTAACACAGTTGATGTGATAATCACTGAATAAATCAAAAAGAGTGAAATCAAAACCCCACTTATTTTTCATAGTCCTAGTCCAAATCTAATATGTATTTAGCATCTAGCCCACAATCATTATTTTATCTTCCTAGACGTTTTTATTGCATATAGTTGTATGTTTTTCAATATAACTCTGTAATGAAAGCGCAATACAAATTACATTTATTATTATTAAATCTGGCACCAAATCCATGTGATTGAAATTATCTGACTTCCATTCACTGATTATGACATCACCAGAGATGTTTTTTTGAATGAAATACCTTTTTGCTGTCTAGAATCTTATAATATGACGCAACAATAGACCATTGGCTTGAATTTCAGCACTGCGCCAGTGGACAGCTCCCGGAGAACACGTCATAATCACAAGCTAGGGTTCCATCCAATTTGTGATAGATTTTCAAAAATCTGCCTAAAACAATATGCGCATTTCCCCACTAGAGATGTGTTTCCATTGAACTGACTTATTGCGGATTAAAGACTGTGCATGATGACATTGTGCACCGGATGAAAAATACAAGTTAAATGGGTTTCCATCGCATTTTCAACTCTACTGATGGTTTTGTCACAAAAACGGTTGCATTAAATAGAAAACATGCCCACTCTGGTCTAGGCACGTGCGCTCCAGCTGACACCTTGCAGATACAGTGCTGGTAGGCTACTTGCATAATGAGATTATTATGGATAAGAGCTATTCAAATGTTTTTTTAAATAATAGTTGTCAAACGGCAGCCAAGCATCGATCATCATGTCACCAGAATAAGATATTTATTGGCAAGGAGCATCAAGCTCATCACGTGCACTTTCACCACCCTGTGAAGTTCAACATTATGTATTTAATCTGTGGCCTAATAAATCCTTTTTGGGATAGGGGGCAGCATTTCCACTTTTGGATGAATAGCATGCCCAGAGTGAACTGCCTCCTACTCTGTCCCAGATGCTAATATATGCATATTATTATTAGTATTGGATAGAAAACACTCTGAAATGTCTAAAACTGTTCAAATGATGTCTGTGAGTATAACAGAACTCATATGGCAGGCGAAAACCTGAGAAAAATCCAACCAGGAAGTGGGACATCTGAGGTGTGTAGTTTTTCAAAGCTTGGCCTTCCGAATACACATTGAGATATGGATAAAGTTGCACTTCCTACAGCTTCCACTAGATGTCAACCGTCTTTAGAAACTTGAGTGAGGATTCTACTATAAAGGAGGGGCTCATGAGACCTCTTTGAGTCAATGGTCTGGCAGAGTGCCTTGGTCTCATGACGCGCGCTCCCGACAGAGTTATCTCTCTTTCCAGTGCTTTTCTGAAGACAAAAGAATTCTCCGGTTGGAACATTATAGATGTTTTGTGTTAAAAACATCCTAAAGATTGTTTCCATACATCGTTTGACATGTTTCTAAAGGACTGTTACGGAACTTTTAGAGTTTTTGTCTAGATGAAGTGCCTGCGCCTCATGAAGATGTATTACTGGGCTGAACACACTAACAACAAGTGGCTATTTGGACATAAATGACGGGCTTTATGGAACTTTATGGAACAAATCAGTCATTTATTGTCGACCTGGGATTCCTGGGAATGCCTTCTGATGAAGATCATCAAAGGTAAGTGAATATTTATGGTGTTGTTTCTAACTTTGTTGACTCCAAAATGTTGATATTCCTCTGGCTGTGTTGGGTTCTGAGCGCCGTTTTCAGATTTTTTTGAAATCTTACACAGCGTGTCACGCCCTGACCTTGGTTATCTTTGTTTTCTTTATTATTTTGGTTAGGTCAGGGTGTGACAAGGGTGGTTTGTTTAGTTTTTGTTCTGTCTAGGGTTTTTGTATATCTTTGGTGTTTTAATATGTCGCTGCGCCTTGGTCTCCTCCTTATGACGACCGTGACAGAATAACCCACCAAACCAGGACCAAGCAGCGTAAAAAGGAGGAACAGCGCTTAATGGGGAAATGGTCCTGGGAGGAGATATTAGATGGAGCAGGACCCTGGACACAGCCGGGGGAGTATCGCCGTCCTAAGGAGGAGTTAGAGGCAGTGAAAGCGGAACAGCGATACTACAAGGAGAAATACCGGAGAATAGAGGAACAGCACATGGAGTTTCCAGTGTGCTATTCTAGCCCGGTGCGCTCTATTCCAACTCCTCGCATTGGCCGGGCTAGAATGGGCATCCAGCCAGGAATGAGGGTGCCGGCTCAGTGCTCCTGGTCTCCAGTATACCTCTTTGGACCAGGATAAGAGCGTCTGCTAAATGACTTAAATGTAAATGTAAATATCCTGCGCCGGCTCTGCATACTGTGTCTCCGGTGAGTCTGCACAGCCCAGTGCGTCCTGTGCCAGCGTGTCCGATTTAAAAAATGCTTTACAGCGAAAGCACCACATATGATTATGTTAGGTCATAGCCAAGTCGAAAAAATACACAGCCATTTTTCCAGCCGAAGATAGGAGTGACAAAAAGCACAAATATAGATAAAATTAAATCACTAACCTTTAATGATCTTCATCAGATGACACTCATAGGATATAATGTTACACAATACATCTGTGTTTTGTTCGATAATATGCATATTTATATCCAAAAATCTCAGTTTACATTGGCGCCTTACGTGCAGTAATGTTTTGATTCCAAAACATCCTGTGATTTTGCAAAAATACTCATAATAACATTGATAAAAGATACAAGTGTTATTCACAGAATTAAAGACAGACTTCTCATTAATGCAACCACTGTGTCACGGTTGTCATAAGGAGGAGACCAAGGCGCAGCGTGATAAGCGTAAATTCCATTTTATTAAACGAATGCAACACTGAACAAAACTATACAAAATAACAAAACGAACCGTGAAGCAATATGACTAGTGCGAACAGGCAACTAAACATAGAATAATAACCCACAAAACCAGTACGCCCTGTTCCTGAGTCTGATAATTATCTGTACAAAACAGTTACTCTGATAATATTTGTGGATTATTAAAAAAAACTTGATATACATTACTAGTCAAAAGTTTAGACACACCCACTCTTTCAAGGGTTTTTCTTTATTTTTACCATTTTCTACATTTTAGAATAATACTGAAGACATCAAAACTATGAAATAACACATATGAAATCATGTAGTAACCAAACAATTTTTTAACAAATCAAATACAGTTGAAGTCGGAAGTTTACATACACCTGAGCCAAATACGTTTAAACTCAGTTTTTTCACAATTCCTGATATTTAATCCCTGCCTTAGGTCAGGTAGGATCCCCACTTTATTTTAAAAATGTGAAATGTCAGAATAGTAGTAGAGAGAATGATTTACTTCAGCTTTTATTTCTTTCATCACATTCCCAGTGGGTCAGAAGTTTACATACACACAATTAATATTTGGTAGCATTGCCTTTAAATTGTTTAACTTGGGTCAAACGTTTTGGGTAGCCTTCCACAAGCGTCCCACAATAAATTGGGTGAATTTTATCCAATTCCTCCTGACAGAGCTGGTGTAACTGAGTCAGGTTTGTAGGCCTTTTCAGTTTTGCCCACACATTTTCTATCGGATTGCAGTCAGGGCTCTGTGATGGCCACTCCAATACCTTGACTTTGTTGTCCTTAAGCCATTTTGCAACAACTTTGGAAGTATGCTTGGGGTCATTGTACATCTTGAGATGTTGATTCAATATATCCACATAATTTTCCTACCTTATTATGCCATCTATTTTGTGAAGTGCACCAGTCCCTCCTGCAGCAAAGCACCCCCACAACATGATGCTTCACGGTTGGTATGGTGTTCTTCGGCTTGCAAGCATCCCCATTTTTCCTTCAAACATAACGATGGTCTTTATTGCCAAACAGTTCTATTTTTGTTTCTTCAGACCAGAGGACATTTCTCCAAAAAGTATGATCTTTGTCCCCATGTGCAGTTGCAAACCGTAGTCTGGCTTTTTCATGGTGGTTTTGAGCAGCGTTTTTTCCTTGCTGAGCAGCCTTTCAGGTTATGTCGATATAGGACTCATTTTACTGTGGATATAGATACTTTTGTACCTGTTTCCTCCAGCATCTTCACAAGGTCCTTTGCTGTTGTTCTGGGATTGATTTGCACTTTTCGCACCAAAATACGTTCATCTCAGAACGCGTCTCCCTCCTGAGTGGTATGATGGCTGTGTGGTCCCATGGTGTTTATACTTGCGCACTATTGTTTTTACAGATGAACGTGGTACCTTCAGGTGTTTGGAAATTGCTCCCAAGGATGAACCAGACATGTGGAGGTCTATAATTGTTTTCTGAGGACTTGGCTGATTTCTTTTGATTTCCCATGATGTCAAGCAAAGAGGCACTGAGTTTAAAGGTAGGAATTGAAATACATCCACAGTTACACCTCCAATTGACTCAAATGATGTCAATTAGGCTATCAGAAGCTTCTATAGCCATAACATAATTATTTGGAATTTTCCAAGCTGTTTAAAGGCACAGTCAACTTTGGTGTATGTAAACTTCTGACCCACTGGAATTATGATACAGTGAAATAATGTTAACAATTATTGGAAAAATGACTTGTGTCATGCACAAAGTAGATGTCCTAACCGACTTGCCAAAACTATAGTTTGTTAACAAGAAATGTGTGGAGTGATTGAAAAACTAGTTTTAATGACTCCAACCTAAGTACAGTGCCTTGCGAAAGTATTCGGCCCCCTTGAACTTTGCGACCTTTTGCCACATTTCAGGCTTCAAACATAAAGATATAAAACTGTATTTTTTTGTGAAGAATCAACAACAAGTGGGACACAGTCATGAAGTGGAACGACATTTATTGGATATTTCAAACTTTTTTAACAAATCAAAAACTGAAAAATTGGGCGTGCAAAATTATTCAGCCCCCTTAAGTTAATACTTTGTAGCGCCACCTTTTGCTGCGATTACAGCTGTAAGTCGCTTGGGGTATGTCTCTATCAGTTTTGCACATCGAGAGACTGAAATTTTTTCCCATTCCTCCTTGCAAAACAGCTCGAGCTCAGTGAGGTTGGATGGAGAGCATTTGTGAACAGCAGTTTTCAGTTCTTTCCACAGATTCTCGATTGGATTCAGGTCTGGACTTTGACTTGGCCATTCTAATACCTGGATATGTTTATTTTTTAACCATTCCATTGTAGATTCTGCTTTATGTTTTGGATCATTGTCTTGTTGGAAGACAAATCTCCGTCCCAGTCTCAGGTCTTTTGCAGACTCCATCAGGTTTTCTTCCAGAATGGTCCTGTATTTGGCTCCATCCATCTTCCCATCAATTTTAACCATCTTCCCTGTCCCTGCTGAAGAAAAGCAGGCCCAAACCATGATGCTGCCACCACCATGTTTGACAGTGGGCATGGTGTGTTCAGGGTGATGAGATGTGTTGCTTTTACGCCAAACATAACGTTTTACATTGTTGCCAAAAAGTTCAATTTTGGTTTCATCTGACCAGAGCACCTTCTTCCACATGTTTGGTGTGTCTCCCAGGTGGCTTGTGGCAAACTTTAAACACTTTTTATGGATATCTTTAAGAAATGGCTTTCTTCTTGCCACTCTTCCATAAAGGCCAGATTTGTGCAATATACGACTGATTGTTGTCCTATGGACAGAGTCTCCCACCTCAGCTGTAGTTCATCCAGAGTGATCATGGGCCTCTTGGCTGCATCTCTGATCAGTCTTCTCCTTGTATGAGCTGAAAGTTTAGAGGGACGGCCAGGTCTTGGTAGATTTGCAGTGGTCTGATACTCCTTCCATTTCAATATTATCCCTTGCACAGTGCTCCTTGGGATGTTTAAAGCTTGGGAAATCTTTTTGTATCCAAATCCGGCTTTAAACTTCTTCACAACAGTATCTCGGACCTGCCTGGTTTGTTCCTTGTTCTTCATGATGCTCTCTGCGCTTTTAACGGACCTCTGAGACTATCACAGTGCAGGTGCATTGATACGGAGACTTGATTACACACAGGTGGATTGTATTTATCATCATTAGTCATTTAGGTCAACATTGGATCATTCAGAGATCCTCACTGAACTTCTGGAGAGAGTTTGCTGCACTGAAAGTAAAGGGGCTGAATAATTTTGCACGCCCAATTTTTCAGTTTTTGATTTGTTAAAAAAGTTTGAAATATCCAATAAATGTCGTTCCACTTCATGATTGTGTCCCACTTGTTGTTGATTCTTCACAAAAAAATACAGTTTTATATCTTTATGTTTGAAGCCTGAAATGTGGCAAAAGGTTGCAAAGTTCAAGGGGGCCGAATACTTTCGCAAGGCACTGTATATGTAAACTTCTGACTTCAACACTATATTTTATATTTGAGACTCTTCTAAGCAGCCACCCTTTGCCTTGATGACAGCTTTGCACATTATTGGCATTCTCTCAAACTGCTTCATGAGGTAGTTATCTGGAAACCTTTTCAAAAAAAGGTGTGCCTTGTTAAAAGTTAATATGTGGAATTTCTTTCCTTCTTAATGCGTTTGAGCTAATCAGTTATGTTGTGACAAGGTAGGGGTGGTATACAGAAGATTCGGTAAAAGACCAAGTCCATATTATGGCAAGAATAGCTCAAATAAGCAAAGATAATCAACAGTCCATCATTACATTTTAAGACATGAAGGTCAATCATTCCGGAATATTTCAAGAACTTTGAGCATTTCTTCAGTCGCAAAAACCGTCAAGTGCTTTGATGAAACTGGCTCACATGAGGACCGCCACAAGAAAGGAAGACTCTGGGTTACCTCTGATGCAGAGGATGAATTCATTAGAGTTACCAGCCTCAGAAATTACAGCGCAAATAAATGCGTCACAGAGTTTAAGTAACAGACACATCTCAACATTACTGTTCAGAGGAGACTGCGTGAATCAGGCCGTCATGGTCGATTTTCTGCAAGGAAACCACTACTAAAGGACACCAATAATAAGAAGAGACTTGCTTGGGCCAAGAAACACGAGCAATGGACATTAGACCGGTGGAAATCTGTCCTTTGGTCTGATGAGTCCAAATTTGAGATTTTTGGTTCCAAACGCCTTGTCTGTGAGACGCAGAGTAGGTCAGTGGATGATCTCAGCATGTAAAACACACCTCCAGGCTGTGTAAAGGCTATTTGACCAAGAAGGAGAGTGATGGAGTGCTGCATCAGCTGACCTGGCCTCCACGATCACCCGACCTCAACCCAATTGAGATGGTTTGGGATGAGTTGGACCGCAGACTGACGGAAAAGCAGCCAACAAGTGCTCAGCATATGTGGGAACTCCTTCAAGGCGGTTGGAAAAGCATTCCTAATGAAGCTGGTTGAGAGAATGCCAAGAGTGTGCAAAGCTGGCAAATGATGGCTACAATGAAGAATCTTAAATATGACATATATTTTGTATTTATTTAACACTTTTTTGGTTACTACATGATTCCATGTATGTTATTTCATAGTTTTGATGTCTTCACTACTATTCTTCAATGTAGAAAATAGTAATAATAAAGAATACCCCTTGAATGAGTAGGTGTGTCCAAACTTTTGACTGGTACTGTGTGTTTTCCAGTTTTCTATGATTAAAATGAAATGGTCTATTAATTCCTTTTCAGTAGACACTTATCCAGAGCTGATTACAGCAGTGAATGCTTAGATCCTCATACTTTTTCATACTGCTCCCCCTTGGGAATGGAACCCACAACCCTAGCATTGCAAGTGCCATGCTCTACCAACTGAGCCTCATTATCACATCAACGCAAACAACTTGCTGTCTCAATGTATTCAATGCCTGTATTGTGCATTGTTTTGAATCATGTTGATGGAAAGTCTACAGGTACAAACCTAGATGTACAATACGGTAATGTACATTCGGGAAGTATTCATACATACCCCTTGTCATTTTCCACATGTTGTTACCTTGCAGCTTTATTCTAAAAATAGATTAAATGACATGTTCCTCATCTATCGACACACAATACCCCATAAGGACAAAGTGAAAACTTTTGGCAAATTAAATTTTGGCAAATGTTATTAAAAAAAGGCATTTAAAAACCTTTATTCAGACCCTTTGCTATGAGACTCGAAATTGAGCTCAGGTGCATCCCGCTTCCATTGATCATCCTTGAGGTGTTTTTACAACTTGATTGAAGTCCACCTGTGGTAAACTCTTTTGATTGGACATGATTTGGAAAGGCACACAACTGTCTATATAAAGTCCCGCAGGTGACAGTGCATGTCAGAGCAAAAACCAAGCCATGAGGTTGAAGGAATTGTCCGTAGAGCTCCGAGACAGAATTGTGTCGAGGCACAGATCTGGAAAAGGGTACCAAAACATTTCTGCAGCATTGAAGGCCCCCAAGAACACAGTGGCCTCCATCATTCTTAAATGGAAGTAGTTTGGAACCACCAAGACTCTTCCCAGAGCTGGCCGCCCGGCCAAACTGAGCAATTGGGGGAGAAGAGACTTGGTCAGGGAGGTGACCAAGAACCCGGTGGTCACTCTGACAGAGCTCCAGAGTTCCTCTGTGGAGATGGGAGAACCTTCCAGAAAGACAACCATCTCTGCAGCACTCCACCAATCAGGTAGAGTGGCCAGACAGAAGCCACACCTCAGTAAAAGGCACATGACAGCCCACTTGGAGTTTTCCAAAAGACACCTAAAGACTCTCAGATCATGAGAAACAAGATTCTCTGGTCTGATGAACCCAAGATTCAACTCTTTGGCCTGAATTCCAGCATCATGCTGGGGGGATGTTTTTCAGAGGCAGGGACTGGGAGACTAATCAGGATCGAGGGAAAGATGAACGGAGCAAAGTCTAAAGAGATCCTTGGTGAAAACATGCTTCAGAGCGCTGAGGACCTCAGACCAGGGTGAATGTTCACCTTCCATCAGGACAACGACCCTAAGCACACAGCCAAGACGACATAGGAATGATTTTGGGACAAGTCTCTGAATGTCCTTGAGTGGCCCAGGCAGAGCTCGGACTTGAACTAGATCAAACATCTCCGGAGAGACCTGAAAATAAATGTGCAGCGACGCTCCCCATCCAACCTGACAAAGCTTGAGAGGATCTGCAGAGAAGAAGGGGAGAAATTCACGAAATACAGGTGTGCCAAGATTGTAGAGTCATACCCAAGGAGACTCAAGGCTGTAATCGCTGCCAAAGGTGCTTCAACAAAGTACTGAGTAAAGGGTCTGAATACTTATTTAAATGGGGCTGCTGAGAGGAGGACGGCTCATAATAATGGCTGAAACGGAGCAAATGGAATAGCATTGACCACATGGAAAACACGTGTTTGATGTAGAGTATGTCAATTTGATATTTCCATTTTTTATTTGTAATACATTTGCAAAAATGTATAAAAACACGTTTTTGCTTCGTCATTATGGGGACTTGTGTGTAGACTGATGAGTAAAAAAAAACAAATGTAATCAATTTTTGAATAACTCTGTACTGTAACAAAATGTGGAAAACGTCCAGGGGTCTGAATACTTACTGAATTGACTGTATATCAGGAATTTAAAAGTTCAAAAATGGCTGTGGCAATTGCAGATTGCCCCTTTCATTAATATAATGTATTGCAATGCTGTATATATATATATATATATATATATATATATATATATATATATATATATATATATATATATATATATGCACAGCTTTCTTTTCCACTCTGTCACTATCTAACTTGCGCTGTATTCTGTGTTATTTTGTCATCACAGGTCACTTCCTGATGAACCAGAGGATACCTCAGTCAACAGATGACTCTACAGACGACCTCTACAGATTACCGCTACAGATGACTAGGAAGCCACCAAATCCACAAACTGATATCGCCTTTCTCAAACCACTATCCAACACGTGTTAACTTCAGCAAACATATCTGTAATTTCTGAAACACAACTAGGCCTTATGTGCTGTCTGAGAGTTATCCATGTTTGTTATGTGATCTGTTCCGTTATTATATTGAAGGTGTACTTTACGTGATTAAATCTGGATTGTGAAATGCAACAAGCTCTCCTATTCCATCATGTCTGCTCCTTTTCCATCTTTCTCCCTCTGTGACTGAATGGTGCCCCCTGGTGGAGATACAGCAGGTAGACCACACATACAGATCTACTGTCTTTACACTATACAGATACTGTATGTCTAGATACATACTGTGCCGTGCCTGAACACATTGGTCATGCCTTGTGAAACCACAATGTGTTTCATTCAGTTCTCTAAATGGTTTACTATCCTTGTATTCAGTCACAATAACACATATCTAGGTCATGGTGTTCCCTGCTGGTTTGAAATAGCATTTTTGCATTTACTTTAACTTTATGTACGTGTTTTGCTTACATAACTCACGTTGTGGTCTCTGTCCCTATGGTTCTCCTCCTCCTCTCCAGCCCTGCTACACTGTCCCTATGGTTCTCCTCCTCCTCTCCAGCCCTGCTATACTGTCCCTATGGTTCTCCTCCTCCTCTCCAACCCTGCTATACTGTCCCTATGGTTCTTCTCCTCCTCTCCAACCCTGCTATACTGTCCCTATGGTTCTCCTCCTCCTCTCCAGCCCTGCTATACTGTCCCTATGGTTCTCCTCCTCCTCTCCAGCCCTGCTACACTGTCCCTATGGTTCTCCTCCTCCTCTCCAGCCTGTTATATTGTCCCTATGGTTCTCCTCCTCCTCTCCAGCCCTGCTACACTGTCCCTATGGTTCTCCTCCTCCTCTCCAGCCTGTTATACTGTCCCTATGGTTCTCCTCCTCCTCTCCAGCCCTGCTATACTGTCCCTATGGTTCTCCTCCTCCTCTCCAACCCTGCTATACTGTCCCTATGGTTCTCCTCCTCCTCTCCAGCCCTGTTATACTGTCCCTATGGTTCTCCTCCTCCTCTCCAACCCTGCTATACTGTCCCTATGGTTCTCCTCCTCCTCTCCAGCCCTGTTATACTGTCCCTATGGTTCTCCTCCTCCTCTCCAACACTGCTACACTGTCCCTATGGTTCTCCTCCTCCTCTCCAGCCCTGTTATACTGTCCCTATGGTTCTCCTCCTCCTCTCCAGCCCTGCTATACTGTCCCTATGGTTCTCCTCCTCCTCTCCAGCCCTGTTATACTGTCCCTATGGTTCTCCTCCTCCTCTCCAGCCCTGTTATACTGTCCCTATGGTTCTCCTCCTCCTCTCCAGCCCTGCTATACCATCCCTATGGTTCTCCTCCTCCTCTCCAGCCCTGCTATACTGTCCCTATGGTTCTCCTCCTCCTCCCCAACCCTGCTATACTGTCCCTATGGTTCTCCTCCTCCTCTCCAGCCCTGTTATACTGTCCCTATGGTTCTCCTCCTCCTCTCCAGCCCTGCTATACTGTCCCTATGGTTCTCCTCCTCCTCTCCAGCCCTGTTATACTGTCCCTATGGTTCTCCTCCTCCTCTCCAGCCCTGTTATACTGTCCCTATGGTTCTCCTCCTCCTCTCCAGCCCTGTTATACTGTCCCTATGGTTCTCCTCCTCCTCTCCAGCCCTGTTATACTGTCCCTATGGTTCTCCTCCTCCTCTCCAGCCCTGCTATACTGTCCCTATGGTTCTCCTCCTCCTCTCCAGCCCTGTTATACTGTCCCTATGGTTCTCCTCCTCCTCTCCAGCCCTGTTATACTGTCCCTATGGTTCTCCTCCTCCTCTCCAGCCCTGCTATACTGTCCCTATGGTTCTCCTCCTCCTCTCCAGCCCTGTTATACTGTCCCTATGGTTCTCCTCCTCCTCTTCAGCCCTGTTATACTGTCCCTATGGTTCTCCTCCTCCTCTCCAGCCCTGCTACACTGTCCCTATGGTTCTCCTCCTCCTCTCCAGCCCTGCTATACAGTCCCTATGGTTCTCCTCCTCCTCTCCAGCCCTGCTATACAGTCCCTATGGTTCTCCTCCTCCTCTCCAGCCCTGCTATACAGTCCCTATGGTTCTCCTCCTCCTCTCCAGCCCTGCTATACTGTCCCTATGGTTCTCCTCCTCCTCTCCAACCCTGCTATACTGTCCCTATGGTTCTCCTCCTCCTCTCCAGCCCTGCTATACTGTCCCTATGGTTCTCCTCCTCCTCTCCAGCCCTGCTACACTGTCCCTATGGTTCTCCTCCTCCTCTCCAGCCCTGCTATACTGTCCCTATGGTTCTCCTCCTCCTCTCCAGCCCTGTTATACTGTCCCTATGGTTCTCCTCCTCCTCTTTAGCCCTGTTACACTGTCCCTATGGTTCTCCTCCTCCTCTTCAGCCCTGTTATACTGTCCCTATGGTTCTCCTCCTCCTCTCCAACCCTGCTACACTGTCCCTATGGTTCTCCTCCTCCTCTCCAGCCCTGCTATACTGTCCCTATGGTTCTCCTCCTCCTCTCCAACCCTGCTATACTGTCCCTATGGTTCTCCTCCTCCTCTCCAGCCCTGCTACACTGTCCCTATGGTTCTCCTCCTCCTCTCCAGCCCTGCTATACTGTCCCTATGGTTCTCCTCCTCCTCTCCAGCTGGACAGAAGGTTTCATCTGTTGACATTGGGAACTCATTCCCCGGGATTTTAAAAGGAAAAGTGCATGGAGAGAGGATTGAAGAACTGTTGGCAGATTTCGTCCAGGTGTGGCATTTAAGCTCCCAGCCCAGTCGCACTGTCTTTATTTAAAATGATATTCTGTTTGTTCAGTTAAGGAACCTCGACCATTCTCTGAGGCCAAATGGAAATGCAAGCACTCCAGTGGGCATGTACTGGCATTTTACTAGGTTTATTCCTTGCCACAGCTGACCGTGACAGAAAGCTTTCCCCGGTGTTAGTGCGTCTTGCATCTTTTTTTACCCTAAAACAATTTCCCAACTTTAAAGTGGATGTGTGACTGATGCTCATTGACATTGAAAATGTTTCTCAATCAATTTATCCCATCCTCAGAATGAAACCTGTTTGGGGGAAGCTGGCGATGACATGAGCATCATCGGCTCAACAGAGCAGGATCCATACTTGATACATGAGGAAGAAGAGCGTATTATGAGAAAAAACACTTTATTCTCAGAAATGTATATACAATATATGTGTTGGGGAGATGACTGCTTAAGCATGTGTGGATCACCTGCATCACAAATGCAGTTTGCATATCTACAGGTATATTCATACATATTCTCACAAGTTCCGCTGAACAGAACCATACATTTCAAACCGTTTTAGATGAATAAACGCAACCTGGTTGTTTGTGTCCGTTTTTGTAAACATTCAAAACTAGAATTGATATTTATAACAATGTGAAAAGCGCTGTCCAATCTTAGGCTAATTGGATATTTCTCATCATTTTTCTTTGCTCCAGGCTGATTGTCAAAACAATAAATAATAATAATAACAATAATACATATGACAGTAATGTATACAAAATAACAATGGCCAACAGAGGCAGATCTTAAACGGTTTAATGATCACTCTTCTTGGATTCATCCATCCATCTCCCTCTTCCCATTAGCATGGAGGTCGAACGTTGATTTATTCATTCCTCCGTTTGTACACATGTTTCATGAATTCAGCCATGAATGAATCCTTTTCATGTAACTCTCTGTCCCTCCCCCTATTAATCGTTATACAGGTCGTTGTTGATGACGGCTGCTGCTGCTTCTGTCCGGGGCTCGTAGTTGTGGATGAAGCGCCTCTTCTTGCCGAAGGTGGAGAAGGAGTTGTGGACATCCAGCTCGCTGCGGTGGTGGGTGCCTGCTGGCCTCAGGGTGCACAGAGCCGACGGCGTGCCAGGGATGTACACGTTGTGTTGGTAGTCTGGAGGTGGCTGGGGGTGAGGGTGAGGATGGGGGTGAGGATGGGGATGAGGGGGGAGTGGAGGATGCTGAGGCTGCTGGGGTTGGGGTTGGGGCTGTTGCTGGGGTGGAGGGGTGCACCGAGGGGTGCAGCAGCGAGGAGGAGGGCCAGTGGCAGGAGGAGACATCTTGTAGTCTATGGAAGAAGAAACATAATATTGATTAATATACTGTATGACTGAAATCAAGGATAGTACAGACACACACGTAAACGCTGTGGAAGTAGTGCTTATGTAGTCATAACGTTTTTTTTTTTTAATATAGGAGAGTCGCACATTCTAGGAGCTCAGATGCTAAAATATTTATGTCCAACGTTTCAACAGACAAGCTGTCTTCATCAGGGTATAACATAACTGCTCATAACATGCTCATTGTCTGTTTGCTATTATCCAGGGAGAGGCATTAGCTCTCTCTCTCTGTGTGTGTGTGTGTGTGTGTGTGTGTGTGTGTGTGTGTGTGTGTGTGTGTGTGTGTGTGTGTGTGTGTGTGTGTGTGTGTGTGTTTCAAGCCCAGGCCCTCACGTGCCCCTCATGTGGGTGCCCCAAGTCCAGTACTGGCCCGTCATGGGTGTCATGTAGTTCTCTGGGTCTGCATGCATGGCCTTCCTCATCAGAGTGCCGTCCATGTTGATAGAGTTATAGCTGCGGAGGATATAGATCCATCCATGAAGAATCACATAATATGTTCTGGCATGACCACACACAAGTCATTCATTAATAACATTCTGTCTCAAAGACCGGTATGCTGAGGTAGTTGGAAGTGTACATGTCAAAGGTGACTGTTACCTTTTCAGAGAGGACTTCTGGTTCTTTGGGAGGGTCCAGTCGGTGTTTGGTTGCTTGAGCTATAGATTAAGAGAGAAAATAAGATCTTAAAACCACATGTCTAAAAACATTGTTAAAGAGATGAGCATTGACACTAATAGGGATTCAATGTTTGCATATTCTACATTATATTCATGTCACTTTAAAGGATCAGTGCAGTCAGAAACGTGATGTTCCTGTGTTTTATATATATTTCCACACTATCAGGTTGGAATAATACTGTGAAATTGTTAAAATTATGATAATGTCCTTTTAGTGTAAGAACTTGTTTGTGGTGGGATGGTTTTTGGCCTGCCAGGTGACATCACCATGTAATAAATGAGTTAATAGACCAATAAGAGAGTTCCAAACCTCTCTGCTGATAACATCTAGTTTTTAGTTTCCCCCTCCCCAGAAATGTATCTTTGCTAAAAAAGCTATTTTTGTCTCCTTTTGACCATTTTAATTTAAACAATCAGAGTAAGGTACTTAATTGTAACCCAGAAATTACGTGATATTGAATTTGAATGCTGAATTGGACATTTAAGGAACGGATGTCTAAATTAATTCGGGAAATTATATTTTTTCCATGGAGCTTGACTGCCTCCCTGTGGTCTTTTTTCAGAAGGCAGCGAGGATGTGCGCCTTGAGCAATGACTCGCCTGTCATTTATTTCGCTTTCATCCACTGCAGCACAACACAGCAGGGGAGGGGACGGGCACTCCGGAGTGATATGTATTCCGGGAATAAGTCTCATAGTGCGGATTCCATGCTCTATTAATTCACTATTATTAGAATCGGTATTGAAAATACATTCCGCGCCAGCTCTGCACAAAAAACAATTAGAACCCAACCGGGATGAAACGAAAACACCATTTTAATATTCAAAGGAAACCGTGGGACTCAGGGAATTCTCAGGAAATTAATACAATTATACAAGTAATTGTTTTTTGTGTTTTATGTATGTATAATTTCACATGAATATTGCCCTGATTCTCCGAGAAGATCAGCTTTGAATTATGTATTGCTGAGAGGCGAGAAAAGTTGTGCCGTCCTTGCAGCTTTACCCACTTATCTAGGTCATCTGATCTGATCAGTCTGTTTCACAGAACAGTTGACCTGTGAGTAGGAGAGGCCTAATCTGTCTCCTCTTTCACCTTCAATGTATGTATTTTTATCACCCTGCTGAGATTACACTATGCCGACATGTAGGTCTACATACAACATGGATATGGTTGTCAATAGGCTATATAACTATCTCACTGTTTAGTTGGTAAGTCTTTGAGCTGGTATCGTGTCATCCGCAGATCCGCGGCATGCTGTGCACCCATACAATTTGACTCATATGGGAGAGTGACTCTCGGCGAACTCAGGGGTGATTTAAGGGAACCAATTAACGCCATCAAGGACACCAAGCCCCTGGAGGGCCATAGCTAGGAGCAGAACAATCAGCATGACCTCGAATCAAGCTCTTTATATGGCCAGAGGTGTTCCTGCAATGAATGGGACTGACATTTTTAGTCTTCAGTCTATACGGAGATGGGATATTCTAGGAAGAACGGAGATGGGATATTCTAGGAAGAACGGAGATGGGATATTCTAGGAAGAACGGAGATGGGATATTCTAGGAAGAACGGAGATGGGATATTCTAGGAAGAAAAGGGTCCCTTTATCCGTCACTGTCTGCACACATTGTGCCAGATTAGAGCATCCTGTTGGGCTGTATCACCGCCTGGTACGGCAACTGCTCCACCCACAACCGTAAGGCTCTCCAGAGGGTAGTGAGGTCTGCACAACGCATCACCGGGGGCAAACTACCTGCCCTCCAGGACACCTACACCACCCGATGTTACAGGAAGGCCATAAAGATCATCAAGGACAACAACCACCCGAGCCACTGCCTGTTCACCCCGCTATCATCCAGAAGGCGAGGTCAGTACAGGTGCATCAAAGCTGGGACCGAGAGACTGAAAAACAGCTTCTATCTCAAGGCCATCAGACTGTTAAACAGCCACCACTAACATTGAGTGGCTGCTGCCAACACACTGACACTGACTCAACTCCAGCCACTTTAATAATGGGAATTGATGGGAAATGATGTAAAATATATCACTAGCCACTTTAAACAATGCTACCTAATATAATGTTTACCTACCCTACATTATTCATCTCATATGCATACGGTATATACTGTACTCTATATCATCTACTGCATCCTTATGTAATACATGTATCACTAGCCACTTTAACTATGCTACTTTGTTTACATACTCATCTCATATGTATATACTGTACTCGATACCATCTACTGTATCTTGCCTATGCCGCTCTGTACCATCACTCATTCATATATCTTTATGTACATATTCTTTATCCCCTTACACTGTGTATAATACAGTAGTTTTGGAATTGTTAGCTAGATTACTTGTTGGTTATTACTGCATTGTCGGAACTAGAAGCACAAGCATTTCGCTACACTCGCATTAACATCTGCTAGCCATGTGTATGTGATGCATTAACATCTGCTAACCATGTGTATGTGACCATTAACATCTGCTAACCATGTGTATGTGACCATTAACATTTGCTAACCATGTGTATGTGACCATTAACATCTGCTAACCATGTGTATGTGACAAATACAATGTGATTTGATTTGATAGAGATGTACACTGGGCAATACGCACACATCACATTCACGGTTTTCCGGTCCAATCTAGTGACTCCGACAACAGCAGTCTCGCCTTCCTCTCTCTCTCTCCGTCCCTCCCTCGGTCCCCCCCCCCACCCTTCCTTCGCTCAGGACAAAACACCGATCCACATCTCTCTCCTCGCCGGGGCAATCTACAGGCGCGCCACGTCCCAGCCAGCCCCCCCCATCCCCCTACCCCTTCTCCTCCCCAGTACCCCAGAAACCAGCCCTTTGCCATTTTTCATCAATAATGGACGCGACCCCCTTTCGTATGCTCCGCGTTGTGTGCAATATAACGGCTCGACCGTGTCTGTGCCCTTGAGGCATAGTCAGTGAGGTGATCTGTCCAAACAAATGAGAGGTGGACGATTCTCCAGAACGGTCGTTGACAGCATACTTAGAAAAGTGGAGTTCTATTTCCGAGATGGTCTATCATTCACCTTGTCTGTCAGCCGTTAACCTTGTACTTATGGTAAAAACTCTATTCGCAGACAAAAAAAAAATCAATTCCAACTGGTGGTTTGTGAAGGAAAAGTATGGGCGATGTCTTTCTCGTCGTATCACATAGCAGGAGACATGCAATGACATTGATTGTATGCTACCACACCAATACACAAGCATAGAAACGTTATGGGATTTGTCATTTACTATATTACTCGGAAAATGTTTTCAAAATAACAATGGACAAATCATGATCGTAGACAGCTCAAATAGCTTATAAACATTAAATTGATTAGGGGTCGATGTATAAGCATCGAAACAAACAGGACTGAGGTTGATTCATCTCCGTTGCTCTGTGAAACGGATATTTCTGGCAGACGGTTCTGTTCTGTGCGCGACGTGAGAGAGATAAGACACAACTAGCTCATTCATATTCCTTTCATAGCCTCTGTGAATAGAATATCCACTCTCTTATTATAAAAACAAAATATTTTATCGCGTCATTACTGTAGGTCTATAACTAAGGTATAAACACTAACAGGAATGGAAGATAAACATGTGTAGGTTGCATTAGTAGAGAATTTTACTCCGCCTGATGAATATTGACCTCTGAATATTGTGTCGTTCAAGTTCACTCAGATAAAGTCTCATTGCCGCATGTATGATTTCCCCTTTATTCGATATAATGTGAAGTACTTGATTATGTTTTAAACAAAAATGGGCATTATACCACACAGTATACATGGAAGTATAAGTGAAGGGGATAAATGATTTATATAAATGTGCTAACACATTCACTTTCACTTTACCTCATTCGGAGTGGTGGCTCCGGAATTGTTATTCGCGGATGCGCTCCGGTTGTGCGCGCTCCAAGCAAAGTTGTCTGCCCCCTTCGTCTCGTTGTTCCTCCAGGTCCTGCTGGGGCTGCACGGCTTCAGGAACATAAAGTCACTCTTATCTGACTCGGGGGTCAGACACACTTTATAGCAGTAGGCTTGGGACAGAGTGCCGCTGCCATTTACCTCCATGCAGTTGGTAGGCACTTTAGCCCCGGTGGAGATTTGCAGGTTCAGGTTAGATTTTTTGAATACCTCGGGGGGTGGCTCTGGCTGGAAGCCCCCGCAGCAGCAGGCGAAGGGAGGGAGGCTGTACCCGCTGAGTGTGTCTTTGTCCTTGTAACATTTGACCGCAGCCAGCACAATAATAGCCACCAGGAAGATTAGCGAGATGGTGCTCAGTGACACGATCAAGTAGAGGGCGAGGTTGGAGGGGGGCTGCGGGCTCAGAGTGAGGTCGCCGAAATCAGACAGGGACTCGGGCACGTTCTCGACCACGGAGAGGAGGATGGAGACGGTGGCGGAGAGAGGCGGCTGGCCGTTGTCCTTGACTAGGATGACGAGTCTCTGCCTCGTAGCGTCCTTATCCACGATCCGGCGAATTGTCCTGATTTCTCCTGTGTAGAGGGCGACACTAAACAGCCCCGGGTCCGTAGCCTGGAGCACCTGGTAGGAGATGCGGGAGTTCTGTCCTGCGTCCGCATCTAGCGCAGTGATCTTGATGACTAGGTACCCCGCATCTACTGACCTCGGGACCACCTCTGTTGCTACAGTCCCGTTCTTGGGCAAGGGGGACACGATGACCGGAGAGTTGTCGTTCTGGTCCAATACGAACACATTTACTGTGATATTACTGCTGAGTGGGGGGAAACCGGCGTCCTGCGCCTGCACCCGTATCTGAAAGTTCCTTAGCTGCTCGTAGTCAAAGGAGCGCAGCGCGTAGATGTTTCCGTTGTCCGAGTTGATGGAGACGTAAGTGGACACGGGCATGCCATGGATCTGACCCTCTAGAATCGAGTAGGACAGATAGGCGTTCTGATTAGAATCGGGGTCGAAAGCAGTGACTGAGCAAATGGATGCGCCCGGGGCGTTATTCTCGGTCACGTAAACTGTGTATGATGGCTGGGCGAAGCGCGGGGGGTTGTCGTTAATGTCAGACACTTGGACGAGGATGGTTTTCCTCGTGGAGAGCGACGGGGAGCCCAGGTCCCGGGCCGTGAGGGTGATGTTGTACTCGGAGAAAGCTTCTCTGTCGAGAAACTCACTAGTCATCAGAGTATAGTAGTTCTTAAAGGAGGAGTGGAGCTGGAAGGGGACGTTGCTGGGGATCTGGCAATGCACATTCCCGTTCTCTCCCGAGTCCCGGTCCATGACGCTTATAACGGCTATCACCGTTCCCGGTGGCGAATCCTCCTGGACAGGCGTGGACACGGAGGTGAGGATGACTTCCGGCGCGTTGTCATTCACATCTAAGATATCCACCAGTACCTTACTGTGCACGGCCACTGCGGAGGGACCCCTGTCTTTAGCCTGCACATACAGCTCATACACACTCGCTTTCTCATAGTCCACAATCCCCTTCACTCGGATCTCACCTGTGTACTGGTCTACGCTGAACAGCTCGCGCACTTTGAGTGGTGCGTGCCCACTGAATGCATAGGACACCTCCCCGTTCGCACCCTCGTCCAAATCAGTAGCATTTAGCTTCAGCACTAATGTCCCTCTCGGTGCGTTTTCTACCAGGCTCGCCCGGTAAACAGACTGGTCGAAAACGGGCACGTTATCGTTGGCATCCAGCACCGTGATGGTGATGAGAGCTGTGCCCGAGCGCTCAGGCGAGCCCCCGTCCACGGATGTGAGCACCATCTCTTGCGCCTTCTGCTGCTCCCGGTCCAGTGGGGTCTCCAGAACGAGCTCGGCAAACTTGCTCCCATCATTACGCGTCTGGATGTTCAGCACAAAGTGTTCGTTGGAGCTCAGCTGGTAGGAGCGGAGCGAGTTGGTGCCCACGTCCTGGTCCTGCGCACTTTCCAACGGGAACCGAGACCCGGGCGCCGCCGACTCTGTAATCTCCAGATTAAACTCGCTCCATGGGAAATTGGGAGAGTTGTCATTCACATCCAAAATCTCCACCTCCACTCGGTACAGTTCTAACGGATTCTCGATCACCACTTGCAAGTGCAAGAAGCAGGTCGGACTCCGTTCACACAGTTCCTCGCGGTCAATCTTCTCGTTAACGAACAAAATACCGTTTTCCAGATTCACTTCTAAGTATTGTTTTTTGGCCCCGGATACAATCCGAAACCGACGAGAGGATAGCTTGGCTACATCCAAGCCCAGGTCCTCGGCGATATTACCGACAAAAGCTCCGTGCTCCAACTCCTCGGGGATAGAGTACCGAATCTGTGCGAGAACCAGGTCCACCACACAATTGCACACCAGCAGGCACCCCACCAGCCCGGTTAACGGTGTCCACCGGGTGCTCACGAGCCTGTGCGCCATCTCAAACGCGCACCAGAAAATCGTCAAGAGTAAAAACAGCACAGAATGAGTTTACCCGTCACTGACATTATGCACTTTATAAAATAATTTGTCGATTTGTTTCCAGTTGTTGTAGAAACAAATAAAAAGGCCAAACTTCCTATCAGATTACTCCATTGCGCAAGTACAATATACTTTCATCAAATTATTGCATTTTAGAATAATATAAAACGGGAACGTAAACTTGGATGATATGAGTAAAGCGTCTCTGCTCCACGCGCGCAGTAGCAGTGTGTGAGCGGGGGAGGCTCGCACTATGATTTCCCAGTGTATTAGATATTCCGAGAAGCCGATGGGGAGGTGTGTGTGTGCGTGTGTGTTTAGGAGAGGTAAGGGTCCGTGGCTACGCCCAGCACTATATTGGAGGACGACGACATGAGAGCAGCGACTAATTACAGTAGCACGGTTAACCCTTTATCTGGCGCGGCTCCTCGGAGCGATTAGAGACGCGACAACAGCGTCACTTTCATTCGAGACATCAGGGGCAGATTTGGATTAGGGGTAAATCACTTTCCATCGAGGGTGTCGTTTTCTAGTTATTTCACGCAGATTTCAAAGGTCTCGTCCGACACATGGTCCTTCAGGCCTTTCAAATAAAACAATTTATAAAAACACAATATTGGGAATACAACTATAACAACAACTAAAAAGGCTCTTCTTGTATCATATAGCTTTTGGCCACTGTAGGTATACATGGGATTGCAAATAGGGTTTCTTTGAAAATTTATGACCAAAATTACCCCATGGATTTATCATCATAGAGTATTTGGGGTTTACAAAAAGAATCCTTAATGGGTTATTCAATTTTAATGATTGTTTGTGAGCATATATTTTCCAGCTAAAAATAATGAAGGCAACAAAAAAAAAAGAGGCACTGGTACAAACAAACGCATTACAACGATGTCTCTGTATCCGCAGACCTGAACACGTTTCAACTCAATCAACATAAAAACCATCATCACACCGTTTAATCACAGGAAGGTATTACTGTTGGGATTATATCATAGTCACATTTGACATGATTATTTACAGGGATACTTGCGATCATTTTACGGAGATAACATAAAAACGGGGCAAAAGACAGGAGGTTATTTGTACAGACAAGAGGCACAATCTTAGCCAAGGTCATTTGAACAGATGTAAATATGATGGAATAACTTTAGAAGATTATGGAGATGGCAGTTTTGGCTCTGAAAAGACAAAGAGGAAAGCCCGGGACACTTAGAGTGTGGCACATGTTTGCTCAAATCTAATCTTTCGCATTTAATCCTGGTCAGTCAGTCAGACATCAAAAACACACACACATTAGGCAGACGGAATACATCGGCTCGCTCGGCGTCTTCTCTTGACAGACTCAAGTCACATTCCAATTAAACCCCGTGGCTCGAGCTCAAATTTCTCCACTTGAGCTGACGACACAGCCACCGAGACCAAAAAAACATAAAAAATCCCCACACCCTCTCTTAGCGACGACCCCCTTCACCCCCAGAGACCACCCACCCCACCCGCCTCTTCTTCTAGTAGAAAAAAAGGGAAATCCACGGGTTTAAATAACCAGAAAACACAATCTGCTCACAGACTTAACCTCCAGCAGATGGTTAAGCTTCTCCAGAAATGATTACATTTCTGAAAGAACACCAGTTCCATTGGTTTCCTCGTCTTTTTAATTAACGGAGTGGGGGATTAGTGTGTAGCTATCCGGGATCAACCGGTTCCCCAACAGAACAATACACATGTTTTGTGATAAATAATCCCAAAACACTCCGTTGGATGCACCGACAGTCCCTCGGTGCCTGTTACATGAACATGCATTACAGGGCGCATTAAGATCGTGTCATCCCTCGCCTCTCCTCCCACTTGCATTGTCCGATGGCAAAAGCACCACGGCATTCTCTGAACTGCTCTCACACTCAACAATCACCTTAACCGTGACCCGGCCGAGCACACACAGATGTCATTAAATTGCTTTCTCTGTCTCTACCGTTCCCTCCCCCTATCTCACGTACACACACGTACACGTACACGCACACGCACAAACACGCACACACACACACACACACACACACAGGAGAGAGCGGAGAGACGATTGGCGGCAGTCCGGTGATAGGCTAACTAAACCGAGAGTTAACCGGCTGAACGGCAGTTCGTTCTTATCTATGTTGACAAAGAGGCAAGATGTGCCATCACTGAGTGGGCTTGGAGTTCAATGAACAACAATCTGTGACAGCAACTATACTTGTTATAAACATTACACGAAGCTGAAGATAATTTGTTTGCAAAGATTTCTAGAACGAGAAAAAAAAACATGTTAATGTGTATAGTCTACTATATAGCCTCTCCCCCGTTGACATCCTCCCTCTGCTCAAGTCATTTAACATTTTAACATTTAAGTCATTTAGCAGACGCTCTTATCCAGAGCGACTTACAAATTGGTGCATTCACCTTATGACCTCCAGTGGAACAGTAGTGCATCTAAATCTTTTCAGGGAGGGGTGAGAGGGATTATTATCCTATCCTAGGTATTCCTTAAAGAGGTGGGGTTTCAGGTGTCTCAAAGGTGGTGATTGACTCCGCTGTCCTGGCGTCGTGAGGGAGTTTGTTCCACCATTGGGGGGCCAGAGCAGCGAACAGTTTTGACTGGGCTGAGCGGGAACTGTACTTCCTCAGTGGTAGGGAGGCGAGCAGGCCAGAGGTGGATGAACGCAGTGCCCTTGTTTGGGTGTAGGGCCTGATCAGAGCCTGGAGGTACTGAGGTGCCGTTCCCCTCACAGCTCCGTAGGCAAGCACCATGGTCTTGTAATGCGAGCTTCAACTGGAAGCCAGTGGAGGGAGCGGAGGAGCGGGGTGACGTGAAAACTTGGGAAGGTTGAACACCAGACAAAGCTTATGAGTTGTAGGGGTTTAATGGCACAGGCAGGGAGCCCAGCCAACGCGAGTTGCAGTAATCCAGACGGGAGATGACAAGTGCCTGGATTAGGACCTGCGCCGCTTCCTGTGTGAGGCAGGGTCGTACTCTGCGGATGTTGTAGAGCATGAACCTACAGGAACGGGCCACCGCCTTGATGTTAGTTGAGAACGACAGGGTGTTGTCCAGGATCACGCCAAGGTTCTTAGCGCTCTGGGAGGAGGACACAATGGAGTTGTCAACCGTGATGGCGAGATCATGGAACGGGCAGTCCTTCCCCGGGAGGAAGAGCAGTTCCGTCTTGCCGAGGTTCAGCTTGAGGTGGTGATCCGTCATCCACACGGATATGTCTGCCAGACATGCAGAGATGCGATTCGCCACCTGGTCATCAGAAGGGGGAAAGTCATGTTGTTCCATCTTGACTCTCTCAATCTGCTTGAGGCTTGAAACACACAACGTTCAACTCTGTCGGAAAATCATAGTCCAGACCTGCTCTATCATATCGTATTACTTGATTCTTGTTTGTAGAAGTTGAGTACATTATTATTTAATTAGCCAAATGTCAGTAAAGTAGGCTATAAATCATTTGTCATAACATTACAAATTAATAAGAATATTAACTGAAAAGACTGAAAATCTTAAACTGCGGCTCATTCACTTCCTAAATTCTGAATTGCACTGAAATGGACTTGACCTGAAGCCATGTGGAAAGTCTAACACAGTTAATGTACAGGTTTACTGACATGCGTTTTTATTCGTGATCCGAGAGCGCCATCTGCCGGATAATTGTTTGAGGAGAAATGTTAGAGTAGACAGTACTGCAATACTGTAGCCTACAATCATAATCTTTTGTTTTCTTTACATTGAAACAACAAAAACTCTTCAATTTCATATTAAACTATATCCTCAAAACAAAGCTTAAATGTGTATTTTTAAAATACGGCAACGTACAACGTGAAGGCAACGTACAACGTAACAACTCTCGAAGGGGAAGTTATTTTGGTGGTTCGTATGTGGGCCCACATGAGGTCCTTTAGATGGTTTTACAGCTGAAGTAACCTCTGTAGTAACCCAGCGCCGAGAGGGGAGCCTGCAAAATGGCGTAAGACCTCCGCTATGATTTAGGCGACGTTAATCAATAAGTTAATCAGTAAGTCTTCCCTAACCCATAGGTCAATGGGGGACTGCAGGTTCCCAGTGAACGAGATAGAAACTATACTGGGGAAAAAAACTCTATGATTATAAGATTTCAATAATTTGGTAGACCTAATCAGAAATATCCGTTTATTATGCCCCAGGCCAGGAAAAGTACGTTTAACAAAATAAAGATCCCCACAGGGTCACTATGTATTGCTGTTAATTCAGTTACTCCTATTGATTTAATGTTATTACTAAATGTCCATAGTACAAATGGAAAATGTAACCTATAAACTGAATTGTAATAGTCTACTTTAAATTGAATTAACATATTTGTTTTGGAGACATTGTTTCGATATCAAAAAATAAAAAACGCAGGACAGCGCCCGTGGTTCGTACTTCTGGCCCGCGGACCGTGAAACAGGATTTTCGATTGAAGTAACCACTGAGCTAAACCAGCGTCGAGAATCTCCGGCTGCAGAAGGACTTTTGTATGAGATAGAGCCTATGTCATGATGATCCTCTGCGCCATCTACTGGTTAAACAGCTTACATTCATAAAGACTGCAAAAACAATCTAGTGCTGTACTTAGGCCATGAGGAAGAAGCAGAAACTAAGGCAACCAAACTTGACAATAAAAACAAGAATTTCAGACTTGAGACTCCATTCAAGTCATAATAAACAGAGTAGGCCAAGGTGTTGAAGAGTCTTAGGCTATAGTTATCACAGTGCTATAAAGTTTAGTCAAATTCGTCATTCATCTATATGGCTTAAGCATTGTTCCTTGGATCAATAGTTTATGTAATTCTCTTGATATAACGTCATATGCTAACTTTTGTGAACAAAATTGAATTGCAATCGAAAAACTCCAGGCAGGCCTGTGGGTTTGAACCATCACAGGGAACATTGAGAAGAAGACAAATATCTATATATAGTCTTGATGTGCATAGTACAATCAGTCAGAGTAGACATGAATTAATTACTATATATACATTTATTGAGGTCAGATAACCAACGTGTTTAAATCCATGTGCTGTTAAGCAAGTGCCCAAATCACTTAGGCATATGACAGTATACACATCACTTCTATCATACACATCATTTACATAGGAGAAACTCAATACATAATACTCTCTTCATTTTGACCGTTTATAGTTTATTTGCCATTAGTCAGCACCTCCACATAAACACATTTTTCTGGGTGTGCGACAGCTCATGTTTTTTAATCTACATATCATTTCTCAAACAATGTCAAAAAAAAAATATAGAATTGAGTTAATAAAGCCGCATACAAACATGGTCTCGTTTTTTGATTTCTGGAATAAGGCTCCAAAACGCAGGTGTTTCAGCCTAGCTCAGTGCTTTCTGTGTTGGTGGGGCAGCCAGCGGAAAATACAGAGCGGTGCACACTGAGTGTTCTGTCACTCACTGGGTCACTACGTCACTGCCAAGTCTAGGGGTAGTCTTGATGTGAAAACATTCAATAGGGATTATGGATTACAATTCTTTAAAGATAAATACATTCAACATAATAAAGATACCACAGGATCACCATCTATTGCTATTAATGTATTGCCTTACCTCCCTAATCTTACTACATTTGCATACACTGTATACAGATTTTTCTATTCTGTTATTGACTGTATGTTTTGTTTATTCCATGTGCAACTCTGTGTTTTTGTCGCACTGCTTTATCTTGACCAGGTCGCAGTTGTAAATGAGAACTTGTTCTCAACTGGCCTCCCTGGTTCAATAAAGGTCAAATATTAGTATTATTATATGTTGTTATTAAATGTACAAAATACAAATGCAAAATGTAACCTATCAACTGAATTGTAATTGTCTACTTTAAATGGAATTAACATATGTGTTTGTAGACCTTTTTCGAAAAAAAAATAAAAAACGCGTTGGACAGCGCCCGTGGTTCGTACTTCATAGCCCGCGGACCGTGAAACAGAAACCAAGTTGAAGTAACCACTGAGCTAAACCAGCGCCAGAAATCTAGGGCTGCAGATAGACCTTTGTATGAGATATAGTTGACGTCACAGAGCTCTCCAATAACACGGAACTGACAGGTCCTTGTGTAAAGCGTTGGTGCTCTTACCTGTGCATTACTCATGCTATGAGAAAAAAACTGAAACTAACGCGGCCAAAATTGACAATAAAAATAATGATTAAGATTGGATTCAAGTTTACTGAGTTCAAGTAACCAACCTGTTTAACTCCATGTGCCGTTAACCAAGTGCTTAAATCACTTAGGCATATGACAATATAAAAATAATTTCCAATATACATATCATTTACATTGGAAAAACTCAATAAATAATTATAATAATTATGTTTTAATTGTGTTTGCAGGTTTCATTATTACTAGGCCCTATATATCTAAAGCTGGTTGCCCAATGGCCTCTCATTTAAAATGCAAGAAATAATTGCAGTTTGTTCATGTTTATTAGGCCTATCTGATATTCCGTGGTCTCAGAGCGCCTCCTGCTGGTACATTCAGGTAAATCAGGCAGCCTACACAGGACAATGTACTGTAGATTCTGGCAGTGCAGATAAGCACAGACTATGTTTCGTTCAAATGGTTTAGACGGTTTTGTAAAGAAGTGAAGGATGCAGTGTAATTGTTGGACTAGATAGTCTACTGATATATCACAAACTTTTCAGAATGTATTTATTTATTTAAAAATAAAGATACCCACGGGGTCACTATGTATTTCATTATTAAATGTCCATAATACAAATGAAAAATGTAACCTGAATTGTAATTGTCTACTTTAAATGGAAATGAAATATTTGTTTGGGTGATCTTTAAAAAACAAAACAATAATAAAACGCAGGACAGCGCCCGTGGTTCGTACTTAAGGCCCGCGGACCTTAAAACAGGATTTCAGTTGAAGTAACCACTGAGCTAAACCAGCGTCGAAAGTGTCGGGCTGCAGATTGACATTTGTATGAGATAGAAAATAGGTCAGCTAGATTTTCAATAACAAGGAATTGACGCCACACAACTGGGCTCCAAAACGCAGGTGTTTCAGCCTAGCTCAGTGCTTTCTGTGTTGGTGGGGCAGCCAGCGGAAAATACAGAGCGGTGCACACTGAGTGTTCTGTCACTCACTGGGTCACTACGTCACTGCCAAGTCTAGGGGTAGTCTTGATGTGAAAACATTCAATAGGGATTATGGATTACAATTCTTTAAAGATAAATACATTCAACATAATAAAGATACCACAGGATCACCATCTATTGCTGTCAATTCAGTTAATGTTATTAATGTATTGCCTTACCTCCCTAATCTTACTACATTTGCATACACTGTATACAGATTTTTCTATTCTGTTATTGACTGTATGTTTTGTTTATTCCATGTGCAACTCTGTGTTTTTGTCGCACTGCTTTATCTTGACCAGGTCGCAGTTGTAAATGAGAACTTGTTCTCAACTGGCCTCCCTGGTTCAATAAAGGTCAAATATTAGTATTATTATATGTTGTTATTAAATGTACAAAATACAAATGCAAAATGTAACCTATCAACTGAATTGTAATTGTCTACTTTAAATGGAATTAACATATGTGTTTTGTAGACCTTTTTTCGAAAAATTAAATAAAAAGCGTTGGACAGCGCCCGTGGTTCGTACTTCATAGCCCGCGGACCGTGAAACAGAAACCAAGTTGAAGTAACCACTGAGCTAAACCAGCGCCAGAAATCTAGGGCTGCAGATAGACCTTTGTATGAGATATAGTTGACGTCACAGAGCTCTCCAATAACACGGAACTGACAGGTCCTTGTGTAAAGCGTTGGTGCTCTTAGCTGTGCATTACTCATGCTATGAGAAAAAAACTGAAACTAACGCGGCCAAACTTGACAATAAAAATAATGATTAAGATTGGATTCAAGTTTACTGAGTTCAAGTAACCAACCTGTTTAACTCCATGTGCCGTTAACCAAGTGCTTAAATCACTTAGGCATATGACAATATAAAAATAATTTCCAATATACATATCATTTACATTGGAAAAACTCAATAAATAATTATAATAATTATGTTTTAATTGTGTTTGCAGGTTTCATTATTACTAGGCCCTATATATCTAAAGCTGGTTGCCCAATGGCCTCTCATTTAAAATGCAAGAAATAATTGCAGTTTGTTCATGTTTATTAGGCCTATCTGATATTCCGTGGTCTCAGAGCGCCTCCTGCTGGTACATTCAGGTAAATCAGGCAGCCTACACACAGGACAATGTACTGTAGATTCTGGCAGTGCAGATAAGCACAGACTATGTTTCGTTCAAATGGTTTAGACGGTTTTGTAAAGAAGTGAAGGATGCAGTGTAATTGTTGGACTAGATAGTCTACTGATATATCACAAACTTTTCAGAATGTATTTATTTATTTAAAAATAAAGATACCCACGGGGTCACTATGTATTTCATTATTAAATGTCCATAATACAAATGAAAAATGTAACCTGAATTGTAATTGTCTACTTTAAATGGAATTGAAATATTTGTTTGGGTGATCTTTAAAAAACAAAACAATAATAAAACGCAGGACAGCGCCCGTGGTTCGTACTTAAGGCCCGCGGACCTTAAAACAGGATTTCAGTTGAAGTAACCACTGAGCTAAACCAGCGTCGAAAGTGTCGGGCTGCAAATTGACATTTGTATGAGATAGAAAATAGGTCAGCTAGATTTTCAATAACAAGAAATTGACTGAATTGCACAAATCCTATATCACACAAATACATAAATAGAATAACACACTTATAAAGAAGAAAACCAGATTATCACACTATTGCACTTCAAACAAGTAACACACAAACTAAATTACATCAAAACCGATTGCGCAAACCAAACCTTCATGTGCGCTGAAACATTACTACATATACCGGTAACTCCTTTCAGAGAAGGCCTAATCAAAACGTGCCGTACGCTTAGCTTAAGCAACTATGTCGGCCTAGCTTTTGCCCAACTGAATAATGTCACCACTATCAGCAGTCGACACAGGCATATACCAGCCTCATGCATGATAATGTAGTGTGTAGTTCATTTGACCAGCAGCACTGTAACGTGAATGGCGTGTTGTTGTACCTATGAGCTATATCCTGTAGGGGGGGACAGAGACCAGTAAACCCAGCAGTGGGCACAAAACTACAGCTTTCCATAGACTGATATCAGACATGACACACATACACACACACTAGAACCCTACGTACTTCATATGTCACACACTTAATTTGGGTGGAAAGGCATAATTAGAACCTCACCAGAAGCGACAGCAGTCTTGCATCATTACAAAAACAAGGGTTTCCCCTAGTGGATGCTGGCTAATACACAGACACCCAGTCTCCTTACTGTGTGTGTGTGTGTGTGTGTGTGTGTGTGTGTGTGTGTGTGTGTGTGTGTGTGTGTCCTTGACCATGCACGTGCACGTGTGTGGCCAGGCGTGTGCATGCATGGCCCCTATGGGGAGATAACTGTTGATTACTGCAGCAGATGTTAAGGAGAACAAGAGGAGAGGCAGAGCTTGTAACAAGGAGAGAGACAGACAGTAAGAGATTTTAAAAGTGTGGGAAGAGAAGGAGATGAGAGAATGAGATGGGAGAGAGGAGGAGAGAAGGAGATGGGAGAGAGGAGAGAAGGAGATGGGAGAGAGGAGGAGAGAAGGAGATGGGAGAGAGGAGAGAAGGAGATGGGAGAGAGGAGGAGAGAAGGAGATGGGAGAGAGGAGAGAAGGAGATGGGAGAGAGGAGAAGGAGATGGGAGAGAGGAGATGGGAGATGGGAGAGAGGAGGAGAGAAGGAGATGGGAGAGAGGAGGAGAGAAGGAGATGGGAGAGAGGAGAGAAGGAGATGGGAGAGAGGAGGAGAGAAGAAGATGGGAGAGAGGAGAGAAGGAGATGGGAGAGAGGAGGAGAGAAGGAGATGAGAGAAGGAGATGGGAGAAGAGGAGGAGAGAAGGAGATGGAAAGAAAGGAGAGAAGGAGATGGGAAAGAAGAGGAGAGAAGGAGATGGAGAAAGGAGAGAAGGAGTTGGGAGAGAGGAGGCCGAGAAGGACATGGAGAGAGGAGGCGGGAGATGGGAGAGAGGAGAGAAGGAGATGGGAGAGAGGAGGAGAGAAGGAGATGGGAGAGAGGAGAGAAGGAGATGGGAGAGAGGAGGAGAGAAGGAGATAGGAGAGAAGGAGATGGGAGAGAGGAGAGAAGGAGATGGGAGAGAGGAGAGAAGGAGATGGGAGAGAGGAGGAGAGAAGGAGATGGGAGAGAGGAGAGAGGAGGAGAGAAGGAGATGGGAGAGAGGAGAGAAGGAGATGGGAGAGAGGAGGAGAGAAGGAGATGAGAGAAGGGGAGATGGGAGAGAAGGAGGAGAAAGAAGGAGATGGAGAAAGGAGAGAAGGAGTTGGGAGAGAGGAGGCCGAGAAGGACATGGAGAGAGGAGGCGAGAAGGAGATTGGAGAGGAAGAGAGAAGGAGGGGAGAAGGAGATTGGAGAGAGGAGAGAAGGAGATGGGAGTGGAGGAGAGAAGGAGATGGGGAGAGGAGGTGAGAGGGAGATGGGAGAGAGGAGGAGATGGGAGAGAGGAGAGAAGGAGATGGGGAAAGGAGAGAAGGAAATGGGTGAGAGGAGGAGATGGGAGAGAGGAGGAGATGGGAGTGGAGGAGAGAAGGAGATGGGGAGAGGAGTAGAGAAGAAGATTAGAGAGAGGAGGAGAGAAGGAAATGGGAGAGAGGAGGAGAGAAGAAGATTGGAGAGAGGAGGAGAGAAGGAAATGGGAGAGAGGAGGAGAGAAGAAGATTGGAGAGAGGAGGAGAGAAGGAAATGGGAGAGAGGAGGAGATGGGAGTGGAGGAGAGAAGGAGATGGGGAGAGGAGTAGAGAAGAAGATTAGAGAGAGGGGGAGAATGAAATGGGAGAGAGAAGGAGATGGGAGAGAGGAGGAGATGGGAGAGAGGAGAACCACTAACTTTTCACTTCACCTCAATTCCACAAGCAGACCCTCTCCTGCCTTCATACACCATGGGAGCAGTATCACCCCCATATCATTCACATTGAAAAGAAAGAAAGAGACAGAGAGGAAAGGGAGGATGGAGAAAAAGAGAGGTACAGTAGCAAGCTGCAGGGGCAGGGCAGGCAAAGAGGTGGAGTGGTAGGAATGAAGAGAGGGATAGAAAGAAAGGAGGAGAGAGGGAGGGAGGAGAAGGTGAGAGAGAGGGAGAGTTTCTTCCACATGCTCCTCAGCTGTGTAAACTGAAGTTCTGTGCTGCGTCTCGGATTCCCCCAGAAAAGGGGGGATATTTATAGAAGTCCTGGCGGTGTCAGCCCATGGACCCTAGCTATGTCACACCCGCTAATATTATTATTATTACTTTATACGTGCAAAAACTGAATATGTCAGCAACCTGAGAGGCCTGGAGAGACAGTGTGTGTGTGTTTGTGTGTGTGTGCATCTGTCTGTCTGTCAGTGTGTGTCTGTGTGTGTTGGTGAAGGAGTGAATATGTATGTATATGTGTGGGAAAGGGGAAGAGAACAGAGGGAGAGAAAGAACAGAGGGAGAGAGAGAACAGAGGGAGAGAGAGAACAGGGTCAGAGAGAACAGAGGGAGAGAGAGAACAGAGGGAGAGAGAGAACAGAGGGAGAGAGAGAACAGAGGGAGAGAGAGAACAGGGGCAGAGAGAACAGAGGGAGAGAGAACAGTGGCAGAGAGAGAACAGAGGGAGAGAGAGAACAGAGGGAGAGAGAACAGAGGGAGAGAAAGAACAGAGGGAGAGAGAGAACAGAGGGAGAGAGAGAACAGAGGGGGAGAGAGAACAGTGGCAGAGAGAGAACAGAGGGAGAGAGAGAACAGAGGGAGAGAGAGAACAGAGGGGGAGAGAGAACAGAGGGAGAGAGAGAACATGGGCAGAGAGAACAGAGGGAGAGAGAGAACAGATGGAGAGAGAGAACAGAGGGAGAGAGAGAACAGAGGGAGAGAGAGAACAGAGGGGGAGAGAGAACAGTGGCAGAGAGAGAACAGAGGGAGAGAGAGAACAGAGGGGGAGAGAGAACAGAGGGAGAGAGAGAACAGAGGGGGAGAGAGAACAGAGGGAGAGAGAGAACAGAGGGGGAGAGAGAACAGAGGGAGAGAGAGAACAGAGGGAGATAGAGAGAACAGAGGGAGAGAGAGAACAGAGGGAGAGAGAGAGAACAGAGGGAGAGAGAGAACAGAGGGAGAGAGAACAGAGGGAGGGAGAGAACAGAGGGAGAGAGAACAGAGGGAGAGAGAGAACAGAGGGAGAGAGAGAACAGAGGGAGAGAGAGAGAACAGAGGGGAGAGAGAACAGAGGGTGAGAGAACAGAGGGAGAGAGATAAAATAAAGAAACTGGGGACAGAGAGAAAGAACAGAACAACTGGGAGAAGTTGGCATGGACAGAGGGGTGTAACCTGACCTACTGAACTTATTAGAGCTGTCAAAGAACGAGGGTATGAGAGAAAAGAGGGAAGGTGTGAGAGGGGTGGAGCAGTGGCAGACAGACATGAGCACATATTCCAGCTCCAGATGATCATTTTCCCTTAAATTACATAGACGTGTTGAAACAGACTGCACACACACACACACACACACACACACACACACACACACACACACACACACACACACACACACACACACACACACACACAGAGATTGACATCCACCTGGTAACAGATGTGAACACACACATACAGACACACAAAGCTTCTCATAGACATAACACACCCGCACACACACCCGCTGCCAGGAGAGGAACATTCCAGACAGAACAGGTGGGTGGAACCAGACAGATCAATCAGGACACTTTGATCCTCCCCATTCCATCTTCCCTACTGTCACCAACATAGAAATACACACAATAGATTTAAACTATCCCTACTGTCACCAACACAGAATTACACACAATAGATTTGAACTATCCCTACTGTCACCAACATAGAAATACACACAATAGATTTGAATTATAACTACTGTCACCAACATAGAAATACACACAATAGATCTGACCTATCCCTACTGTCACCAACACAGAAATACACACAATAAATTTGAACTATCCCTACTGTCACCAACACAGAATTACACACAATAGATTTGAACTATCCCTACCGTTACCAACATAGAAATACACACAATAGATCTGACCTATCCCTACTGTCACCAACACAGAAATACACACAATAGATCTGACCTATCCCTACTGTCACTAGTGCTGAGCGATACTGTATAAAACCTCTTGAGTGTAGGGGGCAGTATTTTGATGTTTGGATGAAAAACATACCCAAATGAAACTGCCTATTTATCTAGAATGCCCAGAATCTAGAATATGCATATACAGTGGGGCAAAAAAGTATTTAGTCAGCCACCAATTGTGCAAGTTCTCCCACTTAAAAATATGAGAGAGGCCTGTAATTTTCATCATAGGTACACTTCAACTATAACAGACAAAATTAGGAAAACAAATCCAGAAAATCACATTGTAGGATTTTTAATGAATTTATTTGCAAATTGTGGTGGAAAATAAGTATTTGGTCAATAACAAAAGTTTATCTCAATACTTTGTTATATTCCCTTTGTTGGCAATGACAGAGGTAAACTGTTTTCTGTAAGTCTTCACAAGGTTTTGGGTATTTTGGCCCATTCCTCCATGCAGATCTCCTCTAGAGCAGTGATGTTTTGGGGCTGTTGCTGGGCAACACGGACTTTCAACTCCCTCCGAAGATTTTCTATGAGGTTGAGATCTGGAGACTGGCTAGGCCAACAAACTAACAACAAACTAACAATAATTAGAAACACTTATAATACGGTCTGTGTTTTGTGTAGGCATACCCTGGTGTGACGTTTTGATAAAAGTGTACATTTCTATCAGAAAAAGTGACTTTTATCAATATATGCGGCTCTATTTACTCTCAGATTCAAATAATGCTAATTAGCATCAAAGTAGACATCATGCAAAACTACAAATCCCTGCAAGGTCCGGCATGTCATCTCTTGTTGACACCTTTGCTAACAGGTATTGTGTCAATTTAAAACTTTTTCAAGACAATTCACAGAATTGTCAATTTAAATAAATGTTGCCAATTTGTTCATTACTACATTTTGCTAACATTAGATAGTTAATTGAGAGATTCTTACCACTGCCTCGATACGGTCTCTTCCCGATCATCATGGCATTTGTAGTTTTTTATGATAGCCACATGAGCAGCTAATTTTTATAATATCGGACCAACCTCAAAAAGCACTAATTGCTCAGCAAAGTCACCAAAACAGAAAATACACATAATAGATCTGAAAGAGATAAGTGGTTGTTTTCCCCTACTAAACACACCTGAATGCAGTAGTAATAACTACACCATCCCCACTGTTATCATCTCTAGGTGTGGTAATAACTACACCATCACCACTGTTATCATCTCTAGGTGTAGAAAATAACTACACCATCACCATTGGTTATAATAACTACATCATCACCACTAGGTGTGGTAATAACTACACCATCACCACTGTTATCATCTCTAGGTGTAGAAAATAACTACACCATCACCATTGTTATCATCTCTAGGTGTAGTAATAACTACATCATCACCACTGTTATCATCTCTAGGTGTGGTAATAACTACATCATCACCACTGTTATCATCTCTAGGTGTAGTAATAACTACACCACCACCACTGTTATCATCTCTAGGTGTGGTAATAACTACACCATCACCACTGTTATCATCTCTAGGTGTAGAAAATAACTACACCATCACCATTGTTATCATCTCTAGGTGTAGTAATAACTACATCATCACCACTGTTATCATCTCTAGGTGTGGTAATAACTACACCATCACCACTGTTATCATCTCTAGGTGTAGAAAATAACTACACCATCACCACTGTTATCATCTCTAGGTGTAGTAATAACTACACCATCACCATTGTTATCATCTCTAGGTGTAGTAATAACTACACCATCACCACTGTTATCATCTCTAGGTGTAGTAATAACTACACCATCACCACTGTTATCATCTCTAGGTGTGGTAATAATTACACCATCACCACTGTTATCATCTCTAGGTGTGGTAATAACTACACCATCACCACTGCTATCATCTCTAGGTGTGTAATAACACCACCATCACCACTGTTATGATCTCTAGGTGTGGTAATAACTACACCATCACCACTGTTATCATCTCTAGGTGTAGTAATAACTACACCATCACCACTGTTATCATCTCTATGTGTA